>NC_133666.1:617444973-618044973 GCF_037893015.1 Macrotis lagotis | reverse complement strand
AGTAGAGGAGAGGGTGGAGCAAGGGAAAGAATTTGGAACTGAGAATAAAAATAAACTAGATAACTGTCATGTCTGTTATAAGTCTTCTCTTTGTTGTAAACATACCCAGTTGCTTTGACTGATGCTTGGGATCATTTTGAGACCCTTTGCTACCTTGTTGCCCTTGTCTGAATGTTCTCCAGATTTCCATGACTTTTTAAAAATATGGTAGCCAGAACTAAACATAATTATATTCAGAATTCCTTTGACAATGAAGAATTAAATAAAAAGATTTTATCTAGTGCTTTCATCTCCATTGTTTCATTTGATTCTTATAATATCCCAGTAAAATATGCAAGGGAGGTACTATTAAAGCCATGTAGAGATAAAGAAACTAAGTTCTGAGCAATGTTTTAGAAATGACATAAACAGAGGCGGCTAGGTGGCATAGTGGATAAAGTACCGGCCCTGGAGTCAGGTAGTACCTGGGTTCAAATCCGGTCTCAGATACTTAATAATTACCTAGCTGTGTGGCCTTGGGCAAGCCACTTAACCCCATTTGCCTTGCAAAAACCTAAAAAAAAAAAAAAAAAAAAAAAAAGAAATGACATAAACAAGGGTAACACCGGATAATTAATTATAAATGAGTTATAAACTGCACCACTAAAGGGAGTACCCACAATGATGACATCATAGATATATTGAGATTTAGAACTACAGCATATCCAGAAGAGAATGGGACTGTCTGGGCAGGGGACTGAGTACTGTTCCATGAGGATCTGTCTCACATAGCATTTTGTCTCTTGAATGCATTATCAAGTATTACTGCATAATTAACACACACACACACAAAACTGTGTAGTAGAAACTACAAAATCTTTCTCCCTGTCTCCTACCCCAGAAGCAGCTGGCTTTACTTTTTCCCCCCTTCCTTTTGAAGATTTTTCTCAAATTTTCCACAAAATATTGAAAAACCTGGCCCAGCTTGGTAAAAAAGGTAAGAAGTCAAGAAAAATAAGAAAGAAAAAGTGTCTATAAGCACCTGGGAAAGTGTTGATGCACGCATCAGGGAGACCACCTGAGTATTGAGGGAGAAAGGATTGATTTACCTATGTTTGCATGGAGTTGGGAAAAAAGAAATGTTTGAAAGAACCTTGGATTAGGAAAGTTTTGATCCCATAACTTTGAAAGAACAAATGTATTCTGACCTACAGGTGGGTCCTGAACTATAGGCATATTTGAATATAGAATTCTCAGTCATTGTTTTCTAAGGATTACTAGAGGTCTGATATATAAAGACTAAGGAGCTGGTCCTCTGGAGAAGGTGATGATTGCCAATCTGCCAGAAAGTGGCAGAATTGCAGAAACTGGTAATAGAACTAAGCTACAGGCTTCAGTACCATCTCCTGGGAGATACAGAGAATTACAAGAGGCAGAGGCTGGAGAAGAAAGAAGAGTAGCAAATGACACCTGGGGAAGAATTGCTGGAGGAAGAACAACATAGAACAATCACAGGGCTATAGAGAATAATACCATTGTGGAGAATCAAACCCCAGTCTTTCATTAGCTACAGAAGAGTACTGTAAGTTGTTTGCTTTCACTTAATTTTATATTTAAAAAATTCTTAATGTTTTGAGCTTTGTAATTCTAAAATGCTTGTAAAAAGAGTTGGTGCTTGCCCTCTGGGAATGCCAGATACTGATACTTCCAGGTTCTGTTATATTTTTTTTTAGCAACAAGGCAGAGAAGTGAGAGATCTCAAAACATAACTATGCCCTTTGTAAAGGTTAGGAGGAAAGTTTCCTTTGAAACCTCAACTAAAAACCCACCTTCCAGAAGAAGTCTTTCCCAACCCCTCTTAATTACAGTGCCTTCTCTTTTTAATTATTTCTTATTTTTCCTGCATATAGCTCACTTTGTAGCTATTTGTTTGCTTGTTGTTTTCCCTGTTAGATTGTAAGCTCCGACTGTCTTTTGCCTCTTTTTGGCACATAATAGGCACTATAAAATGTTTACTGATTGATTAATTGAAGGGCCATGAGGACAGATCTTTTAAAAACTTTATACTATTTCCAGAACTTAACACAGTGCTTACTTAATAAATTTTTATTGAGTTGAAAGCAGGGAGTTATATATTTCAATCTTCTTAACTGGGCTACCTTGGATGGTTGTGAGTCAATCAACAAGCAATCCTTACCAAGAAATGTGCCAGGTTGCCCCCCACAAAAAGGTAACAGCACAGTCTCTACCTTCAAAGGTTCACATTCTAATGGGAAAGACAATATTCAGCAACTCTATCCATGTAAGATAAATACAGTGTAAGTGGGGAGTAATGTCAAAAGGAATGCATTGTAGTGGAGAGAAATCAGGAAAAGTTGTTACAGAAAGTGAGATCTGAGCTGAGTCTTGAAGGAAGCCAGGAAGTGATTAAGAGAAAATGCATCACAGACTTGAGGGGTAACCTGTAAAAAGGAAGTGAACTGGAGATCAAACTTTGTGTATGGGAGGAAAAGTAATACACCATCATTTTTGTAGGGTAAGTGAAAGTGGAGAGGATAGGGAGGAGTGTAGGAAGACTGGAAGGATAGAAAGGGAAGAGATAAGTTGTGAAAGTCTTTAAAAGTAAAACAAGATACTATATTTGATCATATTTATTGAGTAATTTCAGACCTGAACTTTGTAATGATCAAATTGTCAGATGAGCAGAGACTTGAGAAAGAGAGACTAAGCAGAAGGCTATAGTAGTACAATATACAATAATCCAGGTGTGAGATGATACAGGCCTGCACCAGTGTAGTGTCTATCTGAGTGGATAAAAAGGAACATGTTGTCATAGGAGTTGGCAACCAATGGGATACATGGAATGAGAATGAGTGAAAAGCTGAGGATGACACCAAGGTTTTGAGCATAGGTGGGAAATGAATGTTCATTTGTTTGAGATGCTATAGATTCTGGAATTCAGTAACTGGACAACAGGAATCCCATCTACTTACCCTCAGTATTCAAAAATAATGTCATGAGATGTTTTTATGAAACTAATTTAGTCTTCTTAAAAAAACAGTTTTCAAATTAAACAGTATTCCCTTATATTTTTAAGTGCATTACCCAATAAATGCTCCTTGAAGGCAGAGATTATTTTTATTTTTGCCTTTGACACTCCTTCCCACCCCCATTAACATCAAGTACATTGCTGTTTTAAATATTTGCTAGCTATGTGACCACAATACAGATATAGAGTAGACTTTTTAAAAAAATTTTTTTAGGTTTTTACAAGGCAAATAGGGTTAAGTGGCTTGCCCAAGGCCACACAGCTAGGTAATTATTAAGTGTCTGAGGTCGGATTTGAACTCAGGTACTCCTGACTCTAGGGCCAGTGCTCTATCTACTGTACCACCTAGCCACCCCTATAGCAGGCTTTAAATAATTGTTTTTTGAATTGAATTTTGTAAGCAAAAATAAAAAATATACTTCTTGGATAATTATATTTACAAATTGGAAGAATTCAGCAGCTATAGTTATTCTAGATTTTCTTTCTTTTAAAAAAAAACATTTTATTGATGACTTTTGTTCTTTTATCACAGTCATTTCCAGATATACTCAGATATACTTCCCTCCTCCCCCTACCTAAAGAGATCTGTCTTGTACCGAGGAAACAAAAAGTTAAGTCAGTATTTAATATTCCATACCCTTAGTGTCCCACAACTCCAAGAAAAAACTTAAGATACACTGCTTCATCTCTTCTTTCTCCCCAAGTTTGATCATTATAATTACACAGTGTTCATTTGTATTTATGTGTATTCTTTCCCACTTGATTGTAAGCATTTTGAGGGCAGGACTTTCTTTCTGTTTGTATTTGTTTCCCCACTTAAACACTAGCACCTAGTAAATATTTAATAAATGCTTGTTTCTTTTTTTTTTTAGTTTTTTTTGCGAGGCAAATGGGGTTAAGTGGCTTGCCCAAGGCCACACAGCTAGGTAATTATTAAGTGTCTGAGACTGGATTTGAACCCAGGTACTCCTGACTCCAGGGCTGGTGCTTTATCCACTGCACCACCTAGCCGCCCCTCTTTCTTTCTTTAATTTCATTTTCATTACTATTATTCACACACACACACATATACACACATTTCCTTTACTTTACATTGAATCAGTTCATACAAGTCTTCTCATGTTTCCCTAAATCCTTCATCATTCTTTCTTTGGGTTTAATAATATTTCATAACATGCATACCTTATAATTTGATTATTCTGCAATTGAGGCAACTAGGTGGCACAATGGATAAAGTGACAGATTTAGAATCAGGAATACTTCTCTCTCCTAAGTTCACATCTAGACTTCCTGGGTAAGTCACTTAATGTATTGCCTCAGTTTCTGCATCTGCAAAATAAACTGAAGAAGGAAATGACTAACTCTTTAATATCTTTGCCAAAGAAATCCCAAATGGGGTCATGAAGAGTAGGACACAACTGAAACAACCGAGTAATTATTCTGCAATTGCTGGACACTATTTTGTTTTCTGTTCTTTTGCTATTACCCACTCCTTCCTAAATAGTTTATTATGAATATTTTGATTACATATGAGGCATTTCTTTTTGTCCTTATCCTCCTTTGAGATGAGTCAGCAGTGGGATCTCTGCTTCAAAAAATAAGAGCAATTTAATCACTTTTCTCACATAATTCTCTATTGTTTTTCCAAATGGTTGGGTCAATTTATAGCACTTTTGATAATATCAAGCCATGGTCACAAAACCTTCTGTACCTTTGTTCTTCTACTGGATCTGTGATTTAATTGGTAAATGGAACTCCTATTGAGGAAACACTTTTTTTAAAAAAAGTGTTTGACATTGCAATTGACATTGCAATTAGTACTCTCACAGAGATTCCTGGGGTCACTGAAAGATGCCTTGCCTTGCTTTGGGTCCCACGGTTGATATGAATCAGAAACAGGTTGTGAGGGAAGTTCTTCAGAAGCCAGCTGTCCATGCACTGTGCTCCTGCCTCTCTCTCTGTTTTCTCTCCCTATTGTCTCTAAGTTAAAGCACAAATCCCCTAACCTGGAATTTAAAACTTGCCCCACTTGAACCTTAACTTACCTTCCTAGTCTTATTTCACATTTCATATCATATTCTTACTCTACATTGCAGCCAAACCAGAGTTTTATAGCAAAGTTGGGGCATGTCCAGAAGAGGATAACCAGCAAAATAAAAGAACTCCAGTCCAAGAGGATTGGTTGAAGGAACTGAGAATGTTTATTTAGTTTGGAAAAGAGAAGATATAGGAAGGACAACATTTTTATAAGACTTTGTGGATTGCAAAGCACTTTATAAATATCATCTCATTTGATCCTCACAACCCTGGGAGGTAGGTGTTATTATTACTCCCATCTTACAGATAAGGAAACTGAGGCAAACAGGAGAAGTGCCTTGCCCATGGGCACACAGTATCTGGAGGATTTGAATGAAGACGTTCCTGATTTAGGGGGCAGCTAGGTGGTGCAGATGATAGAGCGCTGGGCCTGGAGTCAGGAGGACCTGAATTCAAATCTGACCTCAGACAATAATTTCCTAGCTGTGTGAAGTTGGGCAAGTCACTTAACCCTCTTGCCTTAAATAAATAATTTAAAAAAAAAAGATGTTTCTGATTCTAAGATCAATGCTCTAATTGTGGCTAGATCCACAATATTATATAGTGAGAGATATAACTGCCTTCAAGTATTTGAAAGCCTGTCATGTGGGGGAGAATTAGGATTACTCCTTTTGGTCCCAGAGAGTCATAGGAGTAATGGGTGAACATTGAAAAGAGACCAATTTAAGTTTGATGGTTAAAAAAAAAGTTCCTACTAATTGGATAACTAGATTCACGAAAGGGTAGATAAAAAGCATCCATTACATTAGTCTTGTTGCTTAGTTGTTACAGTTTGTCAGACCCTTTGTGACCCCATTTGGGGGTTTTTTTTGGCAAAGCTCCTGAAGTGGTTTTCCATATCCTACTCCAGTTCATTTTATAGATGAGAAAACTGAGGCAAGTAGAAATAAAAGACTAGCCCAGAGTCACACAAACTAGTAAATGTGTGTGTATTTGAACTCAGGAAAATGAGTCTTCCTGACTACAGGTCTGGCACTCTATCACCTACTACTCCATCTAGTTGTCTGTTATTAGGTTTTTACTATGTGGTAATATTATGTATGCCATACAAGTATAAGCCTACAAGACAGAAAACAATCATTTCCCTCAAGTACTTTCCCTTTCACTCTAAGGGGGAAGCAGCAGATGACCAGGAAGAGTTATGAAGACCTGGTTCCAAACAGGCTAAGGAAAAGAACTCACCTATCAGGGTTCCAATTTAGAGGCAACCCAAAGTAGGATGGACTGTTCGAAGAGCTAAGGTATTCCCCCTCCTCTTAGGTCTTCAAGTCAAGGCTTATCCAATATACTATAGTGAAGATTCCTTTCTTAATGGATTCAATTAGAGGCTGAGATCCATTCCAAACAATCAAATTCTTTGATTTACCCTGGACTTGCAGCCTGTCCTCAAACTTGACATAGCTTTTCCTACCTTGATTTACAAGCTAGTCCCCATAGTAGTATCCACTCCTCTAAGATGACCTTCCATCTACTCTGTATACATTCTGTATATGTGCCTGGCACTTTCAGAAGTAAATATAAATTAGTTCTTCTTGTGGTATCTTATCCATTAGACTATGAGCTCTTTGAGGGCAGGAACTGTTTTTGAGTTTTATTTACCCTGCACTTCACACACACAGTAAGCCTTATTGTCTTATTGATTATTGATTGCTTATTATCTGTAGATCTACAGGCTAACCCCATCAATATTTTTCAGAATTCTTATTTTCCTTCATGGCTCATGTTTGGTGCCACCTCCTCTATCAAGATTTCTCAGACCTTAAATGTAAAAATTAATTAATTAAAAAATGAAGGACTGAATTAAAAAAAAGACTTCTCAGAGCTCTGCAGCTATTATTTATTACCCTCACTTTGAATATGTCTCTCATCAAATGCATCAATTTGCAGCAACTTGTAGGTGCTAAATAGATGTCTATGAAAAGAGAACAAAGGAAAGAAGCAAGGAAGAAAAAGGAGGGGAGAGGGATGGAGGAAAGAAGGAAAGAAATGAAACTGCAGAGTAGTGTGTTCCAGCATTGGTTTGGAAGCAAAATAACAGGTATTTATTTCTATTATGTTCCAGGCACTATATTGGAGATACAAAAAAAAAATCCCAAAACACACAAAAAAAGGAAAAAACAAAAAATAAGCAGTCCCTGTTCTCAAGGGACTCTAGTCAAGAGAAATGAGTACAAATCCAAGTTCAAATATTTACTTGGGAAAACCTATTTGCTCATCTGCAGGATGAAGCATATATTACCCCCCCCCCCAGTACTGTTATGGGAAAGGTATCAGGCAAAAATGAGACATACATCTCTGGACATGACTCATGAGGGAATTTGTTTTGCTTGACTATAAGTATTTGTTAAAAAAGGTTTTCTTTTTCTTTTTTTCTATTTCAATGGAGAGAAACCATAGAAAGAAAAGAAAAGAAATTGCTTGTTAATTGAAAAAAAACTTAAACACTATACAAATGTCTGCTATTTTGTTAAGATAAGACTTGAGCTTGAATCCTTTTCCTGCTACTTGTTAATTGTATGATTTTGGGAAAGACACTTAACCTCTGTGTGCAAAACTATATCTAGGGCAGGGCACTGGGGACTTTGCCCAAGTGAATAAGTGTGTGTGTGTGTGTGTGTGTGTTGTGTAAGTCAAGAAGCATCATACTTTGGCATTTGGCTTTTCTCCTACAATAACACAGAATCAAAGTATTTGGGAATTAAAAGGAATCATAGGGGACATTCAGTTCAAACTATACTAAATTCAAAAAAACCCCTTAATTATAATATATTTGACAAGTGATCACTGAATCCCCGTTAGAAGACCTTTAAGGAGAGGAAGTTAGCACTCCTTAACTCAATCCCCTTTCTATATTTTTCCTTGTTACACAGTTTTTATCTGCCATAGAACTTAAATTTACTTCTTTGCTGTTTCTACCTATTACTTCTGTACTACCCTTTGGGACCAAACAAAACCAATCAATTTCCCTTTTTATGAAATAGCACTTCAGAAACTTGAAGACAGCTGTTGTGTGTCTTCTTTCCTCCAGAATAAACATCCTCAATTCCTTCAACAAATCCTTATATGACATGAGCTAGAGTTCATTCACTAGCCTGGTGATCCTACTTGGAATGGCCTCCAGGTTATCAAGGCCCTCTTTGGGTAGTTTTGGACTCTGACAAAGTACTAATATATCATAGAGTTGCAGAGAGATTATTGTGTCCTTATTCCTAGAAGACATATCTCTGAATGCTGTCCCAGATGATGGTAAGCTCTGTTGGTTACACTATCACACTGCTGACTCATATATGTTTACAATCCACTAAAATGTCCAGATCTTTTTTCAGATAAAATGTGCTTCCCCATGGCTTCTCCATCTTGTACTTATGAAATTGATTTTCTATACCCAAGTGTAAAACTCTACATTAGTCTCTATTGAATTTCATCTTATTACATTCAGTCTGATGCTTTATCTATTAAGATCTTTTGGGGTTTCAGCTCAGTCATCCAACAGTCAACAATGCACAAGCATTTATTAAGTCTTCACCATCTGCCAGACAGTGTGTATTAGTTATCTCTCCTAATATTGTGTCTTCTGCTAATTTGTTAAACAGGTAATCCACGTCTCTATCCAAGTCATTGATAAAAATGTAAAACAATACAGATCATTGCAATCTTTCACTGGAGACCTCCTAATGCATTGACATTGAATCATTAAACCAACTATAATCTACTTTTTATAGTACTTTTTTTCTAATTACACATGAAAAATTTTTAACATTCATTTTTAATAAAATTTTGAGTTTCAAATTTTCTCCCACCTAGTCAATAAGCAATTTGGTATAGGTTATATATACATATATATGCAATCATGTAAAAGCTATTTCCATATTATTCATGTTATAAAAGAAGAAACAGTTTATAAAACCATTAGTTTGCAAAAAGAAAAAACATACAGAAAATTGAAGTGAATATAGTGTATACTTCAATCTACAATTGGACTCCATCAGTTCCCCCTCCCCAGATGTGGATAGTACTTTTCATGATGAGTCCTTTGGAATCATCTTGAATTATTATATTGATGAGAAGGACTAAGTCAATCATAATTGATCATTGTTACTGTGTACAATGTTTTGGCTCTGCTCATTTCACTTTGCATCAGTTCATGTAAGTCTTTCCAGCTAAACAATTTTTTAAGTCCAGTCATCCAACTGGTTTGAAATCTGTACTATTACCTAATCCACATCTGTCCATCTTCTCCACAGAATAATATGACATGTTACCTAAAATTTCACTAAAATCTGGGTAAGCTACATTGCCTTTGTCTACTATGTTAGATACTTTGTCCAAAAAAAGAAAGGTTAGCTTGTCTTAACCTATTCTGGACAAAGTCATGTAGCTCTTTGTAATCACTATTTACCTTGCTAGATAATTGCCAGTTATCTCTTTAAATGTATTCATTTTAAAATTTCCCCATGCTCACTGGCTTGTTTTTGGCAGACTATTCTCTTCCTTTAGAAATAAATCAGGCTATTTGTCCTTCTTCAAATGTGTGGTCCCCTTTCTCACAATCCATAGTGTTTCAGTTATTATTACTACTACTGGCTCAGGTACCATGCAGCATCTGGGTAACTTGTATTTTAAAATATTCTAAATACAGTGTAAATGGTAAGTAGTCTCAGAGGGGCAGACAGAAAAGGCTTCTGCAGAAGGCAGTATTGGAGCTGAGTCTTGAAGTCAGGAAGAGTTGAGGCATGAGGAGGACATGGTCAGTGAAAAGCTTCATACTTCTGTTGTAAATTAAATATATGTGGTGCTCCTATGGCCTCCTTGAGCATTTGAAGAGATCAGAGCACATTAGAGCTTAGCACAATTTTTTTTTTTGGGGGGGGGGGTGTCAGGAAAAGTATTCTTTTTGTACCTGAGCCTATGGGTATACCTAGGCAAGGCAACATAAACTCAAGTGCAGCTATGTGCTCTCTTATCATCTCCATACATATATAAATTCTTTGTTGGCCATTTTTGTTCTGTCATTTATCAGTGCAAAAGCCCACGGCAGAGAAAACAGAAGCAGATACTTCTTAGATTTCTGGTACTACCCCTCTTGGTGTTCACCTTCCCCAACAGCTGTATCCTCCACCTCCTAGAAAGGAGGACTTCTGAGGTTGTGTCTAGCTCTAACCTGTGATTCTCCTAGAGGCTAGGGCTGGAGACCATCAGCTCTGCTTCAGGGGAGCAGAATGTAGGTTTTGGAATATAAGACTACCTTCAATTCCAGACACACACACACACACACACACACACACACACACACACACAACTGATGAAAGAATTTCTAGTTACATCTCTGACCATGGACTTCATTTTCCTCCTTCAAAAAAAAATAAGGGGGGGGTGGACCTAGGTGGCTTTCACAGTCCCTTCTTGCTCCAGGGATCTATAGTTCTATCATAAAGAACAAGAACACAAAAATGACCCTTTTATGTTGGAGGGAATCTTTAGGGAAAGACAAAGGGGGTGTCTAACTCAACCAATGGTCAGATTTTGGCTACTGCCTGTTTCCTTAGATGCTGTTGAGGAATTTGAGGTGCTTTGATTCAGACATAATGACTTAATGAAAAATGATGACTTGTCCTCTGTTCCCACAAAGCCCCTCTTACGTGGACTGCCCCAATGGGGCCCTCAGATGGGGATGCAACTGATAGAGAGGAGTGGGAATGTTCCTGAGGGGAGTGGCCTAGCCAAAAAAAGGATGCTATCTGGATCTGATTAGTGGAGAGAGACAATCACCCTTTTCCACACTTCCTTCACCATTGGCTCTCAGATTCAGTTCACAACTTCCTACCTATCCCCCTGAATTAGCTGCTTTTATGTATTCCACCGGGCTTTCCTTTTCTGACCCCACCCCCACCCCAGCCTGTGCTAAGCTCTAGCATGTTCTGATCTCCTCAAATACCCAAGGAGGCCATAGGAGCACCACATTGAGTTAACTTATAACAGAAATATTAAACTTTTCACTATCTATGTTCCCCCATGCCTCGACTCTTCCTCCCAACTTCCCTCAAGACTCAGCCCCAAAACTGCCTTCTGCAGAAGTCTTTTCTATTGAAAGGGTTGCAGTCTCCCTGTCTGCCCTCTGAGACTACTTTCCATTTACATTGTATGTCGATTTTTTAAAATGCAAATTACCCAGACGCTGCATGGTAGATTGCAATTTTTGTGCCTGAGGCAAAAAAGAAGAAAACACTTCTAGGATAAAAGCGTAGGAAATGTGCTGTGAATCCTCAGCAAGTTTGCCAGCAAATATCAATGAAGTCCTTGATATGTACCAGACACTGTGCTAAGCAGGGAGGATACAAAGAAAGGCAAGACAGTCCCTGCCCTCAAGGAGTGTACATTCTGGTGGGGGATATGGTGTGTAAATCATTATTGCATGCAAGATAGATTCCGAGTAAGTAATGAAAGAGGAAGGTAAAGGCAGCCAGGTGAGTAGGGAAGACCTCCTGAAGAAGGGGGTCTTCAAGAAAGCCAGGGAAACTAAGTCACAAAGGTGGAGGGTCAGAGCATTCCTGGAATGAGGAACAGCCAAAGTAAAGGGAGATGGGCAAATGCATTGTTCCATGGGAGGAACTGCAGCTAGGTCAGCTGAGCTCAATTTGTAGAAAATATAGAGGATAGTAAAGTTTATTTTTTTAAGAGAATGGAAAAGTAGGAAGGGAGGCATATGAGAAGCTTTAAATGCTAAACAGAAGATTTTATATTTGATGCTAGAGGTAATAGGGAGCCACTGGAATTCACTGAGCAGGGAATGACATGGTAAGAACTATGCTTTAGGAAATCACTTTGGCAGTTGAATGGATGATGGATTAGAGTAGAGAGAGACCTGAGGTAGGAAGGTTGTTGCAACATAGCTTTCATATTTTGCTGGGAGCTAGTACAATTAGGTGGCATGGTAGATTGAGTGCCAAGTCTAGGGTTCAAATATGGCCTCAGACACTTATAAGCTGTTTGCCTCAATTTCCTCACTTGTAAAAGAACTGGAGAAGGAAATGGCAAACCACTCCAATTATCTTTGCCATGAAAAACCCCAAATGAGGTCAACAAAGGGTAATATATGACTAGACAACAACAAGGGGATAAAGGGGTATGTGGGTGTATGTGGGGGGTAGGCACAAATAGTCCATGTGAACACCTTGGATGGGTACTCTAAATTTCCTCATCTCATCTTTCTCTTGAGCTGCTTCATTTCTGCCTTGTTTATAGAGCACAGCACCCTTTCTGATGAGGGCATGCCATGCTAGGTGGTCCTGTGCCAGTGTCTCCCATACAGCACAATCAATTCCAAAGTTCTTAAGAGAGACCTTGAAAGTATTGAGAAACTAGAGAAGTCTAAATACCACACACACACCATCAAAATTGAGGCAAAGGTCCGATTCAACCAACATGTGTATAAAATACTCTATAATTGCCTAGTTGTGTGACCTTGGGCAAGTCACTCAATCCCATTCATTGTCTTAAATAAATGAAAAAAAAATACTCTATAAAGGTAGGTTATTATTGTTGTTGTTATTATTATATTGAACAATTACTGTGGATGGATAAAGGATTGAATCCAAACAAATGAGAGAAAAAGACCAGCTTTCATGAAATTCAGGGAATTGGACAGGGTTTTTAATGATTCTAAATACTTGTTGCTATAACTGCCCATACTCCTATACCCCTTTTAAATTCATTTTTTTATTTTAAGTCCTCATCCTCTCCTATCCCAATGAGAGCAAGAAAATCAAAACTTGTTGCAAACATGTATAGTGAGACAAAGCAGATTCCTCAATTAAACCTACCTCTTTTAACACTCATATTCTCCTAGCACTGCTCTAAGAATACAGATTATGGGACACCAGATCTTGAAAGAATAAAATTTATTTAAAATAATGTCCTATTACTGTAAGACTTTGTGGTTCAGAGTGCTTTCTTTACAATATCCTTGTGAAGCAGATAATGTAATGTACATATTATTATCCCATTTTACAAGTGTGAAACTGAGTTTTCAAGAGGTAAGTGATTTGTCCATACTCACCTGGCTAGCAAGTATTACTTGGAATCCAAATCTCTATTTCATCACACACTTTCCTCCCCAAAAGTCTGCAAAAAAATGGCATTTCCCTCTTCCTTGTCCACTGGAAAGCAAGGTGCTACATCCATTCCAATGCTCCTTTTTGGAGATCTTTTGCAGAGTAAAATTTTTAAAAAATCAGACCTGTGATTTCACTGGCCTAGGTCCCTGGGTCAGGCATTCTCTCTTCTGATACTAATTAGCAATTCCTCAACTTAGGTCTTGGAGAATTGCCCAGGGTCCCTTATCTAGAATGTGTCAGAGGCCTGGCTTGAACACAGGTCTTCCAGTCTCCAAATAATAGCTAGCACTTATAAAATACACTAAGATTTGTAAAAAGCTTTACAAATATTATTCCATTTTATCTTAAAAACAAATGCCTTGGGAGATAAGTGCACCTATATCCCCACTTTACAGATAGGGAAACCTATAGACAGAGATTGTGACTTGTTTAGTATTGTACAGCTAGTGGTCTGGGACCAGATTTTAAGCCTTCCTGACTCCAGATCCATCACTCTATCCACTGTGCCACCTTTTTCTCTTGTTCTCATTTTTTCCATTTTTTTTAAATTTGTTATAAGGGATGGTTCTCTGGGGAAAGAAATGGGGAGATGGGGGAATTTGGACAATGTGAAAAAAATCTTTAAAAAAACTTCCTTTGGGAATAAGATTATCTAACATATGGAGCTTTCATGTTCATTGCTTCTTTTATCTTCACAATATCCATATGAGGTAGGAAGAGCAGGCATAGCCATTGTACCATGTCACAGATGAGGAATCTGAGATCTGGGCACAAGTTTTAGAAAGGGCATATTAAAGGGTCTGAAAAATGGGTAATCCAATTTACATTGGGAAAATTTAAGTTGACAAGATCATAGACTATTGGGAATGTTAAGTCACTGATCAGTTTGTCCAGAGAATTGTAGTTCAGTTAGTCAAGTCATCAAACATATTTTAGGTGGATAGAGAGCTGGGTCTGGAGTCAGAAAGACCATCTTTTGAATTCAAATCTGGCCTCATATACTTACTAGCTGTGTGACCCTGGGCAAGTCACTTAACACTGTTTTCCTTAATTTCTTTATCATTAAAATGTGTTGGAGAAGGAAATAGCAAACCACTCTAGTTTCTTTGCCAAAAAAAAAACCCAAATGGGCTCACAAAGAGTTGAACATGATCCAGATAACTGAATAACAACAATGATGTGCCAAGCATCATGGTAAATGCTGAGAATATGTAGAAAGGCAATAGATAGTCTAACGGTTCAGGGACAAGAAGCGCAAGGGACTGAACATCAAGTCATATTTGGATTTGTCTCACAAAGTGCATTGAATCTCCCTAATACATTATCATATATTATAATTATTTGAGTACCCCTAGACTACATAGCAGAGAATACAAAATCTCCCTCTCCTAGAAAATCTTCATGTCTTACTAAGAAAATCTGCTTCCATTCCTCCCCTGCCTCTTTACAGATTTTTCTTGAAGTATCTTCCCAGTAATCTTTTTTTTTTGTTTTTGTTTTTAATTAAGTGACATACCCAAGGTCACACAGCTAGGCAATTATTAAGTGTCTGAGGCTGCATTTGAACTCAGATCCTCCTGATTCCAGGGTTGGTGCTCTATCCACTGCACCACCTAGTTGCCCCCTCTTCCCAGTCATCTTAATAACTTGGCCCAGATACCCCAGAGAAAGAAAAGAAAGAAAAAGACACCCAACTCTAAGATTCAGTTAAAACAAGAGGTTGTGGGCAGCTAGGTGGCGCAGTGGATAAAGCACCGGCCCTGGAGTCAGGAGTACCTGACTTCAAATCTGGTCTCAGACACTTACTAATTACCTAGCTGTGTGGCCTTGGGCAAGCCACTTAACCCCATTTGCCTTGCAAAAAACAAACAAACAAAAAAAGAGGTTGCTCACTTACTATCCAGTCACTGGCAAAGAGAGAAGGCAGATAGGACCAATTAATTTACTATAAACTGGGTTGGATTTAGACTAAGTGATTTATTTTTGCAGTACAAGAAAGGAGAATTCCCATAACATCTTGAGAGATCCTTGGAATTGGAGGACAGAGGCTATGAGAATCTGAGGTTCAAAAAGAAATTCCATAAGAATGGAAGCATTCTGTTTGAAGGTAGAATTGGAGAAGGAAATGGCAAACCAATCTAGTATTTTGGCAAGAAAACCCCAGATGGGGTCATGAGGAGTCAGACACAAATGAACAACAACAGCGATAAGACACTTTTCCTTATAACAACTCTGGGGGAAAGGAAAAACGAATATCACCATTTTACCAATGAGGAAACTGAGACTCAGGAAGGTTGTAGGAGGGCAGCTAGGTGGCTCAGTGGATAGAGCACTGCCTGGAGTCAGGAGGACCTGAGTTCAAATCCGGCCTCAGATATTTAATAATTGCCTAGCTGTGTGACCTTGAGTAAGTCACTCTTAAACCCATTGCTTTAAATTAAAAAAAAAAAAAAAGATCTTTATGTGGGAGCTTGTTTCTAAGTTTCCTGACTCCAAATACAGGGCTCCTCTCAGGACTTCAGGATCCTTCCTATATTCAATGAAGTGACTGAGTTTTTACTTTCCTGGAATATTAGATCTGGAAAAGAACTTTGTAGTCTTTTAGTCATTTTATTTTTCTACATTTTAATCTTGCCTTTTGTTTTTTCAACACAGTTGTTGTTAGAAATAATTACCTTCCATCTTAATCTTTCCAGCTCTTAATCCTAAAATAACTCTACCTGATAAAACAAAGAAAAAAATTAAGCAAAAACACTTGATTCTGCATCTATATCTGGCAGTTTATACTATATTCTGTTTAGAGGAAGCTGGTTTTTCAGTGGGCTGAGCACCAAGTTCAAATTCAGCCCCAGACATTTTATAGCTATGTGACCCTGACCAAATCACTTAACCTCTGTCTGCCTCAGGTTCGTCAATTGTAAAATAAGAACAATATCAACTACTTTATAGTTTGATGGGAGGATCAAATTAGATAATATTTGTAAAAAAAGAACTTAGTATATAGAAGGTATTATGTAAATGCTTGTCCCCCCCTCCAAATTCCTATCTCTCTGCTATGAGGAAGGATATATGAATGGAATGAATGAATGAAAAGCTAATACTGACTATTGCTAGACATTGTGCTAAGAAATAATGTGAATATAAGTTTACCCTCAAGGAACTTACATTCTAATGGGAAAAGACAAGATAGAAAGGGTAACTAGGAGATGGAGGCAGGAGAGAGGGGGGCAGAATTGTAAATGTCTCAAAAATGTAATTGAGACATAGTTCTGAGCAAAAATAAGGCAAAAGCTTACCTTTAAGAGTCTAGGACCCAAAGGCAATCTATGTTAGTTTTGGCTGGCAGGAGTTGGGGAGGATACTGGTGCTCTATTTTCATGGAAGGCACCACCCAGGCTCAAAACCTTGATTCCATCTTTGACTCACACCTACATATCCAATCCATTTGCCAGGTATTCTTCATATTTATCTCCCAGGACAATTTTTTAATCCCCTCATTTTACAGATGAGGAAACTATATCCCAGAAAGGAGAAGTAGGTTACATTTATGTCACAAAGATCCCAAAACAAGTCAATGGCAGATTCTGAACCAGAACCCTTGTCTCCTCCTGATCCTCCTCAATGCAAAAGGCTCTTTGAATTGTCAGGTAACTTTAAGGATACCATTCTAAATGCCCTACCAAAATTTTCTTTTATTTCATTTTTAACTTAAAAATTAAGGTTCATATTTGGTAGGGCAACTCTTCCTGCCCATCCACTGAAACTGGTTTCTTATGGAATGGAAAGCTGGGAAAGGAGCCATGTCAATGACTTAATTGGACCGGCTAGGATATTTGATAAGCAGTTCTATTTGGCCCCACTGGCTGTACAGTCTGATTCTGAATTGGGGTTCTGTGCCTGGGTTTCAAGATTCTATAGCTTTTCACAGATTGAAAGTAGGAAAAAAAATCACAAAGCAGGGGAAAAAAAACCCCATAATCTACTGCAGTGGTGGAGCTGTCTGACTGTGATGGATGAAGTTACAGACACCATAAGACTTAAAGGAAACTTTCATCAATGGTGGTAATAAGTGTAGATGTATCATCAGTGGAAACTGCCCAGAAAAGAAAGGTTGGGAGTTTCAATGAGATGTGAAAAATGAATTGTTTGTAAAGACAATCAACAATTTTGCGTTTGTAGGAAAGCTATTCATCATTTGGAAGGCACCTTTAGTAAAAGATCTGCCTAGCTTTTGCTATAAGACTACATCATCAATCCCAGTTAAGTGATGGAGGACAGCTAGAAGCACTCCTGAAGAAGCTGAATATAGAAAGTATACTGAAAAACATATACAACATACATGTCTACATATGTGTTGTTGTCGTTCAATCATCTATAAGTTGTGTCTGACTCTTTGGGTCCCCATTTGCGGTTTTCTTAACAAAGATATTGTAATAATTTGCCATTTCCTTTTCCAGCTCATTTTATAGATGAAGAAACTGAGGCAAACAGGGTTAAGAGACTTGACCAGGATTAGTAAGTACCTGAGGTCAGATTTGAACTCAGGAAAATGTATCTTTTTGACCCCAGAGCCAGCATGCTATTCACTGTACCACTAGCTGCCCATGTACACATGTGCACAATCCTTATAAATATATATATATATATTATACACATATATATATATGGACATATAGCAGCAGTAAAGGCTGGGTAGAGAGGTGAATAGGCTTATTCTACCTCTATTTGCTTTGTGCCATCCAACTACTAATACATCTAGATGGATTTCCCTATATAAATGTTTTTTCTTTACTCTGGGAATTTGAAACAAAAGGATCTAAAATTCTATTTTTTTAGCTCTGAGCTCCCAGTCAGATATAGGAAAAAAAAATACCTCTCTCTCTCTCTCTCTCCCCCTCCTTCCTAGAGATAGAATCAGAATTTGAACTCATGCCCTCTGACTACAAATACCAGCACTCTTTCCACTGTACCACCTTAGTTTCCAACCCTTCCTTTGACAGGTAAGGAAACTCTCCCTCTTTGCCGCTTCCCTTTCTTCCTTCCATCTCACACAGTCATGGCCTCTCCCCCTTAATTGTGTCCTTTATTTACATTTCTACTTCAGGTGTAGTAGAGCATTCCAAGATCAAATTGTCTGATCTGTCACAGCCACTATGTCTCTAACATAGTCATGTCATTTTTGGTCTTCTTAGGAACCAACCAACCAAGTGCACCATTCTAACATAACCTCCTTGTGTCCAGAGGTAAAGATTTCAGGCTTCCATGAAGAAGAGAACACAGGGAGAAAGGAGATATAGAATTATTACCATGGGCAGAATGGATTAGGGGGCAGCCAGCAGGATAACTTCTGTCCCAATACTTTTCCTGGTGCACAACTGGCTCAGCAGTGTTGTTCCCAGGGCCCTGAGCTTTTGTCCAGGATCCAGTTTCTTCTGGCTTCCCAGAAGTATGTTCCTCTTCAACCTTGGCCCTTGCCCACACTTACTCAAACCCACCTCCTTGGATGGCTGATGTCTCAATGACCTAATGTCACGAAGACCTGAGTTTAAATTCAGCCTCAGACATAGTTTTGTGACCCTGGGCAAGTCATTCAAATCTTGATATGTCTCATTTTTCCTTTTTGTAAAATAAGGATAAAAATAACACCTGCTTCCCAAGATGGAAAAGAGGATCAAATAAGAAATTCATAAAATGCTTTTCAAACTTTACAAGACTATATACATGGTAGCTAGTATTGTTATTACTACTTATCCAAGGTAACTTTTTCTACTTTGGGAAAGATTTCAGTACAAGTTTTTTCTTATCTTGGTCTTAAATCTTCCTACTCATTATTTCCTATTCTACTTTCTAGGACCAAGTACAACAAGCTTGAATCTATTTTCCAGGTATTTGAAGGCAGCATGTCATAAATACAGACCCATTAGACCAGGAGCTTCCTGAAGGCAGGGACCTTTGTTTTTTGCCTTTGTTTGGAGTTTAATACTCCATCAATGCTTATTGGTTGTTAGGATCACAATGTCAGATCTGGATTGGAACCTAGGTTATCACCTAATCTGGTCCTCTCATTTTAAGGATGAGGAAAGTGGAAAAAAATGAAGCAATTTGCTCAAGATTATAAAGTAAATCATTAACAGATGTGCTGGGACTAGAAGTCAGGTCCTCTGACCAGCCATCCAGACTAGAGTGTTTGGGGAGGGGCTCTTTCCTATTAAAACAATCTTCCTCCAATAAATATTTGTCCTGTACCTAGACAGCCCATAACACTAAGACAAGTCTTAGAGAAAATAATGAAGGCAGGATTCCCAGGTAACTGCTCACTCTTCTCTGGAAATGATTTGATGTGAATCACTTACATTTTGGTAGCCCAGAGCAGAGAACAGTTACTGAAGTGGAGTGAGTAGCTTGGAGTCTGGAAGAGGCAGAGTATGACCTGTCTCTGAATCCAGAACACTGGAAAGGACCTAAGTTATCATCTGGGTCAGTTCCTTCATTTGACTGTTGAGGAAGCTGATTCTCAGAAAGGTTAGCATTTTCCCCAAGATTCCATGGAGAGAGAACAGCAGGACCAGGATTCCAATGGTAAGTAGCCTTTCTTCTCTGTGAATACTTTTGAGTCTGCATGGTTTATTTGGCAATTAATCACATGCTGCTTTGACATTTTATCTACTTGTCTTAAAACATTTCCACCAGTTAATTAGCCTGTAAACAATTATTAAGCACCTACTACTGTGCTAAGTGCTGAGGATACAAAGTAATCCATCAATTAACATTTAGTAAGTACCTATTCTACACCAGGGCTGGGGATTGGAAGAAGACAGCCCCTCCCCTCCCCTCAAGGAGTTTACAATCTAAAGGAGGAAGAAAACACACAAAAGAAAGCTGAAAATGAGGAGAAGAGGGTGGTGAGAGGAAGAAGATACCCCCTAGGGGGTAGGGGGAAGATGTGGTGTAGTACAATCCAATGGGTGCAGAGGGTAGGAAATGGGGAAATGTCAGGTCTGTGAGCAATCTTGAAATAGAGGCTTTGGGGGCAGTTCTTTACTCATCCATCCAGCCTTCAGATCAGAGTACTAAAGGTAACGAATAGCATGGCTACCAAAGTGATGTGAACTCACAGAATAATGAGTTTCCTAGTGAAGAGGTTTAGTGGGTACATGATAATATTGAAGTTCAGTCTAATATAGGCAGCTGGTGAGAAATAAATTAATACATTTCACCTATATATAACCTATATCCCTTTCTAGATTGTGACCTCCTTCAGAACAGGAGCCATATTATATTATTATTGCTATCACTACTACTACTAGTATTTTAGAGATTTACAAAGCATTTTATATTTATGATCTTATTTGATCCATATTACAACCTTGTGAGGAAAATGCCATTATCAATCCCCTTTTATAAAGGAAGAAACTGAGATAATTACCCTAAGAGTGTGAGGCTAGATTTGAACTCAGGTCTTTCTGATTCCAAATCCTAGATTCTAGTCCACTACAATCCCTAACTGCCTAGGTTAATTGCCTAAAGTCACTCAGGTAACAAAGATCAGAGGTGGCATTATTTATTATTATTTATGGATATTAGAAACACTTGAGTTATAGGATATCAGTTTACTATCAAATGTGAAAGTTAAAGGTAGTTATGCAACTTGCTCAAGTAAATAGCAGAGCCAGGTTTCAAACCCAGTTCAGTACAATGCAGATTTGGAGCTGGAAGAAACCCAGAGGTTAAATGACTTCTCCCAGGTCATTCTGAACCTAGATCCTCCAGAGCCAGTGTCCTTTCTGTGATATCTCATTGTCCACTGCCTCTTACTCCCAACTTAGTGCATCCTCTGTCATGATGACAACAAAGACAATACACAAAGACCTGCAATTTTATACATATGGGGTATAATCTTTTCACTGATGCTGATTGCAACCCCTTAGGTCCTCCTAGATGGTCTGTGAGTCAATGAGTCTGTGAGTCAAAGAAATTAATCTCCTGGTGGACAACCTTAGAGTCTTTGAGCTTGGCAGGGCCTCTACTAGAGGAATCTGTCCAACTTGATAGAACCATGCCAGAAATTGTGCTCCAACAATAAGGCTTCCTTCTTCAGAGCCAGAGTTTCTTCTATATTGTGACAAAAGTTTCACTGATCAGAGAACCATAGAATCTCAGAGGTGAAAGGACCCTTCTGACCTAACCCATGCCTGAAGAAGCACTTCCATATGAAACACACCCAAAGGAGATCACTTAACATATCTTTGAAGACCTCTCGCGAGAGAGAACCTACCACCTCCCAGAGCAGCCAATTCCACTTTTGGATGGGAAGAGGTCAACAGAGAAGGGAGAAGTGCTCTCAAAATAATAACAGCTGATGTGTATATAGAATGCTAATGTTTGTAAAGTATTTTACATACATCATCTCATCTGATTCTCATGACAGCCTGGGAGGGAGGTAAGCACTACTATTATCTATACTTTGCAGATTAGGAAGCTGAGGCTAAGCAAGGAATCAAGAAGCTGGTTAGTATGTAGGGTGGCATTTGAACCTATATCTGTTCACTCTGCAATACTGCTGCCCTACTGGATGATAAAAAGAACTGGAGACATTCCAAGTGGCAGTGCCGAGGTTCTCATTAGGGTTCTCTGGGCCCATCTCTCTGAGCTGTCTTTTCTCAACTAGGACCAGATTCTCTCTGGCAACATTTTGCAAAGGTTTTTATTTTTCCACACCTGCCTGACCAAACTGTCAGCCCCAGGAAGGGTTATTGCTCCAAATCCGAGCACTACTTAGACATATCCCATCACCAGCAAATAGATATCATTTATTTACCAAGCCAAGGAAGGACCATTATTCAGGGATGGCAAAGCCTCCTCTTCCCCTAAAACCCGTTTCTATTTTCCACGTATGACTAATTTTTAATCTCAGCACAACTGAGCCATGTGCTCGTGTCTCAGCTGCTGACAATGGTGCTTTTTTAAGTAGCACATGATAGATGCCACCTTCGTGGGTGTGTGTTTTTGCTTACCGCTCCTGAGGCGCTCTGAAGGAAATGACTTCGACATCGATGCGGGCTCCAGCAGACGCAAGGAAAATCGGAGATTAAACGCCTGTCTTTATGCACGGGCTGTACTGTGCACATACCCAGCCCAGAGTGTGGGGCCCAGCTATAGATAAAAAGGCTTTTCTCTGACCATTAGTCACAAAAACAGCAAGTGATTTATGGGCCCTGGGGTAAGAAGGCAAGGGGATGACTCGTCTAATTACCTCAAATACAGAGCCCAGAACTTAGAGAAATAATGGGATCCTAGAGCTCAGAGCTAGAAGAGACCTCATGTGCATGTCATTTAGTTATAAAGTCATAGATGGAAAGAACCTTAAAGGTTATCTAATCATGCCCTTTCTTTTTATAAAGGAGGAAATTGAGTCTCAGGTTAAGTGATTTCCCCCAAAGTCATTCAGGAAGTAAGTGTCAAAGACAGGACTGAACAAATTTGTCTAATGACAAATCCAGCCTTCTTTCTATTCTACCACCTTACTTTTCAAGCCCTCATTTGAAAGGTGAGGCCTAAAGAGGTAAGTGGGCATATACCCTCCATTCTCCAATTCCTTCCTGCTTTTCTAGGTTTATTACCCTGTGTTCCCCCAAAAAATAATGCTTCGGCTAAGTTGACCCCCTCATTGCCTCCTCATGTCCTAATCACATGTCATTTAGGAAGCCTTCCCTGACCACTCCTCTTCTCCCAATCCTATGAACCTTTCCTTATGTTGAGCTACTATGACCATCTCTCACTGGACATTGATTCACAGGTTATCTAGTATTGGTCATTTTTCAAATTTATTATCTCCCCAAGAAGACTGTGAGCTTCTTGAAGAAAGGTAATTCAGTTTCAGTGGAAACTGGTAAGTACCTACTACCTTCAGAGAAATGGGATGGACCCTAGAGAACATATCAAATAGAGATAATACAACTCAACTTAAATATCTGGCAAGTCCCTTTTATGTTCATGACTGATGAAAAACAAAGTTTAGATAAAATATCTAGAGATTTATTATCAATGACTTTTCCTCAACCCTCCTGGTAAATCACTTAAACTCTTCTAGTCTTAGTTTTGTCATCTTTAAAATGAGGATAATATCACCTTCATAGGGTTGCTGTGGGAATCAAAGTAGATGATATATTTAAAGTGCTTTTGTGAAGCTTAAAGTCTACCGAAATGTGAGCTATCATCATCATTAATATGATTCATATATTAATACTGCAAAAGAATAAGTATTTCGTCTACCAATGAAGATAGGAAAAACCATAATGGATGATCTCTGTGTATTATTATATCTGCAAAATTCAACCTCTAGTGGCCTGCCTTTGGGTGGTAAGCCCCACCTAGGACTTTCTTCTTGGATGGCAGACAAATCATCTTTTTCCAGTACTCAAAGCTTTTCTGGCTTATTAGGACCTACTAGACTTCCAGTGGTATAGCTTTTTGAGAACATAGGATCCTCTTCACCCCATGATAAAGAATTTCAGTGGAAGGGTGACAGACAAAAATAATAATACAAAACAAGACATACCAAGTGAATAAAAGATAAGAGTGAAGAGAAGATTTCATTAATCAGTCAACATTTATTTTTTGTTGTTGTTCAGTTGTTTCAGTTGTGTCCAATTTTTTGGGACCCATTTATGGTCACATTTGAGGTTTTCTTAGCAAAGATTGGTTTGCTATTTCCTTCTCCAGCTAAGAAAAGTAAAGCAAATAGGATTAAGGGACCTGCCCAGGATCACACAGCTAGTAAGTGTCTGAGGCCAGATTTGAATTCAGGAAGATGAGTCTTCCTGAATCCAGGTCTATCCACTTTTCCACCTACCTGCCCCAAGTAGTCATTAACCACCCATTCTGTCAATCTGTTAATAAATATTTACTGTTATTGGATTTCCCTGATGGATCTTTTGAATTTTCAAAGCTCATAAGCCAATGACTTCACATGTTTTGCTTTTGATACTCCTGCACCTAAAATCAGGTAAGAAGAAACAAAACAAGAGGCAGAAGAAACAGTGTCAACCATGCATACATAGTGAAAAGTAGCTTGGATGGAGAGAGAAAACAGCTGCAACCACCCTCTCCTTCTGACTCCCTTTCTTTCCCCCTCCCTCCCTCCTTCCTTTTCTCCGTCTACCTTTTTCTCTCTCCTTTCCTTCCTCTTCCACCTTGGATTCTGCAGCTTATTTATAGCTATATATATATATATATATATATATATATATATATATATATATATATAAAACTTATTTAATATTTTATTTATAGCTTATTTATAGCCTTAACATATGGTACCCAGAATTGAACAAAGTACCCTAACACCCCAAACATGTTAGGCTGAGGCAGGGCTGAGACACACTGTCAGAGTATAGATATTCTAAGGTTGATTTTTATTTCTGAGGGATTTAGGATGTTTGAACCTAGAATCAGGAATATTGAGTTGAAATCCAGTTATGTATGACCTTGGGCAAATCACTTAACATTATTCTGCTTTAGTTCGCTCCTTTAGTAAAATGGAATAATAATAGCACCTACCTCTCAAGATTGTTGCGAGCATAATAACTATAATAATGTTTGTCCTTCATTTTTTTTATTTTTTCGGTTTTTGCAAGGCAAATGGGGTTAAGTGGCTTGCCTGAGGCCACACAGCTAGGTAATTATTAAGTGTCTGAAGCTGGATTTGAACTCAGCTACTCCTGACCCCAGGGCGAGTGCTCGATCCACTGTACCACCTAGCCACCCCTGTCCTTCATTTTTGGGGTTTGGGGGGGGTCAGATTTCTCGGGAAATGCTGCCTTCATGTCTCTATCTTGGCTCCACCCCCCTCCTTCATTTTTGAAGAAAACTAGGCCATCATGGAGGTGCTACCATGACAAGCATATGTGTTGGATTTGAGTGTGTGGGGGGGTGCTGTGCTAAGTCACTCACCCCACTTTCTCCTCTGGAGCCATTGGCTGGATATGGATCAGGACGACCGGATGGGAGGCAATCAGGTTTAAGTGATTTGCCCTAGGTCACACAGCCAGGAAGAGTCAAATGTCTGAGGCTAGATTTGAACTCCCCACCTCCTGGCTCTAAGGCCAATGATAGTTATAGAGTATTACAAACCATAAAGAACTACGTCAATGTTACCTATTGTTATTATTCACCTCTACATTTAGTCTATTTACTAACCTTCAATGTTTATATTAAATCTTTCACTGCCCTCATCCCCAAAATAGAGTCGCAGAAGGAAGCCATTTGGTTGTGTCTAATCAACCAAGAAGTTCCTCTAAGACATTCAAGCGAGGGATGGGAAATCTCCCACTAGCACCATTTTCTTTCTTGAAAGAAAATTCTCATTATAGAAAACCTAAATCTGCCTCTGTAGCTCTTCCTATTGTCTTTTTGAGGCCAAACAGATTAAGTCTGCACCCTCGCTTAACCACAGCTGTTAAGTTTTGATGGGGGTAGGGGGTGGGGAGGGGTTATTCAGTTCTTTAGGTCAAACACTGATGGAGATTTAGTGCTGGGAGGGATCAGCGATCCACTGCCCCGCCCCGCCCCCACCTGTGGCAGGTGAGGAACCTGAGCAAGTGCAGAAGTGGACCCGTGGGGCGTGGCGGCCACTGGTCAGTTTCAGAGGCGGGGTCAAGTGCAACGTCCGAGCTCTCCCCCCGCCGCAGCCACGGCCAAACTCAATTCAAGGTCCTTCTCTGGCTGTCCAAGGCCTACACTGCCCAGAACCGGGGTGTTCCGGATCGCCCGAGCGGAGCCACCGGACCGCCACCGCGCTTCAGCAGGGGGTGAGGCCGCTCCCGCAGCCCCCCGAGACCGGCCTGGGCGCTTCCAGCGGCCTCCCCGTGCAGTTCCGCCCGATCCTTCCGCATCCGCTTCCCGGGAGGAGCCTCCCTAAGCTCCGCCCATCGCCCTGGGTGGCCTTGCAAAGCCCTCCCCCCCGGGGGGGGGTGCCTTCGGAGGGACCACGTGGTCGCGCACGTGTCCAGCTGGAAGGCCAGACCCGACCGGAAGTAGCTCGGGGGCGCATGCGCAGCCCGCCGACCCGCGAATGCCTGGCGGAGGGCTTTCGGAAGGGACGAGGCCGGGGCGTTGCCGTCGCCATCGGCGTCCTCGGCCGTCGTAGGGTGCGGCTGACCCAGGGAGGCGTCCTCCTCACCTCAGGCCCGGGCCACGGTGGACCGGGTGACGGACGGCTCCTCGCAGGCCGGCAGGGGAGGCGGAGAGAGAGCGCGGGCGGAGTACGTGCGGCCGCGCCCCGGCACGCGCCCTCGCGGGGCCTCCTTCGTCGCCCGCCCGGGCTCCCCTTCGCGGGCGGCCCTCGGCCCGCGTCGCTCATCCTCCTCGTCCACCTTTTCTCCTCTCCCCTTCCTCCTCCTTTGCACCTGCCCCTCCCTCCCCCTTCTGTAATGGCTTTTCCTTCCCCCTTCGCCTCTCCCCCCACCCCGTTGTCCCCCTCCTCTCCAACCTCTTTTCCTCTTCTGCCCCTTCCCCTTTCTTTCATCTTCCTCCCTTCCTTTCCCTTTGTCCTCTCTCCCTCCACTTTCCTTCCCTCTCGTCTCCCCGTTCATCAGATCCCCTTCCCCATGTCGTCTTCTTGTTTCCCCTCTCTTTTCCCCATTCTTCCATGTTTACTTCTCTCCCACTCCTCCCTTCCAACTCATACTTTGCCCCTCTCTTCCATATTCTCTCATTTTCCCTTCTCTTCTGACAAATCGAAGAACTTTGCACCTTCTTGATCAACTTATTACTTTAGAATGCTTTTTTCCTCCAAGACTATTATTCTTAAACCCAAACTTCCAGCTCTTTTCCCTTTTTTGTCTGCTATTTTTCTCTCCCAACTACAATTTATTTCTTTTGAGGTGTGTCTTCTCTCCTAGAACCTGTAGTTCGTCCCACCAAACTTTTCTCTGGTGCTACTTGCATCAGTTGTTTTGGCTTCCTTTTTCCATGGAACCTTCAGAAATTAGGTCTCTTATTTTAGGATAGTGCCAATTCACAATGCCTTTCCTAAGAGACTTTCTGACCTTTTGCTTTTTCCTGACTTTTCCTTAAAGCACTCCTTGCTTTCCTATACTAAAGGTTTATATTGGGGTTATTCTTCCATTTTTATCTGGTATTGCTAGAGCCATAGCTCCATCATGGAAAACTTTCATTCTCTCTGCTGGAGTTAATACAAACAAGCATCTTATTAAAGGGCTCTAGCAAGCAGAATCTCTTTTTCCTTATTAGCCTACTTCTGAAATAAAATTCACTTAATCATAGTAGTGAATAATTTGGTAATGGCAGCCTATAAATCTTTGGAGAATTCTTAGGGACTTGTTCTTGAAACTTGTCCTTTTTAGAGAAACTAATTACATAGTAATGGGGATCAGGTATAAATGAAATTCACAGATTATCAGGACTAAAAGCTCATGAGGATTGGAGCATTGGGCCATTGGTAATTTCGGGAGATATTTAAGGTTAATTCCTTTACTGTTATCTCAGTAGGTTTTCTGTTGATGGATTCTTAATGTCTTGTAAAATTAGTTACTCCACATAGACAACATATGTTACACTGTTATTACAAGGAATGGCCCTTGAAACAGTTTGAACTAACCATAAGTTGAATTTCATATATATATATATATATATATATATATATATGTAAATTTTATATAATGTAATCAATTTTTTTTACAGTTGTGAATAATTACGGGTAAAGAAAAGATAAGTTGTAAAAATCATGGAAGACTATAAAAACCCTGATTTGAAAGAGGCTTCAGTAAATCACAAGGATATTCACAGAAGGTATTTAAGTGAGGTCATTCTGGTTTTGTGGATTGTTTTGATTTTTATTATATTTCAGTAAACATGCATAAGATATCTACTATGTATAAGATGCTGAACTGAAAGAAATGCCCTTAGGGGAACAATTATATGGTCTATATAGGTGGTAGAGTAAGTGCCAGATATGGAGTCAGGAAGATGGGTTCAAATCTTGTCCCTGAAACTTACTAGCTCTTTAACCACAAGCATGTTTTAAAAAATTTCTTAGCCTTAGTTTCCTTCTCTGTAAAATAGGAATAATGACACCTGTAGTACCTAACGTTGTTGTGAGGCCTAAATGAGGGAATGAATAAATATCACTTTGCAGTCTTTAAAGCCTGATGATGTCCTTGTAATTATTTGTTAGGGACTAGTGCATAGGAGAGGTGAATTCAGAAGCATTAGAGAGAAGGGATTTTTTTCCTAGGAAGATTAAGGAAACCTACTCTAGACTTTCAGGGAAATTGGAGGATTTCAACAGACCAAGATGAGAAAGACTTATAATAGCCTGATAGTAAGCTTTTATGAAGATGATATTTTTTTGCCCCTTTTTACTGAACAAGGCCACAGCATCAGAGAGGTGATGCCATGACAAGTTGGATTTGAGTGAGGAGGATGCTGTACTAAGTCACCAGTCTCATTTTCTCCTCCAGAGGATTCTGGGTCCAGTAATCAGATATGGATCCGGTCGACTGGAGATGGTCCTGGATGCAAGGCAGTCAGGCTTAAGTGAGTTTCCCAAGGTCATGTAGCTAGTAAGTGTCAGGTGTCTGTGGCAGGTCTGTGCTCGGTGCTAGGCAGCGACAATGAAAGGCAAAAATCAGTTGCTTCTGTCAAGCTTACAGTCTAATGGGAGAGACAATGCACAAACAAGCTGTATAATAGCTGTTTACATATATATGATAAATTTTATGTAATCGATAGAAAGAAATCATTAGCAGTAAAGGAGTTTGAAAAAGCTTTTTGTCAGTGGGATTTTAGTTAAGACTTGAAGAAAGGTGGGGGGGGATTCTAGGCATGAGGGACAGCTGGTGAAAATGTTCAGAGTGTGTCTTGCTTAAGGAATAGCAAGAAGGTCAGTATCTCTGTTTTGCAGTGTCAGTGGATATGAGAAAGACGGAAAGGTAAGGGTGTGGGGCTGACGGGTTATAAAAGATTACCAAACAGGATTTTATATTTGATCCTAGGGGTAACAGAAAGCCATTGGAGTCTATTGAGGCAGGAGCTGGGGTGGGAGCTGTGGTTGACATGAATTTTAGGAAAATCATTTTGACAGCTAAATAGAAAATGAACTACTATGGAAAAAGACTTTGGTAGGCTCACCAGCAGACTTTCTAAGTGATGTGATGAGGGGTCTACAGAAGGGTAGTAGCAGTGTCAGAGGAGAGCCTGGGGCATATGAGAGAGATACATGAAGCTAAAATCTATAGGACTTGACAGCAGATTGAAGACAGGAATGAGATAAATGAGAAGTCAGGTATGATACCTAAGTTTCAAGTCTGGGTGTCTAGGAAATTAAGATGAATGAAGAAAGGTAGCTAGGTAGTGCAGTGGACAGAGCACTGACCTTGCAGTCAGGAGGACCTGAGTTCATATGCAGGCTCAGACATTTATTTAGCTGTGTGACCTTGGGCAAATCACTTAACCCCATTGCCTTGCAAAAAAAACACACAAAAAAGTAATAAGGAAGTTAGGCTGGTTTAGGGGCAGAAAGCAATATTAAATTCAGTTTTAGACATAATGAGTTTAAGGCATTCCTAATAGGGCATATAGTTAAAGATAATTGTAGACACTGCATTGACTGATATGATTGATTCATCATTGTGATAACTTTAGAGGCCTTCTGTTATATGAATCAATGCACAGTAATTTCTAGAAGTTGCTATATTCATCATGGTTATCAGGTAAGAACAAAATGAAAGATTTTTGACCCTTTCCATAGAAGTATCAGTGCTGCTTTCAGCCAAAGGAACCATTTTAACATTGTATCTGCAGTTGATTTTTTAAAATCAGATTTAATTTTTCTTTGAAGAAAAAGAGAAAATCCTCAGGAGAAGGAACTAGGGAATTCAAAGAAACCAAGAATGACAAAACTCAACAGAAAAAATCAGGAAAAATGGGAGGAGGACCAGGTATGGATGTTTTAATTTCATAGTAACATTTCGTTTTACCTTACAGACTCACAGTCTTTTTACTCATCAGTCTCCCAGTAGTTGTTCACTTGTATTTTGGTAGATATTTTCATATATAATTTATAACAAATATAATATGAAATTTGGAAATTAGTTTATATTCCTATAATGCCAGTCATTCTTGTAAGTTTTTATAAGGTGAGTTAGAATTTCAAGACTGCATTTAAGTGATTTTAATTCAAAAACTTGGAGAACTTGTTTTTAGTTAGATTTTACTTTGGGTCTTTTCAAGTTGCCTCCTATCACACTGTAGCCTGATTCTTAAATTTTTTTTTTTGGTAACAAATTACTCTCCCTTAGATATGGTTGTTCTAGCAAGAAAGACCAGGGAACTTGGAATCAGGAGACGAGGTTTCAAATCACAGCTTTGAATTCTTCCTAGTTGTGTAAACTGAGGTGAGACACAACCATTCTGAGCCTCAGTTTCTTCATTTTTAAAAAATGGACCTGAAAACACCTGTGAGGAAAGCTTTTGTAAATCTTAGAAGTGCTATAGAATTTGAGCTATTTCATTGAGGCTAAAGTTAGCAAGGTGAACCCTAGACTGAGTATCAGAAGACCTTACTGTAGTCTGTTTCTGCTTATATGTACTTTCCATCTATCTGTCTGTCTGTCTAACTAAATGAAAAGCAAGTTACTTCCCCACCTCTAAACTTGTTTCTTCATCCTTAAAATGAAGAGATTGGATCAGATAAAAGTTTCTGTTCATTGTTAAAATTCTAATATTCTGAAGTGCTCAAACTCTTGATTAAGTTCTAAATATAGAATTCTTTTGCTCCCTGTATGGTTTTTTTTTTAGCTTTAGAACATTACCTTAGTTATTTATTCTGATGTATATCACATTGTAGAAAATTGCAGTAAATAAACTCACGTTTTTCTTTGTCATCTTGTAAATTATAGCAATATTTGTTGAAAGAAGGAAACAAATTCTGTACATCCAGAGAGAAGCTAGTACAAGAAAATGTCATTTCCAGGTAATTTTTCTTTTTATTTATTGTTATAAAGAGTATTTCTTTATTTTTCTTGTATAAATAGTAAGCCAAATACATACAGAGCTCAAAATGTTGTATTTAACTAGAGATTTTATCTGTCATGTAGTGTTTTAAGACTTAACTGCTTTTTGACATTCACACCAAGGAGCCTGAGTCTTTCTTTCTTCTAACTTTACTATCTTTTTTTTAATCTTTTAAATTTTATTTTATTTTTCCAATTACATTCAAAGATAGTTTTCAGCATTTATCTTTTTGCAAGTTTATGAGTTTTCACTTTTTTTTTACCGCCCTCACTTCCCTCCCCCTACCCATTTCAGCAAACAATCTGGTAAAAGTAGTACATGTACAATCATAATTCTGAATGTTTCCTATCATTTTTAGAGAAGATATTTAATTTCATTTTTCTTTCATTCCTAATCCTTAAGTCACATAATTTAAGCAGAATGTCTAGTTTTTATTGGGTCAGTGGAAAAAATAGATTAGTTCTTCAGGGTTGCCTGACAATATCAAAAAGATGGGACTAAAATCCAAATGCCTTCTAGTTAAAAGCAATTTCCTGTAGACTAGCAATCACCAAACTTTTTTTTAATCATATATCTGCATCAATAAAAAATTTTGAGCCTCTATAATTATAAACATGTCCTAGTATACTGATAGTTACCTATAGTAAATAACTTACATAAAATGTAGACATTTTAAAATGATACAATAAATAGGAAATATCTGATCCTAGATCAATAGGAAGTCACTAGAGTTTATTAAGAAGGAATAATATGAATAGGAAATTTTAGGAAAATCAATTTGGCCCTTGCATGGAGGTTAGATTAGAGTGATGGGTGACTTACTTCAGGAAGACAAGTTAGAAAACTATTGCAGTAATCTGAACCAGAGGTGACAAATACTAAATTAGTTGTGTGAAAAGAGGAAGGAGACAGATGTGAGATATGTGGGGGTAGAATCAGTAGGTTTTAGAAATTCGTTATGTCAGTGTGATATAAGAGAAAGTGAACCATTGAAGATGACATCATGCTTATATAATGACTCTAACTACCCTTCTTTCTATGGAGACTAGGTCCCTAAAGTGGGCTTTAACATCTAATTTATTCACTAACTTTGCTTTGCAGTCATCTTTCCCCAGTGACAAGAGCTTCCCTTGCTTCTTGGTCTTTCTGTATAGGTGCCAGTGTCTTTTTAGGATTACTCTATTCTTTATATTCTCTTTTGTTTTACACAGAAATTCTCTGAACCAGAAAGAAGTACTTGAAGCAAAGAGTGCTGGTCGAGACATTGTAAACAAGGGACTTTGGCAGACCCCGTCTCTTGTCCTTGGCAAAGTAGCTGTCAGGAAGGTGAGTCCTCAGTTACTTGGACAAACCACATAGCTCTTTTGTCATTTTTTGAGACTTTAAAAGGCCATCATCAGGAATAAAATTGTAATTCTGTATATGAATATTTTAAAATTATTTCCTTTTGGAAATAGAGTGGGTGGGAGGGATCTGGGAATGAATTGTCAGGCACCTACCTCTTTGCCACCAGGAGAAAAGTATTGAGTATAATCCTTTTTAAGCTTGCTCTATATAAGCACAGTGGAATGATCCCTCCAAAACCCTGTTAATTTTCACAGGGCTGGAGAACAAGGAGGTTGTCATGATAAGTCTTCAGAAACAGATTTTGCCCATAATATCTGAATTTCTACCCTATTTGCCTTATCTTTAAAGGTTTGTCCATTTAGGAAAGAGGCCTACAATACATTTATCTTCACATCTTTTGCTTGGATAAAACTAGTTGCAGAGGTTCGTTCCTGAGATACTATAGTATAGAATACCTTCTTAGCCCTCTTCATATGCCAGGTCCATGTGTGTACAAGTGAACCAAGATAAAAACTACAAGCAGCTTTTATACCCCTGCTAAATTGTGCCTTCTGATGACAGGAGTGCATGATTGCTTTTTGTTCTTTTTGGTTTTAGCTCATCCTTTTAACCTTGGTTTGTCTTTCTCTCTGTTTCTGTCTAATTTGGGGTAAAAAGTAAATCTATTTGTGTTTTATTCAAAAAGTTCTTTGTTCATGGTTATTTTGAGTATTATTTTATTTGATCATCAGGCATATCATTAAAAGCACTGTAATTCAACTCTGCCAATAAACAGATTAACTGTTTGCATGATGTTTGTTGTGGATATGTTATATGGTCAAGGACCAGAATTTAATGAAGAAGGGAGAATTATGTTCTTGTGTCCTGTCAAATTTTATGAAAATAAAGCTGGTATATTCAGGTTTTTTTTTCTGGTTCTTTTTAATCCTGGACAAATTGTGTATCTTGAATTGCTTTTAAGGCCCACTCTATACTAGGATTGTCGGATTTGATGAAATGCTTTACAAAAAGAGAAAAAAAAGAGTATGATTTAGATTGTGACATTCAACCCTTTCATTAGTCCACTGATGAAGATATCAAAAAGAAAGACCCATCTAAAGGAACAGAGAAAAGATCATGGGTGTTACTGTTATTTAATTAATTGACCAGATGTGCCTACTTTCACAGGGAAATCTTTTTAAGAATGACTAGATCAACCATATAGACTTTGTTGAACAAGAAAGTAAGAAATCTTTCATAGAATATTTTCTATAATAAATTTCATCTTTACAGTCCCACAGGATTGAGGTATAGAACTCATAAGGTCCCGCTGTCTTTTTAATTAATGAAAATTACGGGGTGGCTAGGTGGTGTGGTGGATAAAGCACTGGCCTTGGAGTAAGGAGTACCTGGGTTCAAATCTGGTCTCAGACACTTAATAATTACCTAGCTGTGTGGCCTTGGGCAAGCCACTTAACCCCATTTGCCTGGCCAAAAAACCCTAAAAAAATTAATGAAAATCACTTGATAGAAAAAAAATGAAAAACTTGAAATATTGTCGTTGATTAAGGTGTCTCCCATGCATCAGTTAAAATCATATAATATTCTGTGACAGATCTGATTGTAGAACTTTGTATCAACATCTGTTGAGGCATAAAATCTACTTACCATGAGTGTTCATCATTGTCACAAGAAGACCTGCACAAAATCAAAATAATATAGACAAGTGATTCCTATTAATGTTTCCTCTAGATGATCTTTGTTGGAAATGACATTGTACTGATTGTATTGAATTGTAGGGCTATTCATTGAGAATCATAGCCATGGAAAAGAGATTGGTTTAGTAATGCTTGCTGAAAAAATGGAGTATTGGATAAATAGGTGTCTCATTCTGTCAAAATTTGAAAAGAAGTTGTATAGGCCATCCATTGAACACATATATCAGTTTATAATAAATCTTGTACAGGTAGATGATGAGTTGGATTCAAATTTGAATAAGAAGAGGTGATTGGTCTGGATTATTCTATGGAAAATGATACTTTCAGCTATTCTAAGTTGCTTGTTGCTGCTGCAGAAGCACAATTTTTATTTAAAAAATAGCCCTACATGCTTGCTGAAGCTAACTGCCATTGATTCATGGAACTCCAGGATCTCATGAGAAACAAAATTACCAAGAGGCAGGGAAAATTTGCACAGTGAGTATGAGGAGCCTGCAGTATGAGAAAAGATGCATTAAAAACATCAGCACAAATGCCTGGAAAAGGGCATGTGCTGGTTTGCATGAAGTCAGAGATAACAGGGACAGTGAGTAAGTTTTTGTAGTTGCCACCCTACTTGATTCACTTCAGGTTTCACTAAAAATATACAATAGGGTGGAAAGATTAAATCTATAAAACTAAGCAGTCACGAGGACTTCGTGTTTGGATGAGAAACTAAAGGAGAAAATATTCCTTTTAAAGTTGAAGGAAAGTTTGGATGATTCTTTGTCAGGAAGGAGAGGACAAGAGGTGTAGGACAATTATGATAGTCACTTTTAAATGTAAGGTTCAATGAGATTTTGAAGCTGCTCAGTTTAAACAATCTTTCTATGAAAACAGTTTTGGTCCTGTACGTTTAGCCATTAGAATATCAATAGAGGCCAAGTAGAGCAGTGGTTTCAAGAACTTTAAATTCACCGGGAGAATCAATTTGTATTAAAGAATTACTTAAAATTGCTCTGCTTAGCATTCATAAACATTAAAGATGTATAAAATGATATAGAAATAAGGAAACTAAGTAAACAATTCAAGTTTCAGATTGAATAGTAAGTGCAATATATTGTCTGTGTGTGCTGTGTACCAGCACAATTATATGCTGGTAATCAGGTATTAGGACCATGGAGAAAATTAATAATTCAGTTTACTATAGCCTTAAAGTTTAGACTAAATCAAACAAAAGGTATGATTTAATTAGCCAAATATGTACCTTATGTTTTTAGAATATTTGAATTGCTTCTTTTGCTTCTAGAAATACCCATCTTAGTACAATTACTCTTTCCCTAAGTCTCCAGACCTTGGAGGAAAGCTGCAGCTCTACAAATGACTTGGTTGACTTTGATCAGATTTCCCAACAAAGTCTTTGTAGTTGAGTTCAACTCAACAGACATTGAACACTTATCACAAAGATGGCACTGTTATAGACAAAAAAGTATAATATTCAGTGTTAATAGCATTTAACTGTGAAGCTATTATAGTGATCACTTTAGTTGTTTAGAATGAATAGGTTCCCATTTCCCTGTCAATTTTTATTTTATCTTAGTCACCATTAGATAATTGTTACTGTATTCAGTAACAGTCATTTTATTGCTATATTTTAGAGGCAGGATTCTGGAGAGAATGCAGTAAGTTTTTTGGGGAGTCTTTGTAGTGATTTGAAGCAAATAAAATAGAATTAGTCTGCCATGTTTCTTCCAATCAAAATATAATAAATATAATAAATAATTAATATAAAATAAATATAATAATCAAAATAGTTGATTAGGTAAGAGTATGTAATCAATAATATTAGATATTATAACAATAACCTTAGTATCATTTTCTTTCAGAGTAAAGAATCTGTGGTATTCAAAACTACAACGATGGAACAAGCATTCCCTCTGAGGTGAGATATTTGAGAATCCTTCAGGCTTTAAATGGTGGATTATAAACAGCAGATGATTGTATTTTTTGTTTTAACCTATTTTGGACCCTAGTCTAACTCCGTTAAAGTATGGATTCATCAGGGCAGTTAGATGACACAGTAGATAGAGCACTGGCCTTGGAGTCAGGAGGACCGACCTGAGTTCAAATTTGACCTCAGACACTTAATAATTACCTAGCTGTGTGACCAGGAACAAATCACTTAATCTCATTGTCTTGCAAAAAATGTGGATACATCCCTTTAAAATGGTTCCAGATTTCTGTAGGAAAAAAAAATTGAGCACACAAGGCAATGAAAATAGCAAGAGAATAGACTAAGGTATTTAATATTTTTCCCTCTGCTTCATTAGTCATCAAGTATTTACTATTGTGAGTATGTGAACAGGATGTATAAGTGTGTTCTCTGTAGGGGTAGGATTAAGCATAAACAGTATGTATTTCATTAAAGAGTAATTTTGTCAGCTTCCTGCCTTGCCTTTCTTCTGTCCTTTCACTCCAACTGCACCCTATCTCCCTATTATTTGGGAGCCTTAATGTACCTGCATCATCAAAATGATTGAAATGATCTGATATATACCCTTTAACTCTCCCTTTCATTTCTCAATACTTATTTTTTCTCTCTTTTTACTCTGGTCAGAGAAGAAAAGATCCCAACTTTTGTGGAGGCTAATTCCCCCCCCCCCAAGAATTTGATTGAACCCTTTTCTCCCCATCTCTTTCAGATTTTTGCTTCAGTAGCTCTTTCTAAACTGCATTCTCAATCCTTTCCTCTCACGTCTAAAGACATGCTCAGGATACTCAAATCATATAACAACCTTCCCTTGACCCTTTTCCATTCAACTATGGCCCTCTTTCTCCCTCCACTCTCTGTTTTAAAAATTACTTTAATTATTAAGAACTTGAGAAACCTGATAAATAGGAGCATTTGCATATGCAAAGAACAGAAAAAGAGGATTGTATATAAAATCTTGAATGGGGAGGGGATTGAGTATATAATAAACTTTAATTTATTATTATTATTATTTTCACTACTTCTTGTCTATTTTTCCTTGAGGAGTATATCATCTCTTCTCCCCTCCTTCCCCAAAACCCTCCAAGTTATCTCCAAGTTAACAGAAAAGGAGAATCATACAATCTACCACATACTGGCAGTCTGAAAATCTGTGTTTTATTCTGGTCCATTTACTCTCTACCAGAAATATATGTATGGAGGAATTCAACATTGGTTTTCTAGTATAGTGTATGGTATTTTCATTGAACAGAGGAGGTAAGCCTTTCAGAGTTATTTTCCTTGACAGGATTGTAATTTTTGTATAAATTATTTTTGTTCATTTCACTTTGCATCAATTCATAAAAATCTCCTGAGACGTTTTTAAATTACCTGCCACAATTTCTTTTTTTTATTTTCTAATTTTTTTATTCTCATTTCATACAAATATTTTTTTTATACATTAATAAAATATACTTGTTTACAAGTAAACAAAATATCCCTCCCCCCATGAATATAGATAGACTTGCTTGGGCGAAAAAGTAAAGGGGAGAGAAAAAAATTAAAATTAAAAAAAATAATAGTAATAATTGTAGGTATGGCAGGTGGTGCAATGGATGAAGAACCAGCCCTGGAGCCATGAGCACCCGAGCACCCGAGTCCATATCCAGCCTCCTAAACCCAATAATCACCCAGCCATGTGACATGCAAGCCACCCGATCCCCACTGCCCTGCAAAAACCAAAAAGAAGAAAGAAAAAAAAGACCCAAAATAAAATAAAATAGTAATAATAGTAGGGGTGGCTGGGTGGCAGACAGAGCATTGGCCCTTGAGCCAGGAGCACCTGGATCCAAATCCGGCCCCAGACACCCAAAGATCACCCTGCTATGTGGTCCCAGGCAGGCCACCCAGCCCCACTTGCCCTGCACCCTCCCCCAGATAATAATAACAAAAAATGTGCTTCAGTCTTTGTTCCAACACCATCAACTCTTTCGTGAGTGGATCATATTCTTTATGATAAGTCCATCACAAAAGTTACTTCCATATTTTTCCAACTTTGCCATTGCTGATCGCAACTCCCTCCTTTCTTATTTCTCCACTACCGGGTACTATATTTTCCTCTCTCCTTTCACTCTGACTCTGCTGTAGGGTTGCTGAGTGGTACAGCAGACAGATCCCTGGTCCTGGGGCCAAGAAGCCCTGAGCCCCCATACCACCCCTTAGGCCCAGAATCCACCTGGCCCTATGGTCCTGGGCAGGCTATCCAATCCCAGCCCCTTGCAAGAAGTAAAAAAAAAGTGTTATATCTGAACACTGTTCCCCCCATGGTCCATCCTCTCCTCCTTTATTCACATCCCCATCCCTTCCCCCTGCTCCCCCCCTCCCTCTTACTCCAGATGTCTATACCCCATTGAGTATATTTGCTGTTTCCTCTCCTAGCCATCTCTGATGAGAGCAAAGGTTCCCTCATTCCCCCTTGCCTCCCTCCTTCCATATCATTGCAATAGCTCATTGTAATAAAAAAATCTTATTATGTGAAGTATCTTGGACTATTCCCCCTATCCTTTTTCTTTCTCCCTTTCCATTTCCCTTTTTTTCCTATTCACTCCATTTTAACACCATATTTTATCTTCAAATTCAGCTTTCTCCTGTGCTTCAACTATAAAAGCTCCCTCTACCTGCTCTATTAACTGAGAAGGTTCATATGAATATTATCAGTATCATTTTTCTATACATGCAGTTCATCCTCATTAAGCCCCTCATATTTCCCCCTCTCCTCCAATCTCCATGCTTCACCTGAGTCCTGTATCTGAAGATCAAACCTTCTGTTCAGCTCTGGCCATTCCAAAAGGAACCTTTGAAATTCCCCTGGTTCCTTGAAAGTCCATCTTTTTCCCCTGGAAGAGGACATTCAGCCTTGCTGGGCAGTTCATTCTTGGCTGCATTCTAAGCTCTTTCCCTTCCAGTATATTGTATTCCAAGCCCTACGAGCTTCCAATGTAGCTGCTGCTAAGTCCTGTGATCCTGACTGCAGCTCCACGATATTTGAACTGTGCCCTTCTGGCTGCTTGTAATATTTTCTCTTTGACTTGGGAGTTCTGGAACTTGGCTATAATATTCCTAGGGGTTGGGTTTTTGGGATCTCTTTCTCTGGGGGATCAGTGGATTCTCTCCATTTCTATTTTGCCCTCTGCTTCTAGAATATCAGGGCAATTTTCCTGTAGTAATTCTTTGAAAATGATGTCAAGGCTCTTCTCCTGATCATGACTTTCAGGTATTCCAATGATTTTCAAATTATCTTTCCTAAGTCTGTTTTCCATATCAGTTGTTTTTTCAATGAGATATTTCATATTTTCTTCTAATTTTTCATTTTTTTTTGTTTTGAAGTATTGATTCCTGATTTCTGGTAAATTCATCAAGCTCCCTGAATTCTATTGTTTGTCTGAAGGATTTGTTCTCAGGGAGTTTTCTTATCTCTTTTTCCATCTGTCCAGTTTTGCTTTTTAAAGCATTCTTCTCCTCAATAACTTTTTCAACTGTGTTATCCGTTTGACCTAAGCTTTTTTTTAGCATGCTATTTTCTTCAGCATTTTTTGGGATTTCCTTGACTAAGCTCCTGACTTCATTTTCATGTTTTTCCTGCATCTCTCTCCTTTCTTTTCCAAGTTTTTCTTTCAACTCCCTCATTTGATTTTCAAAGTCTTTTTTGAGCTCTATCATAGCCTGAGCTCAATTCTGTTTTTCTTGGATTCTTTAGATGCAGGAGCTTGTGCTTCCTCATCTTCAGACTGAGTATTTTGATCCTTCTTGGGCTCATTTGCAAAATATTTCTCAATGGTCTTCCTCTTATTTATTTGCTTATTCATTTTCCCAGCCTAAGCCTGTTTTTTTGGGGTGCTTCCTGAGCTTTTGGGACACTCCCACAAGGGTGTCAGTGTTGTGAGGCTCTGTCCTCCCTCCTGGTCTGTGAATGAACATAAGCTCCCCACCTCTGCCTCAGGGCCTACTGTTGTTCTTTGGGGGGGGGGGCTTAGACTGGGATCAGGATCTGAATGTGGTCAGAGCCCCAGAGTCCTGTTCCAGAGGCAGAGGACAGAGTTCGGCAGTCTGTTTCTTCACTCCCCTCCCTCAGCTCAATGGGCTCATGCCCTGGGGGCTCCTGGTTACTGGCTCCACCTGCTTCTGTTTCCTGGATCAGGGCTGCCGAAAGACCAAGCTGCTGGCTGTGTGCCCTGAGGGCTGGGCAGGTTCCCCCCCCTCCCCCCCCTTCCCCCACTTTGTGCCGGTGCTCCCCGGGGTGCAGCTCAGGAGACTCCCCCGCTGCTGTGAGCCGCAGCTCCCAGCGCTGTGGGGCTGCCTCTGGGAGGCTGAAGTTCTTTGGCTCTGGTGGGCCACCCCTCTGGCGGGCGGCCCCTCCAACCCCAGGGAGCAGAGCCTTTCTGCTCTTTTCCAGGTTACCTTGAGTAGGAGAACTGCCTCACTGGGTCCCTTTGTGGGTTCTGTCTCTCGAAAGTTTAGTTAGAGTCCTTAGTTTATGAGTTTTTATCAGAGAGCTCCTAAGACTCCCTTCATGTCGCCATCTTGGCTCTGCCCCCCACAATTTCTTAAGGCTTAATAATATTCAAGTAATTTACTATGATTTGTTCAGGTACCACTAATTAATGAGCCCTTCCTTCCATTTCTTTGCTATAATAGTTAACAGTTTTTTGCTACATCAAAAAGTATTACTTTTAACATTTTAGATTGTTGGCCTTTGTCTCTTTAGGGGATATACCTAGTAATAATATTGCTTGGTGAAGGGTGTATACAGTTTAGTAACTTTTTGGATTTAGTTTCAAAGTGATCAGAATATGACTACTGTCTTCTTTCCCCATCCCTACCCCTGCCATTTTTGTTATTTTTGCCAGTCTGATGTATCTGAAGTGGAACCTCATGATGGTTTTAATTTGTCTAATATTAGTAGTAATTTGGAATATTTTTTCCATATAGTTGTTGATAACTTGAATTTTGTCCTTTGAGAATTATCCAGACATTTTGACCATTTATCTATTGGAGAATGACTATTGTTTTTATTATTTATATCAGCTCTCTTATAGGTCTTAGATGCTAACCCTATACAAAATTGCCACTAAAGAGAATGTGCCACAAAGATTTTCCCAGTTCCTTTTTCATTTTTTAGGACTTTTTCCCCAATGCTATACCAGTGGTTTACAACAGTTATATTGTTATAACAATGTGTTTTCATTTCATAACTCTTCTTTTTTTACCTCAGAGATAGATTGATTCTCTTCATTATTTTTTCTTTTTAATTCCCAATTCAGGTTCCACTCTCCAAAGTTAAAGTTCATTTTCTTGAGGGCAAATTGTCAATCTATACCTTTTTTTCTTTGAGTTTGAAGAATTTCTGTGATAAACTCGGAGTATGTGAATATGTGTATTCATGCCTCCTTTGTGTAGTTCTTCTAATTGCCTACTTCCCCTATTCATCTTGTCCATGCTTGTATACTGTTTTCATCTCCTAATTCTTTCTTTTTACACTTATTGAACTACCCTGCCTTTTCCCTCTTAAATCTTATCAAACTGTCCTGGTTTTACTTTTTCAGGGTTTTGTGTTTTTTCAATTGAGGGGGCAGAAGAATAGACAGAATAGATTATAAATTCATGGAAAATAAATATATTTTAAAAATTAAACTAGGGGTGGCTAGGTGGTGCAGTGGATAGAGCACCTGCCCTGGAGTTAGGAGTACCTGAGTTCAAATCCGGCCTAAGACACTTAATAATTATCTAGCTGTGTGGCCTTGGGCAAGCCACTTAATCCCATTTGCCTTGCAAAAAAAAAGACCCTAAAAAAAATTAAACTAGAACAGATTAAAGAAATCGTTATGTCCATGAAACAAGAAATATTAGAAAAAAGAAAAACAGAAGATATAAGGTATCTAAAAACAATTGAACAGAAAAAAAATTCCCACATGGCCATGCCCCAAAATGTATATTTCTCTCTACAATCTAAGTTCATCAACCTCTTTTACAGGATGGGACTGGCATGTTTCATCTTTTGGCTTTTGGATGGGTTTGTGATTCCATTGATTAGACTTCTAAAGTCTTGCAAAAATGGAATGACAGAGAATTAGAAACAACTGAAATGACTGAACAATACATCCCCATAAATGATTCTCCTAGTTATTCTCACTTTGATTTTCACTGGTTCAGAGAGGTCTTCTCAGTTTCCTCAAAAATTGTTCGATTTGTCATTTCTTATAGCACAATAATATATCATTACATCATATACCATAATTTCTTTAGCCATTACTTGATAAGGACATCCCCTTTCTTTATAATTTTTAGCTATTATGAAAATAACTAAGTATTCTTATACATATAGATCCTTTTTCTTTTTAATCTCTTTAGGGTATAAGCCTAGTAGAAGTATATATAGTAGTGTAGTTTAGTAATATTTTTGGTGTAGTTCCAGCCAGAATAGACCAATTTGTCCATAACTCTACCAAAAATACTTTAGCTTACTTGTTTTCCTGAAGTTCCATCCATATTTTTCATATTTTTCTTTTGTCATCTTTGTCAGCCTTAAGAGTTGTTTCATTTCCTTTTTCTTAATTTTTGGAGAATTTTTTCAAATGGCTTTTGAAAGCTAGAATTTCTCCCTTTTAAAACTTTGAAAAGAGGCTGGTTTCAGAAAAACATGGGAAAGCTCAGTAAACTGATACAAAATGAAGTGAGCAAAACCAAGAGAATAATGTACACAGTGACAGTTATATTGTAAAGATAACTTTGAAGACTTAACAATTGATCAATAGAGTTGCTCCATCACAATTCCAAAGGATTCGTGATGAAAAAGGCTAACCACTTTCAGATTTGAGAACTACATCCAGATAGACTTTTGTAGATGGAAGCATTTTTTCTCTTAAATTATTTTTTCTTGCTTTTCCTTTACTTTTGAACATGGCTAATGACTTCATTTGTATGAATATTATATTTTCTTGTCTTCTCAGTGGGTGAGGAATGGATTAGTGGGAGGGAAAGAATTTGGAACTAAAATTAAAAATTTTTTAAAACTGAAAATTTTTCACATCCTTTGTACTGGGGAATGGTTTATTATAAATTTGAATCTGTTCCTTATGTATCTTGAATATAAGACCTTTTATCAGAAAAACTTGACACGATTTTTTTTTCATATCCCAGTTAATCTTTAACCTACAGTATTTATCTTTTAAGTTTTATATCATCAAAATAGTTCATTTTGTCTTGAATGATCTTTATTGTTTGTTTAAACATGAGCTCATCCCTTATCCATAGATCCTAAAGGTAATTTCTTCCTTGTTTCTCAAATTCCTTTTGATGTGCAACTTTTTATAGCTAGATCTTGTATCCATTTGGAGCTTATCTTAGTATATGGTGTGAGTTGTTTGTCTAAATCTAATTTTTGACATATAGCTTCCAGTTTTCCAAAGAGGTTTTTGTTAGTAAGTCCTTCCCCTGGAAACTAGTGGCTGCTGTATTTGTTTACTTATGTATGTTGTTTACCTAATCTATTCCATTGATCTACCTCTCTTTATTTTTTTTTATTTTTTTCTATTATAAAGATTTTATTTATTTTGAGTTTTACAATTTCTCCCCATCTTACCTCCCTTTCCCCACCCCCACAGAAGGCAGTCCATCAGTCTTCACATTGTTTCCATGGTATACATTGATCCAAATTGAATGCAATGAAAGAGAAATCATATCCCCAAGGAAGAAAAACATAAAATATAAGAGATAGCAAGATCAAACAATGAGATATCAGTTTTTTTTCCCCAAATTTAAGGTAATAGTCCTTGGTCTTTGTTTAAACTCCACAGTTGTTTCTCTGGATACAGATGGTATTCTCCTTCACAGATAGCCCCAAATTGTCCATGATGGTTGCACTGATGGAATGAGAGAGTCCATCAAGGTTGATCATCACCTCCATGTTGCTGTTAAGGTATACAGTTTTTTTCTGGTTCTGCTCATCTCACTCAGCATCAGTTCATACAAAACCTTCCAGGTTTCCCTGAATTCCCATCCCTCCTGGTTTCTATTAGAACAATAATTGTTCCATGACATCCATATACCACAGTTTGCTAAGCCATTCCCCAATTGAAGGACATTTACTTGATTTCCAATTCTTTGCCACTACAAACAGGGCTACTATAAATATTTTTGTACAAGTTATGTTTTTACCCTTTTTTCATCATCTCTTCAGGGTATAGACCCAGTAGTTCTACCTCTCTTTTTAAACCTTTTTTAAATTGTTTTGATTACTGCTAACCAATTTAGTTTAAGAACGAAGGCTGATAGGTCTCTGCCTATTTTTTCTTTCAATGAGTTCATTTTCTTGAAAGAGGTTTACCAATTTTCTTTTCCAAGTTCTTTATTCTCCTTCATTTTTTAATCTTTTGCTTTACTTCTTCCAGTTAATTACATAGGCAGCTAGGTGTTCCAATGGATAGAGCACTGCTCTTGGAGGCAAGAGGACCAGAGTTCGAATCCAGTCTCAGATACTTGATGCTAAGTAACTATGGGACCCTAGGCAAGTCACTTAACCCTGATTGCCTCATATCCAGGGTCATCTCCAGTCATCTTGATCCATTTCTGACCAATGAACCCAGATGACTCCAGGGGAGAAAGTGAGGCCAGTGACTTAGCACAGCACCCCCTCACTCTAATCCAGTTCATGTGCTTGTCATGACATCACCTCCCCGATGTCATGATCTTCTTCAAGAGGGAAGGACAAACATTATCATTATTATTAATTACATAATCTCTAGAACATTTATTTTTTCCTTTGAGTCTTTGTTTGCAACTGATGGAGAGTTACATCTTTTTTCATAAATTTTTTTATTTATTTAATTTTTATTTATTTAAGGCAATGTGTGACTTGCCCAAGGTCACACAGCTAGATAATTATTAAGTGTCTGAGGTCAAATTTGAACTCAGGTCCTCCTGACTCCAGGGCTAATGCTCTATCCACTTCGCCACCTAACTGCCCTGTAGAGTTAATTCTTAAAATGAATTGGATTTTGTGTTATCTCTGGAGCTCTTAATAACTTTTTATAGTAGTTGTTGCTTATTTTATTTATTGCTCTCATTCACCTTATATTCTAGAACTGGGGCTTCCTTCCAAGGTCAAGCTCTGCACCCTTCACTTTTTGTTAGCATTGGTTAGCCCTTCTTGGTTTCAGCCTAGATTTCCTTGCTGACTTCTACCTACTGGCATACATCTATTCTAAGAGCACTGGGAAAGCTAATGCTCCTTTGAATTCCAGTGTCCTGGATCTTCAGCTATCTCTGTGGTATTTTCTATGAAGTATCAAAGCTCTGGGATCTGTCTGAATTGCTGCCAAACTTGGACTTAACACTCCTGCTTCCAGGGTGTGAGCTGGGGACTTTTGTCATTCTGAAGCTTTCTTATGGAAACCTTACATTCTTTTTCTCTCTCTGGATATGAAATCTTGCAGGTTCCAGGTGCTTCTTGTCTGTCTCTAATCACTCCGGGAGGGTTCCATCTTATTTGCCTGTACTGATAATGACTTTTTTAGTGGATCCCAGTTTCTGTTGCCCACGACCTCCAGTTGACTCTGTGCCATTCAGGAGTGGATAAAGTCATTTAGTATGGTTTCTCATTGAATTTTTTTTTTTTATCATTCTTTCAGTATTGTACTACTTTTAGATTTTTTGCTGCAATAGGTTTGTGGAAGGTAGCCTGCCAACCATTTTAACCTGAAGCCTGCTGCTTTAATTTTTTTTGGGGGGGGGGTTCTTTTTTCTTTTCTTTTTCTTTATTCTTTTTCTTTATTCTTTATTGTTTTTTCCAATTACATATGAAGATTTTCAATTACATATATAGATAGTTTTCAATATTCATTTTTGTAAGATGTTAAGCTACATTTTTCTTTCCTTTTCCTCCTTCCTTCTTTTGAGGGAGTACCATAGGTTATACATGTACAAGTATGTTAAGTATATTTCCATATTAGTTATGTTGTGAAAGAAAAATCAGAACAAAAGGGGAGAAAACTTTGAGGGGGGAAAAGATATAAAACAAAATTTTAAAATGAAAAATTGTATGTTTTGTTATGCATTCAGATTCTATAATTCTTCTTCTGGATGTGGATGTTATTTTCCATCACCAGTCTTTTAGAATTGTCCTTGCATTGAACTGCTGAGAAAAGCTAAGCCCATCATAGTTGATCATTTTACGGTGTTGTTGTTAATGTGTACAATGTTCTCCTGGTTCTGCTCACTTTATTTCAGCATCAGTTCATACAAGTCTTTTCAGAAGTCTGCCTGCTCATGATCTCTAACCAGCAATTGTTCTCCATCACATTCTTATACCAAAATTTGTTGAGCCATTCCCTAATTGATGGTCATCCCCTCAATTTGCAGTTCTTTTCCAGTACAAATAGGGGTGCTGTAAATATTTTTGTACATGTGGGTTCCCTTTTTTGTGATCTCTCTGGGATATAGACAGTGGTATTGTGATCTCTCTGGGATATAGACAGTTTCAAATTCCTTTCCAGAATGATTCAGATCAGTTCACAACTCCAACAACAGTGTATTACTGTCCTAGTTTTCCCACATCCCTTCCAACATTGATCACTTTCCTTTTTTGCCATATTGGCTAATCTGATAGGTGTGAGATGGTACCCTCAGAGTAGTTTTAATTTGCATTTCTCTAATCAATTTAGAGCATTTTTTCATATGACTATAGATAGCTTTAATTTCTTCATCTGAAAACTTTCATAACTTTGACCATTTGTCAGTTGGGGAATGACTTGTATTATATATTTGACTCAGTTTTCTATATATTTTAGAAATGAGTTCTTTATTTGAAACACTAGTTGTTAAAATTATTTCCCAGCTTTCTCTATTCCTTCTAATCTTGATTGTATTGGTTTTATTTGTTGAAAAACTTTTTTATTTAATGTATTCAAAATTATTTTGCATTTTATAATATTCTCTATCTCTTCTTTAGTCCTAAATGGCTCCCCTTTTCACAGCTCTGACAGCTAAACTATTCCTTTTTCTCCTAACTGGTTTATGGTTACCACTCTTTATGTCTAAATCCTGTTCTTATTTTGACCTTATCTTAGAATAGGATCTAGTTTCTGCCAGTTATTCAGCAGTTTTTATCAAATAGTGAGTTCCAGAAGCTGGAATCTTTGGGTTTATCAAGCAATCATTTATTTCTGACATCTCAGTCATTTACCGTTTCTTTTGAATGATGAACCAGAAAAGCAGCTGATGAGGAATAGTTAGGTTGGAAGAGACCAAAGGAATAGTGTCATAAAAATCCAGACAAAAGAGAATATCTAGGTAGTCACAGATGTTGTCTGCTGCTGGGTGTATAGAGGCACAGGCATGTAATTCCAGCTGTTGGGAGACCCGTGTTGCAGTGGACTATTCCAATTCAATGTCATCACTAAATTTAGTATTAATAGGGAGAAGCAAGGGGACCATCTGACTTCCTAAGGAGGAAAGATACAAATCAACTCACTCCTCTATTGATAAATAGTGGGGGGACCAGATTTATGAGTAGCTTCATTTCCAGTCTAGGGAAGATGAGGATATTCAGTCTTTTCAAAAATTCACTAAAAGTAAAAGTTGTCAAAAGCTTCAGAGAGCTCAAATTAGGGTAAGAATTGAGAAAAATAGAGGCATAGTATTTCCCCTCAGACTACCAATTCTGATGCAAGCCTAGTCTCAATAGCCAACTCTGGAGGAAATAGCCTTTGTGAAGAAGGGACCTGCCACACTGACTGAGCAGGCAAACCAAGTTTACTGAAATCATCAAAGTACCTGGAGGGAGAGATAGTTGACTATAAGTTCAGGCAAATTAAACCATTGCCACCACCTTGATATGCATTTTCTCTCAGAACCTGCTAGAGATAACCCAGAAACATGAACCCAACAGTTTTGGGAATAGCAGCACATCCCCTCTCCAGACCACTGGCTTTGCTAGATTCTAGCCTGGCCTCTGTAGTAACTGTTCAGTGATGCAATCCTTCTAGAAATGTGACCTAGCCACTCTCTCTGCAGAAGACTGAGAAAGAAGATACTGACCAACTGAAATGGATATAGTTTTATTAAGGACTTTAAAGAAGAGGCACTACTATCTGCTTTGTTGGTGTACTCTAAAGACTATTCAACCTTTCCATCTGACTTGTAACTGAAACCTCTGTGTGCTGTCTTCCCCTGTTTACATGACTTCATCTTTTCTGTATCATACATAGATGCTTTTGGCAATCTAGTGAAGCATATGGATCTCTTTTCAGAATGTTTCTAAATGTATGAAATTAAATATGTCAGATTATAAATGGGAAAAATGAAATAGCTGTTAAAGTATTTTTTAAAAATAACATCAGAGACCTCAGGTTAGAGTGAGAACTCCTAGAGAACCAGACTGCTCTGTTTTTCCATACCCCCAGTGTTTTGTACATAAGTATATGCTTTGTTATTCATTCATTGCAAAAAGACCATTAGACTGGACAATTAAGAGATTGTTGATAGCTTTGGAGAGAACAGTTTCAGTTGAGTCATGAGGATAGAAACAACTTAGCACAATGTTCTGAATGCAGTACTGAGCTATTGAATGGTTGTTATAGAAGGGTTCCTCTGAAAGAAACCCCTCTTCAACATAGCTGTGAAGAGGTCATATAACCTTTGTTTGAAGGCCTCCAATGAGGTGAAACTCATGATCCCGAGGTAATCCGTCCCACTTTTGAATATTTCATATTGTTAGACAATTTCTCCTTACATCTAAAAGAGTAGGTTTAACATTATGACCCCCCCTTTCATAAACTCGAATGGTTCCTTGTAACCTAAAGAACCAAATATAAAATCCTCTGACATTCAAAGTCCTTCATAACCTCCCTCCACCTTTCCAATGGTCTTAATATTCCCCACTTATTCTTAGATCCAGTGACATTGGCCTCCTTGTCATTCTTTGAACAATATATTCCGTCTCAAGATTCCAGGCATTTTCTGTGACTCTCCCAACATTTGAATTCTTTCCTTTTCTCTGCTTCCCTGCTTCCTTCAATTTCCAACTAAAATGTTATTTTCTATAGGAAGTTTTTCTCTAATTCCCATAATTCTAGTTCCTTTATTCTGTTGATTATTTCCAGGTTGTTATTTATATAGTTTGTACATAACTATTTGTTTGATGTCTCCTTGATTGCGAACTCCTTGAGAAAAGGGATTACTTTTTTTCTTTCTTTGCATCTCTAGCACTTATCATAGTGCTTGGCATATAAAAGGAGCCTAATAAAGGTTTATTGACTGACTTGACATCAAACCAAAATTGACCTTGTTACAACTTCTTGCTCTTAGTTTTGTCCTCAGGAACCTAGAACAATAAGACTAATGCCTTTTTCCAGGGATAGTCCTTCAAATGTTTGACCACCTATCCTGTGCCCCTTAAATATTTTCTTTTTCTATATTAAACATTGCCAGTTCTTTCTATCTTCTCTCTAGAATCTTCCTAGACTTCCAATATATGAACAAACCAGTTGAGAATAATTTTGGGGTTTTGAACCTAGATATATAGAAGGATATTGGTGACCTTGATAAGAAAAGAAAAATTCAGGAGCTGAGTTGAAGATAAATACAATTAGTTCTTCTGGAACATGATGAGTTGGAGATGCCTATAACATCTAGTTTGAACTTCTTGCTAGTTAAAAATGTTCAAAAGACAATTAAAACTCATTGCTTTACAAATGTGGAAACTAAAGTGCCTGAATTAAGATATATAAAACCTAGAAAAAATGAAGGTAAGGGGAAGCTAGGTGGTTTAGTGGATAGAGCACTGGCCCTGGAGTCAAGAGTACCTGAGTTCAAATCTGGCCTCAGACACTTAATAATTACCTAGCTGTGTGGCCTTGGGCAAGCTACTTAACCCCATTTGCCTTGCAAAAACCAAAAAAAAAAATGAAGGTAAGGGTCAGAGGACAGGCAAAATTATGAAAAACTTTATTTCATTCTGGAGGTAATAAAGAGTAACTGGGGTTTATTGGGGGGAAAAGGGGATGAGAATGTGACACAGTTCAACCTGTACTATAGGAAGATGAGTTTGACTGCTTAGTGAGGAATAAACTGAAGTAAAGCTATGTCTATCACTGTTATCCTTTAGTTCACTCTAACTAAATAATTTTTTTAAAAAAGATTTACATTTTATTTTTTCAATTATATGTAAACAAAACTTTTACCATTTTGTTAAAATATTAGGGTTCCAAAGGGGCAGCTAGGTGGTACAGTGGATAGAGCACTGGCCCTGGAGTCAGGAGTAACTGAGTTCAAATTTGACCTCTGACACTTAATAATTACCTAGCTGTATGACCTTGGTAAGTCACTTAACCCCATTGCCTTGCAAAAACTAAAATAAAAAAAATTAAGGTTCCAAATTCTTCTCCTTCCTTTCTTTCCTTGATAAAGCATGCAATTTGATGTAGATTATAAATGTGTAGTCATGCAGAACATTTCCATAATGTATTTTACAAAGAACACAGAGACCAAAAGAACCCAAGAATAATAAAGTAAAAGGCTATGCTTCAATCTGTAATCAGACTCCATTGAGTCATTTTCTGGAGGTGGATAGAAGTTTTCATAAGTTCTTCAGAACTGCTTGAATCATTATATTGCTGAGAATGGATGATCATTGTACAGTATTGCTCTTACTATGTCTTAATGTTCTGGTTCTATTCACTTCACAGCATCAGTTCATGTGAGTGAGTCTTCATGGGTTTTTCTGAAAGTATCCTATAGGTTATTTTTGTTATTCTCTTTGGGATTTAAACTTGGATCATAGGGATTCACAGTTTTATGTCCCTTTTGACATAATTCTCAATTTCTTTCCAGAATGCTTGGATCAGCTCACTATTCCACCAGAAATGTCCATATCTCCTGCAACATTTGACATTTTCTTTTTTTGTTATACTAGTCAATCTGCTACATCATAGATCTAACCAAATAATTTCAGCTTGTTTAGCTTTTTTCTGAGAGGTCCCATTTCTTGGCACTTTCTGTTGCTTTTCAGTCAGTAAGCCTTCAGTGAGGTCTTAAGCAATTTTTCAGTTTCTTGCTTCTATTTTAAAATGAGGACATGATACTCTACCCTAACTCCAGCTTTTCAGAATGTAAAGGTGTTGTGAAAGCATATCCTGATGCTACTAGAGCAAGTGCTTCCTTTAGCAGTGCTTCCTCTGCCGTTCTCAGCATCTGACATTTAATTGGTCCAGAGGATTTTGGTAAGCAAATACAGCTCTTTTCCATACAAAGGTCAGGAGTGAATCCTTTTCTGAATTGTTATATTGTTTGCCCTCTTGTCTCCTCTTTTGTTTTTTTCATAGTAGCCAGCCTTGCTTATAAGTAAAGCTCAGTGTCTTTCTGTGGGTATAGTTAAATAGAAATTTGTACAATTTTGTATTTCAGGTCAGAACAGGCACCTCCAGAGGTGAAACCTGGAAATGATGAGAAACTATCAAAGAAAAAAGATGACAAAGTAAGTATTTTAAAATTATGGTTATATTTTTTCACTTTTAGTCTATCAGACATAACTTTAATTCTTGGAAGCCATAATAACTTATTTATATAGGACTTTATTTTTCGGGAAGTAGTTTAGATATGCAAGGTAACCCAAAAGCTTTGGTACAGTTTTTAGCTTTATTATCTTTTAATAACTTAAGATCTCACTAAAACTTTTGTAATACTCGTATTTATATGCTCACAGAATTTAAAGTAACCAGAGAAGCCAGAAACTTCCTAGGACTGTAACTGCATGATCACTCATCTAATGATAGTTTTGGATCCAAATCATTCTTGGAGTAGAAGCAACTGCTTCATCTTCAGTAGAATTGATTACTTCATTCCTCTTCTGGAAGAGCCTCTCATTTGTTACTTCAGCCCCAAATGTTCAGTGGTTCTTCTATTTTTCTGTGTGACGTTCTTCTCTCCTTCAGTCTTTTGATACAAGTCAAGATTTTTCTTTGTTCATTCATATCCATTTTCTTCTTTGTTTTTACATTGTTTTAAAGAACACTTCATTTCACTGATAATTTAGAGAATAGAGAAACATTCTTTAAACTCTTTTCTAAAAGGTAGACTAACTTATACTTTAATCAAAAATAATGAATCATTTGGCTAAGGGAGAAATATGAACATGACACCAAAAGGTTGTTGCAATATTCCCCTTCTATTCAGTATTTTCTGGAATTGATAGCTATGTTTTTTTTCTCCCCTGGAGAAATACTTCCCCTTTACTCAGTATTTCCTGGATATAAGAACTAACAGTTTCCTGAAGAACTGATATTGGCAAGACACCTGTGGTTCCAAACCTGAAGCTGTCATTCTCCTCTTTTTAAAATATTTTTTTTTAGATTTTTCAAAGCAGTGGGATTAAGTGGCTTGCCCAAGGCCACACGGCTAGGTAATTATTAAGTGTCTGAGGTCAGACTTGAAACCAGGTACTCCTGACTCCAACGTCAGTGCTCCATCCACTGTGCCACCTAGCCACCCCCTAAAATAATTTTTTGTTCTATACTTAATAGGATATCACTATAGTACTTGAACAGCGGTATCACTCATCCCTGGCTTCTTCCTCCAATTTATCCCAGTTGTTAAAAAGAACCCCTTTTTGTTTCTAATAAGCTTATTAAAGCAGAACATTTACACATTTTCTGTCTATGAAAATGTTATCATTCTCTATCACATCTTCATAACTTTCTCTCTTGGGAAGCAAATAGCTTAATTTAATCATTGGTTCTCATAAGTTGTGATTGGTCATTGTACTTACCTGTATTTTTAAATTGAAGAATTGATTTTTTTAACAGTGTGTAAATCGTTATCTCAGCTCTGCGCATTTAACACTGAGTGAATCAGTTCATACAAGTTGTCCTAGGAGTCTTTGAACCTACCACTTTCATAATTTTTCTTTTAAAAATGAATTTATTTATTTATATCTTACTAAAATAGTCTTGCTGTAAAAGTAAACATAATCCCCCACACACACAAAGTTAGAGAAACTCTCGCAAAATAATGTGAGAGAAAAAGAAAAAAAGTGTACTTCAGTCTGTTCAGATACCTTCAGCTCTGTCTCTGGGATGGATCACATTCTTTATCATAAGTCCACAGTTGTTATTGCTAGCTGTATTTCCCTCCTCCTATTACTCTCCACTCTCATTTATTTTGTTCTCTTTCCTTTTACTTTGTCCTTCCTCAAAGTGTGTTGCAGGGCAGCCATATGGCGCACCAGCCCTGGAGCAGGAGGACCCAAACCCAAATCCAACTCCAGATACCCAACAACCACAAACTGTGACCCCAGGCAAGCCACCCAATCCCACTGCCTTACAAAAAAAAAGTGTGTTGTATCTGACTACCCCCTCCCTCAAATCTACCCTCTCTTCTGACACCTATAACTCCCTTTACCTCCCACTGTTCCCTTTCTCCCATCCCCTTCCTCTCCTTTTTCCTCTAGGGTAAGTTAGATTTCTATATCCTATTGAGTGTGTATTTTGTTTCCTCTCTGAGCCATTTCCAGGAGAATAAAAGCTCATTCATCCCCCCCTTCCCCCCCTTCCACTCCATTTCAAAAGCTTTTTCTTGACTCTTTTATGTGAAATATCTTAGCCCATTCTACCTCTCCTTTCCCATTCTCCCAGTACATTCCTTTCTCACCCACTGATTCCATCTTTATATTATACTTTCATATTCAGCTCCCTCCTATGCCTTGTCTATATAGGCTCCATCTAACTGCCCTAATAAATGAGAAGTAAAATCTTCCCATGCAGTTGAACATCAAGTCCCTCATAATTTGCCCTTCCCATCAACCCTTTCTGTGTGCTTCACCTGAGTCCTGTACTTGGAGATCAAACTTTCTGTTCATTCTGGAAAACAGGAAAGTTTGAAAAGTTTGAAAGTCCTCAATTTCATTGAGTGTCCATCTTTTCCCCTTAAAGAGGATGTTCAGTTTTGCTGGGTAGTTGACTCTTGGTTGTAGTCCAAGCTCTTTTCCTTCTGGAATATCATATGCCAAGCCCTGTGAGCCCTTAATGTAGATGCTGTTAAGTCCTGTGTAATTCTGACTGTAGTGTCACAATCTTTGAATTATTTCTTTCTGGCTGCTTGTCATATTTTCTTTTTGACTTGGGAGTTCTGGAATTTGGCTATAATAATATTCCTGGGGGGGGTTATTTTGGGATCTCTTTCAGGAGGTGATCAGTGGATTTCCTCAGTTTCTATTTTACCCTCTGCTTCTGGGATATCAGGGCAATTTTGCTGGATTAATTCTTTAAAAATGAAGTCTAGGCTCTTTTCCTGGTCATGACTTTCAGGTAACTCATTAATTTCAAAATTATCTCTCCTGGATCTATTTTCCAGGTCATTTGTTTTTCCAATGAGATATTTCACATTTTTTTCCTAGTTTTTCATTCTTTTGGTTTTGTTTTGTTGTTTCTTGATTTCTCTCAGTCATCAGCTTCCCTTAGCTCCATTTTATATTTGAAGGAGTTATTTTCTTCTAAGAGCTTTTTTATCTTCTTTTCCATCTGGTCCGTTCTGCTTTTTAAGGCATCCTTCTCATTGACTTTTTGAACTGCTCTTTTTTCCATTTGACCTAAACTGGTTTTAAAAATCAGTTTAAAACATGTTGTTTTCTTTGACATTTTTTGGTATCTCCTTCGCCAACCTGTGACTTGGTTTTCATGATTTTCCTGCATTGCTCTCATTTCTCTTTTTAATTTTTCTACTACCTACCTTACTTGATTTTCGAAATCTTTTTTGAGTTCTTTCGTAGCTTGGGACCAATTCCTATTTTTCTTGGAGTCTTTTGATATTTTACTTTGCTTTTACTGTGTCATGTTCTGAGTGGGCATTTTGATCCTCCATGGGACCAAAGTAATTGTCTAAAGATCAGATTATTTTTTTCTGTTTACTCATTTCCCCAGCTTATGACTCGGTTTTATTTTGCTTCCCAAATTTTTGAGTGTGTTTGGGAAACCCCCTGAAAGACCTCAGTTCCTTCAAGATCTTATGAGAGGTTCTGACTGCTCTCCTGGCCTGTGCTCTGGTCTGGATGACCATAAGCACCCCCCTCTGCCCTGTAGTTGTAAGGAGGGTCCCTGCTCTACTATGGCAATGGGGGGCCCCCAGACTGCAACCAGGGTCTGAATGTGGACAGTGCAACAGAGTCCTGTCCCAGGGAAACCTTGACAGTCCATGGGATGAGCATTCTGTAAGCAGCTGCCGGGTGGCTCCCTGCTGGGTGGCTCTGTGCCTGCTTCCATTTCTCTAGGTCTGGTCTGTGCTGAGGCCTAAGCTGTACTGGGCACCAGGCTCACTCTGGCAGTTTTCCCACTGACCTTCCAAGTTGTCCTTGGTGATCCCTTGGTTGGGAGATCTGAAAACCTCTCCTGTTGTCATGAACCATGGAGCCCCCTAGGGAACCAGGGGCCCCATGGGCAATTTCTGGAAGACTGGAGCTCATTGGCATGGTGTGGCCCTGACTGTGCTGTGACCCCTTCCGACCCCAGTGGGATGAAGTCTTCCCATGGATCTTCCAAATTGTCTTGGACTGGAAAATTATTTCACTTGGTCTTTCTGTGGCTTCTGCCACTCTAGAATTTGGTTAGAGGTATTTGTTTTTAAGGTATTTAGAGTGTTTTGGAAGAGAACTTCTGGGAATTCCTGCTTCTATGACATCATCTTGGCTTCCTCCCTCATACACTTTCTTAATTTTTCATGGCACAGTAATATTCTGTTACTTTCATATACCATAATTTTTCTTTTCCAATTCCTGGCAACAATAGCAAAAAGTGCTGTTTTAAATATTTTTTTACAAAAGTATCTTTTTTCTTTTTCTTTGATTTTTTAATAGTCTAAACCTAGTAGTGCTATTATTGCGTCAAAGAACATATATATAATTCAGTGATTTGAGGGTTATAGTTTCAGATTGCTCTCCAGAATACCTGGATCATATCACAATTTTACCAAGGAGTACGTTAATGTACCTATCCTCCCATGGGTCCTACAACAATCAAAAATTTCCCCTTTTGTCATTTTTGCCAGTCTGATGGGTATGCAGTGGAATCTCTAAGCTGTATTCATTTGCAATTTCTATTGTTAATAGGAATTTGGAATACTATTTCTTGTTTCATTAATTGCATGCATCTTCTTTTGAGACCTATGTTTTCCTATCCTTTGACCTTTTGTCTATTGGAGAATGATCTTTATTCATATAAATATTTAAATTAGTTCCCTATATAATTTGTATGTCATACCTTTACTAGAGAAACTTACTGTAAATATTTTTTTCTGAGTTAACTGTTTCCCTTCTAATTTTACCTGATTTTTTTAAAATTTTGTGCAGAAGTTCTTTATGATGTGAACAAAACTGTCTATTTTATCATCTATGATTTATTGTTTGTATGGCAAAGGATTCTTCTCATAACCATAGTTTGGGAAGGTATAACTTCTGGTGTTCTAATTTAACTGTGAGGCTATCTTTTATGCCTAGTATCTATTTGTAGTTTATTGTGCTTTGTTATATGAGATGGTTATCTAAACATAATTTGTATCATATTGCTTTCCAGATACTGCTTTTCAGTTTTCCTAACAGTTTTTGTTGAGTAGTAACTCCTTGCCCTAGTACTTGGGGTCTGTGTTATTTTGTTTTTTATTTATTTCTCTATCTTTGCCTCCCTAATCTGTTCCACTGATGAACTTTCCATTTTACTATAAGGATAATTGGTTTTCGTATCATTTTATACATGTACTTATAGGCCTTCTTCCTTCTCACTTCTTTTCATTATTTCCCTTGAGATTCTAGATCTTTTGATACTTCAGATGAATTATATTATTTTTTCCTACTTCTAAAAATTAGTCCTTTTGTAGTTCAGTTGATATGATACTGAACAAGTAAATTAATTTAAGGAGTGTTGTCTTTTCTAAGCTATGAACAATTAATGTGTCTCCCAATTATTCAAGTGCATCTCTGTTTCTGTTTCAATAAAATATTTTGTGGCTATATTCAGTTAGTTCTTGTGTCTTTCTTGGTAGGTAGGTTTCCAAATAATTTATATGTTCTATAGTTATTTTAAAATAAATGTCTTGTTACAGCTAGGTGATGCAGTGGATAGAGCATCAGCCCTCGACTTAGGAGGACCTGAGTTCAAATGCAGCCCTAGATATTTAATAATTCCCTAGCTGTGTGACCTTGGGAAAGTCACTTAAACCATTCCCTTGCAAAAAAATCCAAAATCAAAACAGTAAATTAAATGCCTCTCATCTTGCTAAGGTTTGTTGATAATATATAAAAAGTAAAAGGGTTTATTTTATATCCTGCTAACTGCTAGTTATTATTTTGATTAATTTTTAGTTACTTTGTTAGGGTTCTCCAGGTAGATAGACCATTATGTAATCTCTAAAGTTTGACTTTTTTTGCTTTGTTTTTTTCTTAAGTTTGACTATTTTGTTTCTTCTTTGCTTATATTTATTTCTTCAAATTCTTTTTCTTGTTTCTATACTTTTTGATTTCTAGCACAAATAATAGTGGTCATATTGGACCTTCTGTACACATTTCTTATTTAAAAGACTTATGAAAGTTCTCCTTTATATATTATATTGGTCTAATCAGAAATGGGCATTGTATTCCATCTTAAGTTTTTTCTGCATTCTATTGATATCATATGATTTTAAATTTTTTTATTTTATTCATTTATAATTTTCCATAATTATAAAAAACACAAAATCTTGAATTCTTGGTATAAATCCAATCTAGTCACAATGTATATAGTATCCTCATAAATTGTTTTAATCTTTACTAATATTTAATTTGAAATTTTTGTGTCAGTATATTAATCTGTTATTTTCTTTCTCTAATTTTTATTCCCAAGATTAAGTCATTACAATTATAATTTTATCAGTGAAGAAGTTTGGCAGAATCTTTTTTTCTATTTTTGCAGTTTATGTGTAATTTTCAAATTATTTTTTGTTGGAATTCATTTATAAAATAACTGGTTCCAGGAGGGAGAATTCCAGTTATGTAAATTCTCTGTTTCTTGTTTTTTTAATTTAAGTATTTTGTATTTTATAAGCATTTATTTAATCTACTTTAATGAATTTTGTTTACATGTAATGCAGGCAAGATGATTTCTGAAAGTTTCCTTCTTCATTGTTGAAAATACTTTTTAACTTTTGAGACTATGAATTTTCATTTTTCTTATTTAAAAATCAGCTTAGCTATTTAGAAAAAAAATTCCTAGTTTTATTTAGAAATTAAATGGTTAATTTCCTTTCATTTTCATTGATCTTTCCTTTGATTTTAGAGTTCTGTTGTGGTGTATAGTTGAGTTTTTTTATTATTACTTTTCTAGATTTTTATTTTCTTATTTAGTTGAATGCCCATTTCATTGCACTATTCCTTTTTTAAATTAATAAATCTCTTTATAGATTAAAAAAAATTCCCCTTAATATTACTTGAGGTACATCCTGAAAGTTCGAGTATATTTCATTGCTGTCGTTTTCCTTGGTGAAATTATCTATTGTTATTAGATTTATTATTTGACCTATCAATTATTTAGGATTAACTTCCAGTTAACTTTTATTCCTTTCTTGACACTTATTTTTTTATAATTTTTATTTATTTAAGGCAGTGGGGTTAAGATGTGACTTGCCCACGGTCATAGAGCTAGGCAATTATTAAGTGTCTGAATTCAAATTTGAACTCAGGTCTTCCTGACTCCAAGGTCGGTACTCTATCCATTGCGCCACCTAGCTTCCCCTATTCTTTTCTTTAAAGGTTCTTTATTGAATATGATGTTATTATATTGTGGTCAGTAAAAGATTTGTTTACTGTTTCTGTTTCTCTGCTTTATGAAGTTTTTATGCCCTTAATACATGCTCATTTTTTGTAAAGGTACCGTATATTTCTGAGAAGTAATGTATATTTCTGTCTCAATTCAGTAATCACAATAGCTGTCTTTTCTAAAATTCTATTTAAATCCTTCTCTTCTTTCTTGTTCTCCTATTTGTTAAATGTTTCTAGGTCTGAAAGAGGTAGGTATAAATCCTCAATTATTATAGTTTTGTTATCTATTTCTCCTTATAAATCTATTTTCTTTTAAGTATTTAAATTATATGTCATTTGATGTATGTTGTGGGTATATGTATGGAGTATTAGCTTTAATATATTGTCTGTGGTGCCTTTAAACAATTAATTTTCTCATTTGTTTCTTTTAATCATACCTTTTTAGCCTTTTTTTAACTGTTGCTTTATCTACCTCTGACTTTTTGAGTTCACCTTAATTAAAAGTACTAATTAACTGTCTACCATGTAAGGTACTATGCTAGGATTTAGAAAAACAATAAAGCAATCTCTGTTTGAAAGATGCTTATATTAAATTGGAGGAGACATAAATACATATGTAAATATGTACAGAATGAATAAACATGGGAAGAATAGGAAGAGATTAGAAAATAAATATAAAGAGAATAAATACAAATAAAAACAAAATTCTTCAATACATTGTAGTTTGAGACAGGGTAAGCACTAACAGTAAACTGCCATGTAGAGGATGAACAAGTATTTAGGCTAAAAGAAACAGCACCAGTTTGACTCTTATGATAATTAATATGAGATGTGGTTCTTGAGTAGAAATGAACTTGAGAAATCTCATGCAGAATTGTTGGCTATTGTCAACTAATTACAATGAGGATAAAGGAAAAGAAAACAGGGATATTTAACACATCAGTGTATATAGAGGGAGTAGAGGGTACTCTCTCTATTTCTTTATATTGTGTCCTGTCATGTCCTATCTTTATGTTGCATCTTATATTTTAGAATAAGTAGTTTATTTGGGAGTAGTTAATTTTCTAGTCATACCACATTTCAGTGATTTATGAGGGGTTCTTTATTGTTAATATGCTAAAATCTGCTTATAGCTTGTGTGCATTTCTCCTTTGTCTTTAGGGACCTATACTTTTTATTATGTTACTTCCAGGAACAAATTTAAAATTTTCTGGCTTTTAAAACCCTTCATAGGGGCAGCTAGGTGGCACAGCGGATAGAGCATGGGCTCTGGAGTCAGGAGGACCTGAGTTCAAATCCAGCCTCAGACATTTAATAATTACCTAGCTGTGTGACCTTGAGCAAGCCACTTAACCCCATTTTCCTTGTAAAAACCTACCCCCAAAAAAACCCTTCATTTTTTTTTTAGGTTTTTCAAGGCAATGGGGTTAAGTGGCTTGCACAAGGCCACACGACTAGGTAATTATTAAGTGTCTGAGGTCGAATTTGAACCCAGGTCCTCCTGACTCCAAGGCCGTTGCTCTATCCGCTGTGCCACCTAGCCGCTCCCAAAAAAACCTTTCATAACCAGGCCTCCTCCTTCCTTTCCAGTCTTTTATACCTTACTCTGTCTCTTTCACATGGCAGCTAGGTGTTGCTTTGGATAGCATGCTGGGCCTAGGGTCAGAAGGACTCCTCTTCCTGTCTAGCTTCAGACACTTAGCTCTGTGACCTTGGACAAGTCATCATGTTTGCCTCAGCTTCCTCATCTGTTAAATGAACTGAAAATGTCAAACCACTCCAGTATCTTTTCCTAGCAAATCACAAAATGAGTTAGATACAACAAATGAACAAAGAGTTAGATACAACTGAACAACAACCCTTCCACATACTCCACAATCTACTGACAAGGATTTCTTTGCTATTCCTTGAATAAGACATTTCCTCTCCTGAATGGGGACATTTTCATTGGCTGTCCTCATGTCTGAAATTCTGTCCCAGCTTCCAAGATTCTTCAAATTTCAATGAAAATTGTATCTTCTACAGATTCTGAAACTATCTCCAGTTTATCCTGCAATATATTGTTAGTACATACTCGTTTATCTTTTGTCTTTCCCATTAGATTGTAAGCTCCTTGATGGCAGGGATGCTGTTTTGGTCTTTCTTGATATCCCCAGCACTTAATAAAGACTTGTTGACTTGTCTTCACCTTTTTAGAAAGTATAGTTTCTCTCATATAGCATCATATGAAAATATTAGTATTAAAAAAGGATTTTTTTTAGTTTGAGAGAAACTTGGAGATGCTAAAAGCATTGCACAATTTCCCACATCATTCCATCCTGAACTCTCTATTTGTTTCTAGGATCAATTTATTATCTATTCACAGTACCTATGCAAATTTTATTTAGTGAAGGTTTATGGCAATGATCTATCCATTCAATTTCACATCATACTTGATTTGTCCTGTGTAGGTACTGAAGCCTCTTTTGAATGATTGTGGATTTCATTTGGGAAACTTTGCAGTATTCCAGGGATTGATACAGTGTAATCTGCAGACAGAAGAATCTGGAGATCCAAATCATCATTAGGAAATCTTTCTTCCATTTGAACTGTATGCTGAGTATTCCCCATTAATGGCAAATAACTTTGGCAAACATACTTCTCTCTTCTATGCTGTTTCACCAGGCTATAGCAGGAGATTAGACTTTTTGACCCAAGTCAAGTCACTTAAACTCTCTCAGCCTTATTTTCCCTCACTGTAAAAATAGGGGTAATGACACCTATATTACACGATTACTGTGAGAATCAGATGAAAGGATACATGTAAAATTTTTTAAAACCCATATGTGCTATATATTTACATTTTATTATCATTAACTATTCTTACCAAATTAAATGCTTTCTTACAATGAACAGACAGTAAACACAGTGGACTTCTTTGCCTGTTTTGTCACTCATAACTGCAAAGATAGCTTCTGTATAAGATCATTTATTTAATAGATCAAGGAAGTTTTTTGAATATGTATAAATTATTCTCTTTAAAATTGTGATGAAATGGAAAAGTAGGTATTTGGGTAAAAAGTTTCATTGATTGCTATTTGGGTAATAATAATAAATATCATTTTTGTTCACATTTGGTATCCTTTCTTCAAATGTCCTGAGAATCAGTCCCTTAATGGCCTTAAAATTGTGTTATCATGAATCAACCTGTTTGTAGATTTTTTACCAAAGCTTTTGTTAAGTATCTCATTCTTACAAGGAAGATGATAAGATAAGGACTAGCCATTAATACATTTGAATAGATTTCGAACTGATTGGTTGGCCAAACTCAAAGAATAGTCAGTGGTTTCATGTCAACTTGGCAGGAATTCTCCAATGAGGTAAGGTACCTCATGGCATCAATGCTTGGAATGTTGTTTCTCATTTTTATCATTGACCTGCATAAAGGTAAAGGCATCATTGTCATTAGTTTTGTAGATGATACAGAATTGGGAGAAGATAACTAACAATGAATGATAAAAACAGGATCCAAAAAGATCTTATCAGGGTAGATCATTAGGCTGAGTCTAATAAGATCATATTGGGATAAATGTACACTTTGGTAGCAAAAATATTGATTTTGCAAGTACAAAATGGGGGAGAAATTGTTTAAACAGTAGTTCTTCTAGAAAAGATTTGAGGATTTTAGTAGACAGCAAGTTCAATATGAATCTATGTTGTGGCATCTAAAAAAGCTAATGCCATCTCTTGAGATCTTTTGAGAGGCACAGCTTCCAGGAATATGGAACTATTAGTCTCCACTGTACTTTGACTTCATCAGATCTTATCTAGGATGTTGTAAGGAATGTTGTATTTAGTTCCAGGAACCATAATTTAAGGTGAACACTGTTATCTGAGAAGAATACAAAGGAAACTACCCAAATGGTGAAGGCCATGAAAATTGAAGTAAATGGGTTGTTTAGCTTAGAAAAAAGGACTCTAGGGGGAACTTTGATAGGTGGGTCAGGCTATCATGTGAAAAGAGGGATTAGACTTATCATCTTTGACCTCAGAGGTCAGAACCAATGGGCAGAAATTGAGGGCTTGGTATCTAAGGGGAGAGACCCACCACTCCTCAAGACAGTCCATACTTTTAGGAAGTGTTTTCTTGACACTGAGTTAAATTCACTAAAGTCACTTATTCTGGGTGATGGGTCTGGTCTGGCAATTCCACTTTTTAAAAAATTTACTACTTCTTTATCCATGACATATCTGATACTTGGAGTTCAGATGTCGTAGTTTTCACCATCATCAATGCAGAAAATCATTTTTAATTGAAATTTTGATAGGTCTTTTTAATTTTTGTTGGTTTTCCCCTCCCTTTCATTTCATCCTTAAATGCTCTTGGGATAATCTGTCTTAATTTGGTCTCTCACTGAGTTATCCATAAATCTTTGTTTTTCTGTAATCTACTAATCACTTTTTTTAATAAAGTGATATTGTTCATAAGTTTTCAACAGTTTCCCTTTAATATTTTGCATATTCTGAACCATCTTTCCTCTTGGCAAGGAAATAAGAGATCTAGTGTTTGCTGACTAAAGTTGTTTATGGCTCTTTGACCCTTTGGTTGTAATTTACTTACATCAGTTTAACTTTTTTTAGGAAATATTGATAATGTGAATCAAAATCTATTCTTAATAAATGATAATAAAATTGCCATTTTTAAAGTTCTTTAAAGTTGTTAAAACACTGCAGATAGATAGATGGATAGATAGAATTTAGAGAGATAGCACAGTTAAGTGGCACAGTACAGAAAGTGCTGACAGGCCTGGAGTTAGGAGGACCTGAATTCAAACCTGGCCTCAGATACTTACTTGTGGGGTTGTGGGGTACTAAATTGCCCAGGCTGGAAGAAAAACTGCTGAGGCAGAACTCCAAGCTAGTTGCACTTTATTAAGTGGTCCGTGGCCCCCTGTAATGAATTGGATATCAGATCTTCCTCATGCTTTTTTTTTCCCCCAGAGCTTTACTTTTATGGGGTTTGATATCAAAACATGCAAAAGAGGCATATTAAAATTCAGGCTCTTTCTGGTTGATATACCTTGATTTTGACCCTCCAAGAAAGTCAGAAATAATGCATCATTGTGGATGATCAAAAGATGGGCAAGACAAGGGTCACCTACTCCTATTAGACAAAAGACTGTAGGTACAAAAATAAATTGGGGAGCCAAAGAATCAAGATACCCCACCCACACTGGGTTTGGACATAGAACTTGAACAAAATAGGATAGAGATATCTTTGTCAGCATTCTTGCGGTTGCACAATGAGAGAACATTGATTAGTAACTGATAAATGAGAGAACATTGGATCAAAGTTTGAGGCCTATTACAAAGGTGTACTTTTAGAATCTATCTTTACCTAATTATGTAAAATGTTTGTTCTTGTGCAGTATTTTTAACTTCTGAATGCAAATTACTAGATGAGTATATCACAAATAATTGCCAATAATCATTACCCTTTATGGAATCATACTGAATTTATTAATACTGATTGGAATGGAGTATGGGTCCAAATGAAGTATTTCTTACACTGTATGACCCTGGGCAAATTTGCCTCGGTTTCCTTATCTATAAAATGATCTGGAGGAAGAAATGGCAAAACATTCTAATGTTTTTGTCAAGAAAATCCCAAAAGGAGACACACAGAATCGGATATGATTAAAACAACTGAACAACAGTATAGTTTGTGATATGATAATACCGAGCTTCTCTCTTTCCTTCTTTTTCCCCCATTATGTTCCTTGATGCTCTGAAATTTTATTTCTATAGACAACTACTGTTTTTATTTGTTCTAATTTCATCACATCTGTCAGTTTGGTGTAGCACTCCATAAGTCTTGCATGTGTTTGGTAGATTCTCAGTTATTTTGTGCATTTTTTTTAAAGAAATTGTTTTTCCTATTTCTTCCTCTTGTTTTGGGCCACACTCAGAATGATTTTTGTGAAGTTACTTTGTGTCCTTGTCTTAAGCTTATCCTTATCCTTACTTAAGCTATTAATTGCCCTCATTTCATGTTTAATTGATAATCTGGTATTCTTTCAATATACCATTTTATTATCTGCAAATAGAATTTTTTCACCTCTTTCACTTATCTTTTAAAAATTTTTCTGTAGCTCATATTTCTGAAGTATTATATAAGATAAAAAGAGAAGTACTATGATAGTATGTTTTTGGTAACACTTGTATTACTCTATTACAAGTAACAGTGGGCGCGGCTAGGTGGTACAGTGGATAGAGCACCGGCTCTGGAGTCAGGAGTACCTGGGGTTCAAATCCGACCTCAGACACTTAATAATTACCTAGCTGTGTGGCCTTGGGCAAGCCACTTAACCCTATTGCCTTGAAAAATCTAAAAAACCAAAAATAAACAAGTAATAGTGGCTCTTGATTTTAGATGTATACTTTGATGTATTTTTAAAAGTCTTTTTGTTCCTATACTTTTTCATGTTTTTAATACAGATGAATGCTATCTTTTGTCATCTTTTTTCTACATCTATTAATATAACCCCTGTAGTTTTTATTCATGGTTATTAGCATGTTTATTTCTAGTGTTCCCAATGTTGAAACATCCTTGTACTATGAAACCAATTCAGTATTACCATTCTGAATATTTTTAAATATACTGCTTTTGTTCCTTGGTTAATTTTTTTGTGTTCTTGCAATAGTATGCAATATTTCTTTTTCTGATGTATCCTTCCCTGCTTTGGGTTTCATGCCATATTTGGTTTATAGACATTTGGCATAGTTTCCTTTTTCTATTTTTGTTGGTAGCTTATATGACAGGAGTTAGTTGTTGTTAAAGATTTGCTATAATTCACTTGAAAATCCATCTGGGGGGGTGGCTAGGTGGCACAGTGGATAGAGCACTAGCCCTGGAGTCAGGAGTACTGGAGTTCAAAACCTACCTCAGACATTTAATAATTACATAGCTGTGTGGCCTTGGGCAAACCACTTAACCCCATTGCCTTGCAAAAAAAAAAATCTAAGAAAAAAAAGAAAATCCATCTGGACGTGGTGTTCTTTTTCTTTGGGAATTCATTTATGACTTGTTTCTGTTTTTGAGATTGGATTGTTTAGATTTTCATATTGTTTTCTGAGAGTCTTGGTATTTTGTTTCTATAAATATTATGTATAAGTATTTAGAAACTTTAACATATATGTTATTGACATAATTGTTTCTGATAATTTTCTTTATTTTTTTCTCCATTTGTTATGACTACCCTTTTTAAAAATTTTTGTGATTTGATTTTGTTTTTGGATTTGGTATATTTTAATCATGCCAGCTATAGTACATATTAAAACTTTATGTAATTCTTTAACCATATGAAACTCCCATTTATGATGTGCAAGTGAATTCTGCTCATCAGTTATTTTATAAACTGAATATGTCTTTAAAATGTATGTATGCATTTAAAATAGTTAATTCAGTGATTTTTATTTTTTTATTTTTTAATGATTTATTCATTTTCACAGTGCCATAGATATCTTGTTGTGAAAGTAAACATAATTCCACCTCCCCACAAAAAAAGATAGAGAAACCCCAAGAGAAATAAAGTGAGAGGGGGAAAAAAAGTGTACTTCAGTCCGTGTTCAGATACCTTTGGTTTTGTCTCTAGGATGGCTTGCATTCTTTATCAAAAGTCCATCAGAGAAGTTATTTCAATATTTTCCCCCTCAGTTGCTATTAAGTGTATTTCCCTCCATTCTATTCATCCCCACTCCCATTTATTCTTCTCTCTCTCTCTCTCTCTCTCTCTCTCTCTCTCTCTCTCTCTCACACACACACACACACACACACACACACACACACACATCACCCTGTCCCTCCTCAGAAGTATGGTGTATCTACAACCCTCTCCCATGATTTTCCCTCTCTTCTGTCACCTACAACTCTTTCCTCTGTTCCCTTTCTCCCATCCCCTTCCTCTCCTTTTTCCTGTAAGGTAAGATAGTTTTCTATACCCTAATGAATATGTATGTTATTTCCGCTCTGAGCCACTTCCAGTGAGAATTAAACCTCACTTGTTCTCCCCCTCCTTCCCCCTTTCCATTCCATTACAAAAGCTTTTTCTTTACTCTCTGACATTAAATATCTTAGCCTATTAGAGACACCTCTACAGTCTCTCCTTTCTCTTTCTCACAGCACATTCCTTTTTAACCCATTGATTCCATCTTTATAATAAATTATACCACTACATTCAGCTTCCTCCTGTGTGCTGTCTATATATGCTCCTTCTAACTGCTCTTAGAAATAAGAAGGTTCATATGAGTTATCAGTATTTTCTTCTCATATAGGAATTCAAGCAGTTCAACATCATTGAATCCCTCATAATTTGCCCTTCCTATCAGCCCTCTCTCTGCTTCACCTGGGTTGTGTACTTGGAGATCAGACTTTCTGTTCAGCTCTGGCTGTTTTAACTAGAAAGTTTGAAAGTCCCCTATTTCATTTAATGTCTTAAGTTTTGCTGTGATTCTCAGTTGTAAATCAAGATCTTTTGCCTTCTGGAATATCATTCCAAGATCTACAAGCCTTTAATGTAGACGCTGCTAAATCCTGTGTAATTCTGGCTGTAGCATCATGATAATTGAATCACTTCTTTCTAGCTGCTAGTAATATTTTCTCCTTGACTTGGAAGTTCTGAAATTTAACTGTAATATTCCTGGGAGGTTTTGTTTTGGGATCTATTTCAGGAGGAGATTGATGGATTCCCTCAATTTCTATTTTACCCTCTGCTTCTGGGATCTCAGGACAATTTTGCTGGGTTATTTCATGAAAAATGAAGTGTAGGCTCTTTTCCTGTCATGACTTTCAGAAAGCCTGATAATTTTTAAATTGTCTCTCCTGGATCTGTTTCCCAGGTCAGTTGTTTTTCCAATGAGATATTTACATTTTCTTCTAGTTTTGCATTCTCTTGGTTTTGTTTTATTGTTTCTTGATTTCTCACAAAGTCATCAGCTTTCCTTGGCTACATTTGACGTTCGAAGGAGTTATTTTCTTCAGGGAGTTTTTTTTTTTTTTAGGCTTTTTTGCAAGGCAAATGGGGTTAAGTGGCTTGCCCAAGGCCACACAGCTAGGTAATTATTAAGTGTCTGAGGCTGGATTTGAACTCAGTTACTCCTGACTCCAGGGCCAGTGCTCTATCGATACACTGTGCCACCTAGCCGCCCCCAGAGAGTTTTCTTATCTCCTTTTCCAATTTTGCTTTTTAAGGCATTGTTCTCTTCATAAATCTTTTGGACTGCTTTTTCATTTGACCTAAACTGGTTTTTAACATTTTTAACATTTCACATTTTTTTTATTTCTCCTTCACTAAGCTGCTGACTTGGTTTTCATGATTTTCCTACATTTCTCTTCCTGATATTTCTTCTACCTCCCTTACTTAATTTTCAAAACCTTTTTTGAGCTCTTCTCTTCCACAACCTGAGACCAATTCCTGTTTTTCTTGGAGGTTTTGAATATAGAAGCTTTGACTTCGTCATTTTCTGAATATGTATTTTGATCCTCCATGGGAACCAAAGTAATTATCTATGGTCAGATTATTTTTTTCCTGTTGTTTGCTGATATCTTCATGATTTTATCATGCTTCCAAAATTTGTTTTTTTTGGGGGGGGGTTAGGGACACTCCCTCCCAGGGACCTTAATTCCCCCAATGAGAGACTCTGACTGCTCTCCTAGTCTGTGCTCTGGTCCTTGGATGACCCTGGGCACTCCCCTCTACCCTGGAGCTATGAGGAGGATCCCTGTTCCTCTATGGTAAGGATGGGGGTCCAGACTGGGCCCTGGATCTGATTATGAGCAAAGCAGCAGAGTCCTACCGCAAGGATAGCAGAGACACCTCTACAGTCTCTCCCTACACCCTTACATCTATGGGCTGAGCACTCTAGAAGCAGCTGCTAGATAATTCCGCAGGTTCCTGGGGCAGGGCTTGCCCTGAGGCCAGCACTGACCTGTGCTCCATGCTCACTCTGGTGTGGCAGCGTTCTGCCGACCCTCCAAGCCTTCCTCAGGGATCCCTAGACCAAGAGGTCTGGAAACCACACTGACTTCCATAAGAACTAGGTGCCCCCAGACTGTTGCTGGAAGTTTGGATCTAGTTGGTTTGCTCCAGTGTGGCGTGCTTTCCAACCCCAATCCTGGTAGAATAGACCTTTCCAGTAGATCTACAAAGTTGTCTTTGGATGGAAAATTATTTCACTCTGTCTTTCTTTGGGTTCTGCAATTCTTGAATTTGATTAGAGTTATAATTTTAAGGCATTTAGGGTTTTCTGGGGAAGAGTTCCCTGGCAATTCCTGCCTTCATGCAGCCATCTTGAGTCCACCCTGATTTGATTTTTTCTTTAAAAATTAAATCTAATCTATTTGAACTAATTAAAATCTTAGTTAAATTATATTCTTTAACATCTTTATTTGCAATTTTATTTCTTTGATTTTTAAGATTTTTGCTTTTATAGTTTTTTTTTGGAAGGGCTATTAATTTATTGATGTTCTAGGTTGATTTGGGTTTTTTTTTAGCTGTGTATTCAGTTCAGTGATCTTCTCTTTTGTTAATATAAGTGCCTAGAGTATCTGCCTAGGAACATTTTTTTTTAGTTTTTTTTTGCAAGGCAATGGGGTTAAGTGGCTTGCCCAAGGCCACACAGCTTGGTAATTATTAAGGCTGAATTTGAACTCAGGTACTCCTGACTCCAGGGCTGGTGCTCTATCCACTGTGCCACCTAGTTGCCCGCCTAGGAACATTTTGATATATTGTCTAATTGTTGACTTTCTCTTTAATACAATCACATGTGATTTCTGTGATTTATGCCTTGTTGAATTCTTTTGTATAATATTATTTATTCTTCATTTAAGTCTCCATATCTAAGCAAGAAGGCAGATGAGATTCAATTCTATGATGACAGCAATAATCCCAAGTGTTTTCTGTGATGCCCTGACAACTATTTCTGGGCCAAATGCATTCTGATGCATTTTTCAACTACTTTAGCACTGGTGAAGCCACACCAATTAATGGCAAGGTCATGATCCTGATGATCTGAGCTAAATACTTCCATGGCATTCTTAACAGACCAGTTCTTCTTGAGTAGCAAAGCATCTGTTGCTGATTCCTTCCCAATAGAAATCTACAAAACAGGATTCCATTGCTCCTATCTACAGAAAACTCTCTGAAATCTTTCAGATTATATGGTAAGTGGAAGTTATTCCTTAGGAGCCTAAAAATGCCTCATTGTTCATCTTTATAAAGAGAAAGGAAACATCAGTGATCTCTCCTGGTCATTGCTGGCAAGATCCTTTCCAGTGTTCTTAATCGGCTGATTAATAATCATCTGGAAGATGGTTATCAGCTCAAGAGTCAGTGAGTGTAGCTATAGAAAAGGTTGTGGAATGGTCGATATAGTGTTTGATTCCTCATAATTCCAAGAGAAATATCAGGAGCATTATAGAGTTCTGTATACATTTGTCAACTGACCAAGGATTTTGATACTGTCAGTTGCAAGAGCTTATGAAAGATTATGGCAAATTGGGATACCTGAAGAGAAGTTCATTAGCATTGTAGGCCAGTTTCATGATGGCATGTTTGCACATGTTCTGGATAAAGGATAATGAGTACGTGCTCTTTAGCATGAAGTTTTCTGTAATATTGTCAGATACCTTTAAGTAAGGATGAAAATGGCATCATGATCAGGTTCTTCACTCATGGTATACTATTTAACTTGAAAAGGATACAAATCAAAATTAAAGGGAAGGGAAAATCAGTGTGTGATTTTTTTTTTTTCCCCACAGATAGTTGTAGGAAAGGCTAAATTGTAGCAGATTATGGATCAATTCTCTTATACTAATTTTGGCCTGATAGTCAACACTAAGGAAACAGATCCTTCATTGGTCAACATCTATATAAGAAGATAAATTTTGAAGATTTTGAAAGCTGTTGATTTACTTAGCTTGGCAGCATACTTTACAGGGATGTCCACACAGAAGATGAGGTTGATGCACATTATTTCCAGAGCTAGTTCAAGTTTTTGGGAGGCTCCAAAGTAAAGTGTGAGAGAAAAGAAATATCAGGATTCATACTAAAATGAAGTTCCTAAAGAGGCACTATGCTGACTGCACTATTGGATGATGATGAAACCTAGATAGTCTAAATTGACAGAAATCTAAACTGTTTCCACTTAAATTGTTTCAGGAAAATCCTGAAGATTACCTTGCAAGATAAGGAACCAGGCACTGAGGTCTTTTTCTGAGTTGAACTACCAAACATTCGAACTATATTTCCAATGGTGCAAATTAAGTGGCTAGCTAAAAAGTTCGAATGCCAAATACATACTTTCCCTAAAGGCTATTTTACAAAAAATTTGTGCATGGAAAGAATTAATGGAAGTCAGAAGAGGCCATATAAAGATACTCTCAAGGAATCTCTGAAGAACTTTAGTATTGACTGTGAGACATGAGATATACTGGCACAGGACTATCCAGCACGCTGAGGCCCCCATCAAAAAAAGGAACTATATTCCTGTGAACATAGCAGAATTATAGAAGCTCAAAAGAAATATGAATTGCACAAGTCGAAAGCCACTTCCACGCTGAACATTCTAATGGACCACTTGTGCCCCCTATCTGTAGTATAGCGTTCCAAACTCTTCTACCAAGAGTTCAGTTATAATCAGCCATAGCCAAACTGACTTCAATATTGTGGTGTCATTGGTTGTCTTCAGAAACATAAGGATGAACAAGTCTATACTGTGATCTGTTTTCCTCCCAAATTAGTTTTTATTATCTTATGGTCTGTGTCACAGCTAATATTTCTGCCATTTAGTCTTCATTTAAATTATTAATACACAGAGCATGATCATAGAATTGTAATTTAGAGTTGTCCAGCCCCTTTGTCTTGCAAATGGAACTAAGCCTGTAGAGGTTAAATAATTTGCCCAAGGTCACACAGATATTTAAGAAGTAGAGGAGAGATTTAAACCTATATCCTTCAACTCTAAATCTTTACTCTTTATTCTTTACTATTCTGCACTTCTGATTACTTTCTGTGGAAATTTCATACAGTGATGAAAAACTAAGTATATTCATGATTTTTATTTTTCTAATATTTTGTTCAGATCATAATTCTTGTTTATTATTCTGTTAAATTTATCCATAGAATTTGACAATTAAGAGAAATCATTGATAACTTTGGAGAGAATAATTTGAGTTTTGATTGCAAACTGTCTTTTAACCTAATCAAAGTATTGAGAAACACAGAGGAAGCAGAGGCAATAAATAGCTTTTTCTAGAAGTTTGGCAAGATAAGATTAGGAATATAGAATCATAGCTTTGAAGGAATTGTGATCTAATGAGAACTTTTTAAAGATATGGAAGAATTGGGAATGCTTGTAGACAGGAGAGGAGGAACCAGTAGTAGATCAAGAGATATTGGAGATTAAAGAGGGGAGATAATCATGAAGGACCATCTGTAGGAGAAGATGGAAGGTTGACCTTGGTAAGAAAAAATGAGATTTCTTCATTAGTTACTGAAGTAAAAGAAGAAAGAAGAGTATTTAAGAAATGTCGAAATGTAGAGAATGGGACAGGAGGGAATTTACAGCAAATAGTCTCTATTTTCTCAATAAAGTAGGAGACAACATCCTTATCTGATGGGTAGATTGAGATTTGTTTGTGGGGGAGAGGTAATGTCGAAGGCTTGAGGAGAGAAGAAAAATTGTCTATCTTATCCCTTTCTCAAATGTCTCCTTACTGTAATTCCACTCTATCATTTTTTTCTTCCTTTTCTTCTTTTAATTCCAATACTATGTCAGCAACTCTTGTGTATTCTATGAGATAAGATTTGCTTCATTATTTTATATATATATATATATATATATATATATAAAATATATATTAGCATGGAGGTATATGAGGCATGGTTTTATTATTGTCTTTCTTGTGTAATGTCTACTAGAACTACTGGGGCTACTAGAACTACTGATGCTCTCTTGTATTTCTGTTGTATCTGCTACTCTATATATGACAGACACATACATAATAGTAGTTTCCTTCTAATTCTTCTTGCCTTGGTTTAAAATCTTCATTGTCATATTGCAAAATTAATAGGAAAAGATATTATTACCATACTCATTAAGAATACTTTGTCAGTAGCTTAATAATTGTTTGTTAGTTGATTGATTACCTGACCAACAGCCCATTCTTCTTGTTATCAGACACTGACTTAGCCAGATTCCTTCTCTTTAGTCAGCAACAGAAGAAAATCACCTTCTATCCAGGAGTCCCAGAGGTAGAGCTTTCTAGAACTGGTGATCTTACTGTCCTCTGCTTTGGGCGGAACTCTGAGAGCTATGTTTTGTTCTGTGCACCACATTTTAGGAAGAACATTGATAAACTGAATAGTGTCTAAAGGAAGGCAGTAAGAATGGTGAAGGACTTTAAATTCATGTTCAGTGAAGATAAGTTGAAAGAATTAAAGATGTTTAGTGTTGAGAAGGAAAATGTAGGGGATGGGGTAAAACATTATAACTTTATTCAAGTACTGGAGAGTTGTCACATGAGGGAAAGGATTAGACTTGATAGCTAGCAAGAAATTGCTAAAAGACAAATTTAGATTTCATGTCAGGGAGACCTATCTTAAGATTTAAAACTATATAGGGACTAGTTGCCTGAGATGGTGGTGTGTTCCACTTCATTGCAGGTCTTCAAGCAAACCCAGAATGACTACTGGAATGTATTGTAGAAATACTTCTTTGGGGGTTTGGATTGAACTAGATAATTATTGAAGTTCTTCCAAATCAGATTCTCTGATTCCATCGTCTTTTTGTTTCTTCCCTTCTCAACTTAAATCATTAGTTACTATGTCCTTTGAGTTGAATTTCTCTTATGTTTCTCTTGTCTTATCCCTTTTCTTTAATTTAATGCCCATTTATTTAGCACAGTCTTCTTTATTACCATTCTGAACTTTTTAAAATAGTCTTCAGCACATCTTCTTGCATCCTCTCTCCTGTTGTACTCCTTCACCTGTAAATCATCCCTAACATTAGTCTCAAACTTATCTCCCTTGTGTATAGTTCCAGTTACATAACTCTAACACTTAGAATCCTTCCGTGGCTCGCTTATTGCTGTTGACTAAAATGTAAATTCCTTATTTTGGCATTTAAAAGCCTACATAGAAAGGAAAACCTGCCTTTCTAACCTGAATTTCATGAGCTGTTCTAAACCATGTTCTTAGACCTTTCATATGACCTCTGGGTCTTTGCTCACCTGATTCCCTATCCCTGGAAAGATCTCTTTGAATTCCCATCCTTGTGCTTCAAAGCCCACCTCAAATGCCCCTTCTGATACAGATTTTTCCCTGACCTTCTATGATTCTCATATAGTATTTTGTTATTCACCTTTTTGATGTTTACACAATAATATTGTGTATTTTATGTCAACCCCCAGTGCACAGCACAATATGTGGCATACATTAATAATGTACTTAATAAATGATTATGGGCTGGGATTGAAAAATGTCTTAAATTAATGAAATGTTACCAATGCTATCTAACTTTTGCTTTTGGTTTTTGTGTGTTTTTTCTCTTTGGGTAAGATAACAAAGCTATATGAAGTTCATCAAAGTAAGATGGAAGCTCCTTGTTGCAGAAATCAGGGAATCTATGAAGATGGGAAATATTCAACAAGTAAAAACGATACTGCAAGTAAAGTCACTGTTGGGGGACAAAAGGGAATGGAGAAGAATGTGAGCATTCTACATTGGAGCATCATGGAAGAATCAAGCAATAAACCAATGGAAAGCAACCAAATGAAAAATGTGACTGGTAAAAATGAACAGGAAGTTCTTAAAGAAAAGGACTCAAAGAAAAGACAAGGAAAGCATAAGCAAAAACACACTGAGAAGTCTCAAAAGGTAGGGGAGCCAGCAAAGGAGAGTGATGGTGAGCACAGGAAAACAAAAGAGAAGGAAATAGGATTTGAAATGATTGCGAGGAAACATGGTGATACCCAAGAGAATGCAAAAGAATCTGAACAAAAAGAAAATGCAGATAAAATAGAATGTGATTATATCAGTAGAATGGGAGGAGATCATAAGAAATGGCAGGAAAGCCAAAAAGAGGAAAATAGCAAAACGATTCCTGTGGAGATGAACACTGAAAGGAAAGGTCAGACAGTAAAAAATCCCAAAGGACAAAAGTCATTTGAAGGGAAAGATATACAAAATAATGAAAATAAAGAGGAGAAAGAACTGAAGGTTGAAAAAATTAAGGAAGAGAATGAAGCTGAAAAACAAGATGTCACCATGAATGCAACAGAGAGTAAGTTACAGGAGAATCAGACTAAATCAGAAACTTTGGTTTCTAAAAAAGAAAAGAAAAGGAAGAAAAGCAAGGGAGAATGTGGTTTGCACAAGTTAAAGGAAAGAAAGATAGACTATTGGGACCTAGAGGAAGAAGGGCAAAGAGGGAGAAGATATATAAAGATTGAAAGTGAGGAGGATAGACAGACAGAGGAAGAAAAGCTGAGAGGCAGCTATGAAGGAGGGGAAAAAACCAGAAGACGGGAAAAATCAAGAGACAGAAACAAATTCATAATTGAAAAGGATCTAAAAAGCAGGAACGAAACCAAAAATAAATTCCTGGTAAAGAAGAGTGGAACAAAAGATAAAGTGAAAAAAGAACTGTTAGTTAATGAACAGTATTCCAAGAAAAAATATAAAGAAATGAATAAGAACCCAAAGCAGGAGAATGAAAAGGGGAAAAAGAAAAGGCAGGAGGAAGAAAATAAATGGAAATGGTAGGTTTCTCATTATTCAAGTCCATAGGACCCATATTTCTATGGAGAGATTTCAAGCAAATGCAATATAACTCACTCTGCTTTAGGGCTTGCAAAGAAAACATTGCTTAAGGTCAGTGTAATATAGTTCACATTAATGCTTTTAGAAAAAGGTCATTCAGCATTTCCTACCTTGGTTGCTAATTGGAGAGTTCAGGTTAGTCTAGTGACCTGATGAATAGATTGGTCATTATAATCTGTGACTGGCCATATTTGGGGCATGTAACTAAATCACTTAATGCTAGGATAATGTAGAACAAAATATAGTTTAGTTTTTAAACTTAAGCAACTTCAGAATCCCCAGTAATCCAAGAGTGATCATTAAGTCTGTTATAGATATGCAAAAGTGACATACTATCTGGTTTTTAAGAAAGAACTAAAATCTTGAATAATAGAAATATTTAAAGGGCTCCCCTACACGTTTGTAGAAGTTTTAGAAAATTTAAAAGATTACAGAATTTAGAGCTAGAGAGGACTTTAGAAATCATTTAGAAACTGAACTGTGTCCCAGGAGCTCCACTAAGTATTGGGGTTTGCACAAAGAAAGTCAGAAGCAGTTCTTTCTCTGAAGGAGCTTACATTATAATGGGGCAGGTGTAGACAGGACAAGGTGTATACAAGATATGTTGGTTGGTTCTTGTCCTTATTGAAAAAGACCTAAACTGTGTTTAGAGTAAATGAAAGGCAATATTAGAAGGCAGATAAATAAAATGAAAAATGTGATCCCTGAAGTGATTCTATCCAATACACACTATTGAAGTTATATGAAATACAATATGGTTCTGTTGCTAGTTAAAGGTATGGGGTTTGAGCAAACATGTATGACTTCACTTAAAAGATCAACTCTTGTATTTAGGAACAAAAAAAGTTTATTACTACTGCTGTTGGCAGAAGCTAAGAGAGAAAGGGGGGGGGGTGATCCCCTGAGGGGATTAGCAGCAGATTCAGTCAGCAAGCCTGCAGGGGATAAGCTGAAAAGAAGAAAAGGAAGGACAGTTGCAAAGTATTGCAGCTGGACCCATCCCTGGGGAATCCTCAGCACATGATAGGTCATGAGAGTTTCTTTGGAGATCACACTCCCCTAGAGTGAGTTGGCCTCCCAAAGGAAAACAGCAACTCGACAGGAGAGGGAAAGCTTTTAAAGGGGCGGGAAGATGAGATAATTAGGGACTGGTTGATGGGGTAGAAACTATGAGAGCAGAGATAAGGGGTGTAGGCCAAAGAGCAAAAGTAGCTAAGGACTTGTAGATGAGGAACTGGTGCTCTAAGACTTAATCCTTTCAGACCAGAGATTTGTTTTGTAGATAGAGACTTGTCTTGTGCCTAAGGGCAGGGATTTGCCAGTCCTAGGCAAGTAGTGGGCACCTCATTTCACTAAAGTTCAATGACCTTCTCAGATGAGAGAAAAATGTTAGTGTAAAGCCAGCACAGAAAGAAATATATTGTTTATTTAACATGATTTGTACAGAAATAATATATTAATTATTCATTGGTAAAGCATTTCTTACTGCCTAATTTTCCTCTGCTACAATTCTAGCCCAGTGGAAATGTTCATTGAGGATTCAAATAATACAATCCTTTCAGGGGATTCATTTATTTTCACAAATTGGGACCTAGTGTAGGGAAACTGGAAAAGACCTGGGCCTTGAGGAAACTTGGAAGAGGAGGTAGAAGGGAAGGAGAGCATTTCAAACATGGGGGACAGCCCCTAAAAAGACAGGAAGCTAAGAGTGAGAGCTGTATTCAAGGAGATACTAGAAAATAGTGTATGGAGGTTAGTTTGGTGCAGAATATTAGAAAGTTAGAAGGGGCTTTAAATGCCTGAGGACTTTATAGAAGTGGAATAATAGAGGAATGAACTTGGTGTCAGAAAGCCCTGAGTTCAAATCCAGCCTTAGAGCCCAGCTATGAGACTCAGGGCAAGTCACTTAATCTTGGTCTGCCTCAGCTTCCTCTGCTGTAAAAGAAAGATGATAATAGCATCTTCTCTCCCAGGTTGTTAAGAGTATCAGATGAGATATTTGTTAAATACATAGTAAGTACTTAATAAATGCTTTTAGAATGTGGACAAATTGGGGCAAAGAGATGAATTAGAAGACCATTATGATATTGCAAGCTAGAGGCAGTGAGGATCTGAACTATGATTTCTTTTATGCTGAGTGGAGACATGGGGAATCTATTTGAGAAATAGTATTAAAGGTATTGGCAAGATTGGCAATAAATTAGATATGTGTGGTGAGTGAGAGGAATCATGGATGAACCAAATGAAAGAGAAGACAATGGGAGAGGATAGCTGAATGATAGTGGTGATAGGAAAAGGGGTTTTAACTTTTGGGTTTGTTCTATGTGAAAAACTCACAGACTGACTCCAGAACCTGCAAATTTCACATGTATTACATAAAGTTCACAGATGACTATGAAGAGTTCACAGATTCAGCTTGGGAGAGCCAGAAAGATAGTGAGATTTAAAAAGGACAGACTGATTAACAAAGTTGTGCTTTAAGGGGAAAGAGGAAAGGAAATGGAAAGCAACCACAGGAAGTGACCAAGAAGATCCAGCATGAAGGAAGGTGCTGTGAAAGGAGAAATCAGGGGGAAGGGATCAAAGTGACCCACCTGGATGTTTCTGGGCTCGAGTACCCACTTTGAAAGACTGAGAAGCCAGGAAGGTGGAGGGAAGGGTAGGAGGATTGGGTTGAGTTTACTTTGTATTATTTTGTGAATTTACATTTAACAGTGGAGAGGGTTACATTGATTCTGGGAAGAAGATTATGCTGAATAATGGAAGTCAGGCTCACACAGAAAATATCAGGCAAGCACAATTAATAGTTTCTTAATATTAAAAGGCTAGACATTAGAAGTGTAACCAGGGATAACAAGAAGAACGGAGGGTAGAAGGAATGATGGTATGAGAGAGTAGTCTCATCATTTGTAAATGAGACAATTTGACTTAATAATGAATGGTTGAAATAATTTGGCTTGATAATGAATGAATGAGGGACAGCTAGATGGCGCAGTGGATAAAGCACTGGCTCTGGAGTCAGGAGTACCTGGGTTTAAATCTGGTCTCAAACACTTAATAATTACGTAGCTGTGTGGCCTTGGGCAAGCCACTTAACCCCATTTGCCTTGCAAAAACCTAAAAAAAAAAAAATAACGAATGAAAACTAAGCATCTACTTTTTAACCAGACCCAGAGAATACAAAATAAAGTAGAACAGTTTTTGTCCTCAGAAAGCTCACATTCTAAAAGGGATATATGGTAGTTAGGGAGTTTGTATGAGGAATTGTGAGTGAAGCAATAGGGCAAATGATTGTCACTGCTCTTTTTCAAAAACGGTGATTGTTTTTAATTGTTTACAGTTCCCAGGGCATAAAGAGCAGAATGGGGGTTATCTAGAGAGGATGCACAAGAGCTGAGATGCAGTGGATAGAGCATCAGTCCTGAAGTCAGGAGCACTTGGGTTCAAATTCAGCATTAGACACTAGCTGTATGACCTTGGGCAAATCACTTAACCTCATATCCAGGGCCATCTCCAGTTGTCCTGATTCATATTTGGCCACTGGACCCAGAGGACTCTGGAGGAGAAAGTGATTCTGGAAAGTGATTCTAGTTCAGCTCCCCTCAAATCCAGTTCATGTACTTGTCATGGATGGTATCATATCTCTTATGTCATGGTTTTCTTTGAAAATGAAAAAGAAACATCATATGGCAGCAGAGGATATTATCTCATTTACAAATGATGAGACTACTCTCTGAGATCATCATTCCTTCCATCCTCCGTTCTTCTTAGGTTATCCCTGGCTTCTCTTCTATTGTTGAAGGAGAACTATTTGTCTAGCCTTTTAATATTAAGGAACTATTAATTGCGCTTGCCTAATAGTTTCTGTGTGAGTCTCTGACTCCCATTATTCAGAGGGTGGATTAGTGACTTAGTAGCATAGCAGTTAGAGTGCTGAACCTGGAGTTAGAAACCTTTCTTTCTGAGTTCAAATCTCAGGAAGCTCAGACACTACTTGTGGAGTAGTGGAGAAGGAAATGGCAAATCACTCCAGTATCTTTGCCATGAAAATAGTGAACTGAGTGCAAATGACTGAAAAACTCTAGGTACAGGTCTTAGGTCTTAGATCCTTTCAAATTCAGAAGTTCTATCATTTGATGCTAAAGTCTCTCAAATTAAGCAATAGTAGATTAAGAATCAGATACATCACCTGCAGGAAAAAAAGTTACGTCTGATATTTGCCTTTCAGAAATAGTGATGAATGCCAAAAAATAGTCAAAAAAACATTTCCTGGGGGAAAATTTCTGTAATCTTGTTGACAGTGTGCCAGTACTTTATAGCCACTAGGTGTCAGGATAAACCAAGAATAAACTGAATGAGTAACTTCTCTCCTTGATTAATAAATTAGAACAGTGACTTAAAAAACCTTTTTTCTTAGCCAGATGATCTAGTCCTAGGGGCATTTTACATAATACAAATTACTTTGAAGTTTATGAAGTGTTTTTTTCATAGTAGCCCTGTGGTAAGTTCGCAAGTATATTTAAAGGTAAAAAAGTGATTTACTCATGATTGTACAATTAGTTAAGAACTGAGGATTGAAACTTTTATAAAATAAGGGGAACTATGTAATCTAACATTTTTTTAGTTGCATAGTTCATTAATTGATATGGATTTGTGCTTTAAATTTTGTATCATATCTAAATTCTACTGAGAGTTTCCCAAGAAACGAATATAAAAAGAGAAAATGTTAATCACATTTTCAAACAGTTGGTATCAAATAACTATGATACCTTTGAAAGTGGCCATAGCCTTTATTGTTTTCTTTTTTAACTTCATACTTAGTTGATTTAATTCTGAAAGGATGAGGAACCCTAGGTAAGCCAAGGTAAGATTAATTCAACTGAATGAATTTCAATTCTCATTTTAAATAAATAGGAAAAAGTACTTTCTGTCTTAGACCTTTGAAACCAAAAGGAACAGTGGAATGGCATACCTAGGCAACTTCCATATTTTACAGGTGAGAAACTGAGACCAGAGAAGGGAAGAGATTTAACATCATGTAAGTAACTGGAAGAGCCAGGTTAAAGGATTCCAAATTCAGTGTTGATTCCTTTACACCATACTACCTGCTACAAGGTAGTAGCAAACTCCTTTCCCAGCAATGTTTCTTTTTTTTTTTTTTCAAGGCAGTGGGGTTAAAGTGGCTTGCCCAAGGCCACACAGCTAGGTAATTATTTAGTGTCTGAGGTTAGATTTGAACTCAGGTACTCCTGACTCCAGGGTCAGTGCTCTACTGCGCCACCTAGCCGCCCCTTCTTACCTTCTTTAAGAATCAAATGGAAGGGCCGCTAGGTAGAGCAGCAGCCCTGGAGTCAGGAGTACCTGAATTCAAATCTGGCCTCAGACATTTAATAATTACCTAAGCAGTGTGGCCTTGGACAAGCCACTTAACCCCATTGCTTTACAAAAAAATTTTAAAAAAACAAATGGAACATAAGATTAGGAGAGACTGCAGGTTCAAAAAAGGAGACCTGAGTTCAAATCCTGCCTTGTCTCTTACTACTTGTATGTCCTTGGACAAGTCACTTAAGCTGCATGGCTCTCAATCTCTTCATCTATTAAGAGGTTAGAGATGGCCTCTAGTAGTTCTGTTAGCTTTAAATCTGAAACCTCTTAATATGCAGAAACATGAGTTAGTGTTAGACCCAGAAAGGGCTGTGGAATTAATGTGTAGATATATTATGTGTGGTTTTCAGGCTTAGGACTACATTTCCCAGAATGCTATATTCTAAAAGCAGGGTGGATACTAAAGGATGGGTGTGTGTGTAAATTCGATCCTTTCCGTGTGAAAGGTCAACAAACTGGCATGTGCAGGTATCTTAGTTTTACCATTTTGCACCTGGTTGAACAAGCATGGTTTCTGCTGTGACACTTTGGGATGCAGACTTTTATTGGCAATATACTGTGGTTTGAAAAAATAGCCCCTCGCATGTGCTTTGCTACTAAATCCAGTTATCTACTGAACATCTGGAGACAGCAGTGGCTCTGGCTGGGGGCAGTCCATAGAAGGGAGAGGTCTGCCAGATCCAGGTAAGTATTGATTGAGACTTTTCTGATCCTTTTTTTCCCCTTTGGGGCAGGAAAAAGTATTGTATTTCTCATTTTGAGTCTGCTTGATGAAAATACACATGCATACATTTATGTTTGTTGTTGAATCATTTTTCAGTCAGGTCTGATTCTGACCCCATTTGGGATTTTCTTGGCAAAGACAATGGAATGGCTTGCCATTTCTTTCTCCATCTCGTTTTGCAATGAGGAAACTGAGGCCAATAGGCTTAAGTGACTTGCCCACAGTCACACAACTAGTAAGTGTCTAAGGCCAGATTTGAACTCAGGAGGATGAGGCTTCCTGACTCCAAGCCTGGTATTCTTATTCACAGCTGCCTCCTAGCTGTCCCTCCTTTTATGTACTAGAAGTTATGGATTCGGTCAGACACCTGATTTCTTGCTTTGGCACTGTCATTAAATAACTAAACCTTGCTCAAGTCTTTTCACCTCTCTGTCTTCTGGTTGCTTCAGCTGTCAATTGAACACGTGGAACCCATTAATCTGTAGGGTCCTTTTCAGTTTTCACATTTTATAATAATCCCATTGATCCTTCAGAATTCATAGGATCAAAAAGCGGAAGAAACCTTGTATGTTTTTTAGCTGATGTGTGGCCAAGGTGAGAAGAGCATTCACTAGATGTGGGATCTATGGGTTTTATTGTGACTTTGGGCAAGTCATTTCCCCTTCACTTATGTTGTAGATCAATCATATCTGATTCTTTGTGACCCTATTTGGGAATTTCTTAGCAAAGATACTAAATTGGTTTCCCATTTCCATTTCCTTCTCCAACTCATTTTGCAGGTGAGGAAACTGAGGTGAACAGAGTTAAGTGACTTAATGGGAAAAGAGTTTGCTCATAGCAGGCATTATGGTGTAAAGGAATCAACACTGAACTTGGAATCCTATAACCTGGCTCTCCCAGTTACATATATGATGTTAATCAACTCTTCCCTTCTCTGGTCTCAGTTTCTCACCTGTCATATAACTAGGGTCTGAAATTTGATTTGAACTCTGGTCTTCCTAACTGTGTAGATCCTATTCACTGCACCACGTAGCAGAAAAGGTCACTTATACCACTTAAATATTATAATAATAATATAGAAATAGAAGTATTTGTAAATTGATTTTAAGCCTTTTATATCACAATGAGAATTTTAGAAGAGTCAGTCATAGGTCTACTTGGCTAAATGGCATTCCTAAATAGCAGAGCCTTTCTAGATTCCATAATGGGTAGTATCTTCCCAGTTTTTCTAGCCTTTGAAAGTGAGTGAATAAATGAGTGAAAACATATGTATTAAGTCTACTATAAAGATACAAATACAGATAAGAGGCACTCCTTGCCTTTGAGAAGCTATTTATATAGGGGACCTTCTTGAAGAGGTCCATGACGTCAGGGAGGTGATACCATGACATGCAAATGAATTGGATTTACATGAGGGAGAGCTGTACAGAGTTACCAACCTCACTTTCTTCTGTGGAACCATTTTAGTCTGGTGGCCAGATATGATCAGAATGACTGTAGATTTCCCTGGATGCAGTGGGAAACCTTGACATTTTTAAGCTGAGGTATTACCAGTGTCCATTTAGTGATTAAGGGTTGGTAAAAAAAATGAAACAAAGAATGGTCTCTATGTAGTCCAAAGGATTTTTGTCTAAAACAGAAACTGTTGATATTTACATTCACTCTGAGCCAATCAGAGCCCAAACAATGACCAAGTGGGGCTTGGCGTGGGACCTGTTGTTGGTCAATCTATGAGAGCCCAAATGATTTTGGTTTAAGGCAGGGTTCTTAAGAAAGATATCTTGGGAAGTTTCAGTAATCAAAATTTATATTCCTTTGGGCAAAGTATTCACAAGTAAGGGTGTGATACCCTATGTGGACAAAAGGAAAGGAAAGATGGAAGAAAGAAAGATTGCACAGTGGTCTGGGATTAAATAAAAACTCTTTGGTACTGGAAGACCTTCACAATATGGTGTCAGCCTACCTTTCCCAGCTAATTACATATTACTCCTCACACTCTCATCTTCAACCCAACTGACCAATTTGATATTCTCAGAATATAACATTCTATCTCCAAGTCCCTATGCTTCTGCATAGACTGTCACTCATGGGTGAATGCTTTCCCTCCTTTAACTCCCCTTCTTGAAACCACTCATTCCTTTCTGGGATTTATTTTTCTGTATGGCTGCTATTTGAAATGGAGAGACTGTCTCATGTACTTGAATACAGAGTGCTATATACTGCATGATCCAAAGTTGATGCTTCATAAATGTTGGTTCCTTGATGTTTCTGAGTGCTTTTTTAGATTTAAGCATTTGTGGTGTGTGGTACCTTTTTGTTCCACTTTGCATTGTTTTGTGTCTCCTCATTTGTTTTCATTCTGCATATTGGTCTTTTTTTTTATCACATCAGTATTCTTCAGTCATTTCCCAATTCTTTGTAAAGAGAGGATACTTAAATTACACCATTAAAAATAAAGCAGCCATGACTTTCTGCACAAAGATTCTTGTAAATCTCTAAGTCTATTTTCTTTAGAACCTTAGTCCTCAAGCTCATTTAGTTCAACTTCCTAATTTAACAGATAATGAAACTGAGCCCAGAGAAAGGTATGAATTAAGCTCTTGATTCTTGGGGGTGACCCAGGATGAAGTATGAGGCAAGCTGACTCCTAGTTCTGCACTTTTGATGACCAAAAAAATGTCTTCATGAAGAAGTGAATTTAGTTGTGTCTCATCCTCAGGTGGCAAGAGGAAAAAAACAAAGATGGTGTGAAATGGAAACAATTGGAACATAAGGGACCATACTTTGCACCCTTATATGAACCACTTCCAGATGATGTTCACTTCTATTATGATGGTAAGATAATAAATTATAATATCTCATTTTTAGCTAGTATCCTTTATAATTCTGAAAGTTAGAACAACTTAGCTCAGACTCAGTCCTTCTGACTCTCAAGCCCTATATCCCTTCCTCTCCATCCCTCCCTTTCCAAAATAATACCTAATATTTATGTAGGATTTTGTTAGAAAATACTTTGTATGTATCAGACATTAGATCACAACAGGAATGACAATATAATTAACATTATCCTCTATTTACAGGTGAAAAATCTACACAAAGAAGTTAAGTTACTTTCCCAGAGTCACATAGCTAGGTAGTTAGGTGCCAGAGACTAGACTAAAACTCAGGCTTTTTGACTCCCAAGTCTAGACTTTTTGATTCCATGGCTGTCACAGAAAATGCTTTTCTCAGGTAGTGTTATTTATGAACAAAATCTTTATTCTTTTTCAATGCCATCTAATTTCAGAATGGAGAAGATGGCTTTTTATGTTTATATTCTATACTCATATTTATTATTATAGTGATTAAGGTATCATAATAATAATGGACTTGATACTTATTGGTCTCTCTCCTTTGTATTTCAGAATTGCTTTGTAAATAACCCCACTGTTTATCTTGATTTTACAAAAATAGAATATTTGGATTCATTTATTTGTGAGAATCTAAGTTCTTTTGGACTAATTGTGATGCCCTAGGCTAAAACAATAGGTTTTAGTCAGAAAGGTAGCAAGGCCTAGAAGAGAGCAAAAGTCAAAATGTTTATTTTATGTTTGTTAGGTTTGCCCAGTGTTGCCATTGACAAACAGCATCCTGTTTTAAGGAGCCAGTTCAACTGATATCATTCACATTAACATCACTGGGCAGCTCTCATTTTACTGCTTTACTGTTAAGTGCTGTATGTATGCTTAGTAGCTACATATAACACAATCCCAATCGACAGTAACCTGTGACAATACACAATGAAGACAGGGTGAGGAAATTCAGGACCAAAATCTCTAGGTATTAACAACATCTTTCAGGTTCTCTGGGTTATCCTCTTTTCACACATTCTACTAAGTCATACCAACATTCCATGCCACCAATTAATGACTGATTCGTGTCTGCATCTAATTGCTATACATCAGTATCCTTTCCATTTCTGCCTATTTAGATATTGAAATTCCCTAGAGCATCAATTTGCATTTGCTTAATTTTCTCTTTGTAACAACAGGTGCATCTTAGGGAATCTTCTCTTGTGTTGTCCATACAGCTTTTTTTTTCTTTCAATTAGTCCCATAACCTCATATTGTCCTCATTGAATACTGAGTGTACTTTTTTCTTTTTATCTTTATTGCTAATTTAGTTATAAATTATTTTAGGTGATTACTCTTCCTTCTGCCCTTCCTTCTTGGCACAAATTGCTTCTTGATTCTTCTTTATTGATAATTCATTTCAACAACAATGTTGTTGAAATATTAACCGATATTTATTTAGGCTTTTTCTATTCGGGGACTTATAATGATGATCAACAGAGATGGATAAAAAATGAAAAAGATATGGTTTCTGACTTCAAGAAGCCTACAGCTTCTATCGAGAGAAAATCGAATACCTGTTTTCAAGAGGGATAAACTGGCACAAAAAATGTTAAGAGGTTTGGGGATACTGCATATTACTGTCCGTTAAGTCATATTTTTTCTTGGTCTTTGGAATATCCTTTATATGTTTAAATTTACTCCTGAAGTTCCACTTATTTTAGGAGTATTACTGCTTTTATCTCTCTATTATTTATTTTATGTGGGCATTTGAGTAGATCCTTTGGTTGCCTTATCTGTGCATATTTTTCCTGTTTTGGACTCTAAGCTCTATCCTTGTAATATAAAATCAATAAGGGGTGGTTAGGTGGCACAGTAGATAAAACACCAGCCCTGGAGTCAGGAGTACCTGGATTCAAATCTGGTCTCACACATTTAATAATTACCTAGCTGTGTGGCCTTGGGCAAGCCACTTAACCCCATTTGCCTTGCAAAAAGCCTAAAAAAAATCAGTAAGTTTTTAAAGTTTAGATATTCTTAAATTAGAGTTCATGGTTTTGTCACTTAAATTTAACAAACATTTTACTGAGCGTTCGATAATGCATAAGACTAGGCACTTTTAGAGAATAAAAAAATTTGTATATTTTCACAGATTCTTCCCCTTCTCCCCCCCACAACTTAAACAAAACAAAGAAACAGAGTTATTGGTTCTGAGAGATAAAATGATCATAAATGTTAAGGAACAATGTTAGGGTTGTTGTCATTAGAAATAGTAGGACCTCTGAATAAGTGACAAACATGCCAAATGAACCTAGCCTTTTAATTTCCACAGGAAAAGCTTTAAAGTTGAGTTTAGCAGCAGAAGAAATTGCCACCTTTTATGGAAAAATGTTGGATCATGAATATACAACAAAGGAAGTTTTTCAAAATAATTTCTTCAGTGACTGGAGAAAGGTACTTTGTCTTAAATATGTGATTGAATGAATTGTTTTTTGTTAAATCTTGTACTGAATTGTCTTTTTTTTCCTTTTAACAAATTTTCATTATAAACAACTTCATAAAAAGCTAATGCAGAAATGCAGACTATAACTAACCTAGATCATAAGATTTAGAGCTTGAAGGGAACTTTATGGGTTGTTTGATTTAATTTCATCCTTTCACATGGGGACTATGAGGCCTAGCAGGGTTAAACAACGGATGTGAATCATAATTAGAACTGCTTACAAATTTGATCAGTAGATTAATGACAATAAGATTCATCTCTTGTGTTCCCTTCTAAACTCCATTTGATAGTATTTATCTTTTCTTGTGATTTTTGTAATTTGCTCTACTCACTCCAGTTTCTTCATCTTGAATTATTTTGAATATCTACATTGATGTGTGTTCTTAAAAATTGTCATCTTTTACAAAATTAAATTTCTTTTTAACTCCATGAAACCTTAAAATGATTTTTATACCTATGACAATGATTTATTTTCACTGTACTGTCACTGAATTGAAAATATTAAATATAAGTAGTCATTTAATAGTCATAAAATTATCTTTTTTTACCTCTCCTCTTAAATTTATCACTATAGTCAAGTAAAATACTGTTAACATTCCATTATATTAACGTACAGAGTTATTAATGGTATCTTGATTGCCAAATCAAGTGACCTTTTTTTAACTCATTTTCTTTGATCTCTCTGCAACCTTTGACACTGTTGATCATATCCTCCTTCTCTAGGTTTTTGGTTCATCTTCTCTTCTGGCTTTCCTCCCAACTAACCAACTGTTCTTCTCAATCTCCCTTGCTGCATCCTTCTCCAGATCATGCCCTAAAACGTCTTGATTCTGTCCTGGCCTTTCTTCACTTCTCCCTCATCGGTTCCCTTGGGTTTAGTTAACATCTTTTTTGCTTATGAATCTCAAATCTGCATTTCCTGCCTCAGTCTCTCTGCTTCTTCAGTCTTCTCATATCTCTAACTACTTTTCAGATATCTCTAACTGGATCTTCAGTAGGCAGCCTAAACTCATTATGTCAGAAACAGAACTTAGAATATTTTCCTCTAAATCCTTTGTCTCTAGTACTGTGGAGGGCACCACCACCTTCTCAGTTCCTGAGAATCTCAGCATGATTCAGTCACGCTGGATTATTCACTCTCTCTCATCACCACCCTACCCCACCCCTTATCCAGGTTGTTGCCAAGGCCAGTCCGTTTAGTTCTTGTGACATCTCTTGAATATGTCCCTTCTCTTCCCTGATGCCACCACCACTCTGATACAGAGCCCTCTTCACCATCTGCCCTACTACTGGCTCTGCCTGCTTCAGATCTCTTCCATTCGAATGCATTATGCATTGAACTACTAAAGGGATTCTTCTAAAATGCAAATCTGATCATGTCACTTCCATAATCAGTAAACTCCAATGGCTTCCCATTTTTCCAGGATCAAATACAAAATATTCTATTTGACCTTCAAAGCCTTTCATAGCCTGGACCCCTACTACTTTGTCAGTCTTCTCATATCTTACTCCCAACACATCCTCTTTGAACCAGTGACACTGGTCTCCTTGCTAATCCGCAGATGAGACTTTCCTCTATCCTCTCTGGCCTTCTCTGACTGGCCCCCAACCCTAGAATGCTTTCTTTTGTAACTGACCTTGATCCCCCTGACTTCCTTTAAGTGTTTCCTAAAATTTCACCTACAAGCCTTCCCTCTATTAGTTATTTCCTATTTATCTGTACACATACGCATAGATATGTTGCATGCATATATATCTATATCTCTATATATTCTATAATATTGTCTCCCCGTTGTGTTGTAAGTACCTTGAGAGCAAGAACTATCTTTTTTTAAAATTTTTTTTGTATTTGTATTTTTGTACAGTGATTTGCACATAGTAAGTGCTTAACAGCATTTCTTGAATTGAAAATAGACCACAGCTTGTTCAGTCTTAGTAGTTCAGGCTGTGAGACCATTGTCAGATTTACAATCATATATGAGGTAGCTGTGAGTATTTTATATAGGCAGTCTAGTATCATAGGTAGATGATTGCTCTTGCAATCCGGAAGGACTGGAATGAAGCACTGCCTTCTGACAACAGACTAGGAGTATGAGATAATGGGCAAGTCATCTCACTTATCAGTGCCCCAGGAAACTTTGGGATTGAGCTGCTTATCAGTGGTAGTGGAAGAAATTCAAGTATTGATGAAATCAAGGTTCAGATGTAAAAAATACATTCTCAGTCAAAGGTCATAGGATTTCAAGCTGGAAAGGACCTTATAAATCATCTAGTACAATCTGATTTTAAAGATGAGGAAGTCCCCTTGAGAAATTATGCTTTTCTCAAAGTGACATGGGTCCAAATGCTCTGGTCTTTTATTATACCATATTTGCAGGCAGATAGTATGGTCAGGGGTGGCTAGGTGGCACAGTAGATAGAGCACCAGCCCTGGAGTCAGGAGTACCTGAGTTCAAATCTGGCCTCAGACACTTACTAATTACCTAGCTGTGGTAATTAGTGGGCAAGCCACTTAACCCCATTGCCTTGCAAAAAAAAAAAAAAACCCTAAAAAACTGAAAAAAAAAAAGAAGGAAGGGATAGATAGTATGGTCAGTTTGTGTATTACCAGATCACTCTCCAAAAAAGACTATAATAGGGATTTAATGGCATTCCTGTTCCTCAGGAGCCCATACAACAAGTTCTGTTACTTTTTGTTGTTTTTGTCATTTTGTTGGCTATGAGGTGATGCCTCAAAGTTGTCTTCAGTTTCTTTGATCATTAGATCACTGAACATTTTTAGATGATGAGTTACATTTTTGTTTTCTATTTTATAAACTGTCTTATCCTAATTGTCTTCTCATATCATGGATAACTTAACTTATTCACAACTACATATAAGTTTTCTGTTTCTCCCTTTCATTACCATGTATGACTTCTTCCAGCTTCACTGCTCTTCATCACTTCCATTCTCCACTGAGAATAGTGTAGGTGGGGGAAGGTTGAAATCATATGAAGTATATTATAATAGCAATAATTGATGTTGTTTTATGGGGTAAACCTCTTTGAGATAAGAAGTGTGAATGTTATGAAGGATGTACATAGGGGAAATGGCCTCATGAATGGACAATAAAAATGCCACCTAAATTCATTTAGCTTTAGTCTATACTAGTTGGAGATCTTTATAGAAGTAGATAAAATTCATTTGGAGGAAAAAGCCTCTTTAAAGGAACTTTAAAAGATTGAGACACCTGGAAAATAATGAAAAAAAGAATGAAAGGGACAGTCCTCAAAATATATTATAAAACCAGTAACATGAAAACTATTTGGTACTGGTAAAAAGTAGAAAAAATCTTTAATAGAATATAATAGATAAGCAAAATCTAGAAGCAATCAAAAATAATAGCCTAGAATTTAGTAACCTCCAAAACTTAAATTACTAGAGGAGGGAGGGGAAACATTTACAGGGAAAACTGAAAGGCACTTTGAAAATAACTTTAGACTAACATCTTAATATATTACATAATAAGTTTCAAATAAATACACTGTTTGAATATCAAGGGTCACATTAAAGAATTAGAAGAGACTGGAAAGAGATTATTTTAATAATTCTGTCTTGGAGAGAATTTTTTTTTAATCAGGATTGGGGTCAGCTAGGTGGTGCAGTGGATAAAGTGCCACTCCTGCAGTCAGGAGGACCTGAGTTCAAACTTGGCCTCAGACACTTAATAATTGCCTAGTTGTGTGACCTTGGGCAAGTCACTTAACCCCATTGCCTTAAATAGATAAAATTTAAAAATAAAATAACTGAGGATTTATTTCATAAGCCTGCAAAGTTTATAAAACATGCTAGTAATTGATATGAGAAAAGGGCAAATAACAAAGATTTAGGCAAATCTACCTAAGAATAAGGGAGGAAGAACAGAAGGCCATAGTTCTCCAGCAGCCTTGGCCAGGAGCATGTGACTGTATGTAGCTTAAGGAGAGAAAGAAAATGAACATCGTTGTAGAGGGAAAGAAGGGAGAAGAGAGCTTTTCTTCTGGGTCCCTGCACTTAAATGCATTTCCATAGTGGGTTGGACAGGGATGGCATTTGGTTTAAGCACTTGACTCCAGGTGCTTTCAGAGAGAATTCTTGAGCAAATAAGAGATAGAAGTGATCACAAAAGACAAAATAAAAAATGTGAATAAAAACCTTTCACACAAACAAAATAGATCCAAAATAAAATCAAGGGGAAATTGTTCATTGACAGGGATAGATCTTTGAATCTCCTTTTACTGATGAAAATTTGATATCTTCTTTTCATAGGGAATTGACATAAATATTACTAAAATGAGCCATTCCCGGTAAATTAGTGACCAAAGAATATCAGTGAACAGTTTTCAAAAGAAGAATTGTATTTTGTAAATCACAATAATACAACATAATTCAAAGCATTAATAAAGGGAACATAAGTCAAAATAATTCAGATTCTATCTCACATCTTCAAATTAGCAAAATTGAAAAAATGGGAACATTTTAGAAGAGCTTATAAGAAGGCAAACACTAGTCTTTTTTTAAAAATTTTTTTCAGTTAAGACATATTTACTTTTTTCATCCTCCTATCTTCCCTCTTCTCTACCTCAAAAAACTTATATCCTTTTTCATTTGTGTTGGGCTTTTTCCATGGCAATGGGGTTAAATGATTTGCCCAAGGTCACACAGCTAAGTAATTATTAAGTGTCTTAGATTGGATTTAAACTCAGGTCCTCCTGACTCCAAAGCTGGTGCTCTATCCACTGCACCACCTAGCCTGCCCCATATTCTTTTAATCAATATGCATAGTCAAAAGAAAATTAATTCCCTTATTGGCCATCTCTAACAATGTATGTCTCATTCTATATGCTCAGTCTCTTTTTGCTCAGTAGGTTGGTAGCAATCTTCATCATCAGTCCCCCCTATTCCAGTCCATCCCTCATTCAGTTGCCAGAATTATTTTCCTAAAGCTCAGGTCAGCCAGGTCAATAAACTCCAGTGACTCCCTATTACCTCTAAAAGCAAATAGAAAATACTCTGGTTGGCCTTCAGATTCCTTCATAGCCCTCCCACCTTTTCAAAATTGTTACACTTTACTGCCTGACAGACACTCTAATCCAGTAACTCTGGCCTGACTGTTTCATGAACTAGATACTCCATTCCTCTACATCCTTTCTCATAGTCCACCTTGTCTGAAATGTTCTCCTTCCTCAACTCTGCTCCAACTCCCAACTTCCTTTAAATCCCAGCTAAAATCCTGCCTTTTATAGGAAGCCTTCCTAAATCCTTCTTAAGTATTTATTTCTCCTATATGTGGCTTATTTGTGCATATTTGTTTGCTTGTTGTCTCCCCCATTAGGTTGTGAGCTCTTTAAGAGTTGGGACTACCCTTTTGCTTTTCTTTGTATCCTCAGTGCACTTATTACTAGTAGGAGCTTAATAAACATTTGCTGACAGACTGGCAAGAATCTTTTTCAATCATGGTATTGAATTGAGTTCTTTAGTCTTTCAAAGCTGTTCTTTTTACAGTAATGGTGTTACAGTAAAAATTGTTCTCCAGGTTCTGCTCACTTCATTGTATCAGTTCAAGGGAAAAAAATGAAAGAAAAATGAGAAAGAAGGGATACCAGCAATACCAAATCTCAAAGCTGTAAATCATCACCACAGTGTTGTAATGGTTAAAAAAAAATAGAATGCATTAGAGAAACAGATTATGCATGCAGCATATGGAAAAGATCCCAACTTCCGAGGTCTGATTTCATTTCAACCAAAATTCAGTTCAACCAAACTGGAAGCAGTTTGAAAGAATTTGGGTTTAGACCATTCCTCGTGTTCATATACCCAGCCAGATATGCTTCAAATACATGACTTAATATAAAAGATCAAATCTTAAATTAGAAAAGCAAGGAAGAGGTTCCCTTTCAGAACCATGGATAGAGGAAGAATTCTTCGTCCAAGAAAGGAATAGACAAAATCAAAGCAGATAAAATGGAGTTTTGACTACATAAAGATTTAAAAGTTTTTCCATTAAAAAAAACCCAATGTAGTTAAGATTAGAAGTGAAACAATTAAGTAGGGAAGGAAAATCTTTGCAAGCAAGTTTACTGATAAAAGTATCATTTCTAAGATATGAAACAATTCAAATTTACAAAAATAAGTACCATTCCCCAATTTAAAGGATATGAGAAGGCAGTTCATAACAGAAGAAATACAGACCAGAATCGCTGGATTAAAGAGTAACAAGTCTGAAAAGGTAGGAATGGACTAGCTTATGAAGGGATTTGAAGGCCAACCGTATTTCTCCTTCCTCAATAATGACCATATTAAAAATGTTTCCAAAGAATTTTTAGAGAAATGAATATTAAAATAATGTTGAGATTTTATTTCACATTTAGATTGTTGAAATTGACAAAAAAATTACATGTTAAAGGGTGGACACATTAATGCACTTTTTATGTGGAAACTGGTACAGTCATTCTGGAAAACAATTAAAAACTATATCCCCAAAAGTCATGAGATTTTTGCCTACCAGGGTTACCAATTCTAGAGAAAAAAGAAAAAGACTCACACATGTTATAATATACTCTTGTAGCTGAGAATCAGTTTTCAATTTGAAATTATATATAAAAGAAGTAACTAGACCATTAGTATCTTTTGACTGAGCAGTCATTCCATATTACAGCCATTTTATATGTGAAGTCCATTTCCAATTTAGCAATCTCTCCAAGAAATGAAAAAAGTCAAAAGTTTCAGCCTACAATTTAATTCATCAAGTGGATTGTAATTTTATCATGAATCCTTCCACATTATCTTAGATTAGTATATTAATCAGAGTAGCTAATCCTTCAGTCGATCATCACAATATTGCTATTATTGTACACAATAACTGGTTCTGCTCATTTCACTTTGCATCAGTTCATATAGATCTTTACAAGTTTTTCTGAAACCATCACTTTTCCATTTCTTAAATAAGTGAGTTTTATTGATTATTAACAGGCCAGAGATGCTTGAACACAATCCATAGATGCCATGGTGTACCATCTATATATTCTAGCCAATATAATCTGGGTAATTTTTTTAATCCCTAAAGTATTTTTTTTCTTTTTAGAGCTCCATTTACTACTAGCATAGTTAAAAAGACAGGAAAGGAATGAGAAGGGAACTAGATAATGAGAGGCTTTGAATTCTAAACAGAGAATGTTATATTTCATCGTGAAAGTGATAGAGAGCCACTAGAGAGAATTGGTTGGACTGTGCTTTAAGAAAATCATTTTGACAACTGACTGGAAAGAATGAAAGGGGTAGAAACTTGAGGCAAGGAAACCAACCAGCCAGTTCTTGGAATAAATAGCCCTGGTAGAAAGAGATGAAAGGATTAAAGGAATTAGAAAAGAGCATAGTCAAGAGATATTGCAAAATCAACAGGTCTTGGGAATATCTAAATTTGAGATCTGGAAATGTGACACTGGAGGTCAGGAGAGAGGTTAGGGCTGCATAACAGAATTTCAGAATCATCAGCATAGAGATAATAATTTAATCTATGAGAATAGATGAGATTACCAAGAGAAATAATATAGGGGAAGAAGATAAGAAGGCCCAGAATAGAATCCCATGAGATATCCACAATTAACAGAAGAGCTTGGATGAAGATCCAGCAAAAGAAACTGAGAAGTAGTTAAATGGGCAAGAGGAGATCCAGTAGAAAGGATTGTCCTGAAAACTTGGAGAGAAAATACTACCAAAGAGAAAAGAGTTATTGACAGAAGCTGCAGAGAAGTCAAGGAGAAATAAGGGTTGGCAAAAAAAGCCATTTAATTATTTATTTATTCGTTTATTTATTGATTGATTTAGGTTTTTGCAAGGCAAATAGGATAAAGTGGCTTTCCCAAGGCCACACAGCTAGGTAATTATTAAGTGTCTGAGACCGGATTTGAACCCAGGTACTCCTGACTCCAAGGCCGGTGCTTTATCCACTACTCCACTAGCTGCCCCCAAAAGCCATTTTTTTAGATCATTAATAACTTTGGAGAGCAGTTTGGATTAAATAATGGGGTTAGAAAACCAAGATTGTAGAGTTAAGAAGAAAGAGAAGAGGAAAAAAAAATATATGTATATATCCTATTTGTAAAAAGAGGAAATGAAATACTCTATGTGAAGCATTTTTCAAACTTCAAAGAATTGTATAAATGCTAGCTGTCATTGTTATTGAGAGTTGTCATTTGCAAAAAAAAATATTACTAGAGTAAGCTTTGGGGACAGGGGGGTTGAATGCTGAAGTTGGAGCTCAGGAAGGTCTAGGTTCAGATCCAGGTGTGCACTGATGGAATGAGTGAGTCCATCAAGATTGATCATCTCCTCCACCACTGTCAGGGTGTACAAGCGTTTGTCTGGTTCTGTTCATCTCACTCAACATCAGTTCATGTAAATCCCTCCAGGCTTCCCTGAATTCCTGTCCCTCCTGGTTTCTAATGGAATGATACATATACCATAGTTTGCTAAGCCATTTCCCAATTGAAGGACATTTACTTGATTTCCAATTCTTTGCCACCACAAACAGGGCTGCTGTGAATATTTTTGTACAAGTGATGTTTTTACCCTTTTTTACATCTCTTCAGGTCACTTATCTTTCTCATTCAAAGACTTGTTATAAATGAGTATAATCTAGGCTAGTATACATATGAAATCATAGGTCATGCATGAATTGGCATAAATATTTGACAGTCATTTTTTCTGTACTCGTACTCAATGTGAAAGCTTTTACTTTTTCAGTAGGCATTAAATACATAGTGACCTACTTATGGTGTGTATGTCTGTGTGTGTATACATACATACCAAAGTATCCCAGAGTGTAAGCTCCTAAAAAGAGAATCCTTGGTTTATCATCTGATTTCTTTATTATGAAGTTTAGATGATATTGGTATTTTTAGGTACTAATAGAATGAATTATTAATCCTTGATGTTACCTAGTGGACCCTTTGTTTCTAGTCCATCTCTCAGGAATACCTATTTGACTCAATTTTTAGGAAAAGAAATTCCTTTTCTTCCCTCAATAACATATTTGTGTCCTGTTTATTGGGTCTATTTTTGATCTTCTAGTTATAGACAAGAGATGATCTATTCTGATGATTGATTGTGTTATGGATTTGCTTCATGCCATTGGCATGGACTTTGTTTCTTTTCAAGCTCCAGGCTTGCTAAGCTTGTTGAGAGGTTGGCCACAAGTGATAGTGTAAGTTTTATGAGAACTGTCAAAGTCTCTGCATCAGTTGTTGGGGCACCTATATGATAAAATCATGGAGCTTAAAGTTGATGGATAAGAAAGGCCTTATGCTGGTTTCTGGCTTTTGGCACAGGAAATGACAATGGAAGAGAAAAAGATAATCAAGTGCCTTGACAAGTGTGACTTCACAGAGATCCACCAGTACTTTGTTGACAAAAATGAAGCCCGAAAATCTTTGCCCAAAGAGGAGAAACAGGTCAGGATGCAATTTAAAACATTAAGAGTTGTTCATCTATTGATATTTATCTTAGAGGAATTCACCTTATTCATTCATGGGTCCCAACAGGCCACCAATAGAATGTCATTTATCAAAGACATATAAATTATATGCTTTAAGCAAAGTTACTTGCATGAAGTTCTTTACATTGAAGAAAAAATTAGGAAGTGATTATTTATTGATTATCATTTTATAAAAGGATAAGATTCTTTTAAATAGTAATCTCTCCTAGATGTTTAAAATGCTTCATTTCTGAAACAAATATATACTACATAAAATTAGGTTCACCATTAAGAGTCAGTATGGTATAGTGGGAGAAATGTGATTGGTAACATTTCCCCTCTGAAGAATGTGATAAATGAATAAAAGGTAATATTAATGTGGTACATAATTTTTAATTTTTTACATTTCTTTTATAAATAATTCTTTCAAACCTTTGAGAAAAATCTCCATAATAACTTTTTTAAAGTTTGAAATTCATTGAAGTGTTCCTAAGGAATGATAACTCTTTTCCTTAGAAGAAACAAAAATAGTTTTGAATAGAGATGAGTAAAGCACAGTTGTTTGAACAGTAATTGCATTGATGATCAAAATTTAACTTGGAACTTATCAAAAAAAAGTTGAACTATGATTTATTTTCCTTTTTTTTGCCTTACTTAAGTTTAGTTTGAAAAATTCTATTGTTGTCAACCTAACATGACTGGAGATGATATAGTAGTGGATTCTATCTTAGTTCTTATTATATCCCTCCACTAATTGTACATCACTCTAATTCTTTGGTTCCCTTAAATTTTTGATTTCTTGAGACCTTTTCCACATAAATTTAAATGTAAGTACAGATTATGGTTTAAGCTAATTGAAGGATGAATCCTTAAGTTTAAGAAACTTGTCCTGTTCTGCTCACTGCTAATGCATATGATGTTTTACTAACTCAGAAGCTAAAAGAAGAGGCAGAAAGACTTCAGGAAGAGTTTGGCTACTGTATATTAGATGGCCACAGAGAGAAAATAGGCAATTTTAAGACTGAGCCACCAGGGTTGTTTCGTGGTCGTGGGGACCATCCAAAAATGGGAATGTTGAAGAAAAGAATAATGCCAGAAGATGTAATCATAAACTGCAGCAGGTATGCTTTTTTGGTTTAGTAAAATCTTCCTATTATTTTAATAGCATAAATACTGTGATTTGAGTTAGTGATGGGGGTGGTGCTCCCTTCAGTTAAGAATACCTGGTAAAATTTAAACTAGAAATTGAGTTGATCTTGGTTAAGTTTTGTATTTTTTAACTTTAGAACATAAGGATCATTTTTTTTAAAAAAATTATTCTAGCTAATAAAAGCATTTTCTAGATTTTGAGTTATATTCAGGAACTAAAATTAATAAAGAGCATAAAGATTTTATTCCTTGTATCTGAAATGTATAAAAAGTTTAAGAGATATCATTTTCTGGGTAGTTAATGGTTTTATTAGTCATCTTAGTATATATACCTTTGGAAGAGTGAGTATTCCTTAGGGTTGCAGTTGACTGATTGGTTGGCTAAATTGGTTAAGTCTGAAGAAAGAAAATTAATATTATGAGAGGTGGAACTATTCTAATGAAGGGCTGGGGAACTTGACTTTGATAATATACTTTATTTCCAAACCACTTCCAGTCTAGGGTAATTCAGTGAAAGAATATATCCTCACCCAAATCTGAATAGAGCACTATAGGCTTCCCCAGCAGGGGTGGGTTCTGAACAAGATTAATCTAGTCTCATTATCAGCAGTGTCTTTCAGTTTGTGGCTTGGCAAGTAAAGAATTAAGTTTCAGAAAGAGAGAAATCCTGTGTCTTCCTAAAGTTTTCCTATATTATTTCTTGCATTATAGTGTTTAGGTTTTTTAACTTGTGATTTTCAGAGTGGGAACCACAGTCTTTAAATTGTTTCAAAGAATCCTGTCTTGAAAACAGTATGTTTTATTTAATGGAAAGCATGTTTTCATATTTAGATACATACACATATAAATACACTGTCTAAACATATAGACAATTTTATTTTTTGCAATTATGTATAAAAAATTTTTTAGTCTTTTATTTTTCCTGGGTGACATGTAAAAACAAGTTTTAATATTCATTTTTAAAACTTTGAATTTGGGGGTGGCTAGGTGGTGTAGTAGATAAAGCACCGGTCTTGGAGTCAGGAGTAACTGGGTTCAAATCCGGTCTCAGACACTTAATAATTACCTAGCTTTGTGGCCTTGGGCAAGCCACTTAACTCCATTTGCCTTGCAAAAAGCTAAAAAACAAAAAACAAACAAAAAAACCCTTTGAATTCCAAATTCTCCTTCTTCCCACCCCACACTCCCTCATTGAGAAAGGAAGTTTTTTGATATAAGTTAAAAATCTGTGGTCATGCAAAGCATTACCATAATAGTCATGTTGTGAAATTAAACAAACCCCCTCTGCCCCCTCCCCCAAAAAGAGAAACCTTTAGAAAAGTAAATTTTTTAAAAAAGCATACTTCAGTCTGTGTGGGGAATGGATAGTATTTTTTTTTTTGGAAGTTCCTCTGGAACTTTTTATTTTTGGAATTTTTATTTTTTTTTGCAAGGCAATGTGGTTAAGTGACTTGCCCAGGGTCACACAACTAGGTAATAATTTTAAGTGTGTGAGGTAGGATTTGAACTTGGGTCCTCCTGATTTCAAGGCCACTGTTCTATTCACTATGCCACCTAGCTGCCCCTGGATAATATTCTTTATCAAAAGTCCTTCAGAGTTGAGAAAAGGCAAGTCACTCATAGCTGATCATCTTACAATATTGTTGTTACTTTGTATATATTTCCATTGCATCTGCTCAAGTAAGTCTTTCCAGTTTTTACTGAGAGCATCCTGCATATCATTTCTTAGATCAGTATAGCATTCTATCCTAATCACATACCACATTTGCTCGTCCATTCCCCAACTAAGGGGCATCCCCTCACTTTCCAGTTTCTGGCCAACAGAAAAGAGCTGCTATCAATATTTTATATATGTGTGTGTATATATATGTATATATACAAATATATACACATATATCCTTTTTCATATACACACACACACACACACACACACACACTTTTCCTTCCTGTTTTTTTCTCTTCTGGAATATAGACCAGTTAGTAGCATTGCTAGGACAGAAGGGTAGGTGTGGCCCTTTGTGATAGTTCCAAATTCTCTACAGAATTTTTGAATCATTTTACAACTCCTCCAACAGTGCATTAATGTCTTGTTTTCCCTCCATCCCTTCCAACATTTGTCATCTCTCTCTATCCTATTAATCAATCTAATAGATATAAGGTAGTACCTCAGAATTGTTCTAATTTTCATTTCTCTAATCAGGAGTAAGTTTGGACTTTTTTTAAAAAGATATTTCTTCTTTTAGGTTTTTTTTTTCAAGGAAATGGGATTAAATGGCTTGCCCAAGGCCACACAGGTAATTATTAAGTGTCTGAGGCAGGATTTGAACTCAGGTATTCTTGACCTCCAGGGTTGGTGCTCTATCCACTGTGCCACCTAGCTGCCCCTAGACTTTTTTTTTAATATGGCCGTAGAAAGCATGAAAACTGTTCATATCTTTTGATAACTTAACAATTGGCAAATGGCTCTTATTTTTTTTATATATATATATTTGGCTCAGTTCTCTATGTATGAGAAATGAGGTCTTTATCAGAGAAACCTGTTTCAATATTTTCCCGTATTTATCATTGCTAACAATATTTCCTCCCCATTTATTCTATTCTCTTTCTCTTTCCATCTTGTCCCTCCACAAAAATATTTTGCATCTCACGAGCCCCTTCCACAATTTCCTTCCCTTCTATCATTCCCCCTCTTTCTCTCATCCTCTTCCTCTCCTACTGTCCTCTAGGTTAAGATAGATTTCTATGCCCAATTGAATATATATTATCACCCCTCTGAACAAGATTTTTTTTAATTAAAGATTTTATTTATTTTGAATTTTACAGTTTTCCCCCGCCAATCTTACTTCCCTCCCACCCCACCCCACAGAAAGCAATTTGTCAGTCTCTACATTGTTTCCATGCTGTACATTGATCCAAATTGAGTGTGATGAGAGAGAAATCATATCCTTAAGGAAGAAACAAAGTATAAGAGATAGCAAGATCAGACAGTATCAGTTTCTTTTTCTAAATTAAAGGTAATAGTCCTTGGTCTTTGTTCAAATTTCACAATTCTTTCTCTGGATACAGATGTATTCTCCACTGCAGAGAGCCCCAAATTGTCCCTGATTGTTGCACTGATGGAATGAGCAAGTCCATCAAGGTTGATCATTGCCTCCATGTTGCTGTTAGGGTATACAGTGTTTTTCTGATTCTGCTCATCTCACTCAGCGTCATTCGTGCAAATCCCTCCAGGCTTCCCTGAATTCCCATCCCTCCTGGTTCCTAATAGAACAATAGTGTTCCATGACATACATGTACCACAGTTTGCTAAGCCATTCCCCAATTGAAGGTCATTTACTTGATTTCCAATTCTTTGCCACCACAAACAGGGCTGCTATGAATATTTTTGTACAAGTGATGTTTTTTACCATTTTTCATCATTTCTTCAGTAGTGGTATTGCTGGGTCAAGGGTATGCACATTTTTGTTGCCCTTTGGGCAAAGTTCCAAATTTCTCTCCAGAAAGGTTGGATGAGTTCACAGCTCTACCAACAATGTAATAGTATCCCAGATTTCCCACAACCCTTCCAACAATGATCGTTTCTGGTCTTATTGGCCATTCTGAGAGGTGTGAGGTGGTACCTCAGAGAAGCTTTAATTTGCATTTCTCTAATAAGTAATGATTTAGAGCAATTTTTTAATATGGCTATGGATTGCTTTGATCTCCTCATCTGTAAATTTCCTTTGCATATCCTTTGGCCATTTGTCAACTGGGAAATGGCTTTTTTTTTCTTTTAAATATTACTCAGTTCTCTGTATATTTTAGAAATGAGTCCTTTGTCAGAAACATTAGTTGTAAAGATTGTTTCCCAGTTTACTACATTTCTTTTGATCTTGGTTACAGTGGTTTTATCTGTACAAAAGCTTTTTAATTTAATGTAATCAAAATCATCTAGTTTGTTTTTAGTGATGTTCTCCATCTCTTCCTTAGTCATAAACTGTTTCCCTTTCCATAGATCTGACAGGTAGACTAGTCCTTGATCTTCTGATTTGCTTATAGTATTGTTTTTTATGTCTACATCATATAACTATTTGGTTCTTATCTTGGTAAAGCGTGTGAGGTGTTGGTCTAATCTAAGTTTCTTCCATACTAACTTCCAATTTTCCCAACAGTTTTTATCCCAATAGCTGGACTCTTTGGATTTATCAAACAGCAGATTACTACAATAGTTTCCTGCTATTGCACCTAGTCTAGTCCACTGGTCCATCCACTCTATTTCTTAGCCAATACCAGACAATTTTGATGACTGATGCTTTATAACATAATTTTCGATCGGGTAGGGCACTTTTGCACTTTTTTTCATTAAATTCCAGGAAATTCTTGACTTTTTATTTCTCCATATGAATTTACTTATAACTTTTTCTAACTCATTAAAGTAATTTTTTTGAATTTTGATTGGTAGGGCACTAAACAGGTAGTTTAATTTTGGTAGAATTGTCATTTTTATTATAGTAGCTCTACTTATCCATGAGCAGTTGATATTTGCCCAGTTATTTAAATCTGATTTAATTTGTGTGAGAAGTGTTTTATAATTGTTTTCAAAAAGTTTCTGAGTCTGCCTTGGCAAATAAACTCCCAGGTATTTTATATTGTCTGAGATTACTTTGAATGGGATTTCTCTTCCTAGCTCTTCCTGCTGTATCTTTGCTAGACATATATAGAAAAGTTGGGGATTTATGAGGGTTTATTTTATAACCTGCAACTTTGCTAAAATTGCTAATTGTTTCCAGTAGTTTTTTGGATGATTTCTTGGGATTCTCTAGGTAGACCATCATGTCATCTGCAAAGAGAGTGAAAGTTTTGTCTCTTCCTTCCCAGTTCTAATTCCTTCAATTATTTTTTCTTCTCTAATTGCTGAAGCTAACATTTCTAATACAATATTAAATATGATATTGAATGGGCATCCTTGTTTCACCCCCTGATCTTGTTGGGAATGCCTTTAGCCTCTCCCCATTGAATTTAATGCTTGTTGATGGTTTCAGATAGATACTGCTAATTATTCTAAGGAACAGTCCATTTATTCCTACACTCTCTAGTGTTTTTAGTAGGAATGGGTGCTGTATTTTGTCAAAAGGTTTTTCAGCATCTATTGATAATGGTCCTATAATTTCTGATAGGTTTGTTGCTGGTATAGTTGATTATACTGTTTTCTTAATATTGAACCAACCCTGCATTCCTGGGATAAATCCTACTTGGTCATAATGTATTATCCCAGTGATAACTTGTAATCATTTTGCTAAGATTTTATTTAAGATTTTTGCATCTATATTCATCAGGGAGATAGGTCTGTAATTTTCTTTCTCTGTTTTAACTCTTCCTGGTTTAGGTATCAGCACCATATTAGTTTCATAGAAAGAGTTAGGCAGAGTTCCGTCTTCCCCTATTTTTCCAAAGAGTTTATATAGAATTGGAACCAATTGTTCCTTAAATGTTTGGTAGAATTCACTTGTGAATCCATCAGGTCCTGGAGATTTTTTCTTAGGTAGTTCAATGATGGCTTGTTGAATTTTTTTTTTCTGAGATAGGATTGTTTGGGTATTTAATCTCCTCTTCATTTAACCTGAGCAACTTATATTTTTTGTAAATATTCATCCATTTCACTTAGATTGTCAAATTTATTGGCATAGGGTTGGGCAAAATAATTTCGAATTTTTGCTTTAATTTCTTCCTCATTGGTGGTGAATTTACCTTTTTCATTTATGATACTAGCAATTTGTTTTTTTTTAATCAAATTAACCAGAAGTTTATCAATTTTATTGGTTTTTTCCATAAAAACCAACTTTTGGTTTTATTTATTAATTCATTAATTTTTTTGCTTTCAATTTTTTTTATTTCTCCTTTAAGTTTTAGAATTTCTTTTTTTTTTTTTCATTTTTAAATTCTTTTACACTGCTTGTAATACACAGGAATTGGCAGAATTTCTTCCGTAATGGAGGGGGAAAGTTGTCTTCCATAGAACTGAGACCAGCCATGCAAGAAAAAAAGATGTGATGCTATTCACAATACTAGATTGAAGCACCACTAAAAGCAGAGGTTGAAAGTAGATCAAAACCGAGGGTTGTGTATGTAGGAGTCAGGCATGAATCATTATTATTTTCAAAAGGATGTTTTCCAAATACACCGAAAGCATAAAACATCACAACTCTGCTTACATACATAGACAAACAAGGGGAAGAATAACAATAGGTCATACTTGTACAGGTTCCTGGGCTGGTCAATTACCATTAAGTGGTGGTCGTCCTACTGATATAATCATGATCTCTCCAAATAATCCCAATAACTTATTATCAACTAATGGAATTCTTGGGCTATAACAAATAACCCATTACATGTAGAACCTGGATACCATGTATTATAAGAAACCATAAGACCAAAGTCTCAAAGAAGACTATAGAATAGGAAGGGCTATTCAGATAGAAGATCTTCATCTCTCTCCTCAGCCAGTAGATTAGCAGGCTCCAACAGTTCTCCAGCTGCTTTTCGAAACTCCAATTCTTTCTCTGTTTTCTCTTTAAGAATCTTCTTCTTCTCCTGTATTTTCTTTAACCTATAAAACTCTTCACATTCCCATTCATCCAGTTCCGTGATGATGTAAGTAAGTGTACGTTCAGTCCGGGGAATGATCACATGCTCAATGGCATTCACTTGTCTGTTATTTTAATGGCCTCATCCAGTGTAACAAAAGAAGTCTGCAGTGATGCTAGTTCCACCAGCAGTTCCACTGCTTTGGCATAGTTCCTCTTCAGTTTGGCCAATTGTTCCCCACCTCTGGCCAAACCAGTCAATTCATAACTGTCAGTTCCTTCTTGATAATGTTCAAACACTGGCAAGGCGAAACCTGCTACATTATCTTTCTTTGCTCTGATCTTTACTTGGGCTTTGTTCACGTTCTGAATAACAGTGGTACTAAAGTCTCCAGCTGTGAATTTGACCTCAGCAAGTGAGAAAGCAGCTTCACCCATTAGCGTTTTGGTCTCGATCTTCTTTAGGATCTGCTGAAATCGAAGAGTCAAGGCATCAGATTTTTTCTTGAGGAGGTTTCGGCCTGTCTGTGCTCCTTTTAATCGAGCCTTCATAATAGTCTGTGCCATTCACGAGGGGAAGATGTCGATGCAGTCTTTGCCAGACATCCTGTGGGTGGTTGTCCAGCGGCAGCTGGCCGATCCCCGGGCCTATCGCTTTTGGCTCCCAAGCCCTTGGTCACTGCCGCCAGCCTCCGCCTCCGCCGCCGCCTCTTCATACAGTCCTAGAATTTCTAATTTAGTATTTAATTAGGGATTTTTAATTTGTCCTTTCTCTAATTTTTTAGTTGAATATTTAATTCATTGATTTTCTCTTTCTCTAATTTATTCATGTAAGCATTTAAAGATATAATATATCCCCTGACAGCTGCTTTGAGTGAATCCCATAGGTTTTGGTATGTTGTTTCATTATTGTCATTATCTAGGGTAAAATGATTAATTTTTTCTGTAATTTGTTTTTTGATCCACTCATTATTTAAAATGAGGTTATTCAGTTTCCAGTTGGTTCTGGGTCTATATCTCCCAGCCCAATATTGCATATGACTTTTATTGCATTGTGATCTGAGAAAGATGTTTTCATTATTTCTGCCTTTCTGCAGTTGATCATTAGATTTTTATGCCCTAGTACATGGTCAGTTTTTGTATAAGTGCCATGTACTGCAGAGAAAAAGGTATATTCCTTTCTATCCTCATTCAATTTCCTGCATAAGTCTACCATATCTAGTTTTTCTAACAATCTATTTACTTCCTTAACTTCTTTCTTGTTTATTTTATGATTCGTTTTATCTAGATCTGATAGTGGGAGGTTGAGGTCTCCCACTAGTAGACTTTTGCTGTCTATGTCTTCCTGTAGTTCTTTCAGCTTCACCTCTAAGAATCTGGATGCTATCCCATTGGGTGCATATATATTCAGTATTGAAATAACTTCATTATCTATCTATTATCTATTATCTATCTTTTAGGAGGATAAAGTTTCCTTCCTTATCTCTTTTAACGCTATCTATTTTTGCAGCTGCTTTGTCTGAGATAAGGATTGCTACCCCTGCTTTTTTTCACTTCAGCTGAAGCAAAATATATTTTGCTCCAACCTTTTACCTTTACTCTATATGTATCTCTCTGCTTCATATGACTTTCTTGTAAGCAGCATGTTGTAGGATTCTGGTTTTTAATCCACTCTGCTATTTGCTTATGTTTTTAAGGGAGAGTTCATCCCATTCACATTCAAAGTTATAATTATTAATTCTTTATTTCCCTCTATGCTATCTTCTCTCTTTATTTTCCCCTTCCCCCCTTTATCCATATTCCCTAGTATTTTGTTTCTGAATACCACCCCCTTCAGTGTGTTTGCCCTCCTATATCCACTCCTCCCCTTTCTTTCCCTTTTCCCTTTTTCCCTTTTCCTTTTCTTTCGTTAGTTCCCCTTTTTTCTCCCCCTCCCTTTCTCCAACCCCCCTCCCCTTTTCCCCTTTTAAAACTTGAGAGGCTAGATGTTTTTTAAGTTAACTGAGTATGTGTGTAAATTGACTTTTTAAGCCAAGTCTGAAGAGAAGATGACTCAGGTGTTTCTCATATCCTCCCTTCTTCCCCTCTGTTACCATAGGTATTTTTTACCTCTTATTGTAATGAAATTTACCCCCATTCAATCCCCTCCCTCCTCCTGTCTCTTTCCTATTCCCCTTTTTAAGGAGATAGTGTTTTTAAGTTTTCTGAGTACTAGAAAATTCTGAGTATCCATCACTTCTAGGTAAGTACATTCTATCTAATAGAGGTACAGTTCTTGAGAGTTATTAGAGTCTTTCTCCTAAGTAGGGTTATAGCCAGTTTCATCCCATTGGATAGCGGTCTCATGGATAAGTCATTAGTGTCCATCACTTCTGGCTAGGTATATTCTCTCTGTTAGAGTTACAATTCTCAAGAGTTATGAGAATCTTTTTCCCATGCTGGGATATAGCCAGTTTCAACTTATTGGATAGCAGTTTTTTTCTTTACACCCCCTTTTTTTTACCTTTTCATGTGTCTCTTGAACCTCCTGTTTGATGTCTAAATTTTCTATTTAGCTCTGCTCTTTTCATCAGGAATTTTTGGAATTCTTCCATTTCGTTAAATGTTTGAACCAGTTTTGATGATCATTCACTGTCCCCCTCACATCCCCCCCTTCCGTTCTACTGCCAATATTTTTTCTTTACTCTTTTATGTGAAATAACTTATCCCATTCTATTTCCTCAATTTTCCTTTCTCCCAGTACATTTCTCTCTAAACATTCTTTAACTTCATCTTTTATATTATCCCTTCATATTTAATTCCCACCTGTACTTTGTCTAGATCTGTTTTCCAGGTCAGTTGTTTATCAGCTTCCCTTTGCTCAATTCTATATTTTATCTTTTTTTTTTTAGTTTTTTTTGCAAGGCAAATGGGGTTAAGTGGCTTGCCCAAGGCCACAAAGCTAGGTAATTATTAAGTGTCTGAGGCTGACTCCAGGACTGGTGTTCTATCCACTTTGCCACCTAGCCGCCCCTCAATTCTATATTTTAAAGAATTAGTTTCTTCAGTGAGCTTTTGTATCTCCTTTTCCATTTGGCTAGTTCTGTTTTTTAAAAGCAATCTTCTCCTCTTTGACTTTTTGGACCTCTTTTTGCATTTGGACCAGTCTAGTTTTTAAAATGTTATTTTCTTTAGTATTTTGTGTGGGTGTGGGTAGGTATGTGTCTGTCTCCTTCACTAAGCTGCTGATTCAGTTTTCATGATTTTCTCACATTATTTGATTTTCAAAATCTTTTTGGAGTCCTTCCATGGCCTGAGACCAATTCATACCATTCCTGGGAGGTTTTGGATATAGAAACTTTGATTTTGTTATCTTCTGAGGGTGTATTTTGATCTTATCACCATAGTAACTGAATGTGGTCAGGTTTTTTTTCCTTTCTGTTGTTTGCTCATTTCCTCAGCCTGTGACTTGATTTTAACTCTTATTAATCTGAGGCTCTGCTTCTGGGAGAAAGAGTGCACTGTCCCACATTTTTGTGTTGTTTTTTTTTTTTTCGGGTGCTTTCAGAGATATTTCTGGGGATCTGCTAGCTTTTAATTCTTCCAAAGTCCTATGATCTAAGAAGAAGTTCATAACACTCTCCTGATCTATGCACTGGTCTGTGGGTGACTACAAGTGCTCCCTTCTGCCCTGGAGTTGTGAGCCCCTGCTCCCCTTGCAGCAGCAAGCTCTGGTGTGCTTCTACTTCTCTTCATTCTGGGACTATGACCCATATCAGAGTATGGACAAAGTAACAGGCCTGCCTCAGTGATAGCAAAGAGACCCCTATAATCTCCTTCTGACCCCCTTAAGTCTGTTGCCCGAGAGCTCTAGAAGCAGCTACAGCTACTGATTCAGCGTCTTCCAAGGACAGCTCCCCGTCCTCTGGGACAAGGTCTGTGCTGTTGATTCTGGTCTGGACTGTGTTCCACTCTCCCTGATGCAGCAGACATTTCCTGCTGACATTCCAAAGGATCCTTGGCAAGCTCTGGCCTGAGAGGTCTAAAAACTGCCACCACTGCCAGTGAACCAATTGCCTAGCTTCCCATTCCTGAATTGCTGGGACCAGTTCATTCTGGTGTGGCCCCAACTGTTCTGTGCTCCTCTCTCACCCCGGTGCAGAAGACCCTTATCCTGGATCTTTCATGTTATCTTGGATTGGAAAATTGTTTCACTCAGCCTTTTCATTGAATTCTGCAACTCCAGAATTTGTTTAGAGTCATTATTTAAAGATATTTGGGGTGATTTTGGAGAGAGCTTGGGCAAGTCCCTGCCTTTATGCCACCATTGACTCCACCCCTTGTAAAAACAATTTTTAACATTTGCTTTTTAAAATTTTGAGTTCCCAATTCTCTCCCTTCCATGAGAAGGCAAACAGTTTGATATTGGTTATATGCAGTCATGTAAAACATGTCACAAAAGAAAATACAGATAACACCCTCCAAAATAGAACAAGAAAAATAAAGCTCAAAAAATATGCTTCATGAGATGAGCAGAACCAGAAGAACATTGTACATCCTAAAAGCAACATGGAGGTGATGATTAACCTTAATGGACTTGCTCATTCCATCAGTGCAATAATCAGGTACAATTTGGGGGTATCTGAGATGGAGAATGCCATCTGTATCCAGAGGAAAATATTGTGGAGTTTGAACAAAGACCAAAGACTATTACCTTAAATTAAAAAAAAAAACCATTATCTTACTATGTAATTTTGCTATCTCTCTTATACTTTATTTTTTTTCCTTAAAGGTATGATTTCTCTCTCATCACATTCAATTTCAATCAGTGTATACCATTTAAACAATATAAAGACTAACAGACTGCCTTCTGTGGGGGGGGATCTAGATTGGGGGGGAAATTGTAAAATTCAAAATAAATAAATAAACTAAATCAAAAACAACTAGGGGGTTCAAAATCTGAAAAAAAGGAAAAAATATGCTTCAATATGCATTCAGACTCCCATCAGTTCTTTCTTTAGAGGTGGAATGCAGTTTTCCTTATAAATTCTCTGGATTTACCTTATTGTATTGCTTAGAGTAGCTAGGACATTCACGGTTGATCTTCATAAAATATTGCTCTTCTTCCAGTTTGAGCATGTTTTTTAGTAATTATTGGGTGTTTTTTTTTTTGCTTCTCTTCTTGCAGTATCTCTTGGAGTATCTCTTCTTCCATATATTTTCATTCCCTATTATTGATTTCTCTTTTGTTTCCTCATTGAGACTTGTCAACATGGCTTCATGTTTTTTCAGTTCTGCTAATTATTTCTCCTGTTGGAGGCTGTAAATTCTGGTGTCACAATTTTCATTTGCTTTTATAACACCCAGGAACAATGTGTTGTGGTTTCATACTCTAAAATCCTTAACAATCTGGTATTAAAATCATTTTTTAGTTTTACAGTGTATGATTTGTGTACTAGATCTGATACCTAGGGGTCATATTTTTTTTCTACTGATAATGTCCTAGTTGATTTATCAGTTTATGGTAAACATCTTTGAGAGTCTTTTTTTTTCTTATGAGATCTTTGGTAATTTCAGTCTTTTCCTCCTTCCTTTCCCCTATTGCCCATTTTCTAGGTCCTGTCCTTAAAGTGGTTTCCCTAAGGGGCTAAGGCAGTTCAGCTTCCAACATGCTGGGCAATTCATGATGCACTAGCCTAGATTTCTGCTCCAAGTGACTTTTAGGAAGAATGAGCTGACCAGAACTGGCTGCATAAAGTAACCTCCTGCTCCCCAAACACAATGTCCTGCCCTATTTCCTCTGCTCTTTAATTCCATGGTCCTGTGGTTCAGACTGCTATCACATTGTTGCTTTTGTAGCCTGGGCAGATTTATGCCATTTGGAGTTTGAGTTTCTGCGCACTAGGGGGAAACAAGGTCAGGATGTGGACTTGACTTCCCTTACTAGTCTAGACATGTGTCTTGCCCCATTTCCTATATCCCACTACTTTCTTTTAGCATTCTTTTGTAACAAGATATGCTGCCATTGCACTGGATATCACTGCCTCAGGTTTCTGTGATTTAGAGTTTGGATCTCTTAATGGAAAGAGTGGGGAGGGAGGTGGTTGGGAGATTGAGAACCCCATCTGTGGGTTGGGTTAGATTTTGCTGCCTGCAGTGTGGTGAGCTGTGGGCTCTTGGGTGTTGAGTGAAAGCCAGGAAGGCATTAGGTCTTGGGCAATTTTACCTTCTATGGATTTTTGGTAGAGACTAGTAGTGTCATAATCTTTACATAAGTATCACTATAATCTTCATAATGACTTAATTTTAAAATATATTGTTATCTGTATTGTATTGTGTTTTGTAAAATAGTTCCCAATTAAATTTTAATCTGGATCTCATGCAGGACTATTATGGGCTACATGCCAGCCCATAGTTTGTGTTTGACATCTCTATCGTAAATCATGGAGACAACTGAAATTTTATTTCTGGTGCATGATTTCTGTTTTGGAGAAGCTAGGGAGATCATGAGGTTCAGAGAAATTACCCAGTTCTTTCTCTTCTTGGTTACATGACCCTAGTAGATAATTTCTTTACTAATGCTTGATTAATGTTTGAACATTTTGATAACATGATATTTTTTAGGTTGTTTTTTTTTTTTGCAAGGCAATGGGGTTAAGTGGCTTGCCCAAGGCCACATAGTTAGGTAATTATTAAGTGTTGGCTGGATTTGAACTCAGGTACTCCTGACTCCAGGGCCGGTGCTCTATCCACTGTACCACCTAGCCACCCCGATACATGATATTTTAATGTTTAAGCATCTCCCCTGTGCAAAGTCCTCTTTCAAGTAATATATTCAAAGCTCTCATGATTTTTATCATAAGAATCACATTTTATATAATAGTATCTAAGTATACTATCTAAACCTGACATATCAGACAAAAATTTCTATTTGTTACCATTACTTAGAGTTTTAAAAAAAGAATTCTGTGAAGTCATCCTCCATCATATTGTCTCATCTGTCCTAGGAAATCTCACTATTTTTAGTATATTGTTGGGAAGGTTAGCCTAAGTTATTTTTCTTTTGTGTTTGTTTTGTTTTTTTTTTTTGCATTGTAAAGGAATACTGTATTGGAATGGGTTAAAAAAAATCATCTAGCATCTGGTAGCATTATTCAGTACTTAAGAGAACATTAGACTTCTGCCCAGCTGGCTTGGTGGGGGGAGCGGGAAGGTGGGGAGGAAGGCCTCAGCTGCTCTTGGCTCTCCCTTCACCAGTTCTGGCACATCTGGCAAGGATGGCAGCCTTGGAGAATTTCTTTCGGTCATAGGCCAAGCCCAGGAAACACATGCAGTCAATGAAGAACGTGGTGAAGTTGATGTGCCAGCAATACTCACTGGCAGAGTAATCGAACGGGAAGATGTGATGGTAGTTGTGGAAACCTTCACCTGCAGCTCCAAGTGCCACCAGGATATTCTCTCGGGGGTTGATGCTTTTATCATAGGGCCGGAGCAGCGCTATTCACTAGCCAGGTGGCATTGAGTACGATGGCATACCTCAGGAAGGTGGAAACAAACAGGCTGTGAGCAAAATCCTCGCCCCAGAAGTACCAGGGGATGAATGTGGGGAAAATGAAGCACATGAGGAGGATGCCAGGCTTGTAGTATCTCCTCTGGAACATCAGCAGCTTCTCAGCTTTGAGATCAGACAAGTCAAGCAAACGGCCCTTCTCAGTTACATCTGGGTGTTTGCACACTAGCAGCCAACCCACGTGGGAGAAGAAAAATCCCCGTGAGGCATTATGGGGATCAGTATCCATCTCAGAGAACTTATGATGTACTCAGTGGTCCTGGGCCCACTCAAAAATGTCATTCTGGAATGCCATGGTGTTAGCTATTGTCAGAAAGATTCTGAGGGGTAGGCGTGCTTTGTAGGTTCTGTGACTCCAGAGACGATGAGCTACAGCAATGATGCTTAGGGCACTGATCAGATAGTACCCAAATACCCACATCAGGGTGTAGATGTGAGAGGAAGGCAACAGGACCAGCCCATACAGAGCTCCCAAGTGAAGCAGGCCCATCAGGATGATGTTCCTCCAGACATATACGAATTTGGGTTTGGGGCCTTCCTTCTCTCGGTATGTGGGATCAAACATATCATCCTGCATCTCATAGTTGACTCCCTCTTCGTCCTTCTGGATAAGGGTTTTTGAAGCTCCTCTGGGGGCTCTGTTCTGCAGGGCCCTGGAAGGGGCCGTGATGGTGGTTGTGGTGGTCATGGTGTAGGAGGGAATCTCCTCCTGGAGCAAGTGGGCTGGCATCGGGGCTGCAGGGTCCGGGGCTGTGGAGTCTCTTCGGAGCTGCGCAGTCTCTTCGGGACTGCGGGGTCTGGGGCTGTGGGGTCTCGGGCCTGCGTCCCTGGACACTGGGAGCCACTGCTGCTGGGCTCGGGCTCGGGCTGCCTGCTCTGCTCCGGCCGCTCCGGTGCAAGGCTTTAAAGGCGCCGTGGCCGCTGGGCACTAAGTTATTTTTCTTTATTGATTTATTGCTTTAAATGCTTTACCATAATTCTTTATTAAGAAAACAAATTCTCTGTTGCTGATCTAGCTCTTTGATTAAAGTTTTTCAACAGTATATTGACTATTTATAAATATTCCTTTTACAGTCTTCATACTATCTTTTTAGCTCCAACCCCTTTTAAAAATTTGTTATTGCAAAAGGAAACTTTAGACAGAATTTAACTACAATAAGTTTTAAGTTAGTGGAATTTACTTTCATGTGGTTTTAGTACAACACAATATGGATCAAATATTTTTTCCAAAGGATCAAATGGATCCTTTTTTTCCAAAAGGATCAAATGTTTTCCAATGTAAAAACTCTTTTTGTAAAAGAACAGCAAGGCAATTTAAGTATGTTTTGTATAGTTACCATTAATAGACATTTCAAGAGCCATAAAAAAAATCACAACACTACTCTTAAGGAGCTTACAAACTTTTTTTTTTAGGTTTTGCAAGGCAAATGGGGTTAAATGGCTTGCCCAAGGCCACACAGCTAGGTCATTATTAAGTGTCTGAGGCCAGATTTGAACTCAGGTACTCCTGACTCCAGGGCCAGTGCTCTATCTATCTAGCCACCCCAAGCTTACAAACTTTTAAGATAAAAGAGGCAAAATCAGCAGCACATGTGAAACCATTAGAGAATGATCCTAAATAGGATATGATTAATTTTTTTGTTTGTTTTTTTTGCAAGGCAGTGGGGTTAAGTGGCTTGCCCAAGGCCACACAGCTAGGTAATTATTAAGTGTCTGAGGTCGGATTTGAACCCAGGTACTCCTGACTCCAGGTCCAGGCTGGACTGGACTCTAGGCTCCATTGCGCCACCTTGCCGCCCCCAATTAAATTCTTTAATATATGGTACAGACAAGTAGTACTTCAGAACAGATAATATTCTTTGAGATTTGAGGAATCATTTTCTCACGACTTCAAGAAAAAAGGCTCTAAAAAATAATTAACCTTATTGCTGAGACTTTATCCTTTCAGGGACTCTAAAATACCAGAGCCACCTCCCGGTCACAAGTGGAAAGAAGTGCGCTTTGATAACACAGTCACTTGGCTGGCATCATGGACTGAGAACATCCAGAATTCCATTAAGTACATCATGTTGAACCCTAGCTCAAAGCTTAAGGTCTGTATATGAGTATGTTGAGGATATTTTGAAAATGTGTAAGTTTCCTTTTTATAAGCCATTCTCTTTAGAAATCCAAGGATATGGCCTCAGGTGAGCAAACAAGAAATTATACCTGTTCATTTGACCAACAGGAACCTGTCTGGATGATTCTGTTCTGGATAGAAGGAGGTTAAACTTTGTGTAGGAGTAAACTGTGCAAATTTTATGCCCAATTTTTCTTTGAAATACAGCTAGAGGGGCGGCTAGGTGGTGTAGTGGAAAAAGCACCAGCCCTGGAGTCAGGAGTACCTGGGTTCAAATCTGGTCTCAGACACTTGATAATTACCTAGCTTTGTGGCCTTGGGCAAGCCACTTAACCCCATTTGCCTTGCAAAAAACCTAAAAAAAAAAAAAAGGAAAGGAATATAGCTAGAAGACTGTTTTTTTTCTATGAGGTAGTCTGACCAAGAGGCTTATCACCAGATTGACTGCCAGGTGATGAATTTTTCAGTCACAGGGGCTCAAGCTCAACTGTATTCCTACAAAGGTGATGTGCTTTGGTGGAGCAAGTAAGATTGGGACCAGCAAAATTATGAATCCAGTAAATTGATGATGATGATGGTGATACCTATTGAAGTTTAGGAAGCCAATTTTGGCAGTAGATTGAAATTACCAACTACTTTGTAAATGTTCTTCGACCTTCAATCAGTGGAAATTCCTCATTATGCCCTTGTCCTGCTTCCTCATCAAAAAAAAAATTGAAGTTATAACTCAGATTAGATGCTGTTTGTCATCAGCATCTAATCTGAGTTATAACTTCAACTTTGTCATTATTAAAATATTCTTGTTAGTATAAGATCTTTAGGCAATGAAGCATAATGACTGGAGGGCTAATCTTGGAATCAGAGAAATCTGGGCTTAATTTTTAACTCAGCCATATGTATGCAGTGTGACTGAGCAAGTCAGTAGGTATTTTAGAGCAACAAATAATACATTTTTCAAAAAGATAATAATAAATAACCTTTATATAATATTTTTTTTGCAGGGCAAGTGGGGTTAAGTGGCTTGCCCAAGGCCACATAGCTAGGTAATTATTCAGTGTCTGAGGCCAGATTTGAACTCAGTTACTCCTGACTTCAGGGCCAGTGCTAGTGCTCTATCCACTGCACCACCTAGCCGCCCAAAAATATTTTTATTTCTTCAAAGAGTTTTACCCACAACAACCCTGTAGGGTTAGTAGTACAAGTAGTAATGTATCTTCTTCCCCATTTTATAAATGAAGAAAATGGGGCATTACTGCCTGAAATCACATAGTTTGTAAGTGGGTGAATTAGATTTTTTTCTTTAGGTTTTTTCAAGGCAAGTGGAGTTAAGTGGCTTACCCAAGGCCACACAGCTAAGTATTTATTAAGTGTCTGAGGTTGGATTTGAACTCAGGTATTCCTGACTCCAGGGCTGGTGCTCTATCTGCTGTGCCACCTAGCTACCCCTGAATTGGATTTTGAATTGCCATCTCTTGACTCAGAGTTCAACATTATTTGGTTATACTATCCAAAGATCTCTCCCTATCAGAGGATCTCAGCATTATTAGTGGTATCGTTCAAATATATGGTACTTACATAATGACATGAGTAAATTACTTTAGGTCTATAGGTCATGAATTATTACTTTTATACATAGATGAAATTGTTAGAGAATCATCTGACTTATGGAGATTCTAACATTGTTATGGAAAATAATAGTGAAACTTCAAAAGTGGGGAATGTAAAAGTAAGAGATGGTCATAAATTTAGATGAGGGCAGCTGAATTAAAAAACTTATCTTTTAAATTTCAGTGTTTTCTTATCCTGAAAATTCTGTTGGTCTCGCATGTTGGTATTTAAATTTTCCTTCTGACACCCTTTGAGCTATCCTACTGTTCTTAGGTTGTATAGTTTATAGGATCCTATTGGTAGGGTGGTATAAAATTATTTCAAGAAATCATCCTCCAATTTGGTGTTAGGATCATAGCAAATTAGTATTGCCTCCAAAACTACTCCCATGTTAACATTATGGGTTTAGTTCATCTCTTTTGAATTATCTTTTTTTATGCCTTGTTTCTAAATCCACTGCTTACCTAACTTGAATGGTTTATTACCTTATAGCAAGCATACCTTTCTCCACTCCAGTGTCTACCCAAAATAGAAAAATTGTATGGTAGGAACTATCAGGTGAAGAAAAAACACTGTAGATGACCTATAGATTAGAAATGCCTGAAACAAAAAGACTTAATTCCCACACTTGCATGAAACTTCTGCCCATCTTTTGTTGTTCTTGCTATAGATTCCTTTCTATATGGATAGGTCATTTCACAACTCCACTAGTAGTGCATTAATGAACCTGTTTTCCCACAGCTTCTCCAGCTTTTGTCATCTTCCTTTTTTGTCATCTTTGTTAGTCTAATAGGAATTAGGTAGAACTTAAGAGCTATGTTTTTCTTTCTGTAATTATTCCTTATGTGAAGAATTTTTTCATATGACTTTTGACAGCTTGACTTTTTCTTCCTTTGAAAACTGCCCAGACACACCTCCCCTTCTCCCCCCCCCCCCTTTTTTCTGAGGCAATCAGGATTAAGTGACTTTCCCTGCCTCACACAGCTAAGTGTCTGAGGCTAGATTTGAGCTCAGGTCCTCCAGATTCTAGCAGACCACTTTTTAAGTACAGGAGTAAGCAGAGCAAATGTCCTTCTGTGCTGGTATAGGGAGTTTCCTCACTTGTGTTCTTTATACTAATAAAATCACTGATCTGATTTGAAAAATATACAGTTAATATATTTGGACTTTTCTTCACCTTCTATCACAATTCCCCTAGGTAAAGATTGAAAGAAAATATGGAAGATTTTTATCATTTTCTTTATCCAGGGGGAGAAGGACTGGCAGAAATATGAAGTTGCTCGACGCCTAAAGGGAGTAGTAGACAAAATCCGTTTTCAGTATCGTTTTGATTGGAAATCAAAGGAAATGAAAAAACGACAAAGAGCAGTAGCTCTTTATTTCATTGATAAGGTATTTGGAGGCTGTAGTAGAATATACTTACTATTTAGACAAAATGCTTATTTTTCACTATCAACACAGAGTTTAAGCACTTAATCTTTTCATTTATATTGCAGCCTTGAGCAATTCACAAAACTTGAGTCTATTTTCTCATCAGTAAAGTCAGAATAATAGCAGTTCTCATTTTTATAGTATTTGAAGGTTTAGTATATGCTTTCCTTACCATAGCCTTGTAAAGAAAGTAGTGTAAGTATTATTATCCTCACCTTATAGATGAGGAAATTGTGAATCAGAATAATGAACTTAGTCATGATGCTATAGCCAGAATGTATCAGGGTAGAATTCAAAGTCAGATCCTCTAACTCCCAGTCTGGTAGTCTTTTAATTGTAACACCTTCCTCAGTAGTTGTGAAAGTCAAAGGAGACAAAATTGTGGTAAAGTTCTTTGTGACCACAAAGTTTTGTGTATTAGGAGTTATTATTTAACTATTATAATAGAAGAAGAGAAAGTTTGACAAATGTGGCTGTTACTTAGAGCAAAGGAATTTTCTTTGTTATGTATAAAGTTGGAACCTGTTGTCTTTGGTAGCAAGATGATTCTGTCTCAGTTTCCTTTTCTCTCCCTTGGTTAGCTGGCCCTGAGAGCTGGTAATGAGAAAGAAGAAGGAGAGACAGCAGATACTGTTGGTTGCTGTTCTCTTCGTGTTGAACACATACAGCTATACAGTGAGTTGGATGGGCAAGAACATGTTGTTGAATTTGACTTTCTGGGAAAGGACTCTATCCGATACTACAACAAAGTACCTGTTGAAAAGCCTGTGAGTACTTTGTTTTGTCATGTTGCACTCCCAAAATGTGAGATCTGAGGCATTTTCTTTAACTTCAGTTAATTATATTACAGTAAAAATGGAATCTAGCAACTCTGCCATATCTTCCTTCATAGAATTCATAGAATCCAAAAGTTGGATGGGACCTCAGATACCATGTAATCTAATCTATACCTGACCACAGGTGGTCCTCAGACCTTTTGCTAGAAGACTGTGAGTGAGGAATAGTCTACTAACTCATAAGGCAGGCTAGTGCAGTTTTAGGTAACTCTAATTATTAGATATCTGTTTAGATGATGCTAACTAAAAGTTTTCCTGATATCTTTTCTCATTGTAACTTATAGTCATTTATTCTTAGCTCTGTCTTTTGGCACAAAGTTGGAAAAATCTTAACTAATTCCTCTTTCTCTTGATAGCCTTTAAATATTTGAATTTACCTTTGTTCTTTAAATTGAATATCTTTAGTTCCTTCCACTGATTTTTAAGGTCCATCCTTAGAGATAGTCACCTTCTTATAGACATTCTGCATCTTATCAATATCCTTTCTAAAATGTGATGCCCAGAATCAAGTACAATATTTTACACAGTACAGGTTACTGTGCCCTTTCTTTTTTTCAGTATGCTATTCACTCTTTTTAAAAATTTAATAGTATTTTATTTTTTCCAATTACATGTAAAGACAATTAATATTCATTTTTCAAAGATTTTGAGTTTCAAATTTGTTTTCTCTTGCTTACTCCTCTTTCACCCTCCCCAAGTCAGCAAATAATCTATCAACATCCCTAAATGGGAAGATGATACATATAACTCTTAAGAACTATATTTCTGTTAGGGCAGTTAGAAGGTACACAGTTTAACCTTATTGAATAGCATGTTTTTTCCTGTTTACCTTTTTATGCTTCTCTTGAGTCTTGTATTTGAAAGTCAAATTTTCTATTCCGCTTTGGTCTTCCTCCCCCCATCTCTTTCAACTCCCTTCACCCATCAGATAATATCATATTTTAAAGACAAAGATGAAACACAGATGAAAACATACAGAAATCAAAGTTAAGATAAAAGCTACTTGCTTAGAAGAGTTTTCTTTCCTTTTTTTTTACCTTTCTGTCCATTTCCTGCTCTGCTCAGAGCAGTTGTGTGTTGTGTTTTTTGGTTCTTTTTTCCCCCCCAGTATCACACACAATTTAGCCTAATTCCTCTCCCTGAAAACCCTCAGAGTGCTTTTCTCATAGCCCTCTTGGGCAAAGTTTTAGCCAAGAGTTGTCCAATTTTCCAAGAGTAGGTGCCCTCATAGCTTGCCTCAGATTCGTTGAACCTTTTTATGTTGGGGGTGGGGTTCAAGGCAATGGAAATAAGTGACTTCCTCAAGGTCACATGGCTAGGTAATTATTTAAGTGTTGGATTTGAACTCAGATCATCTTGACTGCAGGGCCAGTGGCTCTATTTACTGCATCACCTAGTTGCCCCTCATTTAGCCCACTTAATCAAACCACCTGCAAGGAATTTCAGACCTTGTCTGCTCATCAGCTCTTTAAAATTAATAAGAGGCTCTGATCCCAAAATGGACCCCAAAATTCTTCAAGCAGCTCCTCACACTCTCACTTATTTTTCAATCTCTCCCTGTCTACTGACTCATTTTCTATTGCCTACAAAACATTCATATCTCCCTGTCTAAAAAAAACCCTCATGTGATCCTTCCATTTCTGCTATTGACCTAAACCTCTTCTATCCTCTGTGACTAAACTCAGAAGAGCCATTTACAGTAGGTACTTCTACTGTATCTCTTCTCATTCTCTTCTTAATTCTTTACAGCCTGACTTCTGACTTAATCATTTCACTGAAACTTTTCTCTTCAAAGTTAATAATGATCTCCTAATTGACATATCTGATAGCCTTTTCTCAGTTCTCATTCTCCTTTACCTCTCTATAGCCTTTAATACTATAGATCTTCTCAGTTTTTTGGGGATACTACTCTCTCCTGGTTTTTCTCCTACCTGTAAGACCATTCCTTCTCTGTTTTCTTTGCCAGATCCTCTTCCAAATCACTCTTTCCTATCATAGGTATCCCTCAGGATTCTATGCTGGGCCCTCTACTTTTCTTATTCTCTTCTATCGCACTTGGTCGTCTCATCAGCTCCCTTGGATTTAACTACCATCTCTGATGATTTTTCAATTCTGTCCCAATCTTTTACTCCTCTAATCTCACATCTGCAACTTCCTTTTAGCTATAACTAAATGTTCAGTAGACCTTATAAACTCAACACATCCAAAAATAGAACTCCTTTTCTTTCCCCTCTAAACCTCACCTCCTCTCTGCCTTCCCTATTACTATAGTGGTCAATACCATCCTCCCAGTTCCTCAGGCTCATAACCTAGGAGGCAACCTGGATCCCTCTCTGTCCCTCACTCCCCAGATTCAGTCTATTGCTAAGGCCTGTCAATTTCACCTTTGCAGCATCTCATAATGCTCCCTTCTCTTCTCCAACACCCCTGCCATCCTGGTACAGGCCCTCACTACCTCACACCTGGATTATTGCACTAGCCTGCTGGTGGGTCTATCTAGAGTCTCCCCACTCTATCCTTCCTTCAATCATTAAAGTAATTTTCCTAAAGCATAGGTCTGATCATGTCACACACTCTCTTCTCTCCTCTCCCCACCTCACCCCATACACAATAAAAATTTAGGGGTCTCCCTCTTGCCTCCATGATTACATGCAAAATGATATTTCTCAAAGCCCCTCCATCTAACCCAGCCCCCTTCAGTCTTTTGAGGTATTCTTTGGTCCAGTGAAACTGACCTCCTAACTCTTCTATGAACAAGATACTTCCATCTCTTGGCCCAGGCATTTTCTCTGGCTGTTTCTCATGCTGCAAAATGCTTTTCCTCATCTGCTCCAGATACTGGCCTTTCTTTAAGTCCCAATTGAAATTCCAACTTCTACATGAAGCCTTCCCATATTCTAATTCCAGTACTTTCCTTCTATGAATTATTTCCTGTTTATCCTGTTTCTAACTTGCTTTATATGTAGTTGGTGCTTAGTAAATGTTAATTGATCAACTGTCTCTACCTCTATTGATTTTGACCAAATGTTTCTCATTTAAGCTTCCTTGCCTCAAGGTCTTGAATTTCTCCATGTGATTATAACTTCTTACTATATGACGTTCTACTCTATCCCACTCCCTTAGACTGCTTTTAAATAAGGTATCCTCTTCCAAATTGATATTTTAGTCAGGGTTCTCATACTGTCAGATATCACTGAGGTCATATTTACCTCCTTGTGATAGAGGTCATCAAATTGGTTGCCTGTTTTTTTGTGCATGTTTATGTAGAAGTCTGAGTCCATGGGATCTGTTCTGCCGTGTACTTTTGTGTTTCACCTTTTTTCTTCTTCCTATATTATAGGTGACATAACTAGCTGACAATAAACAAAGAGTTCTCCTTTTCCCCCTCCTTATCCCCACCTTTTTTTAGTTCAAAGGCCTTTCCACAAGATTTACAGGTCTCTAAAGAATTCTTATCCATATTTTTTAAGTTCCATCTTTGATAAGTATCCTATGATTCCTATATTTTAAACTATGATCCAGAATCTAAATCCAGTGCCCAGCATCTATTTTACCAATCTTCCTTTCTTTTCTGAATCTCTTCCCTTCCCTTTATTGAATAAAATCAACCAAACCGCTTAAGACTTTCAAGTTCTTGCCTAAGTAATACTTCTTCTGTTTTCTTTGTGCTCTGGAGTTTACCCTAGGTTCCTGAAGGTTATGCTAGCAGAATATAAGTTGAGGCAGGTATTGTCAAATTGGAAAGTCTTTTAATATGGGTCTGGCAACACCAAGAACCACAATAACCAATCTAGTTAAGTGCAGAGAGATTCATTACCAGATCAGACACCAGGAGATGAATATGTTTTTGCCACAATTCAATCACTCCTCTTAGACTTCCATGAGTGATTGTTATCAGAATCTATAGATGAGATCACCTTCCCAAGAATCATTGATCCTTGAAGTATTGAAATAAATGTGGGACTTTTTGGCCACCAACTTGATTCCTGTACCTCACCTGTCTTCTTCCAGTTTCCATCATGTCCTTTCATTGAGAGTCTGTTTCTGAATTTACTGGATACTTCTATACTGAAACATTTATGCATTCTTTGGGTTTTTCTCTTCATTACAGGTATTTAAAAATTTGCAGCTTTTCATGGAGAATAAGGATCCAGGAGATGATCTGTTCGATAGACTTAATGTGAGCTTTTGGGGGGGAAATGGTTTCTATTAACTTTGCTACTAATGTCATACTGATAGCATAAAATGAAACTGTCACTTCTACAATGTATTTTTATGTAATATTGATCTGACTGAAGATTATAGAATATCAAATAGAACACAGCATTTGAAAGCTGACATGAGTAATAGATTCACATCCATTAAATGTAGCTTTGTCAAAAAGTCTTTTGACAAGAAATAATGTGTTTTAATTCATCACACATTGAATGTTTCTTTGTTATTGTATTAATCTTAGTTGACGGTGCAGAAAAAGTTTATCTTGAAATGTCCACAGTGTAATACTTATATTGGCAGCCACTAGAGAGTTAACCAGACAATGGTTAGACTTGACTTTGTCACAGGGATAGGCTAGGCTTAACTCTGACCCTATGACTATTATTGGAGGCTGGTTTCTTACTCCTTTGGTTTCCTTTAGTGTTCTATACTCTCTTCTTATGCTCTCTTTTGTCCCCATGAAAGCCTCTTTTGCTACAAATTGAGAAGAGAAGGGAAGCAATTATGGCATTCTTGAAAATCCTATTTAAACCCCATTGTTACTTTATGTTTTCAGACATCAACCTTGAACAAACATCTTCAGGACCTGATGGATGGATTGACAGCCAAGGTGTTCAGGACTTATAATGCATCCATCACACTGCAGGAACAACTGAAAGCACTGACCAATGGTAATGAGCTCCATCATGGTGTGGATTCTATTTTTTAGTACCAAGGAGTGAGTGAAAGATTATCTTACAGCTTAACTTGCCACTGACAGCATATTGAGATTAGCAGAACTGCTGGTTCTGCCAGCAGGACCTGGGAACACATGCAGGCAGTGTTCTATCTGTGCCTCAGTTCCTTCACCTTTTTACTGGGATGATAATCCTGATCAACCTAAGGCTGTGAGAATAACTCTTAAATTGCTCTTGCAGGGTAAGCCGCCCTTCTTCTCATTAAGCAGCTACTCATTTGAGTGACTGCTATGTGCAGGGTACCAGGAAGATAACAAGGTATAAGAGACAAATTTAAAAAAAACTAGAAATAGCGGGTAAGGAAAGGGCAGGAATTTCAAATGACTGGGTACTACTACTAAATAAAATAAGCTTTGTGTTTGGTATGTTAATGTTATTAGTTAAGGGCCTAGTTTGTGCCAGGCACTGCTATAAAAGTCCTGGTTTACCAAGAAAGGCAAAAAAACAGTCTCTGCTCTCAGAGATTACAACATGCCAATAATATACAGTCACACAACAGATAGGAATTCATCTCAGAGGGAAAATACTAAGACTAGGAAGCTTAGGAAAGTGGGACTGTAGGTGAGACTTGAAGGAAACCAGGAGAACTAAGAGTCAAGGATGAGAAGAGTGCTACAGACAATGGGGGGTAGGTAACCATTGAAAATGTCTGGAGCTGGAAATGGGTTATTTTGTGGGAGGAACATTCAGGAGGTCAATGTTACTGGATCACAGAACACATGCAGGTGAGTAAAGTGTAAGAAGACTGAACTGGTAGGAAGGGGTCAGGTTAGGAAGTGCTTTGGATATCAAACAGGAGTATTTTTTTTCCTGTAGGTAATGTGGAACCTGAAGTTTTTTAAAGAGAAAAGTGATATGATTAGACCTGAGCTTAAGGAAGATGAGTTTGGCAACTGAGTGGAGGATGAATAGGAGGGGAGAGAGACTTCAGGCAGGAAGCCCAACCAGAAGGTTATTAATATAGCATAACAAATACGAAATGAGGATAATCTGTATCAGAGGAGAGAGAAATGTTATTTACCAAGGTAGAAAGAAAGTACTTGACAACCAATTGACATAATGAGTGAGAGAAAATGAGGAGTTGAGAGTACCATCTGGAAATATGGTATTAGTATTGTGAATTAGATTGAGTTGTTTTAAAACAAAACAGGCAGTGTGATAGTTTTATTCTGATTTTTTTTTAAAAATAGCCATATCATGGGACCAAATGGAAGGAAAACTAAGTCTAACAATTATAATTTTTCATTTATCAATGAACAGAAAGCAAATTGCAGAATAGATTAGAAAACAAAATCCAGCAATTTGCTATTTACAAGTAATTTATCTAAATCCAGATAAGTAAAGGGTGAGAATAAAGTCTGTTAGATTTCAAGTGAGTAGAAATAACTAGTTTGCAATTATGATTTCAAACCTGACTGTAATAAACATAGCTATCCTTGAGAGAAAAACAGAAAAGCTGTATTATAATTAATATAATGAAGATCACAGGATCTGAAAGAGGAGCTTTAGAGGCCATCTTAGTGAAGCTAGTCTAAACAACAATCAATTCTTCAGTATATCTGATAAGTAGTGGTAGTAGTAGTAGTAGTCATCATTCACCCTTTCTTTAATATCTAAATAAATACCCATGGATATTTAAGGACGTTAGTCATCCTGGCTACTTTCCTCTGGATGTTCCTGCAATTTTTCAGTGTCCTTTCTAAAGTATCGTTCTAGGAATTGAACCCAAATAATCCATATGTGATTTGATTTTACCTTGTTGGGCCTTGATTTACCTCTCTTTAAATAAGACATTGGACCCTTCCAGCTCTAAATCCACTTTCAAAGCTTAACAATAAACAATTCATTAATTGAGTTTTTAAAAAAGAAAGCAAAAACTCATAATAAATGATGAAGAAAAAAACAAAAGAAACTTAAACAGCAAAATAGGTGGCAACCAAATAGGAACATAAAATAAATTGAATGAACAAGTACAAAATATAAAAATGTAAATATAAATAAAACAAAATTGTAATCTTAATATTACCTTCTCAAAGAGAAATTAAGCAAACCACAAAAGAATTCCTATGAAGAAAAAAATCTGACTCTCAATAGATTTACAGGTGATTCTCTCAAATATTTACAGAACTAATTCCTAAGTAATATAATCTTTTTTTTTAAATAAAAAGAAAGTTTTCAAAGCATTTTAGTAAATAAATATAGTGCTGATTCCAAAATCAGGGAGGAATAAAGCATAAAAGAATATTGTACATTAATATCACTAATGAAAATTGGTTAAAGGAAGTAGATTATAAACAAAAAAGTATTCATTTTGACCAAGTTGGATTTTATATGCTAGAAATAAAATCACACTAACAAACATAATTATTTCAGTAGATGCAGAAATAGCATTTAATAAAATATATCTCTCTCTTAGGAATAAAAAGACCTTTCCTTGATATCTAAACTATTAGGCAGCTACACTGTACATATTCATTGAATAGAGAGCTGGACATGAGACCAGGAAGATCTGAGTTCAGATTAGGCCTGAAACTTTTTATTAACTGTGTGACCCTGACCCAGTACTTCAGCCACCTGTTTCTTTTCTTGTATGTAAATGGAGATAATAATAGAATATAGCCCCCCAGTTCTTTCTAAAAGATAACATGAAAAGTTTTCCCAAAGAAGGTTGGTAGTAAAATAAGAATGCTTACTGTCCCTGTTATTTTTTTTTTTAGATTTTTTTTTTCAAGGCAAATGGGGTTAAGTGGCTTGCCCAAGGCCACACAGCTAGGTAATTATTAAGTGTCTGAGCCCGGATTTGAACCCAGGTACTCCTGACTCCAAGGCCAGTGCTTTATCCACTATGCCACCTAGCCACCCCTACTACGCCACCTAGCTGCCCCTTGTCCCTGTTATTTTATAATAGTGTTATAAATATACAGTAAGCTAAAAATAAGGAATTATGGGACTGAGTTATCATAGAAGGAAAAATTATCTCTGAACAGAATGGCCTTCATGATTTATTGAGAAAAAAGCTCTTTGAATGCCATATTGGCATTGTATGCAAAATAAATCTAGGGAAAAAGTCATTTCTATATTTTATAATAATCAAGGCAAAGATAAAAGGAATACCATTTAAAATAACAAAATGGAGTGTTAATAGGATTCACCTAATTTGATACCCACAATTTATATCAATAAAACTGCAAAATGTTTTTCACTTAAATTAAGGTAGAATTAAAATAAAAATAACTAGTTTCTCTACTGTATTCATATCACCAAGAAAATTTTGTCAGGAAAAGACCAGTCTGTAAAATGTTCTTGGCGGCATTATTTTTTTTTAATAAAAATTTATGAATTAACCATGTACCTAATGATTGGGGAATATCTGAACAAATTGTAATGTCTCGATCAGCAATATATTATTAAACATCTACTTAATAGAGTAGGAGAAAGTGAGGTTGGTGATTATGCATAGCATCCCTCTCAGTCATACCCAATTCACTTTGCATATCAAGGCATCACAACCCTGATGTCTTGGTCCTCTTGGAGAACAAAGGACAAATGACAACCTTTGTGAATAGTAGGAACTGCTCCACTGCTAGCCAGTTGAACAATACAGTTTCTTCCTTCCCTCCTTCCTTCTGTCTTCTTCCTTTCTTTCCTTTCTTTTTTTTCCTTTCTCACCCTTACCTGTTGTTACTCTAATTTGATCATTGAAACCTGGTAAATTTGCTGCCCCAAGTCTCTCTGTTTCCCATTGATTGGCCAATAGTAGACCCTGAGCTGACCTACTTGGTCATTTTTGGGTCCTGATTGGCTCAGAATGAGTATAAATAGCAATTGTTTTCCCGTCTCATATTGATTTTTGTTGGGGGGGGGTTGGGAGGTAAGTAGGTAAATGAGGCCATTTTTTTTTTGCTATTTTTTTTTTTAATCTAGCCTAGCTCACTGAATGGACACTGCCTCATCATACTGAGATGTGTTAAAGACCTCAGCTTAAAAAGGCCAAGGTCTCCCACTTCATCTAGGCCCAACTTTAGTCAATCCTGATCCATATCTGGCCACTGCACCCAGATGGCTTTGTTTGTTTTTTGCAAGGCAGTGGGGTTAAATGACTTGTCCAAGGTCACATAGGTAATTATTAAACTCAGGTTCTCCTGACTCCAGGGCTATCCACTGTGCCACCTAGGTACCCCAACCCAGATGACTCTGGGGGAGAAAATGAGATTGATGACTTTGATGAGCCCCCTCATGTAAATCCAAGACCTGGAATCACATCCCTTAAGTCATCGTGGTACTCTTTGAGAATGAAGGACAAACAACAGTTATTTACTAGGGCCTTCTAAGTGCTAAGGATACAAAGACAGGGTTGAAACAGTCCTTATCCCCAAAGAACCTACATTCTCTCGGAGACATAAATATATGAATATATGTGTAACATATTACAAGAGTAATATCTCCAAGAGAATGAGGAAAGTTATACTTGAACTAAGAGAAAACAAAGAGATTGTACAAGGCAGAATTTATTAGGTAGTGTATTCCAAGTATGATCAATAGCCAGAGCAAAAACACAGAGCTGGAATTAGAGTGTCTTAACTAAATAAGGAACAGCCAGAAGATCAGTTTGACTGTGCCACTGAGTATGGAAAGGGAAGTTATATAAAATGAGGCTGAAAAGGTAGATTGGTTAGATTTTGCATGACTTTAGAAAATTAAAGAAAATCAATTTAGGCAGCTATTATGGACAGTGGATTGATGTGAGGAGAGACTAAGGCCCAAGGACAGGAATTATGATGCAATTGCAGTTAGCCAGATAGAGGAAGTGAATACTTGAACTGGCCAGGCCCCAAGGTGGTGACAGTACAAGTGATAAGAAGGACTTGGAAGCGAGAATTGTGATGGTAGAAATGGCAACATTAGGCAATGATTGAATGTGTGGGGTGTGTCTGAATATAATGAATTATCAGCGCACTATAACAAACAACAAATAAGAAAAATGTTAAGAAATTTGAGAAGATTGTAATGTGGGAAATTATGTAAACAGAGCAAAGAATGTGATGGGCAATTACTACAATATTGTAAGTAAAGACGACTTTAAATGGGAACAAAATTCACATCAAAGACAAAAAGTTACCAAAATATAAGTTTGTATGTTGCATCATTTGTGATCACTCTTTAACATTCCTTACTTAACTTTTAGTGAGGATTATACAGTCTGGTAGATTAAATGAAAAATATGCTAAGATCTTTTATGGAGTTTTGGAACAAAATATATTTGATAAAAAAAATTTGAAAAACAAAACTGTTGAGAAATCAAAAAGAGTGAGATCTGAGAAAAGACTATCAGATTTAGACATTAAGAGATCGTTTATATTTAAGGATTGTGAAAAATAAGTATATAATTCTGGAAAGAGCACTTTGGAGTTATAGCAAAAAAAGTGATTAAAATATTCATAGCCTTTGATCCAGCCTTCTCTTTGTTATAAAAGTTGAAAAAGAACAGTAACAAGGGTTTAGCAAAGCTAGAGCAGCAAGAAGACATGGGAGGCAAGGGATTCAAGGAAAGAAAACTGTGTAATAGTACTGGCTACACAGAGGTCAAGATTAAGAGTAAGACAGACAAGGCCATAGGAAAGATTAGTTGTAGTGAGACAGAGGGACATTTGAAAGAACAGAAAATTATAATCATTGAGAACAATTTCAGGGGCACCTAGGTGATGCAGTGGATAGAGCACTGGGCCCTGGAGTCAGGAGTACCTGAGTTCAAATCTGGCCTCAGACACTTAATAATTACCTAGCTGTGTGGCCTTGGGCAAGCCACTTAACCCCATTGCCTTGCAAAAAAAAAACTAAAACAAATACCCTAAAAGAGAACAGTTTCAGATTCCCTTATCATGAAGGTATGAGTGATGGGAAGGTCTTAGTTTGACCATTTCTATGAGTGACTGAAGTAGAATGAAGGATCAAGAAAGTTAAGACTGAGGAAATAGGAGGCCAGGATGTTGTCATAGGAGATATCAGATATCACACATGTATTGTTGAAGAACCCCAATCATGAAGGAGTAGATTAGGATGGATACTGAGATCTAGGGACTAAATTCTTGGCTCATCTAGATGATAAAAAAATATATTGAATTTCAAAAGGTTGTTGAGGGATTTCATCAGTCTGAGGATCTGCAAGTTGGTAACTAGTGTGTCTCTTCTGTGCTTAATGCTGGTAAACATGACAGAAGAATAACTGGTACTTGAGAGGGTGATCTGAGCCTGTGGACTTCTGGAAGGAACCAAGCAAGAAAGGTTTAGGATGACAGAAGGGCAGGATGATGGAGCAGGACCTAGGCAATATGTGAGAAGGGGAAATCCGTGCCAAGCCATGGTGGGAGCCTACATTGAGAGCTAGAGATGTTGGGATCAGTACATACTCTTAGTGTCAGTTCTTTTGCTTAATGCTAACCTGGAAGCAGGGAGAGAGAATAATGCACACCTGGAAGAGAGCCTGCTTCTACATCGTGCCCAGGCTCTTGTTTGAGTTAGCTTCCTGACCATGAAAAACCTGGTATCTTCTGGGTCCTGAGAGGAGTGAGACACTGTTGTTTTTCTCTGAGTTTGGTTGACTACTGAGCAGCGTCAATGTGACCCACATTCCCACAGGGCAGTAGTTCCTGATCTGAATCCCAATCTTGAAGGAAAGGGCTGATTGATGGGATATATTTATGTAAATGGCCATTTTCTTTCCATTCATTTATTGTTGTTAGTGATTTTCAGTCTTCCCACCCTTCATGACCCCATCTCAGTAGAGATGCTGCAGTGGTTTGTCATTCTTTCTCCAGCTTATTTTACAGATGAGGAAACTGAGGCAAATGGGGTGAAGTGACACACAGTGTCACACAGCTAGTCACTCCATCCACCGCACTGTCCAGCTGTCCGTTTTTTTTTCTTCATTCATAGACTCTTAGAATTTTAGAACTGGATTGGATCTCAGTCTATTCACCATCCTTTCAAGTTTCGGAAATCCTTGGAAACTGAGGCCCCGGGAAGTAGGGTACCTTTCATGTCATGCTCCTAGAGGTCTGGGAAAAGCCAGATGACTGGGTCTTTGTGCAAATGTGGTTAAGATTGAGGTATGTGGCCCTATACCAAGATAAGATCCAAATGGATACAGGATTTAGACATAAAAAACAATACTATAAGCAAATTAGAAGATCAAGGACTAGTTTACCTGTCAGATCTATGGAAAGGGAAGCAGTTTATGACTAAGGAAGAGATGGAGAACATGACTAAAAGAAACTAGATGATTTCAATTGCATTAAAAATTAAAAAGCTTTTGCACAGATAAAACCACTGTAACCAAGATCAAAAGAAATGTAGTAAACTGGGAAACAATCTTTACAACTAATATTTCTGACAAAGGATTCATTTCTAAAATATACAAAGAACTGAGTCATATTTAAAAGAAAAAAAGCCATTTCCCAGTTGACAGGTCAAAGGATATGCAAAAGCAATTTACAGATGAAATCAAAGCAATCCATAGTCATCTGAAAAATTGCTCTAAATCATTACTTATTAGAGAAATGCAAATTAAAGCTTCTCTGAGGTACTACCTCACACCTCTCAGACTGGCCAATATGACCAGAAAGGATAACATCATTGTTGGAAGGGTTGTGGGAAATCTGGGACACTATTTACATTGTTGATGGAGCTGTGAACTCATCCAACCTTTCTGGAGAGAAATTTGGAACTTCACTCAAAAGCCAACAAAAATGTGCATACCCTTTGATACAGCAATACCACTACTGGGTCTATACCCTGAAGAGATGATGAAAAAGAGTAAAAAAAATCACTTGTACAAAAATATTCATAGCAGCCCTGTTTGTGGTGGCAAAGAATTGGAATCAAGTAAATGTCCTTCAATTTGGGAATGGTTTAGCAAACTGTGGTATATATATGTATGTCATGGAACACTATTGTTCTATTAGGAACCAGGAGGGATGGGAATTCAGGGAAGCCTGCAGGTATTTGCATGAACTCATGATGAGTGAGATGAGCAGAACCAGAAAAACACTGTATACCCTAACAGCAACATGTGGGTGATGATCAACCTTGATGGATTTGCTCATTCCATTAGTGCAACAATCTGGGACAATTTGGGGCTGTCTGCAATGGAGAATACCATCTGTATCCAGAGAAACAACTGTGAAGTTTGAACATAGACCGAGGACTATTATCTTAAATTTAGAAAAAAAACTGACATCTTATTGTCTGATCTTGCTATCTCTTATACTTTGTTTCTTCCTTAAGGATATGATTTCTCTCTCATCACACTCAATTTGGATCAGTGTATACCATGGAAACAATGTAAAGACTGACAAATTGCTTTCTGTGGGGGGGTGGGGGAGGGAAGTGAGATTGGGGAAAAATTGTAAAACAAAAAATCTTTTTTAAAAAAAAAGGTAAAAAAAATGATTGAGGTGTGTGGCCCATCAGACCACAGGAACCCCAAAGGGAGCCCAGACTTGTCTGATGACAGCTGCCCCTTGGGTCCTCATGACTCTTTTCAGTGTTCTCTTGATATTTTGGCTCATAAGTGTGTCTCTGCATCTTCCAGCTGAAGACAACATAGCAGCTAAAATTTTGTCCTATAACCGAGCAAATCGAGCAGTAGCCATTTTATGCAATCATCAGAGGGCAACACCTAAGACTTTTGAGAAGTCCATGCAGAATCTTCAGACAAAGGTAAAGTTTTGGATAACGATTAATATAAGTATTGGGATGGGGTAGTTTTTTAATGTTATAGATCCCTACACTTTGTCTTTTGGCAGTGTGACTCTGTAAATGTACAGGATCCACAGGAAGTAGTTGATAGCCCTCCCCAATCTCTTAAGTCAGATTTCTAGACATCATAGAGCTATTTTTCAGGGAAAAAAAGTGTTCTTTTCTGAGTTCTGGTATCCCATTACTGAAGTCCAGTTACCCTATTTCCAAGTCAAACAGGTAACTGCCTCAGATAGCTATGGGGAGGTAACTTTGTTTCAGGCTCTGCACATTGAACTAAGTATAATCCCTCCAAAGATAAAACTGTTATTATTCCTGATCAAGATGTGACTTGGAGCTTTGCTCAGGCATATTATGCCAGGGGGTAAGAGGTCATTGTCTCCAGCCTCCTCATTTTACAGGTGAAAAATTGAAGCCCAGAGAACTAGAGGGAGGAGTTGGCAAAACTGGGATATCAGCCCGTGCCTCTGCCTCCAAACCCAGTGTGCTTTCTTCTTTTTGCTGCTTAATGATAATCCACTCACCTACCCACTCCCCTTTTTGCAGCTAAGGACCATAGTGCCTTTGTCTATATGAGATCTAAATGGAGAAGCCCCATAGTGTAGAGCTGGAAGAGCACTGGACTTGGAAACTAAGTCTGATTCCTGGGTCAGATCACTTAACCTCACAGATCACTTAAGCTCTACTTGACTCAATTTCTTCATCTTCAGAATTGGAGCTAATCCCACCCTTAGTAACTGGGCGTATGAAGATGTTCCTTAGGAGGAAAATCTTGGGCCACCTCAGAAGATGAGGGGGCTCTCCTTTACCAGATGTCTGTAAATGAAAGCTGAGTGACAGTTGGGAATTCTATAGAAGGGATTCCTGCTGAGATTCCACTTAGACTGGGCTCTCCATGGGTACCATTCAACTCTTAAATTTCTCTGAGAAAGGGCTTGTCTAATGGAATTTTCTTTTGAAGATCGATGCTAAAAAGGAGCAACTAGCCATGGCAAAACAGGATCTAAAGAGAGCAAAGGCTGATGCCAAAGTGAGAAAGGATGTCAAGTCCAAGTGGTAAGCACAGATGCATCTGGTGGTGGCCATTGTGTTCCAGTGTTAGTCAGAATTGATGAATTACCCGTTGTATTTAAATTTTTCCTTGAATATTTCTTTGACTATTAATAGCAAATTCAGTCAGGTCTAGATAAATATACTTAAGTTTTAGCTGGTTGTCTAGTTGCTTATTAAGAGATCTAAGCCCAATAAGTGATGGTTTGGTGCATGTAGTTTTTGGGGGTTTTTTAGGATTTTGCAAGGCAAATGGGGTTAAGTGACCTGCCCAAGGCCACACAGCTAGGTAATTAATAAGTGTCTGAGGCCAGATTTGAATTCAGGTACTCCTGACTCCAGGGCCGGTGCTCTATATACTGTGCCACCTAGCCACCCCTACATGTAGTTTTTTGATGGAAAGAATACCCATCACTGGATGACTTGGAGCACCACTTCCCCCCAAAAGAAAAATCTGTTTCTTCATTTGTAGAATAAAGGGATTAGACTACATTCTTTAAAGGTACCCTATAGCTGCAGCTAGGTGGCGCAGTGGATAGAACACTGGCTTTGTAGTCAAGAGGACCCGAGTTTAAATGTGGCTTCAGACAATAATTACCTAGCTGTGTATGGCCTTGGGCAAGTCAACTTAACCTCACTGCCTTGCAGAAACTCCCCCCAAAAAGGTACCCTATAGTAGAGATTACACCAGACTTTCCCTTTAGACTGTAAATTCTACAAAGGCATAGGCAGTGTCTCTTCCTTCTTGCATATGATTTCAGGAATGTCATGTAAAACTTGCCCAGAGTCAGGCAGAGGGCTAGAAAAATATTGGCATTTGGGGAGCAACTGAGAGACTAAAATTAGGGTGGAAATAGCAAGAGAATGTAACTGAGACACAGTAGTGGCAAAATTAGAAATCCCCAAGAGGGACAATGGGGGAGAAGAGGAATAATTTATATAGCCAGACTCTTTCAGGTACTACAATTTTTATTTAAGACATTTTACAATTAGAGTGGACAGAATTGATTTTTTACTATTATTTCTTACATTTAAATTTAAAAAAATTAAGACAGGAAACACAATGGGGGCTTAGCTTCTGCCCTCTATGAGAGGGCAGGATTTATCAGAATGGGGTCCTATGGATGGTTTCTTAATAAGGACTTCTGTTTCTATCCATGAGCTAAGATAAAGGGCCAGGGGATGGACAGAGTCCATCCTTGTTTGTTGGAGGTCCCAGGTCCTCACTGAACATTTTAGGACCAGATCTTATGCCAGGATACTGTAGGGAGCACTCTTGGGGTTCCACAGTTGAGCTGATGGGGTTTAACTCTGTTCCTGAGTCCCCGTTCTAACAAGCAGGCCACAGTTTTTCCCAGGACTATGTGGTGTTGGCATACACTGGGTGGAGAGATGCCTAACTCCTCGACAGTGCATGGCAGCCAAGAAGAGGAGAGAGAATAGCAGGCTTCTGCAGCTCTTCTGTTGCATCCATCATTTTATTGATAAGATTGAGGCAGAGAGCCTAGTTCTTTCTGCTGGTGTGTTGTGCATTGAGAAGCTTGTTGGAAAAGCTGAAGTCTGGCCTCCCCTGCTGATGGCTCTGACCCGGGCAGCCTTCTCTGGGTCCCCTCCCAGGCCCCGAGTGTTAGGTGCTCACTGAGCCCTCAGGCCTCCCTCCCCCCGGAGATCATGGTGGATGTGTTGGGGGGGGGTTTTCTAGTTTATTGAGTCTGGCTGCTTGGAAGCAGACAAATGTGTGGGTGAGAAGGTAATTAAGTACATTGTAATTCTATTTTTCCTAGTAATGTGGACAAGAAGAAAAAGCTACTGACCAAATTAGAAGAACAGCTCCTGAAGCTGCACACTCAAGCCACAGATAAGGAAGAAAACAAGCAAGTCGCCCTAGGCACATCCAAACTCAACTACTTGGATCCCAGGATTAGCATTGCCTGGTATGAGAAGCCAGAAAGGGGCTGGTGGAAGCTTTTTCTAAATGTGCATGTTTTCAGGTGATTTGGGTTGTGTCCCAAGAGACAGGGACCTCCTGGTTGAAAAGGGCAGAAGCAAATGAGACCTTTTGTCAAGTGGTTTTGATCCTTCCTTGATCCTCCTCTTTTTCCCCAGTGTAGATTTTAAAAAATAACCCAAGCCTTTTTTCATGATAGTTGGTTGCCTCACCACTCTTATTCTGACCTTCATTTCACAGGATAGTGTCACATTTTGATATTCATCTTCCAATCCCTGACCTTGCTTTCCTCTTCATACGTGTATTTACAAGATCTGAATTAATCCTTGAGGCCCGTGCCCTAGAACCAAAACGTCCCTCTCTAAACTTGAACAAAAACACCTCTGTGAAGTCTAATTTCCCCTTCTTTCTTTCTCTTCTCAGTTTTCTTTTTTAAACTGTCATATTTTTTCTTCTACCTTTCTAATAAATGTACTTACTATGTACTATATTGACCTTTCCACAGGTGTAAGAAGTTTAGAGTGCCAGTGGAGAAGATTTATAATAAAACCCAGAGGGAGAAGTTTGCCTGGGCAATTGATATGGCAGATGAAGAGTTTGAGTTCTAAGCTAGTATTTCGATATCTATTTTTGAATCGTTGAAGTTTTCAATTATTAAACAACATTGGGAAAAATTTTGCACAATGAAGTATTTTACTAAACATATATTTGGTTCTGCAGTCTGAATGCTGATTCTGCTTCCTGGGTCTTGGTCAGAAATATAATTGGGATCTCCTTTCTGATGTGACTGCTGAGGTCATCAGCTTTTGACTTTTCTAGCTTCTAGGACACTATTATTGAGATTTATGACAGCAGTCTATCTCTGTTGTAATATTTTCCCCCTGAATTTGTTGATGATAATGAGAACTTAAAGGAAAAATCCAAAGTCAAATAAATAATGTGTAGGGGAGGGTGGATGTGTATGCGTGTATGTGTGTGTGCATGCATGCACATGTGTCATGCGTGCACAGTTGTCTGGATGAAGGAGATTTTTAGACATTGTCTTTTTACCCAGTAGAGATTTAGTGGGTTTTCTAAGATGCAAAGCCTTAGATTTTTTTTTTTTTATTTCAGGGAAGAGATTTCATCTTTTAATCATCCTTAGTTAGAAACATGGGCAGCTCTATTGCTAAGTAAATAGTCAGTATCATGAATCAGGTGGGACTAGAACTCAGTAGAACTAATTCCCATTCCAGAGCTTTCTGTTGGAATAGTCTATAGGTTCACAAAGTTAAATCTGGGTGAGATCTTATATACCAAAAAGACCAACTTCCTCCTTTGGGAAAACGTGCTAGAAGAAGACTTTTCAAGTATTTGGAGGAGTGGAAGGGGAGGCAGTGAATGAGCATTGTTGACTTTTTTCATGCCTGTACAAGGCCTCTTCCTGCTGCCTCTCCATCTCTAGGCATAAGATGAGCCTTGACTGCACACACTCCATCCTTTCAGTTCCTTTTCAAATAAGACAAAGTCTCCTTTTAACAACACCCCCCACACACCCCCCCAGCCTTTGGAGAAAACATGTCTTAAGACCAGAATCCCATTTATCCCATGGGTTGCTTAAACTGAGCATTTCTCCTCAGCTCAGAACCCAGATGAGAAAGTATGTCCTCAGCCCTACTGAGGTTGACATGAGCCACCCATAAGATATTTGATAAGGTAAGACAAACAGTTAACCAACAGATATTTCTTGAACAATTGGCTCTTGACCAAGCTCTTTAGGGGAACAGGACAGAGGTAACATTTAGTCCCTCTCCTCAAGGAGTGACAAGACATGCATACAAAAAAGAAAAAGTTAATTACATACTTAAATTCATGGTCTTGACACTAAGAAGTTTAAAATTCATTTAAAATTGCTAAGTACTGGTATAGGTAGAGTAGGTTTTCTAAAAGACCTGGGACTTCAACTGAGTCTTGTAGGACAAGATAAGATGAAGGAAGGGGGTTCCAGATGAAAAGAATGAAGGCTCAGAAGCCAAATCAAATACAGTATGTGTTAAGAGCAAGGAAACCCAGATAACCACGGTGGGCCACAAGAATCATGGGCCTTCAAGACTAATCCAAGTAGCTTAGTTTACGTCCTGTAGACAATGAGAATTCATTGAAAGATTCTGAGCAGGACCATAATGTCAGTGGTTAGATCAATATGATGGTTGTGTTTGGGGTTTAGGGAGTGATTGAAAATAGGGAAATTGGTTTCATCTAAGGACACTGTGATAAAGCCCAGGAAAAAAATGACAGCTGGAAGTGCAAAGAGAAGAATTAAAACTTGATGATTATTTTTTCTCAGTACCCTTTGCTTCCATGAAACCATGTTCTACTGATTGTTTCTTTGATCTCTTCTGAGTAAGACAGAGGAAAGACTGAAAACTTGCATACATTAATTGCCTCTTTACAAGTGACTTTTCTAAAGTAAATCCAATTGGATAATGTCCTTAAGGCTATTATAATTTGAGAACTATTTGAAAACTTTGAGCAGAAAAGTCAATTACGAATTTTCCTTTACATATTCACATGAAGAGTTCTGCTGATGTGTGTGTGAACTCTGGTTAAAGACTTTCCCAGAGTTGTACTCAAAAGACCTCTCTTCACTCTAAATTACCTTATGTTCAGTGATGTCAGAGCATTTTCTCATATCTATTAGGTTTTTTTGTTTTCATTTCTGTGTGGATTCTCTGGTGTTCAGTAAGTAATACAGATTGATTGAAAGCTTTCCCACATGCATTACATTCATAAGGTCTTTCTCCTGTGTGTATTCTTTGATGCCGAATGAGATTGGAGCTCTGGCTAAAGGCTTTGCCACATTCTCTGCATTCATATGGGTTCTCTCCATGATGTATTCTTTGATGTCTAACAACATTTGAACTATGGATGAAAGTTTTCCCACATTCATTACATTCATAAGGTTTCTCTCCAGTGTGAATTCTCTGGTGCTTAATAGCATCAGAGCTCTGACTGAATGTTTTTCCACATTCGTTACATTCATAAGGTTTTTCTCCAGTGTGAATTCTCTGGTGACGTATCAGGTTTGAACTCTGGCTAAAAGTTTTGCCACATTCTTTGCATTCATAAGGTTTCTCTCCATTGTGAATTCTCTGATGTCTAACAACATGTGAGCTATGAATAAAAGTCTTCCCACAGTCACTACATTCATAGGGTTTCTCTCCAGAATGGATCCTGTGGTGTTTAATTACATCTGAGCTCTGGCTGAAGGTCTTTCCACATTCCTCACATTCATAGGGTTTTTCTCCAGTATGAATTCTCTGGTGTTTAATAACATCTGAATGGCATTTGAAGCCTTTCCCACATAGATCACACTTATGGGGTCTTGCTTCTTTGGTGTTTCCCTGATGTTTAGCAAAATTTAAATTCTGATTTAAGTTTTTCCTAGATATATTCTGTTCATGGTTTCTCTTCACTCTGGGAATTTTCACAGACAAGGAATCTTTCTGTCTCTCTGAATTGTCCTCAGTCTTAAAAGAGTCAGGGAACTCTGTTCTCTGGAGGACATCCAAAAGTCCTGATGATGGCAGCCCTGCCTGATGAGATACCCCTTCTTTGAGAAACTCTTGCTTTGAAGTCCATTCTTCCTTCTCAGCACCAATCTCATACTCTAAAACAAAACAAGACACAAATGTGATCTAATTTATGAAGAAAAAAACATTTAATTCCTAAAAATACCATATATGATGGATGTTTAAAGTATTTTAAAAGGTAGAATTGCAACTAAATGGAAACCCATGGCTATTTCACATTCAAAGCCCTTCCCATGGGGCAGCTTGGTGGCATAGTGGATAGAGCACTGGCCTTGGAGTCAGGAATACCTGAGTTAAAATCCTGCCTTAGACACTTAATAATTACCTAGCTATGTGTGACCTTAGGCAAGTCACAGTCCCATTGCCTTGCCAAAAAAAAAAAAAAGCCCTTCCCAAACTAGGATCCCCCTTCCTCTTAACCTTATCCTTTACTGATTTTTATGTATTCTGTTGTCCAATGACACTGAGCTATTTGCAGTTCCTTTAGATTGGGTGTAGGATGTGTTTGAGGAAGACTAGTGCCTTTGTGTGAGGGTTGCTGAGCCCTTTTCAGGGCTACTTTCCACCTTTGATGTCCACCTGAGCCATCTAATTCTCACCTGTGGCTCCAAGAAGCTGTAGCATGCACAGTGGCCACAACCTGGTAAACCATTTTGGCAGGTGGGCTAAACTAGGTTGAAGGTAACTGAGGGAGTCTAAACTCATCAGTGAGTAGAGGGGGGTGTTTACCCCAAGCATGTAGTCTTCTTGTGGAATGGGCAGAAGAGAAAATTTTTTCGAACAGCCATGAAGTCAGCTGAAGCAGGTGCTGTGGTAGGCTTAGAGCTTGGTTAGACATCAAAGATGCCAAGGTCATCCACTGCATTTGGAGCCATCACCAGTTGTCTTGCCTTTGCTGTGCTAGATCATGATGATTTTGGAAGAGAGTGAGGTGATTGACTTCATGCAGCCCTACCTCACTTAAATCCAATTTACACATGCAATAGACATCTTTTTTGTTTTTAGGTTTCTGCAAGGGAAATGGGGTTAAACCAGTGGCTTGCCCAAGGCCACACAGCTAGGTAATTATTAAGTGTCTGAGACCGGATTTGAACCCAGGTACTCCTTACTCCAAGGCCAGTGCTTTATCCACTACACCACCTAGCTGCCCGACATCATTCTTAAAAACAAGAAAACACAGGTGCTCCATCAGCCAACACTACATCCATTTGTGGAACCATCAATTACAGCAAATGGAGAAGTTTTGATTACTGTGGACAAGTTCACTTAACCTTGGTCATTTTCTTTTGAAGTTGACATAGACACTGCCAGAACTAACTAGGTATTTGGAAGGTTCTGAAAGAAAGTGTGGGAGAGAAGAGTGTAGGAGACTGACTACCAAACAGGTGGTCTATAGAGCTGTTGGGCTGACTTCATATCTATATGTGCCTGTGAAACCTGGACAGTCTACCAGTACCATGTCAGGAAACTGAATTGCTTCCATTTGAATTGTCTTAGGAAAACTCTGAAGATTATCTGGCAGAAGATACCAGAAACTAATGTCCTTTCTTGAGCTAAACTGCTTAGCATTCCAACATTACTACAGAGAGTTTTTTTTTAGCTCAGTAAAATAATTGATCTAGACATAGAATTAATCTCAAGTTAAAGTGATACTTGTGAGATCAAATTTGCCTCCCTGCATCAAGAATTTTTGGTGGCCAAAGAGTTTACTGACTCCTTTCTTGGATTTATTTCCTGTGAACTTCTGGGTATCTCAATTGCATTTCCTATTCATTTTTTGTATTTCCTATTATTTTTGAACTTCTGGGTATCTCAATTGCATTTCCTATTCATTTTTTGTAACTGTTTTCCCTTGTTACTGATTTGATGAATAGATGTAAACAGTCTTCTCCCTTCTCTATTTAATTCATAGCTCTTTTAATTAAATTTAATTAGATTTACATATTTGCCAGCTTATGCTAGTTGAATTCCATTCGTATCCAGGAATCTGTCATCCTTATGTTTTCAGACATGATCCAGAAGTCTAAATTGCAAGTCTCAGACACCATTTTCTTAGCCAGCTATTGCCTTCCCAAATTTATTTCTTCTGTGTCTCTTGATTTCAATCAGCAAAGTGATGAAAATACAATCCTACTGTCTTCAGGTGCTCACCCAGGATTCCATAAATAGAAATATTTTTGAAGTTCCTTATGACAGTATTTTTCACACCCACATAAGTCACCAGAAATAGATGGTTGTCATCCTTTTTGATATATGTTGAAAAGTCCTCTGTTGTCTTGAATATATATGCTTCAAAAAAAAAAGCAGACCTCTCTATTGTTATCAGGTTGACAGTTGTTTTAGTACTCTTGAGGAAGGAGTCAACTACTCTGAATTGCTTTTCTTCATTTTGCTGCATCTCTCATTTCTTTCTCTCTCTCTCTCTTTTCTCCCTTTGAGTCTTACTGGATGATTTCTCAACTAAGCATCAGTATGCACTATACCATCCTTTGGAGGACTTTAGCTTCTTCCTCAGAGCTTACAGCTTCTTCTCCAAAAAGAGCCTTAAATTGATTTTTTAAGTTCTCATTTACAACTGTCTTTCCTCCTTCCACATGTAGCAATCTTGTATCATCAGCATCCTAACAAGGATCAAGTTTCAACCCTCCTCTTCCTCATATTTCCCCTTCCCTCCTATTGAAACCTCGCTGAGGAACACTTCATTCTCCCTAAAAACCTAGTATGAGGAAAATACATTCTTTGAATCCTTCCCACCACCTTCTCCAGGAGGAGATCAATTTATACTTGAAACACAAGTCATTTGGCTGTGATTAAAAATGCAAGTATTAATTGGGACCCGGGTGCTCCTGGCTCAAGGGCCAGTGCTCTGTCCACCACCCAGACACCCCTACTATTATTACTATTTTATTTTATTTTGGGTCTTTTTTTTTTCTTTTTCTTTTTTGGTTTCTGCAGGGCAGTGGGGTTCAGGTGGCTTGCATATCACGCGGCTGGGTAATTGTTGGGTGTACGGGGCCAGATGTGGGCTCGGGTGCTCGTGGCTCCAGGGCTGGTGCTCCATCCATTGCGCCACCTGGCCATACCTACAATTATTACTATTATTTTTTCTTAATTTTAATTTTTTTCTCTCCCCTTTACTTTATCACTCAAGCAAGTCTATATTTATGGGGGAAGGGGGTATCTCGTTTACTCTTAAACAAGAGTATTTTACTAATGTAAAAATAACATTAATTGTACAACATGAGAATAAATATTAAATAAAAATTTTTTTAAAAATGCAAGTATTAAACATTTGATGGAGACCAGTATACAATTTTCCCAACTTGCCACATTATTTGAGAATTTTAACTTTTTTTTAAATCCCTTATAAGGTATTTAAAACTCTAAGCACCTGGTTAAAACTTTTACAGTCATTTTACAATTCATTGCTGGAACAGTTGTAGAAAATCTAGAATAATAAGACTGCTAGTGGAGCTATGAATTTTGGAAGATTTTAGAGAATTATACAGTAAGAATTAAAAAATATTCATCTTTTTGATTCTGCAACCACTACTAGACTTTTATACCTTATGGACATTATCTATGGGAGGAGAAAAGATCTATCTACACAAAACATTGCTCAAAGAACTATAATAGCAAAAGAAAAAAAATGAAAATGCCAAGCCCAGGGCTTGAGAAATGTTTGAAAAACTTAAGGTATAAGAAAAACATTGTACACCCTAACAGCAACATGGGGGTGATGATCAACCCATCTGTGCAACAATCAAGGACAATTTTGGGTTATCTGCAATGGAGAATACCATTTGTATCCAGAGAAAGAATTGTAGAGTTTGAACAAAGACCAAAGACTATTACCTTTAATTAAAAAAAAAAACTGTTACCTTATTATGTAATTTTTCTCTCTTATGCTCTATTTTTCTTCCTTAAGGAAATGATTTCTCTCTCATCACATTCAACTGAGATCAGTGTATACCATGGAACCAATGTAAAGACTAACAGAATGCCTTCGGGGGGAGCAAGAATGGGGGAAAATTGTAAAACTCAAAATAAATAAAATCTTTAAAAAGAAAAAGAATGTTTGCTATTTAGGATTTTTGTAACTGGAGGTCCCAGTGATCATCTAGAAATATAAGTAAATTGGTATTCCTTGCTAAAAAAAATAAAACCTTATGGAATATAAATTAATATACTTATTTATGGTAAGAGAAATTATGACTATAAAAGAATCCTATGAGGTGAAATGGTAAGAAGGAATACTATCCAGAATGTTCCCCAAAGTCTTAGTGCAGCTTTAAGCAATTAAGTATTAGGCTCTTAAGGATTAAGACTGCACTAATAATTTTGGGACACACTAACTATAAATATGTCACATTAAATAGAAATTTAATTCAACTCAATGAATATTATTATTAGGTGCACCATTAAACATTAAGGAAAAGAAAGACAAAAAAAGAAAGCAGCCCCTACATTCAAGGGGTCACATGTTACTATTGGAGACAGACTGTACATAGGAAATAAACTGTTTTTGTCCCTACTACTTCTAGCTTTGGGCAAATCACCTGATCTTTCTAGGCCTCAGTTTCTTCCACTGTAAAATGAATGGGTTGGGCTAAATGACCTTATTGCTCCTGCTACCTCTACATCTATGGTTTTATAAACACAGAGTGACTGGGGAATCAGAGCTTCCTGTGGGAGATGACGGAGCAAGGTCTTGAACAGAGCCACAGATTCAGGGGAGAATCAGCTTTTTTTAATAGTAATTGGATAAGAGGGGGGTCAAGTAATGAGTGGTCAGAGGCTGACCTGGACAAAGAGAGCTTGATGATTACAGAAAAGGCTTTGGGTACCTGCCTCAAAGGGGATGAAAAAGAAGCTAAGTCTAGGCAGGGAATATCATCTCTTGAGAGGTGTGGCAGAGGTCATTTGGGTCAGAATAGAGGCCCCAAAGAGAAGAAAGGGAAGGAAGAAGCCTTCCTTTCACAGCCTAGCCTCACTAGGTCCCTCCCCATCCTAAGGATCAAAGCTGTCATAGTGAACATTTAATATGTCTTCATTTATTTCACTCCACACACATCAGGTCTATACTTCCCTCTGACTCCTGTGACGGATTTTTAGCAGGTAAGAATATCTGGTTTTCTGAATTCTCTTCTTTACTTACCTCCCTGAAGATCTGGGCTCCATAGTTCTTTACCTCCTTCCAGTTGGGAGATCATTTCAGGTTTAGTGACTGGAAACTCTATAAATGGGGGGGAAGGGGGAGAAATATCAATTTATTCTGGGAATGTCGAACCTTCTGCTCCAAGACACAAGTGGAATTCTTTTCTTGGAGGGGAAGATAGATTATCAGCCAGGATGCTGAAGTAAGACTCAGGCTGATCTAAATTAGGCCTTCTCTTTCCCCATCCAGAGTTATTATAAACTTTTCTTTTTTCACCAGCGCTTAGCCTGGTTCATAATGTATGCTTAATGTTTATTTTTTTTTACAAGGCAATGGGGTTAAGTGATTTGCCCAAAGTCATATAGCTAAGTAATTATCAAGTGTCTGAGGCTGGATTTGAACTCAGGTCCTCCTGACTCCAGGGCTGGTGCTCTGCACCACCTAGCTTCCTCCATGTTTAATGTTTATTGACTGACTGACTGGTCCAGATGCTATGGGCCAGACTAGAGTCTGTTTGGATCAACTTTGGTCTCATATAGTTTGAGCAGAGGGCTTTTGAGACAGAACCTCTTGCAAGCTGCTCTTCCCCAGGAATCATTGTGTATATTTTTAGTAAAGCAATAATTTGTCTGATCCTTTAGGTTTAGTAATGCATTGCACCAGATGTGAAAGTGCTTCTGAGATGGAAACAGAAGAGAATCTTCTTCATGATGTTTAGAAGCAGAAAAAAAAAAATCAGATCATAGATTTAAAGCTCAGCGACCACAAGAGGCCATCTATTCTACCCTTTTGTTTTATAGCTAAGTAGGGCCCAGGGAATTTAAGTGACTTACCCACGGTCATAAGGTGGCAGAGGAGCATTTTGAATCTGCATCCTCTGCTTTCAGATCCTTTATATTTTTTCCCAACCTCACAAACCCTTCGCTAAAATTTGGGTAAAATGCATCTACAGCATTCCCCTGATCTTCCAAATGAAATAAGGGTAGTTTGACATAAGCAGTTTACTCAATAGTTCCTTTGAGTCAAGTCACTTCCTTTCTTTTTTTTTCTTTAGATGTCACAAATAATACATTTTAGAATTTTGCCAGGAATTAAGGTTAAGCCCACTGGCCTATAATTTACAAATTCTCTCACTCTTTCCTTTTTAGAAAATCTGAAGAACATTTCCCTTCTATCTTCACCTCTCCTGTTGTCTGATAGCTCTGATATCACTAATAGTAGTTTCTCAGTCACATCCACCATTTCTTTTCATACCCAGAATATTCATTTCATTTGGGCCGTGACTTAATTCACCAGGGGTAGCCAGGTACTCTCTTACTATCTTCCTAGCTATTCTGAGTATCAACCATTTTTTGTTTAGTTGATCACAGGACAAAAGTCATTCTCCTTGTCAGGAAAAACAAGCAAACAAAATGTGAGTTGGAATGTTACTGGACAAGACAGTGGAGGAATTTGAAGTCTAAATATTTCATGTCAACATGACTGTGGAACTATTTAAGGGCAGAAAATAGAGAGAAGATCCGTAGATGGCCCATTGAGTGAAGGTGGTCCCAACTTACTATTCAGAACTCTAAAGAGCCAAGGTCACTAAGGTCACTTCTTCTCCAGATCATTCCTCAATGATTAATTGATCATGCAGTATAGGAGACACTGGCACAACATGTTGTGCCCTCTTTAGAGAGGGTGTTCTGCTCTATGAACAAGGCAGAATTGAAGCAGCTCAAAGGAAATGTGAGACTGCAAGTTTAAAGAACACCCCAAATGTTCACATGGACTATTTGTCCCAGACCTGTGGCAAAGTATTCTGAGTTGTTCACACTGTAACTTGTCTTTAACATAGTGATATTTTTTGGTCATCTTTGACATTGAAGAACAAGAATCAACCAACCAACCATTAGAACTGTAAGAAGAGGCTACATGGGAAGAGGATTCCAGGGACTTCAAATTTGTGAGAGATTCAAGAGACCATATGATTCAACTCATCCATAGCCAAACAAAAATCTCCTCCAAGAGAGATAATCAGTTAGCCTCTCCTTAAAGATCTCTGGTGAGAGAGACTCTCCTCCTCCCCCAAAAAATTACTGCCTGAAATATCTGAAGACATAGCAACATTTGTTTACAATAGAGGTGAGGCAAATAAGCATTAGGGTGAATCAGATTGGGGCAACACTGGGGAGAATTAAAGGTGAACTGTGTAAGAGGAAGAAGTATGGTAAAGGTGTGGTTCTTAAAACAGCTGACTGGTTGATAAGGAGTTATTGGACACAATACAGAAGGGAGTAGATTGCAGTTTAACATAAATAAGATTTTCCTTTGCAAAGTCAAAAAGGAGAATGGACTACCTTGAGAGGCTTTTCAGACAGAATGGCCAGCTCCTGAGGAGCATAGGATATATAGAGCTTTTTAGTTTGTTTTGTTTTTTTCTTTTTTGCAAGGCAATGGGGTTAAGTGGCTTGACCATGGCCACACAGCTAGGTAATTATGAAGTATCTGAAGTTGGATTTGAACTCAGGTACTTCTGATTCTAGGGCCAGTGCTCTATCCACTGTACCACCTAGCTGCCCATATAGAGAGCTTTAAAAACTTCTTAGAAATCACCTAGCCCAATCCCTTGTTTTACAGACACAGGTCAGGGTTGTCTCTTGAACTTCATCTTTACAGAATAATCTGTGAGAATCTTTCAAGTCTTTCCTAGTCTGAAGTGAGGCAGAGCAATGTCTGGAAATAGCAATGAAGGGGAAGATTTATGGCCGTACCGAGTGACACGGTGTCTGATTTTGTCTTCCATATCATACCAAGAGACCTTTAGTTGGCTTATCATGCATGGAGAGGGCTCTGAGACCACCACTTTCCCTTCCAATGATTAAACCTACAGAGCCCCAGATCTGTCTTCCTTGTGTCTCACTCCATTGTTCTTAGAAGACTTGTCAGTCTTTCCCATTTTGGTCCCTCCAACTTTGTAGACCAATAGCACCCCTCTCCAGCCACTACTATATGTGTTCATTTCTCCTCCTTGCTGGCAGGGACTCTATATTTAAGATTTTTATTCCAGTGCTTAGCAAGTTACCTGGAAGTAGTAAACAAGTAACAAACACATTTTCGTTCACTCTAAGAAAACTTGTGAGTACCATGGTGATGATAGAGGTGAGGATGAGCCTGGGGGGATGGGGGTCCAGGTTGGACTCCAGGTGAGGAGAATGAGATGGCAGGTGGAACAGGTGGTGACCTGCTTGGTAGACTCAGGGCTGCCATCTCCAAGGGAAGCTCTTGTTGCCATACACAGACAGAACTCCAGGAAATAATAGATCACCCTGGTAAAATGAGAAAGGGAGAGCATATGATAATTACAGTGGAAGTCTCAGCTCCAAGAGGAATGGTGTCCAAAAAAAAAACCCCTCTATCTCTGAATAAGTTGTTCACCTTCAGAGCCCATTTCCTCATTTCTGAAATGAGGGCAATGTACCAAATTATCATGGAGAGCCCTCAGGTTCTAAGTCCTGTGGTGGGAAGTTTGAAAACATCCCCAAGGACCCCAGGTATGAAAAGTTTCATCTATTCCATGGAGTTAAAAGCTTAAGGAAAAAAAAACATAGCCCAAGAACCAGCCACTTTTCCCAGCTATCAGATTTTAATGTCAGTGTTAAAATTTCCAGCTCAAATTTGATACCAAAACTAATTTAGAAAATAGGAAACCACTGTGGTGCAGAAGCCAACAGGGAAATGATAAGGAGGAAAACATCCAGGGCCAGTCCGTAATAAAAGTGGCTTTGGATTAATTAACCCTTCATCTTGGGTATAGGAAGGATACTCAATGGCTTTTCACACACTTGAGGGTCCAAGGATAGTTAAAAGCCTCTGTCCCTGGGATCTGCAATCAATCTGACCCAAAGTTAAACCCATGCCTTCATTCTTTACTTGGGTGCCAGGGACTATACCTGTCTTCATCCTGCCTCACACATCTTATACCAGAGAAGGAGAAATAACTGTTGGAAAGTTTACTAGGCAGATAGAAACTGTAAATGTGTGTAAATAAGGTAAACATCAACATAAGTTATTATCTCTAGGAACCTGTCCCAAGGGTCCATCTTGAACAGGATTGGTGACATTTAAATTGAAAAGGATTAGATTTTATAGAATCTTAAAGCTGGAAGGACTTCAGAGGAATTCCCTTTGGGCTTCTCTGAAAGAGAAGCTTCCAGTTTAGACTTCCATTAGCTAGAAGCCTATTATTTCACTGTTTGTTAGGAAGTTTTTCCTTATATCTAATCAAATTTCTTTTCAGCTTCCCCCAGGGCCAGGTACTTTACATGGATATAAATATATGTAATTTAATGAAGATAGTCTTTGCCCTTGAATTTCTATTCTAATGGAAATCTACACCCAGAGGAAAGTGAGGATCAAAGACATTTAGGCCCGACTCTTCTCCACAAGGAATTTCCGACTAGATGGCACAGTCGGCCCAAGCACCAATTTTAAGTCTCTATTATGAAGAATGGCACTGGGAATAAAAATACGAAAACTCTTCAAAAAGCCCTCTTTTGCCCTGAGTAACGACCCTCCTTTGCCTCTTTCCCTGTCATCTTCCTATGTAGAAGCAGGCACAGCCAACATGGACCCCGGGGTGATGTGTTCCAGTCCAGCCCTCCCGGGGCACCGGGGCACCGGGGCACGCCTACCTGCCCGGAGCCTCCGGGGAGCGGCCGGCCCCGCCGTGCCGCCTTCGGCGCTGCCCGCTCCCGGGCACCGCGGGCTCCACGCCCGGCGCGGCGCGCTCATGCGGAGGGTCCCGGAGCTCCCCCGGGCGGGGCCCGGCCCAAGCAGGCTCGGGGGACGCGCCGCGGGCCGGAAGTGCGCCCACCCCCGGGGGTCCTGCCCAGCCCGGGGCCCCGCCCCAGCACTTCCGGGGGCTGCCGGCGAAGCTCTTTTGTCAGCCTGGGGAAGAAGGGGAGGGGGCCGGGAAAGGACAAAGCGGGGACCCAGGGAGGGGGCCGGGAAAGGACAAGGGGGGACCCGGGAAAGGACAAAGGGGGGACCCGGGGAGGGGGGCCGGGGAAGGACAAAGCGGGGACCCAGGGAGGGGGCCCGGGAAAGGACAAAGGGGGGACCCGGGGAGGGGGGGGCCCGGGAAAGGACAAAGCGGGGACCCAGGGAGGGGGCCCGGGAAAGGACAAAGCGGGGACCCAGGGAGGGGGCCCGGGGAAGGACAAAGCGGGGACCCAGGGAGGGGGCCCGGGGAAGGACAAAGCGGGGACCCAGGGAGGGGGGCCGGGGAAGGAAGGAAGGACAAAGGGGGGACCCGGGGAGGGGGGCCGGGGAAGGACAAAGCGGGGACCCAGGGAGGGGGGGCCGGGGAAGGACAAAGGGGGGACCCGGGAGGGGAGGGGGCCGGGAAGGGACACGGGGGCTAGCGGAGCACAAAGGCCCCGGCCGCCCGGGGCCAGGCCGGCCTCCCCTTCCCCGCCCCTCTGGGGGCCGGGCCGGCTTAGCGGGGCGGCTCCGAAGGAGCCTTCCTCGGGCCCAGGGGAAGCAGTGCCCGTTCCCTCCAGGCCGGGGGCGCCCGGCAGCCCGAACGGCCTTTATTCCATTTCACAGATCTGGACTCACTGGAGCCTTTCAAAGCCCCTCTGGAGACCGTAGTGCAATCTTGCTTCATCCTGGTGAATCCAACCTTCCCCTGGTCCTCGAAATCATAGGTGAGGTGAACTTCTCGCAGAAGGAAAACAAACTTGGGATGGCTTGTGAGCACCTCAACATCTGCTTCCCCAAGTCCCTCTCCATGTACAGCCACATATATGATCCTCTTTTCCCTGAGAAAAATGCCCAGGAACTCCCAGTCTCTCTCTAGGTCTAAAGCTCTCCAATTTGGGTTGACTGGTGGAGCATCTCCACAACTGGCACTGCCCAGAAAATCCCCTCTCACATCCAGGCTAGGAGCTCAGGAACTCAACATGTCAGAAATTCCCTGCCTTCTCTATGTAGGAGGCTCCTTCCTTTGGCACCGGGTTTCCCCTTGCCACGGCAATTATGCCCTAAGGGCAATAAAACTGTGCATACCCCCCCCCCCGACCCAGCAGTATCACTACTAGATCTCTATCCCAAAGAGAGCTCTTTTTGAAGTGGCAAAAAATTGGAAATTGATGGTAGGTAATGGCTAAACAAAATGTGATTTATGAATGTGACAGAGCACTATTGTTCTATAAGAAATCATGAAGGATGGGATTTCAGAATACCCTGGAAAGATTTGAACTGATGCTGAGTGAAATGAGTTGGACCAGAAGAACCTTATGCACACTAACAGCAACACTGGGTGGTGATCAAATATGATGGATTTGTACATTTCAGCATATAATATCTGTGGTAAAGATTGGTGATGGAAAATACTATCCACATGGCAGGAACTGTGGGGTTTTAATGTAGACCAATGCTTACTATCTTCAATTTTTAAAAGTTGTTTTATGTATTGTCCTTTTTCTGTTTTCTGTTGGATTTGACTTATTTCAAAACATAACTAAATATGGATCTCTCCTTAGCATACTGATATTGTATATGTACACACTGATAAGTGTATAGCTCACATTAGATTGTTTTTTGTCAGACAAGGGAGGGAGAAAATGTAAACTCAAAACCTTACAAAAATATGATTTTTGGGGGCAGCTAGGTGGCACAGTGGGTAAAGCACGGGCCCTGGAGGCAGGAGTACTTGGGTTCAAATCCAGTCTCAGACACTTAATAATTACCTAGCTGTGTGGCCTTGGGCAAGCCACCTAACCCCATTTGCCTTGCAAAAACCTAAATAAAAAAAATATGATTTTTGAAAACTACCCTTGCTTGTAGTTGAAAAATAAATAAAATGCCTTTCCAATACTGAGGAACTCTTAGGGAGTTTGGATGAATCCACATCACTCTCATGTGCTTTGTCTCAAGGAATTCATTAACAGGGGTCAAAGCTTTTCACATTTTTCCCTCTCATTTCCCCCAGATTCTAGATATGCTTCTAGCTGCACTCTCAGAATGTCACAGATAACACCTAACTTTCCCTTCTAAGACATATCCTTTTATTTACCTGTGCAGCATAAAGGATGTTTCCTCCTATAGGAACCTGAACCAACAAATTCACTTGGGAAAAGACCCAGTTGCTGAGAATTAATCAAGGATATATTTTATCCTCTAAAGGAGGTGCCAACTGGCAGTCACACCCTCCTTAGAGAAGTATTTTCGATATGCTTGGTAGGTATTTGGAAATAAAGTGAACACCAATGGAGGAATGGTTTTTAAAAAACCTACAGTATATGCATATCATATGGACTCTTACTGAGCTGTAAGAAAATGATGATTATTAGGAATTCAGAGAAGCATGGGAAGACTTATATGGGAAACTATATAAACAACTACAACAATATAAATTTAAAGAACAAAAAAAATGGAATGTTGTATAATTTTAACAACCAAGGTGACCCCAAAGATGAGAAAAAAAAATGTTGCTTTTCCTGAAAAGGAAAGTAAAATTTAATAATTGTTTAAAAAAAAAGAAAATGCACCCCCTTCTATCTCTGCAGAAGTGGGAAATTGCAGGTATAGAACAGACTCTATTCATGTACTGATTTTGCCATATATTGCTTTGGTTTTTACATCTCCATTTCCAAATAGTCCTCCCTTCATTTTCCCTTAAGAACCATATCTTATAACAAATATTTTAAGAAAGTAGGAAAAAAGCAATTCAGCAAAACTAGTCAACATGTCAATAGTCTGACATAAATGCACTCTTCTCACTCATTCTGCCATCTCTGAAAAGATATGCTGGAGGTACATTTTTCTATCTCTTCTTCAGGAACAAACTGGGCCATTATAACATTCAGTCTTGCTGTTGTCATTCTGTTTATATTGTCTTATGCATTATGTATATTTTTTCTTGGTTAAATTTAACTTTAGTTGTATCCTTTCATATCTTCCCATGCATCTCAGAAGACTTTATATTCATTCTTTCTTTCCAGCACATTTGTTTACCAATTTGTTTAGGCATTCCTCAACTGATAAGCCTCTACTTTGGAATATTTTAGTACACAAGGGATCCTCCTTTGTTTTTCACAAATCCCTGGAGAAGCTGTCTGCAATGGATGCCTGTACTTCTCTCATTTAAACTCTATAATCCGCGTCTCTCCTTATCTTTCCATTAAACTGCTCTCTCCAATTTTAATAGTGTCTTCCACCACAAATGATCATATGGATTATTTGTGCCCAACCTGTGGTAGAGAATTCTGAGTTCATATTGGTCTGGTCAGCCATGGCCACACACATAGTAAACTGACTTCAACATAATGATGTCACTTTTGATCTTATTCCAACAACCAAACCAAAGGCTTCTTAATTATCAAGTCTCATAGCCTTTTCTTGATCCTTTTTTTTTTTTTAATCTCTCTGTAGCCATTGATACTTTTAATCACCCTCTTCTTCAGGTCTCTGCTCATTCACTGTTCTCCTGACAATCTACTTTGCTAGAGCTTCATCCAAGTCATGATCATTAACTTGTGTCCTCCCAACGAGGCCTTCTTATCTTCCCATTTAATCCTGTCACTTGATCTTATCTCTAATAGTCTACTGGACACCTTGAACTGGACATCTTCAATTCAACATGCCCTAAACTTAACTCAATTTCCTGTGTGCCCCCCTCTTTCTGTTTCAAACTAACCTATTACTATTAAGGGTACCATCATCCTCCCACCAAGGCCTGTCCATTTTACTTCTGACATTTCTTCCAGGCTTCTTCTCTGATCTAACATGACTACTACCCAGGTGTAGGCATTGATTATCTCATCCCTGAACAACTGTAGTGATCTTCTGGTAGATCGCCAAGGCCTCTAGGGCCAACCTGTCTGGCTTTTAAAGCCCTTCCTAATCTGGTGATGGAAAGTTGGGCCTGTAAACAGGAAGAGCTCAGTTCAAATTCTAGGCTCAGCTAGTTCCTAGCTGTGTGACCTTGGGAAAATCACTAAACCTGTTTGTCTCCTTAATTTGTTTCCTTAATTGTAAAATTCAGATAGTAACAGTACCTACCACAAGTTATGAGGATCAAATGATAATTTGTAAAATGCTTAGACAGTGTCCAGCACTTTGACCTATCAATGGAGTCTCTGGTTCAAAGGGTATAAACATTTTAGTTACTTTTTTTTTTTAAGGTTTTTGCAAGGCAGATGGGGTTAAGTGGCTTGCCCAAGGCCACACAGCTAGGTAATTATTAAGTGTTTGAGACCGGGTTTGAACCCAGGTGCTCCTGACTCCAGGGCCTGTGCTTTATCCATTTCGCCACCTAGTTGCCCCCTTAGTTACTTTTTTTTAGCATAATTTCAAACTACTTTCTACAAGGGATTAGATCATTTAAGAGTTCTATCAACAGTGATTACTCTCATTTTTTCTCCTCTTCAATGATTTTGACTTGCATTCTCTTATTGATTTGGGGCAATCTCACATGCTTGTTAAATTTGCAATTAATTTAAGAACTTTTACCCCCTTTTCTGATTTGTTACAAAGGATGGCTCTATGGGAAAGGGAGAGGTTAGGGTTTAGAAGTGAAGAGGATGCAAAAATAAATTTTAGAGGATTTTAAAAAAAACCCTCCCCCTCCCTGTAAGCTTGAATTGATTGTTAATTGACTGAATTGTCTTGGTTATACTCACCTTACTATTTAAAATTTAATATATTACTTTTGCTATTTACATCAGTCCTTTCTAGTTACTTCTACAGGGTATTCTGAAGGCCCCAAGGCCTTTCCCATTTGACTTGTAGCTAAAACCTCCCACATAGATTGTCTCTCCCCTTAGATTGTGGGCTCCCTAAGTGCAGAGGTTGACTTGTATCTTCACAATTCTCACCAGTGTTTTGCTTATAGTAAACACTTAATAACACTTTATTCATTCCTACTTTCCACTTCTACCTCCCTATTTCCATTAAAATCACCCCTAAAACAGAGGAAAACAAACAAAACCTACTAAAATTGCTCCTGAATCTGACAATCTCTGTAGTGTTACCTTCTCCACCTAGAGGAAGAAATCATGGCTCATGACTTGTCTTCCAGGACAAAGGATGATCACTGCTCAGCAGCCTCTTAATGTTATTTCTTTCCCTATATTTTACCTCATAGCAAATACCAGGACAGGGAGTAGTGCTAGTATTTTCTTTGGTACATGTCCCCACATAGAATTTACTCTAGATAATATCCCAACGCATTTATGGCTAGGTTTCCACAAATGTGAGCAACAAGGTCCCCAAATCTACAAGCACGAAAGGAAATAAAATTCATACTGGGTGAAAGACAGCCTTTACTTTATCTAACAGAAAATGGTACAAAGGTCTCAAGAGTCTGTAAACAGGAGCCTATAAACTCAATTACCACCAAGCTTTCCTTAGAAGTTAACAAACTTGACAATATCCAAACATTCTGGTACAATCTCTCTTTTCCCACATCTTACAAATTGCCCCATAGATTTGTAGAAGCAATCTGTTTAGATTTCTCCTTTCAAGGCAAACACATTCATTGAACTGTTACTGTTCTAAATATTCAAAGAAATAGCAGGGAGCAAAATCCAGATCTTTATTGTGGTTTTAAGTCTTACTACGACTCATTATATGGATAATCCTTTTCTATCCTCAAGAAGTACACTTAGAAATTCCCCTGCTCTCCCTAGAATGTCACATCAACAAACTTGGAACTTGGGGCTACTCTGGAGGCAACTTCTAAAGCTTACACTGACTCATAATTCTCTCCTCTCTACCAGAAACCTAGTTTCTATGATCACACTGGCTAGAAAATTTAAATACTCCTCAACATAGGAGGCTGGACTTCAGAAACATTGCCCATGAATCTCCTTCTCAGACCATGTCTGATTCTGCCATGTGTTTCTATAGGAAATCTTGATACTCCACCAATGTCCACTAAATTGAAAGACTGCCATCTCTTGGGATGAAGCAGAACAATCAGTTGGTCCCTGAAATCCAAAAACTCTCAAACTGAATCACTTAGATTCACCAAGCACATTCAGTTTGATGTAGGGAAATGATGTAGAGAATTGTGACTTAGCAGAAACAAAATTTTTCAAATGGGCAGAGGTCCCTACTCTTGAGATTCTGCCTCCCTTGGACATTGTTGATTGTATCCTTGTCTCTCCTTGACCCTGCTGTATCTTATCCTCCATCTCCTCCATATTTTGACTTAACTTTGGCCTGGACACTGGTGGGCAGGAAATGATGTGTTAAAATTGGACATCAAGTACCTTGAGACAGGAAGGACCAGCATGTAAATTGTCAATGGAAGTTACCCGACTCTGAGATGAAAGACTACACCCCAAGCACCTCTGTCCAGCCTACAATTGGAGGGGCATTTAACTGGAAAAGCTGTCCATTTGAGCTCTCTTGCTTCTTTCATCCTCCCATCCAGAACGATGGGCTTTTCTCCTGCTCTTCATTAAACCATGTGGAGTTCCATGGGCTTTACCATGTGGTCCAGTTAGCCCAAGCCTCATGGCTGCCTGCCTTTTTTTTTCCTCCTCTCTCACCAAACTTCAGCTGAGCCTGCCAGCTGACTTGCCAACTCCATATGGCTTTTCCTTAAACTCTTCTTAACTTTACCTATATTTTCTTATGTGTTGTAAGTTCATTTAATACATTTTTATTTTTTTTCCACCCTCACTTTCCCAGGTCTGAATAATGATTCCTCATAAAATCAAACTCAAGGGCGGCTACAAATTCACTATGAGCTCCTTCACCAAGCAACCCTCATCTGCTCCTGAAGAGTAGGGGTAGGATTGGGGAGGAAGAGAACTTCCCCATTTATAAAATAAGGGAATTGGACTAAAACTCTGAGAGTCCTTCAGGTTCTAATATTTTAGATTGGATTCTCAAGCTATCATTCACTCCCATTGTTTTTCTTTTCTCTTTTTGATTTTCAGAGTTCCTGAGTTGTGGTTAATAAAAAAAGCCTGGTTGCTTAATGATTTCCCCCAGTTTTCATACTTTTCAATGATTGAAGTGCTTCTCACAATAACCAAAAAGCAACATTCCTTTCCTGAAACTTTTTCCTCCTTATCAGACATCCATATCACTATGAACTCCAAGTTATTCTTAGATATGAGAATGCTGAATAATGGGGAAGCAGCCACACATTTCAAAACAATTAACCTACAAAGGTTTCTTGAAGGGAAAAAAAAATACTAGCACCATTTATGTCATGCTAAGCCAGGAAAAGGTCAAGAGAAATTATAAAAAAAAAAAATCACAAAATATCTATTCTTTAGCAACTTTTCTTTTTTTTTAGGATTTTGTAAGGCAAATGGGGTTAAGAGGCTTGCCCAAGGCCACACAGCTAGGTAATTAAGTGTCTGAGGCTGGATTTGAACTCAGGTACTCCTGACTCCAGGGCCTATGCTCTATCCACTGTGCCACCTAGCTGCCCCTCTTTAACAACTTCTAATATTTTAGAGATTTTTCTAAAGTGAATAATCGATTATACAAAGTTCTCTTTCCTCCCTATTTAACAAATAGGAAGTGTTATTAAGAGGGGTATCTCTGGTGTGAATTCTCTGGTGTTTGGTAAGCTGGGTCCTCCGGATAAAGGTTTTCCCACATGCATTGCATTCAAAAGGCTTTTCCCCTGTATGAATTTTCTGATGCTGAACAAAGCTTGACCAACCTCGGAAGGCTTTTCCACATTCTTTACATACATAGGGTTTCTCTCCAGTGTGAATCCTCTGATGATTAATAATATCTGAGCTTCGACTGAAAGTCTTCCCACATTCGTTGCATTCATAAGGTTTCTCACCAGTATGAATTCTCTGATGAGTTATAAAACCTGAGCATCGACTGAACCTTTTACCACATTCTTTACATTCATATGGTTTTTCTCCAGTGTGAATTCTCTCATGTTCAATAAGTAATGAAAACTGATTAAAAGCTTTGCCACATTCATTACATTCATAGGGCTTCTCTCCAGTATGAATTCTCTTATGACGTATGAGATTTGATCCCTGGCTGAAGGCTTTGCCACATTCGTTGCATTTATAGGGTTTCTCTCCACTATGAATTCTCTGATGTCTAACTACATGTGAGCTGTGAATAAAAGCTTTCCCACAGTCACTACATTCATAAGGTTTCTCTCCAGAATGAATCCTATGATGTTTAATAACATCTGAACTCTGGCTAAAGGTTTTCCCACATTCTCCACATTCATAGGATTTTTCTATGGTGTGAAATCTTTGATGTTTAATAATATCTGAATAACATTTGAAGCTTTTGTTGCATATATTACATTTATAAAGTTGTCCTGTAGTAAACTGCTGATGTGTACCAAGTTCTGAGCTGGCATTGAAGTCTTTCTCCACTTTCGGAGCTTTCTTGTCAAAAACTGTTTCAATCAAGGAATCTTTTTGTGTCTCTATACTTTTCTCACTTTTGCAAGATTCATGATATTCCAATCCATGTGGGATATCTTTGAGGAAACTGGACATCACTGGATATGATTCTCTTTCAGGAAGTGTCATGGTTTGGAATTCACTTATCAATTCTGATCTTACAATCTGAAATAAAGAAATAAACAAAATTACACATGAATGGCACCTGATTTCTGAAAAGAAAAAAAAGGTTTGACAAAGGCCACTGGATAAGATGATGAGGATGATGATGATAAAGATAATTCACACTTACTTTACAAAATGCTGTTTTCTGTGTAGGCAGAGCAATATCCTTATTCCCATTTTATAGATAAGGCATAAAGAGCAATTTATCTTAGTAAAGTAAGTCAAAGATAAAAATATATACAACAATGTAAATTGAAAGAACAAAAAAAAAGAAAGTGAACACAATGATACAAAAATGTACTTTATTTCTTTGACGAAAAGGAATTATGAATGTGAAATATGTTGTCAGACTCAAATGAAGTGAATTTCTTTGCTAAATTGATTTTTCTTACCCTTTTCATTGTTACCCCTCAGGTAGGGGAAAAGAAAGGGAAAATTTGGAAGTAAAGGTGATGGTAAAATAACTAAAGATATCAAGACTCATTTAAAAATAGTGACTTGTCCATGGCCATTCCTCTGGCATCAGATTTAGGACTTGAACCCATGTCTCCTTCTTTGAAGCATAGCATTCTTCCCACTACACCATGCAAAATATGATTACAAATCAAGGTGGTATTATTATAAAAGTGGAAGCTATCGTAGTCAGGGAAAACAATGCTACAGATCCTTAAATTGACCTTAGCAAGAATGAAAGTAGAAAACAGAAGAAAATAGGATTAGTTATCCCCTCTCTTTCCTTCTGCCCAGGTCAGGTGCCATCTCTCCTTCATAAAATCTTCTTTAATAACCCCCCCCCCAAGAAAGCAGTCCTTCCTATCTCAAACTTCACAATGTGCAATGTATCTCACAAAACCAATTCCTTATGCCCCCATCTTCTCAACCTTCCTATCCCAAAGTCCCAACCAAATGCAACCTAACCTTTCCACTGTGTCCTTTGGCAACAAATGTTTTCACCTTAAATCTTTTCTTCTCTTATTCCTTTAATCTTCTAGAAATCACCAAAGCATCAAAACAACCCTGAAACACCCCACCACCCAACACACACACACACACACACACAATAAACTCCAGTGGCTTTTTCATCTCGAAGCTCCAACACAACAGTAGCATTCAAAGTTCTTCCTAACCTAGCTCTTTCCAGTTTTCTTACACCTCAATCTTCACCATGTACTCTGAGCCAGTGACACTGGTTTCCTGGCTGTACCACAAATAAAGATACTCTTTCTCTTAACTCTACATATTTTTTCTGGTTAGACCCTTGTGCCTGAATGCTCTCTATTTTCATCCAGTAGTTTCCCTGGCTTCCTTAAAGTTCCAGCTAAAGTCTCAAAAGAAAAAGTCTTTTTCAACCTCTCTTAAATCTAGTACCTTCTCTCTTTTAATTACTTCCTATTTATTGTTTATAGGACTTGTTTTTACAGAGTTGTCTACTTGTTTCTCATTAGCTTGTGAGCTCCCAGAGGAGCAGAAACTGTCTTTTGCCTCTTTTTAGAGTCAGTTTCTGGCATAGAATAAATGCTAACTGACTGATGATGCTGCCTCTCTTTTCATCTACATTTATTCCCCTTAGATCATTTCTATGGAAAGTCACTCCTAAACCCTCTTCTTTCTAGAATCTTCCACTTGTTAATTATTTCCTCTCCTGTACATATCTTTTTGGTATATATTTCTTTGCTTACTGCCTTCCCCCAAGATTGTGAGTTCTTACAGGACAGGGATTGTCTTTTACTTTTTTGTATCCGCAGCACTTAGCACAATGGTATAAAGTAGGTTCTTAAAAGCTAGCTGACTGATAGATCTTGGGCAAGTCATTAAACTTCCATAAGCTTCAGTTTCCTTATCTATATAATGAAGGAGTTGTACTGATGATGTCTAAAGGCCCTTCTGAATCTAGCTTAGTGTCCTCTGGGCTTGAGTAGCCTAAGTTCTGTGAAGGAACTAGAGCAGATTGTTTCTAAGGACCCTGAAAGTCTGACTTTCTGGAATCTCTAAGAAAGATATTTTCTAAGTAGAAGTAAGGCCTTCCCTGGATTTCATAATTTGCCTTAAAAAATAACTTAAGGAAGAACTGATGCTGAGTGAGATGAGCAGAACCAGAAAAACACTGTACACCCTAACAGCAACATGGGGGTGATGATTAACCTTGATGAACATGATTATTTCATCAGTGCAACAATCAGGGACAATTTGGGGCTGTCTGCAATGGAGAATACTATCTATATCCAGATAAAGAACTGTGGAGTTTGAACAAAGTTCAAGGACTATTCCCTTTAATTTAGGAAAAAAAAACACCTGCTATCTTATTGTCTGATCTTGTTATCTCTTATACTTTATGCTTCTTCTTTAAGGATATGATTTCTCTCTCATCACACTCAATTTGGATCAATGTATAACATGGAAACAAAGTAAAGACTGACAAATTGCTTTCTGTGGGGGGGTGGGGGAGGGAAGTGAGATGGGGAAAAATTGTAAAACTCAAAATAAATAAAATAAAAAAATAACTTAAGGAATACTAAAGTACTCCTAAATTATAGCAATAAGGGAGGCAGTCCCACAGGGTTCTACAATAGGATCAAGGGCTCAAGAATTGTTTGCTGCTTAGAGTCCTAGCAACTGGGCATGGATTTATAACAAAAGAAAATTCAGTCTCATTTCTTCACTGAACAATGCACCAGGGCTATCAATGGATTAAGATAGGTTCAAAAGAAACTACAGTAAATGACTATAGCAATCCACTATTTGACAAACCCAAAGACATCAGCTTCTGGGATAAGAACTCACTATTTGACAAAAATTGTTGGGAAAACTGGAAAACAGCATGGCAAAAACTAGGCACAGATCTACATCTCAGACCCTATACCAAAATAAGGTCAAAATGGGTGTAGGATTTCAATATAAAGAGTGATACCACAGATAAATTAATAGACCAAAAAAATACTCTCATTGGATCTATGGAAAAGGGATAAATTTATGACTAAACAAGAATTAGAGCACATTATAAACTGCAAAATGAATGATTCTGACTATATTAAATTAAAAAGGGGTTGTACTAATAAAATCAATGCTGCCAAAATTAGAAGGAAAACAGAAAACTGGGAAACAAACTTCACCACTAGGAGCTCTGATAAAGGTCTCATTTCTAAAATATATAGAGAATTACATCAGATATGTAAGGTTGCAAGTCATTCCCCAACTGACAAATGGTCAAAGGATATGAATAGACCGTTTTCAAATGGAGAAATGAAAGCTATATATAATCATATGAAAAAATGCTCTAAATCATTATTGATTAGAGATGCAAATTGAAACAACTTTGAGGTGTGAGGTTATCACCTCACACCTATCAGATTGGCCAAGATAGGAAAAAAGGGGAAATGATCAATGTTGGAGAGGTTTGGGGAGGATTGGAACACTGATGCATTGCTGGTGGAGTTGTGAAGGGATCCAACCTTCCTGAAGAGCAATATGGAACTATGCCCAGAGCAATAAAACTGATCATATCCTTTGACCTGGCAATTCCAAATCTAGGTCTACATCCAAAGAAATTATAAAAAATGGAGAAAGTCTCACATGTTGCAAAATATTCATAGCAGCTCTTTTTGTAGTGGCAAAGAACTGGAAATTGAGGGGATGCCCATCAAATCGGGAATGGCTGAACAAGCTATGGTACATGAATACTATGGAATACTATTGTTCTGTAAGAAACCATAAATAGTCGGACTCTGGAGAAGCATGGAATGGACTTATGGGATCTGATGGTGAATGAAGGAAGTAGAACCACGAGAATAATGTACACATCAGCAACAACATGGGGAAGTGAAGAAGCAGCCGGATGGAAGCAGCAACTCTCAGCAGCCCAGGGAGCCAGGACAACCGGATTAGGCGGGCTATGGACAATGTTATCCCCGTCCGGAGGGAGATAAAGAAAAAGTAGAAAAAGAACACACACGCGCACACACACATACACACAAAACACACACACACACACACACACACACACACACACAGCCTCCGAATGATCTGAAGAATCCTGTAAAATAGTGAATCCTAGCTCCTCAAGCAGAGAATGACCGATCCGTCAGCATGTTCCTCAATGCCCGCCGTGGGCGTGGGCAGGGGATGGCACTAGGCACGTGGCTATGGACGGAATGAATTTAAAAGCACGAACAACAGCACGCCGCTCTCCTTCTCTCCCATCACCGTCCCGCACACGCGCGGGCAGGGGCGCACAGACGCACGCAGAAAGCGCGCGACACAGCCCGCCGCCCGCGACGCGCAGGCGCACGAGAAGGGCGCGTACTGCCCCGCCCCCCTCGCCGGACACGCTCGCGAGCGCAGAAGTGGGACCGCCCCGCCCGCCGTCAGCACGCGCACGCGCACCGCGACCCGGCGGGCGGCCCGAGCCGGCCCCGGCGCCCTCGCGTCTCTCGGCAGCACGGCCGCGGCGGCGCGCGCAGCCCCCGGAGCCCAGGGCCGACTGCACCCCGCGGCCTTACCCGAAGCCCGGGCCGACCCCCCGGGTCCTCTGAATCTCCTCGCGCCCCGGGGTGTTTGCATCGCCTCGCCCGCGTCCCGGGCCGCGTCCCGGGCAGGAAGCGCTCCTCGGCCCCCCGCCCCACGTGGCCCTGCGTCACTTCCGGCCACGCTCTGGGCGCGCTGCCGGACTCGGGGACCCCGGGGGGAGGGGGCGGAGCCTTTGCCAATCCTCCCAGCCCGGGACTCGGCCCTGTTATCCCGCCGGACCCACCCTGAGGCAGGCGGCGGGGCGGGGCGGGGCGGGGCCCGAGTGAGTGTTGGAGCCCCCCGCGGGAAAGTTGGGGGGGCCTCGCTGTCCCTGTTCGAGTTGGAAGCCAACCAGCCGCATGCGTGACGCCCCCCGGGGTGGCCGCTGGGGGCACTGCCCCCCATCCCGGGCGGCCGGGCCCCGGGCCGGCCGCTCCTCCTGCCACCGCCCCGCGCCCCCGACGCACTACCCCGCATCCGCGGCCTCCTCCCGAGCCGCAGGCGGGCCGCGGGTGGGGCGGGCCCCGGGTGGGACCGGCCGCGGGTGGGGCGGGCCGCGGGTGGGACCGGCCGCGGGTGGGGCCGGCCCCGGGTGCGGCGGGCGAAGAGGGCCGGACGGGTCAGCGAGACACCCAGGGACCTCGCAGAGGGGATCCGGCCTATTCTGCCTCAGTTTCTTCATGTGTAAAACAGGGATAATCACATGTTCACAACATCCTTGTGAAGGTTCAAATGAGATCATTGTATGATGGCCCGACAGATAGCAGACACTTGATAAATGTAGCTAGGATTCCTCTTTCTCCCTCAAAAATAGCCTCCCTACTACTTACTGCTTTTATCCCTAAAGTACCAACTTTGTTAGGCATGTTTGATTCTCCAGTACGCTGCCAATAAAATGAGTTCAAGAATGTTTCTCACGTGGGGGTGATGATCAATCTTAATAGACTTGCCCATACCAGCAGGGCAACGATCAGGCACAATTTGGGGATACCTGCGATGGAGAATGCCTTCATGCCGTCTGTATCCTGAGAAAGAATTGTGAAGTTTGAACAAAAACTATTACCTTTAATTTAAAAAAATGTTGTCTTATGTAATTCTGCCATATCTCATACTATATCATACTATATCTTATACTATATCATACTATATCTTCCTTAAGGATATGATTTCTCTCTCATCACATTCCACTTAGATCAGTGCATACTATGGGAATGAAACTGCTTTCTGTGGGGGGTAGGAGGAGGGAAGCAAGATAGGGGAAAAATTGTAAAACTCAAAACCTTTCTAAAAATAAAAAAAAAGTTTCTCAGTTTTTACTTTTTACTCTTTAGATTCTTATGAACCTTTCGGTTGATTTTCAGCATTTGCTCATCTAAAATGTCTATCCTTTTGGAGCAGTAAATTTTAGGATTACCTCAAACAAGTTAAAGACAAAAGTATCTGCCATGTGCACATAAACATAATACAAATTATGCTTCACTTAAATATACACAACTCAAAATATTCATAGCTACACATTTTTATGACATCAAAGACTTGGAAACAAAAATGTTCATTGCTCAAGAAACAACAGGGTATTCGTGCATCTTAACTGAATAAAAGCATGTGAAAACTTGCATGAACTGATACAAAAGCAGAAACAACATATACAATAAAACAAAATTTCAAAGGAAATAACCCAAAATGAATGCTGTATGATTATAATGACCAAGCTTTTCCCCAGAGAATTTAAGTTATCTAACTTTCCTCAATTTGCAGAGGTAGGGCACTATAGGTGATGGAACAATGTTTATTATTAGACACAGACAAATGTATTGATTGAACTTTTTTCTCTTTTTAAAAATTCTTTAAGGAGGTAGCTCATTGGGTAAGGGAGGTGTTAAATTGTTCAGAAATTAACATGAAAACAAGATACCAAATTTTTTCAATTAGAAAAAAGTAACTTGCTGCAGAGTAAACTGCATTGTGGTTGCCCTTACTCAGTCATGTCCATCTCTGAAGACCAGACATTACCATCTCTGTGTGACAGCTACCTCTTGCTTCTTCCCCAGCATTTGTTTTAACTCAGAATTTGACTGGAAAGAACCTGACGGGTCCTCTACCATGATGTTTAAGCAGAAATCTCTTCCAAAAGATCTGACTAGTGTATCTCTAGCTTCCTAATGATATTTTTTGGACATAGCACATTTGTTTTGCTTGACAATGCCTATTTACTAGAAAGGTTGGTTTCCTTTTTCTCAGTTGAAGGCAGCTTAGTGAGAGGTAGAGAAATGCTTGTTAATTGAGGAAAAAAACCCTACAATGATTGGGAATTTCTTTCCATTCCATTTCTGGACAATTCTAAAATTTGCCTCTGTGGATTTGGGATGACACCACTAAAATGAGACCTTGCACTCCGTCCTTTAGCCACATTGAAAGCTACCATGACTGTCTTCCTCCAACAATTCCAAGAAAAGAAACTCATGGGGTGGCTAGGTGCAGTGAATAGAGCACCAGCCCTGGAGTCAGGAGTACCAGAGTTCAAATCTGGCCTCAGATACTTAATAATTACCTAGCTGTGTGACCTTGAGCAAGCCATTTAATCCCATTGCCTTGCAAAAAACCTAAAAAAAAAAACTCACTAAACATGCTTGTTGTGTAATCTAGCTCCCAGAGAACCAAGAACAAGGAAAAATATTTTCTCAACTATAAAGTGTAAAGTGGGGATCATAATGCTAATTGCCCTCTCAGGGTTATTATGAGGATCAAACAAGATCATATTTATAAAAGTAATTCAGTCTCTTCTGATCTACCACCCCCTACTCTGACATTCAACACTTCCTCTTCAAGTAGCCTCCTTTGGTAGTGACAACCATCTGGTTCTCTTAGTATTCCTCAGATGTGACAGAGTGTGTGTGTATGTGGGAAGGGTGAAATAGCCAAACAAGTCATCACAGCAACGAACCAATAAGCATTTATTTAGCAGGTCTTAGGAGATGGTGGGTTAGGTCCTATATAACACAAGCTAAATGTCTGACCTCCCGGAGTTTCCAAACTTGTGGAAAGCTGCTTTAAACTGGATTCCCTGCTCACTCAGGTTCTTCTTTTTTCACTTCAATGTCTGGTTCTTCTTTTGGAATGTGCGCTTTATGATAAATTTTCTGGTGGTTGATCAGCTCTGAATTCTGAAGAAAAATTTCTTTACATTCACTGCATTTATAAAGCTTTTCTTCAGAATGAGCTTTCTGATGTTTAGCAAAGCTTGACCATGCGCTAAAGGTACTTCCACAATACTTACACATATATGGTTTCTCTCCAATATGAATTTTCTGATGATTAATAACAGCTGAGCTACGACTGAAGGTTTTTCCACACTCATGACATGAATAGTGCTTCTCTCCAGTATGAATTTTCTGATGTTGAATGACATCTGATCTTTGATTAAAGGTTTTTCCACATTCCTTACATTGATAGGGTTTCTCTCCAGTATGAACTCTCTCATGTTCAATAAGTAATGCAAACTGATTAAAACATCTGCCACAATGACTACATTCATAGGGTTTTTCTCCAGTATGAATTCTCTGATGTCGAAGAACATTTGAGCTCTGGCTAAATGCTTTTCCACATTCACTGCATTTATAGGGCTTCTCTCCATTATGAATTCTTTGATGTCTAATAACATGTGAGCTATGAACAAAAGTTTTCCCACAATGACTACATTCATAGGGTTTTTCCCCAGTATGAATTCTCTGGTGTTTGGTAACATCAGAGCTCTGGCTAAAAGCTTTTCCACACTCTTTGCATTTGTAGGGTTTCTCCCCATTATGAATTCTTTGATGTCTAATAACATGCGAGCTATGAATGAAAGTTTTCCCACAATCATTACATTCATAGGGTTTTTCCCCCGTATGAATTCTCTGATGTTTAATAACATCTGAGCTGTGGCTAAAGGTTTTTCCACATTCTTTACATTCATATGGTTTGTCTCCAGTATGAGTTCTCTCATGCTCAACAAGTAATGAAAACTGACTAAAAGATCTGCCACAATGATTACATTCATAGGGCTTTTCTCCAGTATGAATTCTCTCATGTCGAATAAGGTTTGAGCTCTGGCTAAAAGTTTTTCCACACTCACTGCATTCATAGGGCTTCTCTCCATTATGAATTCTTTGATGTCTAGTAACTTGGGAGCTATGAACAAAAGTTTTCCCACAATCATCACATTCATAGGGTTTTTCCCCAGTATGAATTCGGCGATGTGCAGTAACATCTGACTTCTGGCTAAAGAATCTTCCACAATCCTTACATTTATAAGGCTTCTCTCCAGTGTGACTTCTCAAGTGTTTAATAATAACTGACCGATATCTGAAACTTTTGTCACATGCTTCACATATGTGGAGGATATCTCCTTTTGAGTTTGGGCTGGAGCTTCCTGTGTGGTCTTTAACTTCACGGCTTATTTTTCCTTCAGGAGTTATTTTGTATATTATAGTTCTTTGAGGGGTCTCTCTCTGACTTTCTAAACTGTCATTCACATTGGAATCGTCCTCAGATTTCAGTTCCTGGGATGCTTCATTTAGGATTTTTCCCTCAGCCATTCCCTCATCCATTCCCTCATCCTCTTCCTCCTTTACTTTAACAATTTCTTCCTCTGATGAAGCCTCCTCTTTCTTAATACAAATTTCATAATCTAAAATGAGAAACAAAATAGAGCCAGACTGCTGGAGGGCAGAAATGGTATCATCCAACTGAAACTCATTTTAAGAGAAGTTCTTATTTCTCACATATTCTCCCTCACCATCTATCTCTTAAATTGCCAGAATAATTATTCACAGAAATAGAGATGATCATATCATTCCTCTACTCAACAATCTTTAGTGACTTCCTTCTGCCTCCCAAGTAAAGTTTAAGATCTTCTGTCTGGTATACAAAACCCTGCAAAATCTTATTTTTACCCCCCCCCCCCGCCCTACTCTGAGTCAGAATGAAATCTTCTTGGGACCCTGATGATATCTTATGTTCTCCCCTCTCCCTGTCCTGGCTCAGGCTGGTCCCTTTGCCTGAAATATCTTCCTGCCCCATTTTTTCAGGATGAACCCCCTACCCATCCTTTAAAGTCCAATTTAAAAATAGCACCTCCCAAGAAAGTTTTCCCTCTTGATACTTTTGGGTGTATAGCATTAATCACATATTATGTATCATAGTTATGTGAAGGTCTCTCATACTAATACTCTATAAACTCCCCGAGTTAAAGAATGGTTCTTCTCTAAACTCCCTCTCCTAATGTCTAACACAAGGTTTTGCACAATAAATAGATAATAAATGTTGATTAACTAACTCACTGGACTGGACTATAAACATCTTTAAGGACCTTTCCAATTCTTAAATCCTATAATATGACAAATGGAAGTTATTGGAGAGAATTCCAGGATAAGAGTAGAAAATGAACCCATGGAATAAGAAAAACAGATTTGGGGAGAGTGAGAAGGCTGATCAAGAATATAAAAGTGGGGGAGCGAATAGGTGGTGCAGTGGATAGAGCACCTGGAGTCAGGGGTACCTGAGTTCAAATCCGGCCTCAGACACTTAATAATTATCTAGCTGTGTGGCCTTGGGCAAGCCACTTAACCCCATTGCCTTGCAAAAACCTAAAAAAAAAAAAGGAATATAAAAGTGGTAAAATAGATAATAAAGATTAAGATATTTAAGTCCCTCCTGAGCACTGCCTCAGAACTTGGACTTAAAAGACAGGGCCTGCTGCCTCCTTGTCTGTCTTTATAAGATGGTGTAGGGCCTGCTCTCTCTCTCTCTGTCTGAATAAGATGCCATGCCCCTCTTCTAACATTACAGTATATCAACTTTCCTCAGTTGTAGTCATACTGTCCGCTATTTTGTACTTGTAAAATTGAATTCTAAAATTCAATTGAAAGACTTTCTGTTTAGTCCTATTAAATTCATCTTCAGAATCCCTCTAGAGATTTCCTTTCAAGCTGACATCAAACCATTTAGAATGGGACCAGTCATTCAATTCCAAATTCATCTAAATAAAACATCATTTAGCCTCTATCTTTTCATCTTCCACAAAAATAAGACAAAACTGTCAGTTGCTTGGCTCAAACCTGGTTAAACTACATTCAGAGCATTCCTCTGATCTACTTTCTTCATAATCATGTCACAAAAGCAACTCTGGTCCTTGATGAAGCCATGTGGCTCTTTGTGAAGAGCATTTCCTTTTTATAATTGGTGGGACTTCCCCAAAAATCAGCTCCAGACTACAGCAGTGGGACAGAGATTACAACTGGGAAGAGGGTAATTAAAAGGCTGACAGGTCATAAGGACTCACTAAGAATAAGGGAACAAAGCAAAACTAAGTATGGAATCAGAAAAGATGCAGAGTTTGAGGGGCTATACCATGATCATCGAGGTCAGGAGGATCCTGGTAGAGCTGAAGTCCAGACTGTGTCTCAGGTGAGAAGGTGACGACAGCAGGTGCAACAGGAGAGGACTCTTGCTTGAACTCCACAGCCGCCATCTCACTTGAGGAATGTTCCTGTTGCTGGCAGAGAGGACCTAAAGAGCACGAAAACTTCTTCTTTTGAAGGTTGAGATGTCATTGAATCTCTAGTTTTCTAATATGTTCCCCATTTGCCATGATTCCTCAAAAACTACTAGCAGCTCTTGCTCACAGTGCCAATTCTTTCACCACATTAATATGTATTTTGTCTGAGTGCAGTGGCAGGACACGTTGAACTCAGTGTTGCTTTGTTCTCAACTCCCTGGATTCTCCTAGTTTCAATTTAATTTCCTGCTTATTTATATGGACTAAGCTAGAGTCAGTCAGTCAGTCAATAAACTTTATTAAGCTCCTCTTCTATGTGCTGGACACCTAGAGCTGGGATCCAAAAGAAAGGAAAAGTCCCTGCTCTCAAGGAACTTGAAGTCTAAAGGGGAAACAATATGTAAACAACTTCCTACAAACAAGACAAATACAGGATAAAATGGAGATGACCATCAAAGGGAAGGAACTAGAATGAAGGAGGATCCAGAAAGGCTTCTTGAAGATTGTAGGATTTATGCTGAAACCTGAAAGAAACCAGAAGGCAGAGAATGCTGGCCAAGCAATTGCAACTAGGCTTTGGGAAACTGGATTAATTCAAAGGGCTCTCCACTTGAGGTCAGAGGACCTGGTCTTGTTTTCCTTACTTCCTGACCCCCCTCCTCATTTGCTGGAGACTTCCTTCTGAGAATATTTTCTATTTGCACTGTACATGTGTATGTGTGTGTGTGTGTACATATGTATATATGCTATAAGTAAAATTTTTTTTTCAAGTTGCCTTCCCCATTAGAATGTTAGTTCCTGGGGGCGGCTAGGTGGTGCAGTGGATAAAGCACGGGCCCTGGGGTCAGGAGTACCTGGGTTCAAATCTGGTCTCAGACACTTAATAATTACCTAGCTGTGTGGCCTTGGGCAAGCCACTTAACCCCATTTGCCTTGCAAAAAAAAAAAAAACCCTAAAAAAAATGTTAGCTCCTTGAGGGTTACCATCTCGGTTTTTTTGTCTGATCAGAAATGAGCACAGTTAAGCACAGTAAATCCCCTAACCACCCCCACTTACCCTCATCCCACCCCCACCTTAGATGTCTGGAGGAAGGATATGAAGGGCCTCAGGTCCAGGGCTTGTGATTTTAGGGAAGTAATTCACTGGATCTATGTTTCTTCCTCTGAAAAATGAAAAAGGTTGGCTTACAACAGTGGTGTCAAACTCAAAAAGAAATGAATTTCTTTTGGATGCGTACTGATTTAGAAAACCGTAAGGTTAACATTATATTGTATTGTATTTGTATTTGTTGTGTTAAACATTTCCCAGCATCGTTCTAATCTGGTTCAACAGCATCCCATCCCACTCTGGAGTAAGTCTGACATCTCTGAATCTCTAAGATTCTTCCAGATTTAAATCTATGAAGCTATGATCTCAGTCAAGCATTCTCTCCCCCACAGAGGGTGACTACTAAGTAAGTGTTGACTTAATATTTGCCAAATGAATGACCCAAATAATTCCTTTGAACAAAGTTTTGTCTTTACTATTCAATGATTCTAAGAGCCACCACAGAGGAAGCCTGCATTTGTCCGGTGGTCAGAATGCAGCCTCAGACACTTACTAGCTGTGTGACCTCGGACGAGTCACTTAATCGGTTTGTCTCAACTATAAAACGAGGGTCGTAAGGGCACCTCTCTCCTGGGTTTGATGAGCTGATCCAGTGAGATATCATTTCTAAAGCCCTTATTAACAGGCACGATATAGTTGTTCATCCCTTCCCCGTTTGTTCTAGAAAAAGAAGTGGGACTCTGTGGACAGACAACTGAATGAGCCCGAGCTCAAATCCATCCCTTCCCTGGCTCGTGCTGTTTAAGAACCCAGTCTTTGGCTCATTCCATCAGGGCAACAACCAGGGACGATTTGGGGCTGTCTGCGATGGAGAAGACCATCTGTATACGGAGAAACAACTGTGGAGTTTGAACAAAGACCAAGGAGTATTCCCTTTAATTTAGGAAAAGACCTGCTGTCTCATTGCCCGATCCTGGGATCACTTATACTTTGTTTCTTCCAGGAGGGCAGGATTTCTCCCGAGATCAATGGACAACATGGAAACAATGTATCCACTGGCAGACTGCCTTCTGGGGGGTGGGGGAGGGAAGCGAGAATGGGGGAAAATGGTAAAACTCAAAAGAAATAAAATCTTAAAAAAAAAAAGAACCCGGTCTTTGTGGCTTCAAAGGGGCGGCCCCGCCCCCTCCGCTGCCCGGGGCTCTCGAGGGCCCCGGGCCCACCTACCGCTCCCGGAGTCTGGGATCTCCGCGGGCCGCTCGCTCCTCCAGGGAGCCCCCGCTGGGGTCTTTCCGCTGCGCCCTGCGGGGAGACAGGCGCGAGTGGGCGGGGAGACGGCGCGGGGGCCCAGCCCGGCCTCAGCCAGCCCGGCCCCGGCCCGGGGCGGGGGAGGGGCAGGCCCGGGGCGGGGGAGGGGCGGGGGAGGGGACGAGCATTACCCAAGCGGCGCCGGGCCTGGGGCGGGGCGCGCCGAGGTGGGGGCGGGGAGAGCCCGAGCGCGAGCCCCTGGGAGCGCCCCCCGCCCGCCCCGCCCTTAGCCCGCGGGAGGAAGGATACAAAGTAGCCGCGCCGGGAACAATGTTACCGCCGCCCCCGCGCTCCGCCAGCCGCGATCGCCAAACCGCAGTGCGGCGCCGGCCGGAAGGGCGCGGGGAGGGGCCGCCGCCCGCAGCCAACATCCGGGGCGCTCTAGGCCGCCGGCGGCCCCCCTCTCTGTGCAGCCTCGCGCGCTCGGGGGCCATGCCTGTGGACCCCGCCTTGGCCGCCTCTTGGCGAAGCTACGGGAGAGCAAAGCCGCGTTGTCTTTCCACAGCTCGTGTTACAGAGGGGGAAACTGAGGCAGCCGGGGGCTATGACTTGCCCAGGGTCCTGCAGCTGGTGAACGGCTGAGGCTGGGTCTGGACTGCGGAGGAGGGCTGGCGCCGGGCTGGCACGCCGCATGTGCTTAGAGAGAGCCGTAGCTATAGCTGTGTATGTGTGCAGTCTGTAAGTGGATCATATGTGGGTATTTACATATATGAAACATTCGTGACGTTGATACATAATGATACATCATTGCATGAAGTTTGTCAAAGTTTCTGAGTTTTACAACTCACGCTACTGACCAAAGCCTAAATGCTCAGGTCACCACCACTAAGGATCACGAATCTCTCCTACTGTTAACTGTGCTAACAATCACAGGAAGGCGGCTGGTAAGAATTTGGGAAGCCTGGACAGTTATCTTTGTGAGAACCCCATAGGTTTCGGGTATTTGTTAAATATTAAATAAGGGGGAGATGATAGCCATCTCCTTTAGCTGTTGTATCAATGACTTATTTGTGAGCAAATGATCCCCTTGTTCTTTTTAATGTATAAATACTCCTTCCCCCTCTATTCGAGGTGGTCACTTCTGTGGTACACAATTTTTCAAAGGTTGCCAGCAGCTCAGCAATCACACACACACACACACACACACACACACACACACACACACACACCCCAGTACGAGAAGATGCTATTGATTTGGGTCAGATGATTTACTATCTCCTTACTTATCAACTGCATTAGACATTTTGTTCCCTTCTTCCCAGTACAAAGGTCTTTCTCCTTGGAGTAAAAATAGAAGCAAAATAAAAACTGAGCAGCTTTGTTTTCTCTCCTTAGTTATCATTCCATCTACTCCCCAAAAGAATTTTGAGTCTTCTTTCAAATAGACAGCTTTCCCAAGGTAGCTTTTATTCTGTCTTCTTCCTCACCATCTCCATATTTTAAATGCCCAATTCCTTTCAATCAAGCTTCATACAGCCTCTAAATCTTGGTTACTCTCAGACAACAAAGTCAATGACCTGTCTTTAAAAGCCTTAAGAATATAAAGAATTTCAAAAAACATTTCTTAAGAACATCCTGTGTACAGAGCAAATCAATCCTACCTCTCAACTGAGGATCATGACGATGATGTTTGTTCTCAAAGAAGACCATGACATCAGGGAGGTGATGCCAACACAAAGGCACAGGAATTGGATTTCTCCTTCAGAGTCATCTGGGTCCAGTGGCCAGATATGAACCAGGATGACTGGAAATTGCCCTGGATGCCAGGCAATCAGGGTTAAGTGATTTGCCTAAGGTCACATAACCAGTAAGTATCCAGTATCTGAGGCTGACCAGTGCTCTGTCTACTGCACAGGTGTGGCGGGTGACTTAGCACAGCACCCCCTCATTCAAATCCAATTCACATGCATGTCATGGTATCACCTCCCTGATGTCATGGTCTAATTCAAAACTGAAGGACAAACAACTGCCAAAAGCTCATGCTGCTAACTATTATCCAGCTGAGATCCTTTTAATCTGTACTGAGGAATGTGGTTGCTGAAAACATTGATGCAGAGACTTATAAATGTAGCTTTAATGCTGCTAAAATCTTAATTGTGGAGGGCTGTTTGCTCCCGAGATGTAAACTGACCCCCTGTTGATTGTATCCTGTCTCCCCTTGACCCTGTTGTTTTGAATCTTGTCCATCTTTTTCTCCTCCACTTAACCCTGGGACAGGAAGGACCAGTGAGACACTAGCCTGACCAGAAATGACATGTTGAACTTAGAGGTGACACACCTTGGGACAGGAAGGAACTTGTACATAGCCTGCCATTGGAAGATGCCTGGCCCTAGGTGTAGGACCACTTCCCAAGTGCCCCACCCCACCCCACCCCGCCCGACTTATCACTGAAGACTATTTAACAGGAAACACGGCCCCTTTTGGTCTCTTCTTGATTCTCTCTCTTGCAGGATGTCTACATCTCTCTTTCCTTCCCAGGTCATGTGCTCCTATGCAAGGACCCTGGTGGTTCACCATGAGCCTGCATGCCATGTGGCCTGGGGCTGTTTCTCTCTCTCCCTCAAACTTCACCTAGTTTATTATTGAAGTGATTACTGCTTTTTCTAGGAATTTTGATCTGTATATCTGTAATAATTTGCTATAATAAAATCCTTAGCAGTTTTGACATCCCAGAGAGCATACAATCTTTTGCTTTTCAGTGGTCCCCAAATTCCTATGCTTTTCTGGTGACCCCAAAAATCCCAGTGGCAACATTATGATCCAACTGATTCAATAGTATTAACATTTTAAGATCTGTAAAGCACATTTAAGTCTCAAAAAACCCTCTATAAAGTAGATATTACAGATTTTACACATTCAACGAAGAAACTGGCACAGGCAAGTGACTTGTCCACAAACAATTCAATAAGCATAATTAAACACCTCCTATATATTACAAGTTACTGTGCTAGATACCAGGGATACAAAGAGAACCATGACATTGTCCTTGCTCTTGAGGAGTTTAGAATCCATTAGAGAGATACATATATCCAGATGAGTAAATCTAAAGTTATTTCTAGAGAGAAAGATAAAAGAATTCTAACAACTGAGGCCTAGGAGGGAAGGGCAGGAAAGGCATCAAGAAAGGCTCTTTGTATGAAGTGGTATCTAAACTAGGTCTTGAATGAAACTAGAGATTCAAAAAGGAGGGTAGAAGGGCTGAGGCTGAAAAGAATTTAAGGCATGGGGACAGCTCCTGTAATGGCACCCTAACAGGAGATGGAATGTTAATTGTAAACAAGGAAGTCTGCTTGACTGTTATGTGGGTGAGGGGGAATAAGTATGTAGAGTTAGGCTAGAGACAGATTGTAAAAGGCTTTAAATACCAGAGGAAGTTCTATTTTGCCACAGAATGAGAGGCAGAATTTTGTTTATTATACCATGTTAACCCTTCAAAAAGACATTATACTGAATAATAACTGGGAGTTGAGATCTTTAACCAATCTTACACTGGAAGGATGAATCCAAATAGAATTTTTATCTTTATCAGTAATTTCACTGATGGAGGGAACACCTAGGGAAGAAACCCCATTTATCATTGGAGATTAGCAACTGTTCTACAATACATAGTCTACCAACATTAAATTACTTAGTAATATTAGATTTTCTTTATTGGCATGGAATTATTTATTTATTTTGGTTTTTGCAAGGCAATGGGGTTAAGTGACTTGGCCAAGGCCACACAGGTAATTATTAAGTCTGAGGTCACATTTGAACTCAGGTTCTCTTGACTCCAGGGCTCTATTTACTGAGCCACCTAGCTAGAATCACAGAATTGGAAGTGTTCTTGGAACTTATACACTGTATGAATGCCCTATGTAACATTCTCTAGAGGTGATTAGATACCCTTTCCTTCCAGTAACAGGGAAGCTCAATATCAATTAAGTCGGTTCATTCATTACATAAAATTTAGAATTATCAAAAGTAAAATAACAAGTCTTTCCCTTCTTAATCTTGGTGCTCTGTTAATTACATCCTATATATCTAGTATATATAGATATCTTGCTTTTTATATTATTTGCTTGTTGTCTCCCCCTAAGTTCCTTGAGGACAAGGTCTGACTTTTGCCTCTTTTTGTATTCCTAGTACTTAGAGATAAATAGGTCTTTAATGTTTATTTATTCTGAAAAAAAAATCAGAGCAAGATATAAATATGATGTCTCTATGGGTTATCAATTGGGAGGTCTGAAAGTTCTGTCCAGCCTGGGTAAATTCTTCTGAGATGGAAAAGGGCAGAGCAAGATCTTACTCAGACGTGGGGGGGTGTGGGGGAGATGTAAGAGAGACCGGGGACAAAGAAATCCCATGCCATTCTAGGATGCTTTTGGCTTCTCTTTCTCATTCCATAGAATCTGAGAGCTGGAGGTGACTCGGGATTGGGGAAGGAATGCAGCAGTGGAGGGTGGAGGGTGGGGGGCGTCCATTAGCTAAGTCAAAGGATGGCTACACTGTGCAGCAGTTAGAGAAAGTGTATCTGAGTCTGGGCCTCCCAACTACTTTCTGCTCTATCTTCCTTCTCCCACTCAGGGGAGGATAAGTGGGAATAACAAGGGCCTTTCTAATCTGGTGGGGATAGGGCAGATGGGACTGGGCGAAAGATCCTGACCGAGAAGGGGAGCAGTCGAGACCCAGCTAGGTGCAGACCCCTCCCACAGATGTAGCTGCCTTTTTTGAGGGATGGGACGTGTTCTCATGGCTGTTATTTTTTATTTCATATCAGTTTTGTGTGTGTGTGTGGGGGGGGCCTCCTTGATGAAACTACAACAATTGTGTCTTTGAAAGCCTGCGCTTCCCCCAAGGGACACATTATCCAGGTATATACCTGGCTGATGCCTCTTGCTAGTGTATCCTGTAGATGCAGTTAAGCATCATCTGTCTTTCTGGGGTCTTGGTGACTCCCTGTAGGCTTCTCTCTCTCCAGCCCCAACCAAGTGAGGGCTGACAGCTACCACAACCACAGGATAACACCTCTTACTCTCTTCTCTCTAAGGATCAGAGGGTAAAGCTACTGTGTTTATATGGAGTGGGGTGAAGGAAGAGTGAATACATTTCAGCTTATAGACTGAGCCCCCCCCCCACCTGTGAGCCTCCCAGTTCCATCTAATCAGTCACAGTGACAGTTAACTCTTAAACAAGGAACATTTACTTAGTAAGGCAAAAGCAAGAATAATTGTAATATTTATTCATTGGAAGGCAAAAACAGGAACAATCATAATCTTTTCTCAGCAGTAGACAAGATAATCATATTTACTTAGCAGAAGATGAGTGTAGGAGTAATCAAGTTGAACCACAACAAACCAGGGCCACACTCTTTACCAACACACAAAATGTTTATGGGAAGACCTTTACAGAAGTCTAGCGGTGGGGGGGGGGCACATTAGTAAGGGAACTTACGTGTTCAGGCCTTCACAAGCCTAGCTGACTTTGGTATGATGCTACAAACTCCTTCTCTGCTACTACTCTTGGTCTACTAAAACAGACTCTTCACACACAACTATTCTTAGGAAGATGCTGAGAACTGTCAAACTCCTCATATATGTTTTAGGATTTTGAGGACTTTCTCCTTTTCAAGCCAAAGATAACAATTATGGTCAAGAATCCTTCCCCAGTCATTTTTTCCAAAAAAGTAGATGTTTATGTTTTATACTGTCAGCTCTCAGGAAAGCCAAACCTCTTCTCACTGCAAAGCAAATGTAAAACCTTTCTTTTTCTTTTCTCTTTCTCAAACCTGAGACAGCAAAAAAAAATCAACAAAGTACCACTTGAGAGAAATCCCCTCTTTCAGGTAATAGATTACATTAGAGTATATAAGCTCAGACAGCTCTCCATATTGAACTTTTAGCAACTACACAGTCTGCCAGGCAGCCTTTCATCTCTCTCAATGGACTAAGCACCTGTTTGCTTGCCACATTCTGTCTTCTGTAAATAGCTCCTCAGCTGCCTTCTTGGGTCTTCTGTCTCCAACTCCTCTTGTATTCAGTTTTCTCTATTCTCTTAGCCAGCCACCTCTTTTTCTTTCCTCATAGCTTTCTTCTCCTATGGCCTATAGCTTCTAAAGCTCAGATCAGTGCCTCTTCATACCCAATGACCTATCTCTAATTTATGATGCAAAATTCAAAAGATGCACCTTTCTGTCAAGATTACTCCAGTAGTCCTTAGATAGTCTTCTTATGGTCCCCAAAAGTTATTTGACTGGCCATTTCTCAGTTATGATTTTTATTTTTTTTATGAATTTTAAAAGTCACAGGTGAATTAACTCAGTTATTGTGCCACCTTCTGAAGGGTAGTTCTCTATCTGATCAGTCATACTCACTAAGCACTTCATATGGGCCAGGCTGTATGTTCTAAGTGCTAAGGATACAAATATGAAAAAGAAAGTTCCTATTTTCAAGGAAAATAAAACTGAAAAGGATGGGGTGCAGTGCAGGGGAAAATACCTGAAACGTGGATAAGTCTGAAAGAGTAACCAGGAAATGAAGAGATGGTTGGCCTGAGCAGTATCCTTAGAGGTTCTCCAATCCAAGGGGATTGAGGAGCAGAAGATACTGATGAATGAGTACCAGTACCTGGGCCATGCTGAAGTCCAAAGGTGTGTAAGCAAGTGGAAAATGAAGCAAGGTCTTCAGTCTTTTCTTAACATTTTGATTGAGAAACTGCTTCTTTTTAAGTTTTTATCAGTTTTATCTTAAACAAATGTTATTTTTTTTCTACTCCTATTAGCAATCATTATGTCCACATTTGAGAAGGCAAGAGTGCTTTCTTGTCTTTAACCCTAAAAACAAATCCTGGTGGCAATAAGTGCTTAACAAAAATTTGAAAAATGAACATGAATGAATGAATAAGAGGGGAAAGAAGCACTGAAAAAGAAAATTTAAAAGTCAGTTGAAAGATCAGAATGGGGAGAGCAAGGGAATCTAAGTCTCCTTCCCACATGGAGAATATGAGCTTATCCTCTCACACAATCAGTGACAGAACTCTAATGGGTCTTTGGAAAAAGTGATACTGACTTGTTTGCATTCATCTCTTACAACTTCCAAAATACATAGAATTTAGTTAACTGCTAAGAATTCCACTTTCCTCACTTGTAAAATGAGGATGGACTACATTGTTTATTTTGTAGAACTATTATGAAAATCATGTTCTGTAAACAGTAAAACACAATACTTAATGATAGCTTTTGTTTCTCTGCCCTTTCAGGTGCTTCAGGTGATTTGGGGATTTAGGAAGAGTCTATAAACCTAGTAATCAACACCTCCTTGACCAGCAATTTAAAGTATCGTAAACAACTTGAAGGCACAATTACTGTCAGAGCTGTCCCACAACGGAAGCCTCAGTGTATAGTGATATGACCACTCAATTTGGAGGAAAAGGATCTTCATTCAAATATCATTTCTACTATTCACTAGTTATATCACTGTAACATGAGGCAGAGATTGGGGGAGGCTGACCAACTGGCCTTTCAAGAGCCTTGGTTTCATCATCTGAAAAAATGAGGGGGTTGGCAGTTTGTCCTCTCCAGTCCTGCTATAAGTCTATGAGTCTCTGAATAGATGACCTCTAATTCCCTTCTAGCTCTAAATATATGACTTATGACTCCATTCCTGCCCTGAAGACACATTGATATATAGCCTACTCATTGTATAGCTTAAAGCATCTTCTGCCTGCATTACCTACCTGGTGAAGGGCACTCAGGATATTGAACTTAAAACTGTCATTGGAAATTTGACATTAGTGGTATTGTTTAGCCTGAAGAACAGACTTGAGATTCAATGAAAAAAAATGATCATTCTGTTAATGGATTCATGTTTTGGGTATGGCTCAGCTGAGGTGACATGTCTTACTATAATGAGAGTATATGATTCTATGAGGAGCAAGACATATTCCTCTTGTTCCTAGGAAGGCAGAAATAAGACCAAAGGCTAGAAATCATAGGGAGTAAGATTTTTATTCAATATAAGAATTTCCTAACAAATAGAGGTAGTAGAGTGTACTGGTAAGGCTTGGATACAAAGTCTGTTGAGTCTCCTACTTACTACCATGTGACTTTGGGCAAGTCACAACTTTTCTGAGCTATTTTCTCATCTGCAAAATTTATATTAGATGACCATCCAGTTTACTATAGAATTGGGGAACTTAAGGGATGTTTTATAATAATCAAGGAAGTAAATGCTTAAAAGTAGGCCTTACTTATATTTTAACTTATGCATTGAAAAGTGAGGCCTAAAAGAAGATAACCAAGGGCAGAGGGAAGGAGTAATAGGGATAAAGAAATAGTATTTCAGTGAAAGGAATTTACTAGATCTCAGTAGTTGAAGGAATGAGAACACAATTGGAACTGTTACCAGAGGAAGGGTTCCTGGACCTTGAATATAGTGGTCTTGCCACATTCAGGAAAGAATTAAGAGTTGTTGAAAAATGAAATTTGCTACCTTGATAGATGGTAAGTTATCTATCATGGCGAACTTGATATAGACTGAAACCTGCTGGGACTGTGCCTTTTACTTTAAGCATTTGCTTTTTTCCAAGCATGCATGCGCACACACACACACACACACACCCCAAAATACCCACAATACTCACTATTGGAACTAGTAGGTAAAACCTGAGCTTTAAAAAGCTGTTTTATAATAAAAGAACATTACTTTGAGAGGGAGAACTGGAGAGAGGATTCCATTCCTTAAACTCTCACTGATGAAACATAATTTATCAGGTGAATCAATCATCCTGGAAAACTCAATATTAGAATCATAGAATATAAAAATTGAGATGAAGGAATTAGAGGGCCAAATGTGCTATCCAGACTAGAAACAAAAATGACAAATGTCAACCTAGGAAGCATGAATAAAACCATGGGTCAAATAAGTTTCTGACCACAAGACTTCAGGAATAAGAGAACTAGATGGAAGATATAGGTTCAAGTCTGGACTCTGATATTTATTCCCAATATGATTTTTATTTTAGGTTTTGCAAGGCATTGGGGTTAAAAGTGGCTTGCCCAAGGCCACACAGCTAGGTAATTATTAAGTGTCTAAGGCCAGATCCGAACTCAGGTACTCAACTCCAGGGCCAGTGCTCTATCCACTGTGCCATCTAGCTGCCCCTCCTAATATTATTTTAGTAAAGTCCTTCCCCACACCAGGTCCCAGTTTCCTTAATTGTAAAGTGTAGGTCTCTAAATTCTAAAGACTCCTAAAGGAATGAATGAGGTTGAGGTTACTTTGTTTGAAGTCCCTAAAATGATGAATGGGATGTGAAGAGTTATGTAAACCAATACTAGATTAAAGGAACAACTCTATAAATTTGAGAGCTAAGCTGAGATAGAATGCTAACTTTTATGTCACACAATTCATGGTGGTTGAGAATTCCCTGATGGGGGGATATAAGGCTGAACCTATTAACTATTTCAAAATAGAATTGTGTGAACTCTCTGGTGACACGCATAACAAATCACTAAGGTAAGATTAACCTCTGAGGACACCAACAGGAAGAACTATGAACTACCACCACACATTGCTTGGGGTCTCTATCAGATATATCATAGATCCAGATGTTTGTGAGGTTAATCCAGTATGGCAAAATCTCTGGTCTAATGTATCCACCTCAGAAGAAGTTCAGGAAAAACTTTTTATACCTTCCTCAGGAAAAAAAGAAATTTAAAAATTAGGATCTTTTTTTATATGTCATGGTTAAACTTGTAGTGTTTCTAGGCACCATATTTTAAGTGGGAATTAAAAAACTGGAACACATCCAAAAGACAATCAGAATGAAAGGGATTAGGACATGAGGGTTAGTTGAAATCACTGGAGAAAACTGAACATCATAAAATGCCTTCAAATTAAGGGTTTTTATGTAAGAGTGAGATTTAACTGTTTAGCCCAAGAGGGCCAAATGAGGTACATGTGTATACTGAGTGAGTGATAGAGACCAGAGTCCTAAAATTCAGACCTGAACTGCTCCTGGACACAGTAAGTTCCCTATCAGCAAAAATATTTCCTTAGAACCAAGATAACTACCAGGAAAACTATAGATGCATTCATTCCCATGTGGACTTGGTGGAACATGGGTGAGGGTTGAACAAGGCAACTACTAGAATTCCAATTCTCTTTTACCATTCAGTAAGTCTTTTACACTATCAAGTGACTTCATTAAAGCTATAAGTGGAATTCTACCCTGAATGAACTTTAACAATGATTTATTATTGATACTGTGGTGCTCATTGCAAGGTATTCTATCAAGGTACTTTTTAACTTAGCTCCATGCTTGTACACAGTTAAGGGGTAGGGAGTGATTTTGCTTTGGCCACAAATTTCACACAAAGGTAAGATATGACCCCCTTTTTGAATCCCCTGTTCTATCAAACCCTGCCCCCTCTATGTAGAAACACAGTAAGAAAACAAACATGGGCGAGTTAGAGAAGGGAAGGGCAAGAATTGATAGGAAAGGAGGTGGAAATTAAATCTTAAGAAGGGTGAACACAATTTTTCTTTCCACTCTTCAAGGTCCCCTCTGTCTGTCTGGTGATTATCTAAGAACATTTATTTCATTCTCCTCCACTCAGACAATCCCAAGGATATGAATGCTATTATAATCTTTTTTTTTTTTTTGGCAAGACAGTGGGGTTAAGTGATTAGTTCAGGGTCACACAGATAGGAAATTATTAAGTGTCTGAGGCTGGATTTGAACTCAGGTACTCCTGACTCCAGGGCCAGTGCTCTGTCCACTGCACCACCTAGCTGCCCCCAGTCTCTCTTTTTTAATACCCCCCTCAAATGGGAGCTAAGTAATGTTGGTGGTGACCGATTACCTAAACTGCCCTTAACACCCTCAATCTCTTCTTAGCCAAATCTAGTATTCTCCATTTAATGTTCTCTAATCCTTGAGATCTTTATGGAATTGGTCACCATTAACTTATTTCCCAAATTTTAATTTTTTCCCTTAACATTCTCTCCTATTTTTCTTCTCTTCTTGTGATCCCTCTGTAAATAAGATAGGGGAACAATCACTGAAGGATTTTACACAGTTATAAACAAGAATTTATTATCACCAATCACCAATTATTTATTAATTACCTCACTGCATGCGGTGCTGGGCTAGGTTGCTGCACAAAGAAAATTAGACAAGAACCCTTTCCATTAGGAACTTAATTTTTTTTTATGGGCTCATGCCCCAAAATAGATTCTCTGCTCTATCAAGGCATCCGTCCCCCACACTCATCATATTCCTGGGGTTATTCTCTGTAGTGGATTCTCTGATGTTGAATAAGTTGTGAGCTCTGACCAAAGGCTTTCCCGCATTCATTGCATTCAAACGGCTTTTCTCCAGTGTGAGTTCTCAGGTGGCGAAAAAAGTGTGACCTCCCTCTGAAGGCTTTCCCACATTCATTGCATTCATAGGGTTTCTCCCCAGTGTGAATTCTCTGATGCTCAATGAGTACTGAGCTCCAAATGAAAGCTTTCCCACATTCACTACACTCATAGGGTTTCTCTCCAGTGTGAAGTCTCTGGTGTCGAATAAGATTTGAGCTCTGACTGAAAGCTTGCCCACATTCATTACATTTATAGGGCTTCTCTCCATTATGAATTCTCAGGTGTTGAGTAAAATGTGAACTGTGACTGAAGGCTTTCCCACATTCATTACATTCATAAGGCTTCTCTCCAGTGTGAATTCTGTGATGTTGAATAAAGCCTGACCACCCTCTGAAGCACTTCCCACAATCACTGCATTCATAGGGTTTCTCTCCAGTGTGAATTCTCTGGTGTTTAATAAGTAATGAATTGTATTTGAAGCATTTACCACAGGTGTCACATTTATGGGGTTTCCCTCCTATGGAGCCTCCCTGACGTGTCATGAAGCTTGAGCTTAGACTAAAGCTTCCCCCAAATTCATCACATCCTTGGCTCCCCTCTACTGCAGGAGCCTCCTGGTGAAGGACTGTCATATGCCAGGAACTTCGCTTCTGGGACAGGGATATCCTCTCTCTGCCCATGGTAGAGTTTCCCATCTGCCTTTCTAAGCTGTCCTCCCGTTCACAGGGTTCTGCAAACTTGGATCCTCGAGGAACATTCCTAAGGAGACTTTTCAACATCCCTCCATGTTCTTCTCCTTCGGAAACTTCTTGCTTCGGAGTTACCAATTCAATCTCAGACTCAGAATCTGAAATGAGGAAATGAAAATCCAAATGTTATCTTTTCCCTGTGCTAGAAAAATGGAAACAGGTAAAAAAGGAAGGTAATTATCATCCTTGAAATGAATTTCTAACATATGCCCAAAGCACTGATGGTTCTCCAAAAGGACTTCACTATTCAAAGAAAAGGGAACAGGGAAATAGGCAAGAATTTTCACTTGGTAATATGGTGCTCATCACACATTTTCCCAATCCTCCTGGATATGATGAAGAGTCTGATCAAGCTATAGAACTGGAAAATTAGTAAACAAATAGCCAAAGCTATAGGAGAAGTGATCAGATAGGAAAGAAAATAATGAATGCCCTATAGGAATGACTTATCTGGTTGAATTATTCTGATTAGAAACTGCATTATTTACCTATTCTTATTTCTTCTGTCTGACCCTTAGACTTTGGAAGTAAACCAAGATAAAGCTAACCAAAGGTAACCACATTCTGCATGAAATGGCAAAAGACTACCAAGTCAACAGGAGGTTTGCTGACTAGCTAAAAATGAATACAGGATGGGAAATATGCACCAATGATCTTGGGTCAGCAGAGTGTAAGTAGTCAAATATCAAATTTGGCTTATATGTGGTTTGGGGTTTTTTGGTTTTTGCAAAGCAGTGGAGTTAATTGACTTGCCCATGGTCACACAGCTAGGCAATTTTTAAGTGTCTGAGGCCAGATTTGAACTCAGGTCTTCCTGACTACAGGGCTGGTGCTCTATCCGCTAGCTGTCTTGGCTTATATGTTTGAAGATACCATTCTTATCTCAAAGTAAAAGAGGTGTCAAGTTCCAAACCTAGAGATAGTTCACATTGATCCTTGAGACCTTTAGTTAAGGATGAATTCTGAAAGTTTAGACACTGCAGATCTGGATGTCCATAGAACTTTTTTTGGTACACTACTAGTTACTTTACCTTCTTAGATTTTTCTGAATTTGCATATTCTCTTTCCCTTATAAATAAGCCTTAGAAAATATCTTCTTATAGTCTGGATTATGTGAAAATGGGAGAAAGTAAAAAGGGAAGAGGGCATTAGGAAAGGTCATTCAACAATGGGAATGGCAGGAAATCTAGAAATTAGTGTTTATATCTGGTACTAGACTAGCTCAGGAACCCAAGAAAGTCAATGCCTCAAAATAAAATTTAATAATGTGCAAAAAGTGGAAGCCTGATGGCCAAAAACAAAGTCACCTTAGAAGCTGACCACTGGGTTAAGAAATTTTAAGGCCCAAGACTAGACCGTGGCATCCTCCACCTGCCCATCAAAAAAGTTGGCAGTGGCATAGGTCAGAGGAATAAACAGGAAGATTTTAGGATGACCAGACTGAACATAAGTTACAGAGAGGCAAAGAGAAACTTGTATAATAGATATCAGAGAGAATAGCAATTCAATTCCCTGGGGAGACTGAGAATTTAGAGGAGAAATAACTGAACTTGGGAAGCTAAACCAATCCATTCCATTCAATTTACATTTTATTAATGTGCAAAACACTGTGCTCAGTGCTTGAGATACCATCATAGTGTTTCTCTTCAGGACCTTATATTTTTATTATATTATGGTAAAACTGGAAGGGGATCTGAGTCCATTATTTTCTTGAAGCATTTAGGAATTCTGGATTTAGCCAATATTATGGAGCTGCTAGTAAGACTGAGTTTAGTGCTCAAATGATGTGACATGCCTAATCAAGACCTCTGTCTGATCTGGGTAAGGTGGCAATTGGTTATTGCTGGGAAAGAGATGACAACAGATGGGGGAAGGGAAGAAAGGCACTCTCCTCATTTCCATCCCTGTTACATTTCTGACTCTCTTAGATTTAACCACCAAGATGATTGTGCTCTCAAGAGGAATTTTCCTCAGTACCTGGAGACCTATCAACAAAGAACTATCCTTTATCATACTAGCTTCCTTTTCTCCCACTGATGAGTTGGGGCTTCTATTTTTGGTAATGGGTCCATGGCAGTTGGGCTTCATTTTCTTCCCAGTTGTGCTTCTCACTCTCTCGGACTCTGCTACCATGTAGGTATCTTCTATCCCCCCCCTCACCACCACTTCAGTTCACTTTTATGTGTTATCTTTTTTGCCTGCCTCAGTTTTCCATGGCTTCAGATGTTGGGAAGACTGGCAATCCACAGAGCAGAGATTCATAGGCATACCACAGGCATGTAGAAAAGTACTCCAGAAATACAAATTGAATTAATTTGAAAACTTCAATTACCTCATTAACTAGCTAAGCTGTTATTATCCTTTGTCCCTGGGAGGCTATTCTCACTCACCTGTATAAGTATCTCTTGAGATCTCTGTTTCTTGAATTCCTTGAAAATCTGAGCCAGATAGTTCTTCCTCTTCCTGTAGCAAGGAAATTACATCAGGTTTGGAAACTGTAAATCCTAATTATAGAAAAGAGAAAAGGTAAATGATGACATGATAATTCAAGTCTCCTTCCTATTCTCTCCACTAATTTTCTCCCCTTTCAATCCATCCTGCTCCTGCTGTCAGATGAATCTTCTGAAAACAATGTTCTGGACATGTCCTTCCCCAGATCAAAAACTGTTAATAGTTTCCAAATTCCTACAGAAAAAACGTCTAAACTCCTTAAACTGGCATTCCAGGCTCCCTACAATCTGACCCTTGAAATCTTCCTCTTATCCTCTATAGGAACCTACTGGTTTGGTCAGAGTAGTTTACTCACTTATACCCAAGTACACCACAATCATTCATGCTTGGGTGGGGGGAAATCTTTGATCATGTTAGAATTCTTGCCTGGAGCTGTAGTATATGTATGTCATGGAACACTATTGTTCTATTAGAAACCAGGAGGGATGGGAATTCAGGGAAGCCTGGAGGGATTTCCATGAACTGATGCTGAGTGAGATGAGCAGAACCAGAAAAACACTGTACACCCTAACAGCAACATGGGGGTGATGATCAACCTTGATGGACTCACTCAATCCATCAGTGCAACAATCAGGGACAATTTGGGGCTGTCTGCATTTGAGAATACCATTTGTATCCAGATAAAGAACCAAGGAATTTGAACAAAGACCAAGGACTATTCCCTTAAATTTAAAAAAAAACAACAACCGATACCTTATTGTCTGATCTTGCTATCTCTTATACTTTTGTTTCTTTATGTTTACTTTGTTTCTTCCTTGGGGATATGATTTCTCTCATCACATTCAATTTGGATCAATGTATACCACAGAAACAATGTGGAGACTGATGGATTGCCTTCTGTGGGGGGTGGGGGAAGGGAGGTGAGACGGGGGAGAAATTGTGAAACTCAAAATAAATAAAAACTTTAAAAAAAAAGAACTCTTGCCTAGAAGATCTTTTTTTCTCCATTTCACTTATATATTTGAACCATTCTTCAAAGTCCAGTTAAAAATCTCTTGTCCTCCAGGAAGATAACTCCCTCTCATGAACACTAAATATACCGTACTTCTGAACTATTCATTTAATACTTAGTACATGTTCTCTGTATTAACACTTATCTTCTAAAAATAATAGCAGAAGGGCAGTTAGGTGGCACAGTAGATAGAGTACCAGCCTTGGAATCAGGAGGACCTGTGTTCAAATCCAGCCTCAGACACTTAATAATTACCTAGTTGTATAACCTTGGGCAAGTCATTTATCTCCACTGTTTTGTAAAAACAAACAAAAAATTATAGACACTTACATGACACATATATGTATATAAGATTACATATAAAATATAAGCTGCTTAAAGGGCAAGGACTGTTTCAGTATTGCTTTATATTTCCAGGACCTGGTACATAGGAAAGACTTAATATATGGCATTCTAGTTGGTAAAAACAGTGTGAGCAAAGTGAGAAAGCCCTGAACATGCTGAAGGATTTGGCTGCACTTGAACAGAAAGGAGGTTTCCCTGCAGAAACTAAGAAAAGTAGCTGGAGGGAGGTACAATTTAAAAAAGAAAGGGAAGCAGCTCAATTTCCAATTCTGTCAAGAACAGTCCTCTCTCACACAGCTGTCTAGGCCTAAATAGGATTAGGAATTTCTAATCTAGGGATATACAACTTGTTGATCAAGGCCTTCTACCATCTGGCTCCAAACTATCTTTGACCTTATCTCATTTTACTCTCCTTCACATAGTCTGCATTCCAGTCAAACTGGCCTACTCTGCATTCCTCATCCTTGATCTTCCTTTTCTGATTTCTGTAGCTCAAGTCATGGAATAGACTCACCCCATTATATCCATTTATTGATCTTAGGGTCAAATTATATATGATACTTCCTCCAGGAGATATTCCCCTCTGTCTCCCTTCCTCACTGAGATGGAAGTGAGCTCTCCAGTTTTTTCAGTCCCTTACATTGACCTCCTTTGAACTTATTTCATGCTTCCTTTCATGGCAGCTATTCAAATATTTGTCTTCCTTATGAGAATGTAAATTTAAGAGCAGAGCCTTTGTCATATCTGAGCCCTAAATGAGTATTTTTTTAAATTTAACCATGGTCCATAATTCTTTTCTTTTTCTTTCTTTTCTTTTTTTTTTTGCAAGGCAATAAGGTTGAGTGGCTTGCCCAAGGCCACACAGCTAGGTAATTATTAAGTGTCTGAGGCTGGATTTGAACTCAGGTACTCCTGACTCCAGGGCCGGTACTCTATCCACTGTACCACTAGCCACCACCCCCCCCACAATTAATTCTTGATCTACCTACTGGATCAGTTAGTCTTACTTCACTTGCTTCCAAAGACCCCTGTTCTAGTCCCTGAATACTGAATTAAGATGGTAGTGGGATCTCTGGGTTAAAGTATTTTTTCTTTTCCAAATTGCTTTACAGAATGTCTGGATTACTTAATAGTACCATCCACACCATAATAGTGCACACTGCATAGCCCTTTCAACATTACCTATTTCTATCTATTGTCATATTTTCTTATCAGCTGGAAAGTGAAACCTCAGTTATTTCTGTTAATATTTTTCTTATTAAGTACCTACAATGTGCTAACAGTTATTAATTACATGGCACAAGTTTCATATGGTCATTTATAGGGTACATTGTTTTGAGAATGATTTTTTCATATTCTTTGGCCACTTATCCTATGGAGAATTGTTCTTGATCTTAGAGATTTATAATTAACTTCCTTCACATCTTGGAATGGTAACTTTTTAATGTCTAAGTAGGCTACAGAACTCCCTAGCTTGAATGGCCTAGCTTGAACATTTAAGAATTTCAAGATTATTCAATAAGTTACTCAATTCTTTAAAACTCAGTACTCTTAGACACAAGATGAGACCAATTATACTTGAACTACCTACCTCAGAACGTTTTATAATGACCAACTGAGATAATGTCTTTAAAGTACCCTATAATGATAAAATGCTAAATAAACATCCACTATTATTATTATTCCAGAATGTCATAGTTGGAAAGGACCTCAGAGAAAATCTTGTTCAATTCATATCTTTTTTCTTTTTAAAATTTATCTGTTTTTTCCCGCTACATGTAAAGATCAATAATCAATTTTTTGGTAAGATTTTGAGTACCACATTTTCCTCTCCTCTCCTAGACTGAGAGTAATCTAATATAGGTTATACATGTATAATTATGTTAAACATAGTTCCACATTAATCATTTAACTCATTATCTTTTACAGAACTACTCTGACAAGTGACTATTTGACTTCCACCAGACAGTATGGGACACTGAATATACTATCAGGCATAGACAGTGTCTTGGTTGGTTTTGCTGGACCATTTTTTTCTCTTTTTGAAAAAATTTTATTTATTTAAGGCAATGGGGTTAAGAGTGACTTGCCCAAGGCCACACAGCTAGGCAATTATTAAGTGTTGGAGTGCAGATTTGAACTCAGGTCCTCCTGACTCCAAGGCCAGTGCTCTATCCACTGTGCCACCTAGCATTCCATTTTCTTTCTTTTTTCTAATCTTTGTTACAAGGAATGGAACATTTGAGGAAGGGAGGAAGGAATATATCAAGAAAAGTACCCATATGAAACAGTAACCACCAATAGAAAAGAAAAAAAATTAAACCACTTCTAATGAAAAGACTATATCTCCAGGAAGCCTACTCTACTTTTGGATAGGTTTATGTTTAAATTTTTCTTAAAATCAGGTCAAAATCCCCCACTCAATAAATTTCATTCATTGTTTCACTCCTTTTGCCCTTTGGGGCCAGAACAAATTAACCTCTCTTCTATAACATTTCAAATACTTGAAAGAATATTTTACTTTTAACCCAGTGGGTCCTGACACTGGTTTAGATTTTTTTTTCCATTTCTGCTCTAGGTGCCTTCTCTTCCTCTGATCCCATTCTTTTATATGGAGAGTTCCTTTCTGGAATCTTCATTTGGAGATGTTCCTAAGCCAGCTATCTGGTTTCTGATTCTCCAGGCTCTTTCATCTCTGTCTCATGTAGTATCTTCCCTCCCCCACACTTTTCAGCTCTCTTTTAGGCACTGTTTTCTCAGAAGGTAAGGCATTCAAGAGAAGGTATTGACTTCTTTTTTGCTGATATGTGCATTTCCTATGCTTAGTCCAGTGCTGGTACCATTGTTAGCACTTAGTAACTCCTATATCTATCTATCTTGTCCCCCGACCCCCAAGTCAATTCTTTAGGCTAAACAATCCCAGTTTCTTTAATCAACCATATGATATGGTCTCTGGTCTCTCACTATGCTAATTGTCCTCTTTCATATATATCATTTTGAAATGTGCCACCCAGACCTGAACACAATACTACAGAACAGTTCTGATCAAGACAAAGTATACTGAAACTATTACTTTTCTAGACCCTATACTTTTCCTGGAGGTAAACTTTTCCAGATACAGTTTTGGAGATTAAATTAACAAAGATTGGGTAAGCAACCTGATAGAATGATACAATCATGGCTCTTTGAACTACTAAAGTGGGAAAGCAAAAGGAATAAAGTAAATAGCCTGTGAAACTCTGAGACTCAAACTGTTAAATACAGTGAGGAATAATCAGTTTATCTGTCAAATGAGAGGTCAGAATTAGATAAGGAAAGTCTGAATTGAAAGTGTCCTTAATTTTAGAAATCAAAGAGTGAAACTACAATCTCCCTGAGAGCAGGGACTGGTTTACTTTTCCTATCTCCAGGGTTTAGGCACTTAATGAGTAGAGCACAAAGATAAATGTTAGTAAATACAAATATATACAATGTAGTTAAATGCATGGTAATTTGGGAGAAAGGGCACTAACAGTTAAAAGATCAAGAAAGGTTTCAGGAATGATGCCTGAACTTTTTTTTTGGAAGGCAGTGGGGTTAAGTGACTTGCCCATGGTCACACAGCTAGGTAATTTTTTTAAATGTCTGAGGCCAATTTAAACTCAGGTTCTCCTGACTCCAGGGTGGGTGTTCTATCCACTGCACCACCTAGCTGCCCTACTGAGCTCCTTCTTAAAGGAAAAGGGTGCTCTCCAGGCATGGAAAGATACCACTAATAAGGAAGCTGGAATATTGTTTGAGGAACAGAAAAAGACAAGTTTGGTTGGATTTGGTCTACAGGAAGTATAATGAATGTTCAATGAGGTTAAAAAAGAGAATATAGACAGATTTTGTAGGGTTTTAAAAGCTAAACGGATGATTTCTATTTTATGCTAGGGCAATAGGAAGTCACTAGAATAGTAGAATAAGAAGAATTACTTTGGCAACAAGTATACAGGAGTGGTGAGAGACTTAAGACAGAGGGATCAGTTAGAAAGTTGTTGCAATGATCCAGGTGAAGAAGACTAGGGCTTAAATTAAGGTCTCAGTGGAATGGGGCGATAGATGTGGGATGTAGGATATGTTGTGAAGGTAGAAATAGCAAGATTTGGCAAATGACCAGATATGAGAGATGAGTTGTTAGGGATAATGCTGAAATTCAAATCTGAGACTCTGCAAGAGTAGTTTGGAAGGGGGCAGCTAGGTGATGTAGTAGATAGAGCACCGGTCCTGGAATCAGGAGTATCTGAGTTTAAATTAAGCCTCAGACACTTAATAATTACCTAGCTGTGTGGTTTGGGCAAGCCACTTAACCCCATTGCTTAACCTAAAAGAGTAGTTTGGAGAAATCTAGGAAGAGTTCAAAAGAGGAGTTTAGGAGGAAAGCTCAAAAGTTCTATTTTAGACATGCTGAGTTTAAGATGTTTCTGGGGCATCCAGTTTTAAATGTCCAGGAGTCAATAAATGATGTATAATTGAAACTCAGGAGAACAATGGCTTAAGGGGATGAAAATGTAAAGTAAAAGTTCTTTAAGAATGAAAGAAGCTTGAATATGTTTGAAGGCAGTAGAAAAGGACCTTGCTAATAAGATTTGAGAGAAAACAGGGAAGAATGGCTGAAAATACAATTTGTTTGAGAAGCCAAGAAAGGATGGGATGAAGTGAAAATGAAAAGAGGGTAGCCTTGAGAATAGATTGGCTACTTCTGTGTCATGTGTCAGAGACTGGGAAAAAGATGGAGAGAGGAGAAGATGATGTCAAGGGATTTTGAGTTGAAAGGAATGGGACTCACATCAAATTGATTCATTTTTTTAGCAAAGTAAGAGGCTTCCTTTTCCCAAAGATCCTGGCATGGTCCAGAGAATGAGTATCATTTTCTGGCCTCAATCCCTTCCCACCAGAAACATTTGGACTCTACCTCTGAATTCCTGAGCTCAGGGAAGTAAAGTAACATCTTATCTTGCTTGGAATCAAGCTTTTACATTACATCCCAGTCATTTTTAAACCATGCCATCATGTGAATACTTCTTTCCTACAATTCTCATTTACCCCTAAATGTTGTCTTTCTCCATTAGAATATAAGCTTTTGCATTTGATCAATTTACATCGCCAGCGGAACATTTTGAACAAGGTAGTCTCTTAATAAATGCTTTATCACTCATCTCATCATCCACAGAATATCTGGGAAACCCAAACTTCTCCACAGGACATGGATCTAACAAGAATAACAAATAGCTTGATTTACATTTTTGATTCCTAAGTTTAAAAGGCACTCAGGGATTGATTTTTCAAGATATTTCACAGATAGTGAGGTTTTGAAAGAATGGAATAGATCACAAAAAGTATTATGAGTACAGTTTATAGCCACTTCAAAGGTATCTTGGATGAAAATATAAGACAAAAGTCTGTCTTTTATGGATAATTTTATAAAACAGACTACACTGTCACAGTATACAGGCCTTGTTAAAACTGTAGAGGTTATAAGATCTCTCTGAATTTATCATTTATTAATTACAAAAAGCATTTGATATATTAAAAGTAAAAGATTTTTAAAGGTTGTACAACAATACATTTTTCCTATACATATTAAAATTATAGCAGATTCCACCAAGGATTTGATCACAGAGACAACTTTGTTCAAATCTGTTCAATATTAAAATCAAATGAGGCATTAAAAAGGGAAATTGTATGCTTGAAAAAGATACTTTGTCATTGTCATGGACATTGTACTGTGGAAAATATAAACAGATGTCATCCAGATGCTCCTATTTGAAGATATTATTCTAATTACATAGAGAGTTGGAACACTACTAGACTTCCATAGCCATTCAAGAGACTGGCCTAGTATTCCATAAGTAAAGATCAAGTGGATGAAGAAAACATGATCCACTTTATAACATGCAATCTGATTGGGAGTCCACTGGATTAGTCTGTAACTAGCTATCTCCTGGATAGGTAAAGTAGATAGGCAATGATGACCTGGGTCCCAGAACTGAAAATAAGAAGGAGCTGGATCATAAATGGGAAATGGTTGCAATATTTTCTTTTTTTATTTGTTGAGGGCAATGGGGTTAAGTGACTTGCCAAAGGTCACACAACTAGGTCATTAAGTATCTGAGGTCGGATTTGAACTCAATTACTCCTGACTCCAGGGCCAGTGTTCTATCCACTGTGCCACCTAGCTGCCCCCAGTTAATGGTCACAGTATTTTCAATGGTCCAGACCTACTTCTTGGCATAAACATTCTTTCAGAAGCATAGAAGACCTATGTTCAATGTCACTTAAACTCTTAGGTTTCCATGTAACACACTAAAAATTACATTTCTGATAATTTTCCAATCTGCATGGATGAAAAGTTTTAGATAAGGAGTTCCTTAAATTGTGTGTAGACTAAAAAAAAGAAAATTCTGCACTGATGCTTACAAAATGGTTAATCATGGAATATACAAGCTAAGATCAAAACTGCAAATTACCTAAATAAAAATGAAAAATAATGTATGTGGAAAAAATACAGACAAATGTGTGGGTACAAAGAGGTTATGTTGTTTCCAGAGGGGATTTATGTTCTAGGCTTGTCAAAAAAAGAGAGAACATCAAGGACACATGACCAAAAATAAAAATAAGCTGATCATTTTTAGAAACTAAGGGATAACTGCTATATGTTTTTACAAAACAACAGAGAAAACAGGCAAATTTTAAAGGAAAGACTTGGAAAAGAATTTATATGGGTGGCGATGACAAAAGCATGAACCTAGTAAGAACAGAAGTATTAAGGCCTGGATTAGTGAACACACAGGAAATAATGGTATGTGCATGTGTGTGTGTTAACATGTTTACAGCCCTTTCCTCATCCCACAGTGAAGGAGTCAAGAGAAGTGTAGTAATTCCAACCCTGGCTCAAAAGACCCATTAAAAATCTGCTGGAAAACAGACTTCTTTTTACTTTCCATGGGATTCTGGGAATGCCACCTAATCTTCCTACATATGTTTAAACTGTAAAAAGGAAGGGGTTGGACTAGATAATCTCTATGGATCCTTCCAACTCTAAATCCTATGACTAATGTCCTCTCCTCATACGTGGTCCATATGTTGCCACTGGATCTGTTGGGACTCTCTACCTCAACTCCCTAAAATGCCTGCATCATCAACTCCAATATCACCTCCTCCAAGAAACCTACCTTGATCTCCCCCAATCAAAAATGACCAGAATTAAGTATTCGATTCAGAAGAAGAATTCAAGTCTTCACTGGGCAAATGTGCTAACTATGTAAATCATCTCCAAGGTTCTTTCCAACTCAAAATTTATGGGCCACTCTGCTTTTCACACTTCTGATATATTTAATAGACAATATCATGTCTTATGCTTCTACCAGAGCATAATAAGTATCAGTCAATTTTATACTTTGCAAGTACTCAGGCCTAGGCAGAGGGGTCTACCAGAAATAGATAGCTGACAAATGTGTTGAAACTATTGCCCTAATTATTTTCATACATCCTGGAGACACAAGTCTGGAGAAGCTCTGGGTCTCTTAAGTGAGGCTTCAGTTCCTTTCAGAGATGATTGGCTAGGGATGGAATGTTGCCCTTCTTGCTGCACTCAACCACAATTAGCTATTAGGCTTCTATCAGTGAGTTAAAGACAAACAATAGAAGATTCCTGGGCCAGAGACACAAGACTTGGGGTTCTTAAGGATATTGTTTGGGTGACTCAAGCAAGCAGTGATTGGATTATATGAGCTCTACATGCTTCCTTTTAACTCTAAGAATCTGATTAACCATGAGACCATAATTTCATGGGAAACAGTATATTGCCTTAGAAAGATCCTTGGATTTAGAGTCTGAGACTTTAGGTTTGAATCTCAGCCCTAAGTAAGTCTGTTAATCTTGGTCTACAATCCTTTCTGATTCTAAATCTGGTCTCCTAAAATGACCCGTAAAAGTGGGTGGGGGAGTTTAGAGAGGCCTGCGAAGGTACTGGCACTGGACTTGAAATAATATCTGTAATAGACTCCTGGATCTGATACTATGTGGCTACCATGCCATAATCTCTCAGAAACACTTTTCCCATTTGAAAAAGAGAAACAATGAAGAAAATACTTCTGGAGTTCTGTGAAAAACACTTGTTAAAAAAACATTTTTAAACTTTGAAACACTATTTTTAAGAAAGGAATTTATTAACTTCGTTATTATTAAATGATCTCATATTCTAATATTCGGGTTGCATCTGTGGGGCAAAAGATGCAGAGAATTGGAATTAAATTCTCCCCAAAAAAATGTGGCAGAAAGATGCACCCACTCAGTCTTTGTGTATTCAAAGAAAAATCTATCATGATATGGAATGCAGGGGGTGGAAGTGAGAAGTGCTGGTGGGAGGAGTTGCTAGAGTTATGTGCTAGCTGAGATAAGCACATCCAGAGAGGAAAGGAGGAAAGGAATAAAAAAGATTTTGGGAAGGTGGGAAGAGAAAGAGGGAGATATAAATTAAAAATGATGATATAGAATTTTAAAATGGGGGTCATAATCACTAGGTGACATTTTATAGGAGAAGATAGTGAAAAGTGAAATACAAATTGTACAGACATGGTTTCCTGGGGTTTGTTCAGAAAACTCATCTGGCCCAGGCCTTAGTTTTAGCATAGGATTTGTCTAAAGTCCCAGTGAGGTTAGCCATTGTCTTTTTGAGAATCTTTGAGAGAAGAAGAAACTCTTCAACTCTAAGCCACTTCGGTTTAATCAAATTTATCATCAAAATATTCCTGGCTGGTAGGCTGTGGGAAGCCAAAGTGAGATAAGGGCTTAAAAAAAACAATTGCAAGCTTGGTTGGAATAAACACAATAAAAGGTTGTGTTTATAAAACTTTTCTCAGACCATTTTTATATTCACTGTGTAACACAATCCTCACAAAAGCATCATAAGGGAGACCAAACAGAGATTCAATCAAATAAGAACTGTAAAGCCCTCTGCAAACTTGAAGGTTCTATATAATTCTACCTACTGTTAAGATTATATCTCCCATTTTTGTGATTGAGGAAACTAAGCCTCTAAAAGGTGAAGTGACTAAGTCAAAGTCATACAACAATCTGTAGAAGCAGGTCTCCTTCTACCTACCCTTGATCAGGGGCTTTTTCTGCTAGATTGCTTACTTGGTGCCACAGATGCTGGCACCAGTGATCAAAGGGCTACAGAAGATGGACATGCAAGATTCCAATCTCTCTATACCCAGAAATACCTCAAATAATGAAACTGGCATTAAACTTGGAGGGCACCCTTCCTAACTCCAAATCTTATGCTTCCATCCAGACCCAGGTCAAAAGTCTTTTCAACAGGCTTACTACTTTCTTCCCCTAAACTCCAATACTACTATAGTACATATCACACTTTGCCTTATAGTAGTACCATGACTATGTCTAATCCCCTTTAAATAATTCTTAACATGGAACACAGAGTCCAACACACATAGCAAATCTATCTTTTGAATGAATCCATTACATATTCTATGTTGTGATACTAAGAGAAAAACTTCTGTGACTCACAGAATTTCAAAATTGAAATAGACCTAAAAAGACATCTGATCTAACTAATATCTAAACAGGAATCCTCTGTTTAGACCTCTTCTCCCAACCCAACTCTGCCCCAGTGATCTGGTAAAATCTGCAGATGCCTTCTTTCAATGAGGTTTTTAAATGCATATATAGGATTGCAAAGGAAAACCATTATAGTAAGATAAAGATGCATTTTTTCTCATTCAAGTTTATAGATTCCCTGAAATCTACCCATGGATCCCTTAGGGATCTGTGGATCCCAGACTAGAAATTCTTGCTCTTCAATATCCCTAACAAGGAATCAGTGAAGAATTCCAGTGAAAGAAAAGCTATCATTTTCTTTTTAAAAATTTTTTATTTATTTATGGCAATGGGTTTAAGTGACTTGCCCAAGGTCACACAGCTAGGTAATTATTAATTGTCTGAGGTCAAATTTGAACTCAGGTCCTCCTGACTCCAGGGCCAGTGCTCTATCCACTGCACAACCAAGCTGCCCCTGAAGCTATTACTTTCTCAGAGAGCCTACTTTAGTAGTGGGACAAGACTGTTAGGAACTTCTCCAAGCTAAAATTTTCTTCTTTACAGTAGTATCTGCCTAGTGTTTCCTGTTCTGTCCTCTAGCATCCAGCAGGGTGGCAGAGTCAAAGTGACAGAAAGTACAGCCCATCTGTACCAAATCCCCTCCACCAACATCTAGAAAACCTATCAGTTAGAATTCCTGGTGGGCTAATCCAAGAGAAAAAAGCATGCTGAATCATTTTTTCTGGGAGCATTCAAGTACTACTAGGTCCAAAAGGGCAGGAAGACCTGGGACAGCAAGAGGTTCTAGGGAGAGCTGACTAGTGCAGTGTTCTCTGACAGTTTTGTTACTCTCTATACAGTTTTGGATGATGGATCTAGGTGGGACTTACAAGGCAACCTGTACCTAGATGGGGCTGAGAAGAGCAGTTGCATACTGATTAAGGAACAAGTTTAGAAATAAATGGTAGCTGTGTGACTGACCCTAGGAGTGGAGCAGGACCTCTCTTCTAGCTTCCACTCCAGGCTGAAGTCTGGATAACCAGGGCAGGAATCACAGACCAATGGGGAACCTGCAGTTCAGAGTCTCTGAATCATCAGAGCTTCCCAGGGGCTGATAGTAGTTGAATAGTAGTTGAATAGTAGTTGAATCCCACAGTAGTCTATGGGACTATGCAAAAGCTCATTTCTATCCTTATTGAGATCCCTCATATATATATATATATATATATATATATATATATATATATATATATATATATATATATATATATGTATATATATATATATATATATACATATATATATATATATATATATATATATATATATATATATATATATATAACTCCTTATTTCCTTTGACACTGCCACTACCCTGATGTGAACCCTCATCATTTTACACCTGACCTACTGCAACAATCTTAGAACTGGTATTTTTACCACTTCAGTCCATCTTCTGCTAAGCTGCCAAACTGCCCTTTTAAAAGGACAATTCTGACTGTGTCAGTCCCCTATCTTATTTAATAAACTCCAGTGTCTTCCTTTTCCCTCCAGGATCAAATAAAAATACTGCTTGGTGTTCAAATCCTCTCATATGCTGGTCTCTTTATACTTTTCCAGTCTTCTTATATCTTATTCACCTCTATGCCCTCTGATACACTGACCCCAGACTCTGCTATTCTTCACAAAAGAGACTCCATCTCCTAACTGTGCATTTTCAGTGACTGCTCCTCATGTCTGGCACTCTCTCCCTCCCCATTTCCACCCTCTTGGCTTCCCTTTCCTTCTTTTAAGTCTCAGCTAAAGTCCTTCCTTCTTCAAGAAGCCTCTTCTGATGCTTCCCTCTGCTAGTAAACTCCAGTCGGTCCTACATGTAGCTTGTTTACACATCATTGCTGAATACTGTCTCTATCATCAGACTATGTACTATGGTCTTTTTCATTTTTTGTACCCCCCAGTACTTAGCAGAATACCTGGCACAGAGCAAACACTGACTTCAATACAGTGACCACAAAAACTGCTTGTTGGCTGACTATTGACTGAAAGGCTTTCTGAAGAAGGCTGGAATTTAGCTGATACTTAAAGGCAGCCAGGAATGCTCTCAGAGATGGAAATGAGAAGGAAGAGAATGTCAGGCAGGGAGAAGAGTCAAGAGATAAGGGTCTCATTAAAGATAAAGCAAGGAGACCAATGTAAAGGGATATCAGAGTACATGAATGGGAGGAGGAAGGTTATGAAAGATTTTAAAAACTGAAAAGAATTTTAGATTTGATCTTGGAGATAACAGCAAACCTCTAGAATTTATTAAATTAGGGATGTGTGACGTGATCAGACTAACATTTTAGGAAAATTGATCTGAAAATTGAGTGGAAGAGAGTGAAGATGGTAGAGTAGTAGGAAACAGTATGGTCAAGCTCCTTTCCACAAAACTCCTTCAAAGAGATTTAGAAAAATCAGATAAAATCCTGATGAAGAAATCCAGATAAAAGGAACAATGCAACATTTTTCCAATGCAGGGTGGCATAAGGAGACAGAAAAGTCTTCTGACACTGGGAGCAGGTAGGGCAAGGAGCATATCGTGCATAGAGTTCTCTAGTGCAAAGCAGAATTGAAGTAGCTAAAAGGAAACATGAGAGGGGCAGCTAGGTGGCATAGTGGATAGAGCACTGGCCCTGGAGTCAGGAGTTCAAATCTGGCCTCAGACACTTAATAATTACCTAGCTATGTGACCTTGGGCAAGTCACTTAACCTCATTTGCCTTGCAAAAACTAAAAAGGAAACATGAGATGTGCAAGTTTAGAGAACTCTCCAAGGTGTTCACAAGTACTATTTGTGCCCAACTGTGGTAGAGCACTCTGAGTTTGTATTGATCAGCCATGATCAATACAGGCAGATCAATCAGTCAGGCACATTGTAACTTGTCTCTAACATTGTTTTGGTCCTCTTCAAGAATGAAGGGTGACAACAACCAACCAACCAGCCAAGCAGTGCCCAGGAAAAGGTGGTGCACTAGAGTAAGAGGAGGTCCTAGACTCCTTCCAGGTCACCACCATATTCATACAGTTTTAGATCAAACATACAAGGTAGACTGAGAAGGGGATCTGAGTATGGGGGTTGTGTTCCTGTTGTAGGGAGGCACGGAGGAGGGATATCAAGAAAGAATGACATTCGAAAGTCAGCAGCAGTAGTGTGATTCAGATCCCTAGAGCCAGGAAGAATCTCATTTCTAGTACTTAGCTCAGACTACAGAGGATTAAATAGGACAGGAATCTCATTCTGAAAGCAACAGACTTTCTAATTGGCTAAGAGAACTGGAGTCAAGCAATAGTCTACAGTGACTCAGATCCAAAGCAGATAAGAATTGTGCAAGGATCAGGCAAAGATAGCAGCAGTCAGACTTTGTCCTGTATTAAGACACTGGGAGCACTGACTGCAGATCCCTAGCTTTTTTTTTTTTTTCTTTTTTAGTTTTTGCAAGGCAATGGGGTAAAGTGGCCTGCCCAAGGCCACATAGCTAGGTAATTATTGAGTGTCTGAGGCCAAATTTGAACTCAGGTACTCCTGACTCCAGGGCTGGTGCTCTGTCCACTGCACCACCTAGCCACCCCTGATCTCTAGTTTTTCCTTACAATCCTGAATCAGGACAATACTCAATTCGCTAAGAAAACATCAATAAGATCATCCTAGAAATATTGCAGAGCCCAGCCCTAACATCATTGTTAACTTCAGAAAATAGGATGAAAGAATAAGCAAACAAAAAAGAATCCTTCCATAAAAATGTAATATGGAGACAGAGGAAGGTCAAGACACAAATTTAGAAAAAGAGTGACTCCAAAACACCTACAAACAAGGCCTCAAAAAAAACCAGTTTAGGCATAAACTCAACTAGAGTTCCTATTAAAGCTGAAGCAAGAGTTTAAAAAACTGAGCTGGAAAACAGATTGGGAAAAAAGTTTAAGAATCACTGGATAGGGGTGGCTATGTGGCGTAGTGGACAGAGCACCGGCTCTGGAGTCAGGAGTACCTGGGTTCAAATCCGGTCTCAGACACTCAATAATTACCTAGCTGTGTGGCCTTGGGCAAGCCACTTAACCCCGTTTGCCTTACCAAAAAAAAAAAAAAAAAAAAAAACAGAATCACTGGACAAAGGGGGCAGTTAGGTGGCACAGTAGATAGAAAACAGGCCCTGGAGTCAGGAGGACCTGAGTTCAAATCCAACCTCAGATACTTAATTGCCTAGCTGTGTGACCTTGGACAAGTCACTTAACCCCATTACCATAAATAAATAAAATTTTAAAAAACAATCACTGGACAAACTGAATGACATGATTTAAAAAAAAAAAAAGCCCAGACATGAAATGTGAAGAAAACGGCCCAGGTTTCTTAATCAGAAAGCAAAGTGGGCCCAGGAAAAAGGCCCAAAATGAAATTCCCTAGATCACCATAGCCAAAATTTTCAGACCAAAGAAAAAATGTAAGTAGTCAAAAAGAAAGAAGAGTCATAGTCAAGATCACATGTGATTTAGCAAGTACTATAATACAGTAGCAGAGAACTTGGACAATAATTCAGAGGGAAAAAGATATGGGTAGACATGCAAGAATAACTTATCTAGTAAAACTGAGTATAAATGGGGGGGGGGGGGAATAGATCTTTAAGGAAATAGAGGATTTCCAAGAATTCTTGATGAAAAGAAAGAGGTACAGAGAAATTTTGAGATCCAAGTGTTCTGTTTGAATGAAGAAAAGCAAAAAACATATGTGAAATAATTATAAGGGACTAAACAAGAATAAACAATTTGAATTCTAATATGAGGAGATATAGATTTGTCTCCTTTGAACCTTACCATCATCAGGGTCATAGAGGGAGTTTAAGTAGACAAGGTCTGGGAGTGGTTTTTATTTTGATGTGATGATCTGAAGAGATGGGGAAAAAAGAGGAATACACTCAGGGAGTGGGGAAGGAAAGGAAGGTTAGGGAAAATTGCCTCATATAATCAGAGTGCAGAAGTAGACATCTATTAAAACAAGGAGAGGGTGATAGGGAGGAGTGACTGACATCGGAACCTCACCATCATCTTAACTAGTCAAAGGTAGGAAGAACACACACACACACACACACAATTTATAACTCTTTTTGAAGTGGCAAAGAATGAGAACATAGTTGGGGAAATGATAATGAAATTATGGTATATAAATGTGATGAGATCCTATTGTGCTTTAGGAAATGTCGAAGGAGAGGGTTTCAGATAAATCTGCGAAGCCTTTTATGATCTAATATGGAATGAAGTGAACAGAAGCAGAACATTTTGTACAATGATAACAATATGGTAAGAGCAAACAACTATGAAAGAATTCGGAACTCTTATTGATGTTAACTACCAACCACGATTCCAGAGGACTAATAATGAAATATGCTATTCAGTTTCTGATAGAGGGATGAAGACTCAAAATGCAGAGTAAGACAAACTATTTTTGAATGTGGTTAAATACATACGTTTGTTTTGACTGAACTATTCAAAGTTATTAATCTCTTCGTTGTCAAATCCAATAGCCTTTTCTCAATTCTCATTCTCCTTGACCTCTCTGGAGTTCTTGACACTGTTAATCACTCTCTCCTCCTTGATACTTTCTTTTCTCTAGGTTTTCAGAACTCCTTTCTCTAGGTTCCCATCCTACCCACCTTGAGCACTTCTTTTCTTTCTCTTTTATGGAATGCTCTTTCAGATTATGCCCTTTAACTGTGGGTGACAGAGACTTCATCAGGATCTTCTTTTCTTCCTCTACACTTCTTAATTTGGTTCCTCTCAGCTCCCATGGATTCAATTACCATCTCTTTCCTGATGAATGGCAAATATGGTTATCCTGTCCAAATCTCTCTGCTGACCTCTAATCTCACATATCCTTTGAAAAGGTGCCATTTAAACATCTCCAATTGGGGGGTGGCTAGGTGGCGCAGTGGATAAAGCACTGGCCCTGGAGTCAGGAGTACCTGGGTTCAAATCCGGTCTCAGACACTTGATAATTACCTAGCTGTGTGGCCTTGGGTAAGCCACTTAACCCTGTTTGCCTTGCAAAAACAAACAAACAAACAAACAAAAAACACCTAAACATCTCTAACTGGATGTCCAGTAGACATCTTAAATTCAACATTTCCAAAACTGATCTCATTATATTTTTCCCTAAACCCTCCTCCTATCCCACTTTATCGTAGAGTTAAACACTATCCTCCCAGTCTCTTAGGCTTACAACTGAGGAAACATACTAAACTCCTCACTCACTCTCTCTCTCTCATCTCCCATATCCAAGCTCCTGACAAGGTCTATTGATTTCACCTTTGCATCCTCTCTCCAATATGCTCCCTTATTTCTTCTGACATTGCCAGGCCCCCATCCCCACATTCAGCCTGCTATGTCTGTCTACCTCAACACTTTCCTCACTCTAATCCATCTTCCATTCGGTCACTAAAATGATTTTTATAAAGCACAGGACCAATCATATCACTTCTTAGTCAATAAACTTCGATGGTTCCTTTCCACCTCCAGGCTAAAGGAAAAAATGTTACTCTATTTGTCAATCAAAGATTTTCACAAACAAGTTCCTTCCTATCTTCCCAGTCTTAGTACTCTTGACAAAAAGTCTTTGATCTAGAGACACTGGCCTCCTGGCTGTTCCACAAACAAAACAATCCATCTAGTGGTTCAGGGCATTTTCTCTGGCTATCTCTCAGACTTGGAATGCTCTTCCTTCTCAATTCTACCTACTGATTTCCCTGGCTTCCTTTAAGTCCCAATTAAAATCCTAGAAGCCACCTTTCAACCCCCTTAATTCTAGGGCCTTCCTTTTGTATTTATCATGTATGTAGCATGCTTTGCATATATTTATTTGCATGTTGCCTTCCCCATTAGAATGGAAACTACTTGAGGTCAAAAACTTTTGCATCTTTTTGCATCTCCCTAGCAATTAGCAGGTGCTTAATATATACTTATTGATTGACCAATTGATAACATGCCTGTAATGGGTTTTTCTTTTGTTCTCAGTGGGGGAGAGAATGTTAGAAGGGATATTTTTGCTAATTGAAATAAAATATAATTTAAAAAACATGAGTGGAGGATGGATGGAGTGGGGAGAGATTTGAAACAGGAAGGCCACTCAGCAGGGCCTGCACAAGAATGGTGGCAGTGTCAGAGGTGACAAGAGGATTGTAGTACAGAAGAAGTAGAATCAACAGAATGTGACAATAGCTTATTTATGTAGGAGTGTACAATAGGGAGCAATCAAGGATTACATCTAGATTAATAGCCAGGTGGTAATCATCACAGTAATAGTTAAGTTAGGAAACTGAGGATTTGGGATAAAGATAATGAGTTCAATTTTAGACATATTAAGTTTTTATTGTCTACGGATCAACCAGTTCACAATAGCCAATGGGAAGAATTCTTCATCAATCATTGGATGTCAGAGATCATAGAAGATAAATTAAAAAAAAATGCCTTCATGACCAAAATCAGTGCAGCAGGACCAACTATGATTGGTAATAAATTTTTATATGAAACACCAGTTAAAGATTTGATATCAATGCTATACAGGGACTGAAAACATATAAGAACAAGAGACACTCCTTAATAGATAGTGGTCAAAAGGTATGAACAATTTTCAAAAGAACTGCAAACTATTTAATAACCAAATGGAAAATTGTTTCAAATCACTAATAACAAGAGAAATGCAAAATCTTTAAAACCTCTGAGGTTTCACTTAACACCCATCAAATTTGTAAGGATGACAAATTATAGAAATAGTTAACTTTTGTCAAAAATTAAGCAGTAAAACCAAAGAAAGTACATAAAATTATATGTATAATTGTCCATACACACACACAAACATGAATGTTTCCACATTTCAGGACCATTTTTGATCTCTTTTATAGGACACTATCATTTTTCTCCATATCCTTTTTTTGAAGGGTGTTGATTACAATGAGACAAGGTATTCTTAGTAAAGGCCTAACCATCAGACAACTAATTTAATGGTCAAAAAGAAAGAACCTTAAAACAAGATACCTAGTCTGAGTCCTGGCTCTGTCATGCAAAGATGCTCCTGTAGAGATGTGACCTTGGGTAAGTCATTCAATTTCTCTAGGCCTAAGTTTCCTCAATTGTTTAAAAAAAAAGGGGGGGGGTTGGATTAGTTGATCATCCAATTCTAACAATCTAGGAATCTTATCTAAAATTTATGTCCTTCTCAGTGCTGAGCATAGGCACTAACTAAAATACCTTGAATGTGAGTCAATGCATGCAGAATCTATTGGAAGGATGACTTTTTGTTCTGTATGATATATTCAGAGAATCCAAGAATGTAAGTGCTGCAAAGTACTTTAAGAATAACTAGCCCAAATACTTCTCTTTTTTTTTGACTGAGGAAATAAAGACACCAAGTGGGTGGAAATGCACGTGTGAGAACATATTTAGTGAAAGCTGGAATCATGATCTCCTGATACTTCTTTTCACTATACCACGAGGGAAGGAGGGATATAAAAACCCAGATCCTCTTCTTGACTTTGCCAAGGAATTTGTTTCTAACACACCCCAGCATTCCACTGACTTTTTTTCACAATGGCATTTCAGGGCTGACTCTTATGAAGCATGTGGTCAACAGTGACCCCAGATTCTCTATTTTCCTGTGCCTACCCAGTCCATTCTCAAACTGGATTTAGTTTTCTGGCACCAAACTCTGTAGCTGTACCATTTTGTCCCTGTACTTACTTAATTTCATCCAGTTTATTAGAATGGCCAGGGGCAGTTGAGGGGTCTAAATGAATGAAAAAGCATTTAAGGGCTTACAATGTGCCAAGCACTAGATAATTTCTGAATTGAAAGAAAAAAGTAACATGCTTAAAGATGTTAATTAAGTAGATATAGGAAGGAAAGTACAAAACAGGTGGTCTGAGTAGGGAAGGATATTGTTGAAGGGAGTACCATGTTGATGATCATGGAGGTGGAGTTGAGTCTTGTGGTGATGAAGTCCAGGAGTTATCCCAGGTGATGAAAAATTGATGGGGGATGGAACAGGAGGGGACTCCTGTTCTCCCCCCAGGTCTGCCATCTTCCAAAAGAAGCCTTCTTGAAGATGTAGCACAATTGAGACCTGGGAAAAATGAAAATTGTGGCAGGATGAGGGTGACATTATGAAAAGCTAAAACATCAGGGTCCAGAAATACACCCAAGAAGGGAAAGGTGGACTAAGGGGCTCACTCCTTTTTTTTTTTTGGCCAGAGCTTTGATTTTATTGCTTTAGTTAACTCTGAGGGAGAGCTCCCTCTACCAAATCATATAGGAAAATATTCTGAAATTTATGTTCTAGCAAATTATCCTAGGGTACTTAGAGATTAGGTCAATTTTCCAGGGTAAGCTAGCCAAAGGAGGTCAGAAAAATCATCTTTCAGATGCTGTGTTAATTCTTCACCCATCAGTCATTACTGCTACTCACTGACATTTATATAAAACTTTTCATTCAATCCAACAACCCTGTGAAGGGATTATCAATATTATCTATTTGCATTTGTAGTTGAGATTAAGTCACTCCTCTATTTTCACCCAGCAGGTTTTCCGGGGAGTATATCTTAAACAGTTTGCTGTTTGTTTTCTAAGGCAATAAATAGGGATGCTGAGAGAAAGGTGTTTAAATATCATTTTCTTAATAAAGCCTTCCCTGATTATTTCTTTACTCTACATTCAAAGTTGGTTATATGCTTCCCTTTCTCTCTATACTTTTAAACAGCATTTGGTTTATACCTTTCCCATGTACTAGTCAGCTAGGTGGAACAGTGGGCCTATCCACTATCAGGAAGACCCAAGTTTATACCTGACCTTAGATACCTCCTAGATGTAAGACTCCAGACATATCATTTAATCCTGTTTGCCTCAGTTTCCTCATCTGCAAAATGAGCTGGAGAAGGAAATGACACACCACTCCAGTATCTTTACCAAGAAAATCTCAAATGGGGGGCAACTGAAGAGTTGGACGAGACGGAACAAACAATGCACTGTTCCTAAGTTTTAGAACTTCCAGCTAAAGAAATTTTTGTGGGACACGTAGTAAAATAGCTAAAATCTTGAATCGTAGTCTTCCTGACAACAAAGAAGCTCTCTCCATTCACTGCTACAAATTGTTTCTTAAGCATTCATATACATTCTCTTGTAATTGTCAGTGTATCATATTCCCATTCTAGACTCCAGGAGGACAAAAAGTATTTTATCTAAATTTTATACCTTCCTCAGTACCGAGCACAATGCCTTTCACATAGTGGATACCTAATGTTTGTTGAAGTTCAAAGTGTGAGCTTTCAGTCTAAGACCCATTCAGTGGCAGACCTGGAAGAGACTTTATGGATCATCCGGTTTAAATCCATGCTCTCATTTTAACAGATGAAGTGACTGGCCTAGGGCATCTGGCTAATTACTTGCTACACACGCTGAACCTCAAAAAGGAACCACAGAAACTTCGGGGTTCACTAAGTGACCAGACCGGCCGTAAAAATGTATCGGATTTCAGAGCACTGTTTTTCTTAAACACACTCACACTCTCGTAGCCACATACACACAGACACACAGCCTTTCTCCGGATTAATGGGCCTGGCAGACGGATCCTGCAAGGCCGGGCCAACTTAGAACGCCATGTCCGCCTTGGCTCGGAGCAGTGGAAAAAAAGCGGCGGCCCGGCGGCGGGAGCTGGGAGCGGCCCCGCTGTGGCCCGGCTCCGGCCCCGGCCCCGCTCCGCCCCGCTCCGGCGCGAGCTGTCAGCCCGTCCTCTGCTCGCATCGCCCGCTCCGGCCCCTGGCACAGGGGCGGTCCCCGGGGCGCGGCAGGACCGGGGCCCGGCCGGGGGGGATGGGCGTCAGAGCAGGGGGCGCGCCCGGGGGGGGCTCAGCCCGGCTCTCCCTCAGCCCCCACCCCAAGGAGGGACGGACGACGGACGGGACGGCGAGGCGGGGCCGCCCCCCTCCCCTCCTCGGCCCCACGGCCCCGCTCCGCCCGGCCCCACCGTGAGGAGCCCGCGGGCCCGGGCCGGCGCCGTCCACACCGCCCCGGGCCCGGCCCCGGCCCCGGCCCCGGCCCCGGGACCCCGCTGCTCACCTGCCGGACTCCGAGCCGCGGCGCCGGACAGGAAGTGCCCCCGCTCCGGAGCCCCGCCCCCGCGCCCTGCGCGCCCCGCCCCCGCGCCGCACGCCCCGCCCCTACGCCCTACGCCCTGCGCGCCCCGCCCCCGCGCCGCACGCCCCGCCCCCGCGCCGCTTCCTCCCGGCCCGCTCTAGGAAGCCGGAGGACTCGGCGCCTCGGGGGACCCGGAGGGGGCGGGAAGGAGAGGAGGGGGAGGGGAGTGAAGGGGGGAGATGGAGGAGGAGAGGGAGAAGGGAGGGAGGAGAGAGAGAGAGAGAGGGGTAGAAGTGGGGCAAGAAGGGGAGAAGAATGGGGAAGACTGAGGGCAGAAGGAAAATGGGGAGGATTGAGGAGAAGGAGGAAAGGGAAGGAGGAAGAAGGCCCAGAGGATGAAGGGGCTGGAAAAGAGGGAAGTGGGGAGGCACAGGGAAAGGCGGAAAGGGCTGATACAGAAGGAAGGAAGGAAGGAAGGAAAGAAGAAAGAAAGAAAGAAAGACAGAAAGAAAGAAAGACAGAAAGAAAGAAAGAAAGAAAGAAAGAAAGAAAGAAAGAAAGAAAGAAAGAAAGAAAGAAAGAAGAAAGAAAGGGAAAGGAAGCACGGACAGGAAGGAAAGGATAGAGGAGAGGGAAAGGGGAAGAGCTGAGAGGGAGGCGAGACAAGGGAAAAGGGGGAAGAGAGAGAGGAGAAGAGAATTGCTGAAGGAAAAGGGAAGGTAGAAGAAGAGGGGAGGTATTAAGGGACAGCTGAGAGAAGGAGGGATGGGGGCCTGAGACAGAAGAAAGGAAAGAAGGGAGAAGAGAGAGGAAGGAGAGGGAATTGAGAAAAGGGGAGAGCTGAGAGGGAGGGTGAAAAGGAAGAGAGAGAGAGAAGAGAGAAGGGGGAAAAGAGAAGAGAAAGTAGGAGACCAAAGATGACAGAGTCGAAGATGGGGCAAGGGCTGGACCGGCTCATGCTGTGAGGGACCGGAAAAGGGAGATGAAGGAGCCTTGAGAAGGGAACAGGAGTAATGAGGGGAAAATGGGGAGAGGAAAGGAGAGAAAAGGCAAAAGAGAGAGAAATTAATGGGAGAAAAATAGAGAAGAACAAAAGGAGAGTGATGAGTCCTAAGAACAAGAATTTCAGGTATTAAAAAATCTTTGAGACGATCTAGTTTAGAGATTCTTAAACTTTTTTGGTATTATAACCTCTATGGAAACCCATGGACCTCTTTTCAGAATGTTTCTAAATATCTATGTGAGGAGGCCAATGTGTTTTGAGGGACCGTTTCCTGAATCATGGTACGGAGGGGTAGGTCAAAAGGAGACAGAAATCTTTTAGCCTCTTCTTCCACACTTCTCCAAGGGACACTTAAATTCTTGCCTGTCAGAGAAGTAGAAAGTTGGGATCAGAGGCCACGCTATTCTTTTCAGATAGATGGGGCACAGGGTTAGACATATCTTTCTGTTCTCTTAAATATTGTTAGTCTAGGGGATGTGATCAGGTTTAATCTAGCTTCCTTTTTTCAATCTTAATTTCATTTTTTCCAGTTACATGTAAAGATAGTTTCTAACATTCATTTTCGTAAGATTTAAAGTTTCACATTTTTCTACCTCTCTCCTTTTCCTGTCCCCTCTCCTTGACAGTGAATAATCTGATGTAGGTTATATATGTACAATTATGCTAAGCAACTAGGTGGTAAAGTGGATAGAGCATCAGGACTGGAGTCAGGAGGATCTGCATTCAAATATAACCTCACACACTTGATACTTATTAGCTGTATGATCTTAGGCAAGTCACTTATCCCTGATTGCCTTGCATACAAGGCCATCTCCAGTCTTCCTGCTTCATATTTGGACACTAGCACAACAACCTCTCATTCAATTCCAATTCACATGTTCCTCATGGTATTCTAGAAGGAAGGAAAAACATCATCATCATTTGCATATTAGTCATGTTTTGAAAGAAGAATCAGAACAAAAGGGAAGAAAATCAGGAGAAAGAAAAAAACAAATAATAAAAAAGGGAAAATAGTATACTTTGGTTTGCGTTCAGACTTCATAGTTCTTTCTCTGGATGTGGATGGAATTTTCCATTACAAATCTTTTAGAGTTGTCTTTGATCATTGTACTGCTGAGAAGAGCTAAATCTATCATACTAGATAATCATACAATGTTCTGGTTCTGCTCACTTCATTCAGCATCACTTCTTGTAAATCTTTTCAGGCTTTTCTGAAGTCCCACCTGTTCATTTTTCATCTCTTCCGGGATACATACTTAGGAGTAGCATTGCTGAATTGAAGGGTATGCACAGTTTTATAGCCCTTTGGGCATAGTTGCAAATTGTTCTCCAGATCAGCTAGATCAGTTCACAACTCCAGTTAGGGTCTCAATTTTCCCACATCCCCTCCAACATTTATTATTTCCCCTTTTTGTCAGATTAGTCCATCTAATAGGTATGAGAGTTGTTTTAATTTGTATTTCTCTAATCAATAATGATTTTAGAGTATTTTTTCATGTGGCTACAGATAGTTCTAATTTTTTCATCTGAAAACTGCCTGTTCATATCATTTGACCATTTAACAATTTTTAAAAAAAATTTTTTTTAGGTTTTTGCAAGGCAAATGGGGTTAAGTGGTTAACCATTTAACAATTGGTGAATGAATTGTAGTCTTATAAATTTAACTCAGTTCTCTATATATTTTAGAAATAATCCTTTATCAGAAATTCTAGCTATAAAAATTGTTTCCCAGCTTTCTGCATTCTTTCTAATCTTGGTTACATTGGTTTTATTTCTGCAAAACTTTTAAAATTTAATGTAATCAAAATTATCCATTTTGCATTTTATGATGTTCTCCATCTCTTCTAGGGTCATAAACTCCTCCCTTCTCTGAGTCTATGCCTAGTTTCTGTCAAACTATTTTCCAGTTTTCCAGAAAGTTTTTGTCAAATGGAATCTTTAGGTTTATCAAACATTGGATTACTAAAGTAATTTACTACTGTTTCCTTTGGACTAATCGAGTCCAATGATCCATCACTCTATTTCTTAGCCAATACAAGAGAGTTTTGATAACTGCTGTTTTATAATATGGTTATAGATCTGGTATAACTAGGGTACCTTCCTTTGCATTTTTTCCTATTAATTGCCTTGTTCCTTCATATGAATTTTATTACTTTTTTCTAGCTCTATAAAATAATTTTTGGTAGTTTGATATGGCACTGAATAAGTATTTAATTTAGGTTGAATTGTCATTTTTATTATATTAGTTCAACCTACCCATGAGTAATTGACATTTTCCCAGTTGTTTAGATCTGACTTTGTATGAAAAGTGTTTTGTAATTTCTGGGTTTGTCTTGGTATGTAGATTCCCAAGTATTTTACATTGCCCACAGTTAACCTTAAATAGAATTTCTCTATGTCTTGCTGCTGAGCTTTATTGCTGATATATAGATATGCTGATGACTTATATGGGTTTATTTTATATCCTGCAACTTTACTAAAGATAATCGTTTCAAGTAGTTTTTAGTTGATTTTCTAGGATACTCTAAGTATACTATCATATCATCTGCAAAGAGTGAAAGTTTTATTTCCTTATGGCCTCATTCCTTCAACTTCTTTTTCTTTTCTTAATGCTAAAGTATCATTTTTTTAAGGTTTTTTTGCAAGGCAATGGGGTCAAGTGGCTTGTCCAAGGCCATACAGCTAGGTAATTATTAAGTGTCTGAGGCCGGATTTGAACTCAGGTACTCCTGACTCCAGGGCCAATGCTCTATCCACTGTGTCACCTAGCAGCCCCTAAAGGTATCATTTCTAATATAATATTGAACAATAAAGTTGATACCGGTCATCCTTATTTCACCTTGATCTGATTGAGAATGCTTCTAACTTATCCATCCCCAAGACATATAATACTTCCCAAGTATTCATGCATGTACACACATTGTATGTATTTGCATGTATATATATCTATATGAACACATATATGTATGATATTGTCATTACAGTTAGGTATCATTAAAAGATTTACTATCTAGGGAGGAGCTTCACATCTTTCACATATGTGTTTCAATATCCCACTTTTTCTGTGGGTTTACTTTCACTCATGACAACCTGTTTTTAAGCTGGCAGGTTTAGATTCCTAGGTATTAAGTGTCAGACTCCTGGCTGATGAAAATACATATCTATCTTCCACTCACCATTCTCTACTCTAACCACAGCTGTTGAATTTTCTATTTACAGCACCATTATTCAAAAAAAGTACATTTTTCAATCTTAAGCATTACCACTTAAGGCAAAAAATAATATAAATGAAGGATTTATTTTTTTTCTACATGTAAAACAGAAATTTTTTAACATCCATTTTTAAAAATTTTGGCTTTCAGATTTCCTCTTTTGTTCACTTTCTTCCTCCATGAGAAGGCATACAATTAGATATTGATTACATACATGCAGTCACAGAAAACATTTTCATGTTAGCCATATTGCAAAAGAAAACACAGACCAAAAACCCCCTTCAAGAATAAAAATGTAAAAGAAAAAAGTAGGCTTCAATCTTTATTCAGATTCCACCAGCTCTTTCTCTGGAGGTAGGTAATTTTTTCATCATTAGTCCTTTGGAATTGTCTTGGAGCACTGTATAGATGAGAAAAGATAAGTCATTCACATCTATCATTGTATAATATTGCTGTTATTGTGTATAAAGTTCTTGTTCCACTCATTTCATTTTGCATCAATTCATGTGAGTCTTGCCAGATTTATCTGGAAGCATCCTGCTCATCATTTCTTAGAGCATAATAGTATTCTATCACAATCATATATAATCACAACTTGTGCATATTCTTCATTGGTGAATATACCCTCAGTTGTCGTTTCTTTGCCAACACAAAAGAACTACTATTAATATTTTTGTACATAAGGGTCCTTTCCCTTTTTTTTTAAAAATCTCTTTGAGAGACTGTTAGGGACTGTTGTGTGGGGGAGCACTGTAAACTATCATCACCTGGTGTCCTTGAGCACCAGAGCCTTATTTACTAAGTGCCATGGGAGTGGGAGTGGATTAAGAGACTGGGAAGGATATTTAAGCACTAGTATTTGGTTCGATAAATGGAGTACTTGGGAATCTTGGAGAACTTGTCATCCGCCCCTTCAAAGCTCACCTGGGCAAGAATGAGGGAGTCTGGAAAGGGACTCAACATATTGCACCTGTACAGGGACAAAAAGGCAGAGTTATCTGAGTGAAGTCAGAATAAGGACACAGCAGATACAAGTAAGAGAACCAGGTGACATCCCAGAGTAGAGGACTCTGGAGAAAGTAATAGGTTGATTTGTTACTAGGGGGCTGATTTTAATCAAGCAGGTATAAAGTAAAAGTGAAAAGACAAATGGTATTCAACACTGAGGAGTCAGCAGTAAGTACAGTCTCTGAGGCAGTGCCCCAGGGGACGGAGCTCCTTCTTCAAGCAGCAGTCTGCCACCAAGTACCAGTGCCAAGAATGGGATGCAGAGAACCTCCTTGCTGTTCTTTTTGGCTGTGGGTGCCTGCCTGACCATGCTGTGTGTTCTGGGCAATACCTGGGCCCCTGGACCTGTGACCAGCTGCAGACTCTGATGTGGACCTTGAAGCCAATATCGAATTTCACTGTCTGTAATAGTGTTGATTGTTCTTTACAGCTCCAGATTGTACTGTCAACATCTTAAGTAATTTCAACTGCTTTCTCTCATTCTCTGCTGTTCCCACCTTCTGCAGAGGGGAGGGGGAGGGAGAAGGGAAAGCTTTCTTTTTGGAACTTTGAAACTCAAACCCATGTCTCAAAAAACTTATTTTAGAAATCAAGGGACCCTCATGCCTTCTTCCTGGTTTGGGGAGGAGAGGGGTTGCACGATGATTATGTTTTTCAATAGGTTATTGATTGGGAAGCTTCATGGTTAATTAGTTAAGAAAAAAGGGGAAGAAGATTTTTTTTGGGGGGATTGGGAAATTTGGATTTTGTCTTGCGAAGTCTGTGCCTATGGCTTATATTTCTGTTGACTGGTCTTATTGGTTATGTGTATATGTGTGTATTTTAACATCTATAGGGCATTTTACATCTCTCTACTGGCCTGGAGAGGTGGCAAAATGTTTCTGTATTCTGAGATATGGTACTGGCCAGTGTATAAGTCTCAACTTGGTAAATGTGATACAAGAGAGTTGTTTCTGTATTTGTGTTAGTGTCTAAATTCCTGTGTGTGTGTAATTCAGATGAAATAATTAAATGTTACTTGAGTTAAGTTACTCCTTTTAGTTTGTGTTTTGAATTTGCTTTGAAAGGGTTTTTTTTTTGGTAAAAGAAAAAAACTTTAATCTTTGTAAGTTGGATAAAATATATTTCAAGGAATTTGGGAATATTGGTTTTTGTTATTGTTTAATTGACATTTGTTTATACTATTTTTGAACTTTGTTCACAACATGTGGCATTCATTATATAATAATTTTGTTTAAAAAAACAAGAAGGGGGATATGTTAGGGACTGTTGTGTGTGGGAGCACTGTAAACCATCATCACCTGGTGTCTTTGAGCACCAGAGCCTTATTTTACTAAGTGCCATGGGAGTGGATTAAGAGACTAGGAAGGCTATTTAAGCACTGGTATTTGGTTCAATAAATGGAGTACTTGGGGATCTTGGAGAACTTGTCATCCTTGTCTCCTGTCTCTCCAATGCTCACCTGGGGAAAGATTGAGGGAGACTAGAAAGGGACTCAACAGTATACAGACCTAGTAGTGGTATTACTGGATCCAAAAGTATGCAGTGTTTTTTGCCCTTTGGGCATAGTTCCAAATTTCTCTTCAGAAAAGATGAATCAGTTAACAACTCCATTAATAGTATATTAGTGTCCTTGTTTTCTTTCTTTTAAAAAAATTATTTTAGTTTTTCCAGTTACATGCAAATAAATGTAAGGTTTTTGAGTTTCACATTTTCTCCCTAGTGTCCCTATTTCCCCTTACCTTCTTCAATATTTAGAATGAAGCATATACTATGTGCAAAGCACTGAATACAAAGAGAAAAGAGAGCTCCTGTTGTCAATCAACTCATTCTAATGGGAAAGACAACATAGATGGAAATTGTCTGTTATAAGTCATTTAGAAAAGTCCTATAATCCTTAGGATACAATGGCAAAATAGATGGAATTTCTCTTTTTAAAGTCATCCCGCTAATCATATCAATTTCCAGTATTGAATCATTTAACAGTGTCAAGTATTTTGGTGAAAAGAAGTTTCTTTTCTGAGTCTTCAATAGCTGTGACTGCAGCAACCCCTGCAGGAATAGTTCCCAGGCTGCATCTTCACAGGTGAGGGCTGCAGCTACTGCTTTTAGAAAGGGCCCTTGGGTTCAAATCTTAAGCCCTTCCATCAGTGTCTGGGGAGAGATTATGGTCAAGGTGCTATCAATAGTTTGATTTAGCTGGCCCATATTACTTCCTTTAGGATATCTTGCTGCTTCAGCTAGGCTGGTTTTATCTATGTAAAGATATGAATATATTTCACCAACTAAGTCATGAAATATATCACAATACATATATAAACCAGGATTACAATTTCCTACTAATGCACTACACCATGATGAAAACTGACATACACTTTATAGGAACTTGTCAGGAAAGCACATAAAGGAAGAAAACTCATGTGCTTGGGATAATTTGGACTGGACTATAATTTTCAAAGTTATTGATCCTTTCAGAAATATGTTCACCATAAAAAAAACTGCTTTTCTTCTTAGTGCTTGAATATTGATCTTCACTACTTTTCAGTTAAGGGAAATCTCTCCTTAGATGTTACATTTACAAGTTCTTTCAATTATTTGGAAAGTGTGAGCTCTTAATAGGAATTGCACTTTTCTTTAAGTTACAGAACTCGCAGATTTCATTAAATTGACTATCTTTAGGCTTACCCAAACAGACATGTTGTCGCTCAGCTGTAGCCAACTCTATGCTGACCCCATGAATTTTTTTTATATAATTTTCTAGGCAAAGATACTGGGGGTTGCCATTTCCATTTCCAGTGTTTCCTCATTATGTAAATGAGGGAATGACACAAATAGTAATTCAATGACTAGCTCAGGGTCACACAGCTAGATAAGTGAGGATGGATTTGAATTCAGATCTTCCTGATCCCCCCAAAAAAGGTCACAAAGAGCCTGGAAAATGTCTCAATAACAATTTCTGGACTCCAGACCCGGTGCTCTATCCACTTCACCATAAAGCTGCTTCATAGACCATACCAAATCATTTAATCTCTCACCTGGATATCATTGCTTTAATTCAATCAGAATGGAGCTCACAGCAACAAAATTTAGATTGTGAGTTTACCAGAATTCCAAAAATGCTACAAAGTCCATTTCCTTTTTCTAATAGAGAGGAGGCAGCTGAGAGCAAAGCCTTAGGGAAGCATCACTTCTCTCCAACTCTAGGTGGCAATGCAGGACAATAGCTGTCACCAGAACCCTGGCTAATGAAGTCAACCAATCAGCAATCACTCATCTGAAACCAAGTGTCAGCTGATGACTTTTAAGTGCCTTAGCTCCAACAGAGCAGTTTTTTTTAGCATCTCCTATTCGGTTTTCTATTCTTCTTAGTTTCATATATCAGGTTATTTTCTCATATTAGAACCTCCTGCCTCTCAGTGATTCACCTTTCACTTAAAAAAGTTGCAACTCCCCAGATTTCCCTTATCAAATGCAAAACTTCTTTAAAAAATATCATACCATAGTCTCCAAATAGCTTTATTATTATTTTTTTTAGTTTTTAAGTTTTATCTTCTTTAGTCATAAAACAGTTACATGTAAATTAGCTAAGGTACTCATCAATCATCCTTGGAAGTTCTGACACCTTTAATACAGTCTTCTAACTATTTTGTGCTCTTGAAATGATTTCTTTTTTAAAAATTCTTCTAGTTTTTGATAAAGGATCTTTCTTTAACTATTCCCACACAAGCAAGGCATCATTCTGTATTCTACACAAAGGAATTAGACAAAAACTGTTGAAAACCTGTCTGAAAGCTGTATTTCTGATCAACTGTAGTGTATTATTAAAACAAAGTTCTTTTTCTACTCCCATTAGGTAACAAAGTGCTCATTTTTAACAGCAGCAATATATTTAAATCCTTTGATAATTAATATAAATCTCTTCCTTTTCAAAAACATTTTTTCATCTTTATTACTTATCAATTTCATGTGAAAAGTGCTCTAAAAGGACAAAGAACGTAGCTATGATCTGAAATGTTTCATTTCACTTTTCCTAGGAGGGGTTTGATTTCTATAATTTTGGAGAGTGGTAGGACAATCATGACTGATAAATCTCTCCTTTGCTTTTCTAACTTCAAGGGTTTTGGTCAAGAATTACACATATATCTATCTAATTACACATTCTCTATCCATTATATCATTCTAAAGGTATGGCACTCTTTTAGAGTTCTGAATCAGTGACTTTCCCTGGCTGCTAAGAGTAAGAAGTAATTCCCAACCCAGACCAGGAGAGAAATAGATTAATCTTAGCCATTTTAGCTCTCCTCCCATCAAACACTCATTACACAAAACCAATCATAGATATTGAGTAAACCATAAAATAGCAATTAGGAAAGTCTTACAAATTAGTTAGGTGACAGATAAAAGAATAAAGTGACTGTAATTCACGAGTGAGAGGAACTCTCAGATCAACCAAAAAGAGAATGATCTCGCTGAAAAAGTCTGCCTTAGCAGTCTCTAAGGGTGCACTAGAAAATGTTGAGATAATGAATTTCCCTACATTCAGGGACTCCCATTAGTTATTCAAAATCTGTGATTTGCCTCTTTATTGTGTCTTTTCTCCTCACTTCTCCCCCCCCCCCCAGTCAATTAGGAGTCATATCTCCCTATACAATCATAAAGATTGTGCTTCAGGGGCATATAGGTATTGCAGTGGATAGAGCACTGGCCCTGGAGTCAGGAGGACCTGAGTTCAAATCCTACCTCTGAAACTTAATAATTACCTAGATGTGTGACCTTGGGCAAATCACTTAACCCCATTATCTTGCCAAAAAAAAAACTAAAAAAAAAAAGGCTGTACTTCAAGGGACCACCCTAGCTCATCTATACATAAACATTCAGAGCCTTAACGTTTTTATCTGTAAAATGATGATAGTAATACCTTTGATGTCTATATTATGCATTGTTATGGGGCTCAAATGAATTAAGGCATGTAACACGTTTTGCAAATTCTTAGAACATTATATGATTGTGTCATTATTTTCTCCTCCAGGCTAAACATCCCAAGTTCCTTTAACTGATCCTTATGGCTTAAGGAACAGGGAGGGGACAGAGGAAAGGAGGGAAGAATGGAAAAAGAGAAAGAAAGGAAAGGAGATGACTTTCTACAGTGAATAAGACTCTCAGGAGTTGGACGGGATAATCTAATGCCATGTGATCTAACCATTGCTTGATCCAAAATTCCATAAAGCATTTTTTTATATCTTTAAGGTCTCCAGTGAGGAAAAACCTAAGGTAGGTAATTCTACTTTTGGACAGTTCTATTCATTCCATTTCCCCCCAATTTACAGCCTTTTATATACTTTGAGACAACTTCATGTCCCTTCTAAGTCTTCCCATGGGCAAATTACATAACCACTCCATCAAATGGGGAAAATATGTATAGAGCCTACTTCACAGGTTGTTAGGATGATCAAATGACCCTATAAAATGATTTGAAAATCTTTAAAGCACCATATGAATCTATCTTATAATTTGCTGAGTCCCAGTTCTGGACTCCCCCAATCTTCCCCAGGTGAGCACTGGAGGGGCAGGAGACAAGGATGGCTAAGGAAACAAATACTCCATCAAGATTTCCAAGATTCACCAAAACACCAGTGCCTAAATACCTTTCCAGTCTCTAATCCACTCCCACTCCCTGGCACTTAGTATATAGATAAGACTCTGGTATTCAAGGATACCAGGTGAAGATAATTCCCAGTGCTTCCATAAACAATGGTTCCCAACATATCCCCCTTCTTGTTTTTGAAACAAAATTATTACATAATGAATGCCACATAAGTTGTAAACAAAAGTTCAAAAATAGTATATGCAAATGTCAATTAAACAATAATAAAAACCAATATTCCCAAATTCCTTGAAATACATATTATCCCCAACTTACAAACAAAGATTACTAAGTTTTTCTTTTGCCAGCAAAATACCTTTCAAAGCAATCAAATTCAAAACTCAAACTAAAAGGAGTAACTTTTAACTCAGGTAACATTTAACTATTTCAGATCTGAATTACACACACACAGGAGTTTAGACACTTATACAAACACAGAAACAACTCTCATATCACATTTACCAAGCTGAGACTGATACCCTGGCCAGTACCAGATCTCAGAATATAGAAACATTTTTCCACCTCTCCAGGCCAGTAGAGAGATGTAAAATGCCCTATAGATGTTAAAATACACACATATACACATAACTAATCAAGATTGGTCAACAGAAATATAAGCCATAGGCACAGACTTCATAAGACAAAATCCAAATTTCCCAGTCCCAGAAAAAAATCTTCTTCCCCTTTTTTCTTAACTAATTAAATCATGAAGCTTCCCAATCAATAACCTATTGAAAAACATAATCATTGCCCAACCCCCTTTTCCTCCCTAAACCAGAAAGAAGGCATGGGGGTCCCTTAATTTCTAAAATAAGTTTTTGGAGGAGTCTTGTCCTTGTAGCAAAGCCTGCATTCCATCTGAGATATAAGCTTGAGTTTTGAAGTTCCAAAAAGGAAGATTTCCCTTTTCCCTCCCCCCTCCCTCTGCAGAGGGTGGTATCAGCAGAGAATGAGAAAGCATTTGAAATCACCTAAGTGGTTAACACCAGTACAGCCTGGAGTTGCTCCACCTTGTGAAGAGTAGCCATCACCATAACAAACTCTTCAACAACATGTGACACTTCTATTCTCAACATAGGAAGCAATTCACATTCCTCTGCTGCCGGTCTTGATGCCCTGGGCTGTAGGTTGAAAAGCGAAACTAGCTGTATTTGTCGTAGGCATCAGGATCTGTGTCAAAGTCTGCCTCAATGTCAGGCTCTGCTTCAGGGCCTTCAGCAATGACAAAGTCTCTAAAGTTGCCTGTAGGTTTAGGGGTTTGGATCGTGCTTAATGTACATGGTGCAATCAGGCCAGCAGCTGGGGCCAAAAGGAGCAGCAAGCAGGTCCATCCTCATTCATGGCGCTGGTATGGACTCCTGCTGAGCAAGAAGCTTTGTCCCCTGTGGCACTGCCTCAGAGATTCCACTTCCAATGATTCCTCAATGTTGAATTCTTATCACTTTTGCTGGCTATGGCTATAGTGCTGATGTTGGACTGCTGCATGAGGAAGCTTGGTCCCCCTGCCATGCTGTCTCAAAAACTCCACTTCCCAGTTCTACAGCAGCCCCAGTCAGAGAATTTGTACTAATTCTAACCCCTATTTGATATATCTCTTCCCCATAATATTATAAGGAGCCCTTCAGATATGAAAGGAGTGACAGTCACTGCTTTATCTTCTTTTCTGCATTTCAAGGGTTGACAAGAAATTTGTTTCCTGTCTACCTCCAATGCCTACTAGGTTAGTGTAAGCAACCTGCTTAGGCCAAGCGTGTGGCTAGTTTTGTGTGGGGAACACAGTCTGATCTGCCCCCGTGTCAATCAAGGCTAGGAGAGCAATTCCTTCTTTTTTTTTAGGATTTTTTTTTTAGGTTTTTTGCTAGGCAAATGGGGTTAAGTGGCTTGCCCAAGGCCACACAGCTAGGCAATTATTAAGTGTCTGAGACCGGATTTGAAACCCAGGTACTCCTGACTCCAGGGCCAGTGCTTTATCCACTGCGCCACCTAGCCACCCCAAAGCAATTCCTTCTACTTGGATAACACAAAGAGGTTTTTCTGAAGAAATCACAGTTGTAAACATAATTTCATTGTGGTTTCTCTGTTTTGACCCCCCCCTTTTTTTTTAGGTTTTTGCAAGGCAAATGGGGTTAAGTGGCTTGCCCAAGGCCACACAGCTAGGTAATTATTAAGTGTCTGAGACCGGATTTGAACCCAGATACTCCTGACTCCAGGGCTGGTGCTTTATCCATTGCACCACCTAGCCGCTCCTTTGACCCCTTTTTCAACTTACTTTCCTTCCTATTTATACCACATCTTGAAAAACCATATAACTGAGCTATGCTTTGGTTCTCTTTTATGTAGCTATCACCATAATTAGAATTCATTATTGCAACAGAGAAAATTTCTCCACTCATGTGCTTTACTAAAGGTATAATGTGATTATACTCTGGATTAGGTGGAGCCAAAACGATTGCAAACTATTCATCCATTAATCATAAAGGAGTAAATAGGTACTTCAGTAGAAGCATGTGGAGTCACCCTGAATTTCCCAGCACTTTTGACTATCAATAGTTTGATATGGGTCAGCTTGCTTCCAAAGCTGCAGACTGGTTTTTGTATTCCATCTCCTGCTGGTCTTGAACTGTCATACCCCATGATTGTTTTTGATGGGCCTCTGGGAGAAGGTCCCTTTCTCCATTTAAATTCCCTTGTCTACATTCTGATGCCCAGTGTCCTGCCTTTTTACACTTTGGCATGGAGCTTTAGGATGATGTGCCCTGACTTTTCTGGGTTTAGCTTCTTGGGCACTCCAACAACCTCTCTTTAATTGTCCAGTTCTTCCACAAACAAAGCAAGTTCGTTTCTCTTTATCTTCAATGTGCATATTATCAAATGCCTCTGTCATTAATTCTGTATGACATACCTGAGACCCTACTCTGTCACATCTTTGAATCATTTCCTCAATGGTGGCATCCTTTCTGAAGCCAATTGCTTTCTGACAATCAGCATTTGCATTAGCCCATGCTAATTGTTTTATTTATACATCTATTCCTGCTACATCTCCTCATCTCCTAAAGTTCTTCCTACTTCCTCTTGTAACCAGGCAAAGAGATCTGCAAGAGCCTCATCATTTCTTTGTCTAATAAGTACAAATGATTCTTTCTTATCATTTTGTATTAGAATACATCCCCAAGCATTATTTACACAGGTAGCAATTCTTTCATATGTCTCTAACCCATAATATAGTTGCTCTGCACTGTTGAAAAATTGACCTGTGCCATTTAATTGTTCATAATAGGTGGTGGCATTGGGACCTTGTGCATGCTTCAAAACCATCTGTCTACATTGTTCTATAAACTTTGTCATCCAAAAAACAGATTGTCTGGGTGACAAACGTGCTCTATCTGCTTCCAATCATTAGGTGTTAATATGGAGTATGCAGGAGTATCCAATTGTAGCCAGACAAAAGGTAATCATGCCCGTATTCCCCCACTGCCTTCTTTAAATCTCTGACTGTTTTTATATCTAGTGGCTTATGTCTTCACCTAAGGGTTCCTGAATTAAAAGGATCTGGCTCCTCAATAACAGGATATGACTGAAACTCAGCTCCAAGATCCATCAAACTGTCTCCCTGATCTTTTGCTTTTTTGATGGCCTTTTGACCTGCTGAAATCTCTTCCCTAGGTGCTGTAGGGCTGATCCTAGACTTTTCTTGATAATACTTCTTTAGTTCTGCCTCAGGCCATGGAGGCAAATGCACTTTCACTTTATCTTCCCTTTCCTCCACACCTCCTTGTTCCAACTTCCTTAACATCAGCCCCATGGCAACTTGTTACCTTTTCTGAAGTCCTCTGCTCTGAGGTGTCACCTAGTTCTCTTGCTTGTATCTGTTATGTCCTTATATTGGACTTTACTCAGATAACTCTGCCTTCATTGTCCTGTTCTGGTGCCAATATGTTGAATCCCAATTGTGGACTCCAGCCTTCCCAGGTGAGTGTTGGAGGGGTGGGAGACAAGGATGACTAAGGAAACAAGTACTCCATCAAGATCTCCAAGTGCTCCAAATGCTCTGTTTATTTACTAAAACACCAGTGCCTAAATACCTTTCCAGTTTCTAATCCATTTCCACTCCTGTGGCACTTAGTAAGATAAGACTGGTGCTCAAGGATACCAGGTGAAGATAATTCACAATGCTCCCATATACAACAGTTCCCAACAATAATTCTTTTTTTTTTTTTTTGCAAGGTGGTGAAATGTAATTACTCTTTTCTCCAAACTGAACATCCTAAGTTCTTTCATCTGATTGTCATATGGCCTGAACTAAAGGTCCTTCATCATCTTGATTTTTGTTCCTTTGAACACTCTAGCTTTTTAATGTCCTTTCTAAAATATAGTCCCAGAAATTGAACACATTTCAGTTGTGATCAGACCAGGGTGGAGTACCACAATGGGACTATTGCCTCCTTATTTCAGAATACTGTGTTTCAGTGCAGTGTAACATAGTAATATCTTTGTTTCTTGCTTAGAAAATGGAAGACATCTTTAGTGAGCTGCTTTTTATCTGTACCATATCTCAAAACCCTTTAATATTTTTACCTCTTTACATATTTTTACACCTATCCTTGAAAAACAGGCGGTCCTTTTGGAAAAAAATTTATTTATATACTTTGACCATTTATCTATTGGAGAATGACAATTATATCATTCCCTATATGCCTTGTATATCAGACTTTTATCAGGAATATTTGGTGCAAATATTTTTTCCTAATAGCATGCTTCTCTTCTAATTCTAGCTGCATTAATTTTGTTCCTGTAAAATCTTTCTAAACTTACTTATGCAATCAAAATTGTCCATCTTATGTTCCAGGATTGTCCCTTTCCCTTGTATATTTAAGTGTTCTTCCCCTAGCCATAGTTGTTCAAGGTACCTCCTTCTATTTTCCTCATATTGAAAAGTTATAAACAGGACCAAGGAAACAAGGAAAATCAAAGGTGTAAGATGGAATATAGTTAGTCAGTCTAGAATGATTTATTATGCACTTACCATGTGTCAGTAACTGTGCTATAAGATAAGATTGTGAAGAGTTGTAATGGTATAGAAAAGGGAGGGATGAAAGTATTGAAAACTGAGGTGAAAATAAACAAACTTAGGGGGGAAAGGACAGGAGATTTTTTATCAGAGGGGGAATTTCTGAGTTTAAAATCCAGGGAGTGGCACTTTCTTGGTGATAGTGATATCTAGGGTACAACTGTCCCTGTGAGTGACTGAAATAGAATGAAACTATAGGTCATAAAAGTTCAGTAGGATCATATCCAGATGGATTTGCCTTCAATAGTTAGCTGGTTGACACAATTAGCTCAAAGAAAAATCATTTATTGAAATGGCATAGCACTGAAGGTAGTAAAAAAAAATTCTTCTCATAAAGCTGGAGTATACTCTCCCACAAATACATATATAATTCTTGGCTGCTGGGGCATACACATAGAGCCAACTCATACCTCCAGTTCCATAGCTCTGCAATGTCCTTTCTCTTCTCATAATATGTTCACATTGCTTAGTACTGGACAGAAGATCTGCAGGGTGAACTGTTCTCTGGGGTTTATTCTTCCTGACAGTGTTTTTGTTTGATCTTAATCTAGGAAATTGCTTTTGGAGAGATCTGAACCCCATAACCTAATATTCAAAAGAGTCTCAAATCTGGGATCTGCCATCCTCTAGGTAGCATCTTAGGTCTAAGTATCAAACTTGTCTTTTCTCTCCTATTAGAGCACTGGACACTGCTAGACTGCTTTGCAGCTTTTGCATCTTTTTTTTTTTTTTTTTATTAAATGCTTGGTCTTTCAAATTTGCTCAATTCAGTAAATTGGCAGAGAAAAGGCATCATTGCAAACAAGTAGTTTGAGGTTTTTAAACTTTTATATTCAAATGAAGCATATAGTCTTACTGGGACAAAGGGTTTTTTCATTCCCCCTTAGGGCACAGAGGGCTCAAATCTGAAAGGGGCTGCTCCTTTACTTGATTTAGAAGTAATTCAAAAAGGGTATATAGAGAAGTAATTAGAGTAAGGGACCAGCAGTAAATGACCTGTTGATGCTCTGAGCCAGAGTTAGGATAAAATCCTCCAAATGGATTCTGTGCCTAGGTAATCCAGAGAAACAGAATTCAAATAGAATTTTATAGGCAGATTTTTGCGTATGAGTAGTTGTGTGCTGTGCTTCCACCAACTTTTCTATCAAGCATAAATGGCTGGACTTGGAATTAGGAAGATCATTTTAGATCAGACACTTTACTAGCTGTGTGACCCTAGGCAAGTCATTTAATCTTTTTCTTTTTTCTTTTTTTAAAATTACATTTAACCTTTTTCTGCCTCAGTTTTCTCATCTGTAAAATGGAAGGATAAGAATTATAACTACCTCCCAAGTATTATTAAAGCTCAGGTGAGATAATGTATGATTATCATTGGTTTCAGAAATGGTCATGGGGGGCGGAGCCAAGATGGCAACAGGAGGAGAAGAGCTTCTCTTAGGTGCTGTCTCTCAAAACTCATAAAATAAGGACTCTAACTAAATTTTTGAGAGACAGAACCCACAGAGGGATCCAGTGAAGCAATTCTCCAGCCCAAGGTAACCTGGAAAATAGTGGAAAGGCTCGACTCCATGAGGTTAAAGGGGCAGTCTGCCAGAGTGAAGGAACTTCAGCCTCCCAGAGGCAGCCTCAGGGTGCCTGGGAGCTGCAGCTGATGGCAGCTGGGGCAGTTTCCTGACCCACACCCCAGGGAGCACTGGGCACAACTTGGAAGATCAGCTGGGGGGCCTCTGCCAGAGAGAGCTTGTGAAGCCCAGCCCTCAGGGCACTCAGCAAGCAGTGTGGCTGAGGCAGCCAGATCCAGGAAATGGAAGCAGGTAGAGCTGGTAAGCAGGAGCCCTCAGGCAACTCAGCTTTGAGTGCTCAGCCTAGGGGAGTGGAGAGAGAATTCCAAGGTCTGTCTTCTGTCCCTAGAACAAGAATCTGGGCTCTGACCACATTCAGATCCTGATCACAGTCTAGCCCCCCCATAGAACAGAAGCCCCCCCACCACCTCAGCCCCATGGCAGAGGGGTGCACTTGTAGTCATTCACAGGCCAGGAGGGAAGACAGAGCTACACACTCAGATCCTTGTGGGGGGGGTGTCCCAATAATACTGAAAAGCCCAGGAAGCACCCCAATACCAGGCACAGGCTGGGGAAATGAGTAAACAGAGAAAAAAGAGGAACACCATTGAGAAATACATTGTCTATGATCCCAAGAAGGATCAAAATACTCAATCTGAAGATGAGGAAGTCCAAGCTCCTGCATCTAAAGACTCCAAGAAAAATGGAAATTGGGTTCAGGTTATGACAGAGCTCAAAAAAGATTTTGAAAATCAAGTGAGGGAGATAGAAGGAAAATTGGGAAAAAAAATGAAAGAGATGCAGGAAAAGCATGAAAAATAAGTCAGCAGCTTAGTCAAGGAGATCCAAAAAAATGCTGAAGAAAATAACATGTTAAAAACCAGCTTAGGTCAAATGAATAAAACAGTTCAAAAAGTTATTGAGGAGAAGAATGATTTAAAAAGCAGAATTGGCCAGATGGAAAAGGAGATAAGAAAGCTCTCTGAGGAAAACAAATCCTTCAGATCTAGAATGGATCTGAAGGAAGCTGTTGACTTTATGAGAAGTCAGGTCACAATATTTCAAAACCAAAAGAATGATAATACTCATAAGAAACTTCTCATTTAATAGAGCAGTTAGAAGGAGCTTTTATAGATATAGCACTGGAGAGAGCTGAATTTGAAGATATAATATATTGTAATAATGGAATCAATGGCTAAAAGGGAAATGTAATGGGAGTAAGATAAAGTAGAGGTGGAATAGGCTAAGATATTTCATATAATAAGATTTTTTTATTACAATAAGCTCTTGCAATGATATGGAAGGGGGAAGGTGAGGGGGAATGAGGGAACACTTGCTCTCATCAGAGGTGGCTTGGAGAGGAAACAGTATATATACTCAATGGGGTATTAGATATCTAGAGTAAGGAGAGAAGGGGGACTGGGGGAAGGGGGGGTGTGAGTGATGGAAGAGAGGGTGGACCACTGGGGAGAGCAGTCAGATATAACACATTTTGTTGCAAGGGGCTGGGATTGGATGGCCTGTCCGGGACCATAGGGCCAGGTGGTTGCTGGGCCTTAGGGGTAGTATGTGGGCTCAGGGCCTCTTGGCCCCAGGGCTGGTGCACTCAGCTACCCTACAGCACATTTAAGAAGAGGGACAGAGTGAAAGGAGAGAGAAAATATAGTGTATGGTAGTGGGGAAGTACAAAAATGGAGGGAGTTGTGGTCAGCAATGGCAACAGTGGAAAAATATGGAAATAGCTTTTGTGATGGACTTATCCTAAACAATGTGTTCCACCCATGATAGAGCTGGTGGTGTTCGAACACAGACTGAAGCACATTTAATAATAATATTATTATTATTATTATTATTATTATTATTATTATTATTTTGGGGTGGGGTTTGCAAGACAGATAGGGTTGGGTGGCTTACCCGGGCCACACAGCTGGGCGATTGTTGGGTGTCTGATGCTGAATTTGGACCCAGGTGCTCCTGACTCTGGGACTGGTGCTCTGTCCACTGCACCACTTGGCCACCCCTATTTTATTATTATTATTATTTTTTTTTGCAGGTCAATGGGTTTGGGGTGGCTTGCCTGGGCTGCACAGCTGGGTGATTGTTGGGTGCCTGAGGCCAGATTTGGACCCCGGTGCTCCTGACTCTGGGGCCGGTGCTTTGTCCATTATGCCACCTGGCCATCACTATTCTATTATTATTATTATTATTATTATTATTCTAATATTATTTTTATTTTATTTTGGTTTGGTTTGGGTTTTTTTGGTTTTTGCAGGTCAATGGGGTTGGGGTAGCTTGCCCAGGGTTGCACAGCTGGGTGATTGCTGGGTGTCCAGAGCGAGATTTGAGCATGGGTGCTCCTGACTCTGGGGCCCATGCTCTGTCCACTGCACCACCTGGCCACCTCTATTTTATTTATTATTATTATTATTATTTTTTTTGTTTTTTTTGGTTTTTATAGGTCAATGGGGTTGGAGTGGTTTGTCCAGGGTTGCACAGCTGGGTGATTGTTGGATGCCGGATTTGAGCATGGGTGCTCCTGACTCTGAGGCTGGTGCTCTGTCCACTGTGCCACCTATTATTTTTATTATTTTTTTAATTTTAATTTTTTCTTCTTTCCTTTATTGCTCATGAGGGTCTATATTTTGGGGGAGGGGGTATTATGTTTACTCTTAAACAAGAAAACTTAATAATATATTTAAAAAACATCATTTGTACAAAAATAAAATAAGCATAATTAAAAAAAAGAAATGCTCACATGGTAGCCTATGTTTAATATTGAAGTTAAGGCTTAAATGTGATAACATAAATGCTTTGCAAACCTTATAAGAATTATATGTTAACTATTATTATATTAAAAGAAGAAAAAGTTGGGGTCTTGATTCTGAGGGTTCCCCCCCACTTCTCTTCCACCTCTCTCAGTAGCATTTTCTTTCTCTTTCTCAAAACTCATTTTTTGGGGGATCTGACTCCCTTGAAAAAGGATTCAGGGCAAAATATCTTGTGTGTCCTGTCCTCTCTTCCCAGAAGTATTTAACATGTAAATTGTAGCATACATTTCCACTCCCCACCCCACCCCTAAAAATTTATATTTGTGTATCTTTTCTTAAGAATCTTAACTCTGCTCATTTCACTTTTGTCTTCTCTGCTTGACCATGGAATGCATACATTTCTATGAAGTGTTGAAGCTGAGTTCTTCTTGAAAAGTAATTATTGGACTGAATTCATTCCCATTTTGATCAACATCTACATTGCCCTTCTACCAAAAAAATTCCTATTTGCCAATGTATGATTTAATTCTGTGTATCTATTACATTTATACTCCTGTTTTCTAAGAAATTCCCATTAGTATATTTTACTGAGTACAATTATTAAAAGGTGTTCATTTCCTCCAGGAAGTTCTACAACTTTGCCTCATCATGGCATGGAATTGATGCTCACTTTTGGAAAGATAAAGAGCATATATTCAGATAGTTATACCATGCTAGAAAAGGCTCCATGTGTATAATCCTAGCCACAGACAATAGCCTTCTGCAAACTTATCAACAAAATATGGAAAGACTCATCATCCCACTTTAGTAGAATTTTTCTGGATTGTTTTTATGACCATTTTATTAAAATAGCTTGTCACATCAACTAGTTAGAGTCTGCAAAAATCAAGCTGAGTTGCAGCCCTAGTGCTATCTGGTTAGTTCCTACCCTACCTGCAAAATTCCAGGTTGACATGCCAGTTTTCAGTTTATAATTTTATTGGATGTAGATCTTCTCTTTCTGCAATTGATTCTTTGATGAATAAATCTTTCCCTTTCCCTTTGATCTCTGTAAAATTCTACTATACCCATCCTGAAGGTGTAATTAAAGACTTTACTAGGTTGTTAAAAATGTTATTCCATTGATTTTTTTTTTTTTTAGGTTTTTGCAAGGCCATGGAGTTAAATGACTTGCCCAAGGCCACACAGCTAGGTAATTTAATAATTAATAATGTCTGAGGCTGGATTTGAACTCAGGTACTCCTGACTCCAGGGCTGGTGCTCTATCCACTGCCCCATCTGCCACCCCTAAGGAGCCCATTGATTTTTGTACACTATGGGACTACCCTCTGAATATATAATAAACAGATAATTAAAATGTCTCTGCATATTTTGATAAGAATGATTGGGAACAGAACCCATCAATAAATGTATGCTTAAATATTCTTATATCAGTAGACTGGCTACAATATGATGATTTAAACCAGGTGGCTCAGTGGATAGAATGTTAGATCTGGAGCTCAGAGGCCTCAGACATTTACTAGCTGTGAGGTCCTGGCTAAATCATTTAACTCAGTTTGCCTCAATTCTTTATCTGCAAAATGAGCTGGAGAAGGAAATGGAAAATCCCTGCAGTACCTTTGCCAAGTAAACTCCCAAAATGATCACAGTCAGACAAGACTGAAAAACAAGTGAAACAACTGAAAAATCACAAAACCATGCTGGTTGGACTAGTTATAAATTTATGCTCGATAATCTCCACTGGATACATATTATAGCAAGGTAACTTTTATGCCTCCTTAATTGTTTGACTTAATTGGTCACCACAATGACTATTTCAAACTTATTTATCCCTTCTCAAGTCTTCCATGGCACTTCTTAGCCTTATTGTCTTATGTCTTGGTCTCTACTTCAAAGATTAAGGCTATTATTTAAGAGTTCCCTCTTGTTTCAAATCATTCAGGTGCCTCCCCTCACCATCTCTTTAATTCCTATCCCATGTGAAGATGTCATTTTTTTGCCAAGTCAAGCCTTTCTATATGTACTCTTTTTTTGTTTTTGTTTTTGTTTTTGCAAGGCCATAGGGTTAAGTGACTTGCCCAAGGTCACACAGCTATGTAATTATTCAGAATTTGAGGCTGGATTTGAACTCAGGTCCTCCTGACTCCAGGGCCAGTGCTCTATCCATCTATATGTACTCTTGATATAATTCCATCCTATGTTCTCCAGCAGATTAGTTCCTTTATCATTTCTACTCCCTAAATCTCTCTTCCTATTTACTGTCTGTTCCCCTAATACCTACAAACAAGTCTATTTTTTCCTCCATCATTAAAAACCCTCACTTGATCTATCTCCACTAACTATCCTGAATCTCTGCTCTCCTTCTCAGCCAACTTCCCCGAGAAAGCTAATTTGTCTAAAACTGTTACCTCCACTTCCTATCCTTCATTCTCTTCTACACATTCTTCTCTCTTCCAAGCTCATAATTCAATGGAAACTGCTCTCTCAAACTTATTGTCTTAATTGCCAAATCTAATGACTTCTTCTTGATTCCTCGCTAAATCATCAGATTCCTTTAGCTCCATTCTACATTTGAAGGAGTTATTTTCTTCAGAGAGTTTTCTTATCTCCTTTTTCCATGTGGCCAATTCTGCTTTTTAAGGCATTTTTCTCCTCACTAACTTTTTGGACTGCTTTTTCCATTTGACCTAGACTAGTTTTTAACATGTTCTTTTCTTTAGCATTTTTTTGGTTCTCCTTGACCAAGCTGCTGACTCAGTTTTCATGTTTTTCCTGCATCTCTCTCATTTCTATTTCAAATTTTCCCTCTACCTAACTTACTTGATTTTCAAAATCATTTTTGAGCCATAACCTGAACCCAATTTCTATTTTTCTTGGAGGCTTTGGATACAGAAGGTTGAACTATGTCATCTTCTGAGTGTGTGTTTTGATCCTTCCTGGGACCAAAGTAAGTGTCTATGGTCAGGTTCCTTTTTTTTTCTGTTTACTCATTTCCCCAGTCTGTGTCTTGATTTTGGGGTGCTTCCCGAGCTTGTGAGTATTATTGGGACACCGTTGCAAGGGCTTCAGTTCCTTCAAGGTCTTATGAGAGGCTCTAACTCCTCTCCTGGGCTGTGCTTTGGTTTGTGGATGACCACAAGCACCCCCCTGCTCTATGACAATGTCTGGGGGCAGACTGTGACTAGGGTCTGAATATGGACAAAGCATAAGAGTCCTGTCCCAGGGATAGCAGAGAGACCTTGACAGTCTCCTTCCACCCCCTTACCTTCCGTGGGCTGAGCACTCTGGGAGCAGCTTCTGGGTGGTTCCCTGCTGGGCAGCATTGTGGGCCTGCTTCTGTTTCCTCGGATATGGTTGACTGGGGCTACACTGAGGGCCACAAGCTGCATTGAGGGTCAAGTTGGCCTGGGCTTCATTCTCGTTCTGACAGAGGTTTCTTTACTGATCTTTCAAATTGTGCTAGATGTTCCCTTGGTTGCTTCTGCTGCCAGGAACCAGTGCTCCCAGGGACCCAGGTGCCCCAAGGGCTGTTCCTGGAAGGCTGGAGCTCCTTTTGCTACTTCCAGTGATCCTGTCTGTGCTGCTGCCCCCTCCAACCCCATGGAATAGAGCCTTCCCACTATCTTCCAGGTCACCTTGGGATGGAGAATTGCCTCTCTGGATCTGGATCCTTCTGTAGGTTCTGTCTCAAAAATTTAGTTAGAGTCATAATTTTAAGGTTTTTGAAATATTTTGGAAAGAGCTCCTAGGAAAGCCTGTTCTCATGCCACTATCTTGGCTCCACTCTTTAATGGCTTTTTCTCAATCCTTCTCCTTGACCTCTTGCAGTCTGACACTGTTAATCACTCTCTTAAATTGGATAATCTCTAGCTTTTCATGACACTTCTTTCTTCAGTGTTTCCTTCTGTTTGTTTATTCTTCAGTTTCCTTTACTATCTAGGTTTCCTTTACCATGTTACTTGGTGTTCTCACTAACTCCAATAGGATCAATTATCATCTCCATGCAGATGATTCTGATATATTTTTCTAGTCCAGTCTCTTTCTTGATCACCAGGCTTATATTTGATAGATACACCAAACTCAACATGTCCAAAACAGAATTCATTATTTTTCCCATCAAAACATCCCTTCTTCCAAACTTCTCTATTTCTACTGAAGGAAGAAACTGTCATCCTCCAGGTTTCTCAGGCTTGCATCATTGGTGTTATTCTCAACTTCTCATACTCCCCCCCACATATTTGAATTGTTTCCAAGTTTTGTCATTTTTATCTTCATAACATCATTAGTAGATGTCCTCTTCTATTTATACAACCATCACCTTGGTACAGGCCCTCATCAATTCATCATAACTGAAGTATTACAATAATTTGTTGTTTTATCTCCTCAATCAAGTCTTTTCCCACTCCAGTCTATTTTTTACTCACCTTCTAAAGTGATCTACTTAAAGCACAGGTCTGACTATGCCACTCCACAAAAAGATTCCAGTGGCCTCCTATTATTTTCAGGATAAAATATAAAGTCATTTAGAATTTAAAGCCCTTTACTACCTGGCCCCTTCTTACCATTCCAATCCTTTTTCTTCTCTACTCCTCTATGTATACTCTACAATATAGTATACTCTACAATGTGGTGACGCTGGCCTTATTGCACTTTCTAATACTCTATCTCCCAATGTTGGGCTTTTTTTACTGACTGTTTGTTGCCCATACTTCAAATACTTTTCCTCCTCAATTCTGCCTCCTGGCTTCTTTCAAGATTCAGTTCAAATCCCATCTACTGCAAGAGGTTTTTCCCATTGTCCCCCACAATTCCTTTCCCTCAGAGGTCACCTCTCATGTAATATATACATATATGTATATACACACATATAACATGTATACATATATACAAACATGCACACACACACTATATATATATATACATACATATGTTTTATGTACATATTTACATATCTCCATTAGAATGTGAGCTCCTTAAGGATAGGGATTGTATTTTACCTTTCAGAGCTTAGTACAGTGTCTGGTATAGAGCTGGTGTTTAATAAGTGTTTGTTTACTGATGGCATATATTTTGTATCTATTTATTTTCCATTTTCACCTAGTAGAATTTAGGCTATTTGTTTCATTTTTGTCTCTCTATTCCCATACATTTCCACACATAGGTTCTTAATAGAGGCTTATTTAATTTATTGAACACCTCCTTGATGTGAAATATGATGAAAGTTGCTCAGGTTACAAAGACAAAAAGGAAACTCCTTGACCTTAAGAAGCTTCCATTTTGCCTGGGGGATGCAGGCATACATATACATAGATAAATATAATAAAAAGTAGAATGTAATGGAGGTAAAGGAGAGATCAAAGTGCACTAAGAATATCTGAAGAAGTAGAAGATTCTTTCAATCAGAGGCATTAGAAAGACTATAACAAAGAAGAAAGGTAAGGATTCTGAATGTGTAGATGGAAGTGCAAATAAAAACAAATAATGTTCATGGGGACTATTTAGGTAGGAGCCTGGTCTCATTCTTAACAAATGTAGAGCATAAACAAAAGAAGGCTTAATATAGGATTAGGAGTAATTAGAATGGAGGGCAGAGGCCAGATTTCATTTTTGCATGCACCCTAGTCCTTAGCACAATGCATCATACATCATAGGCATTAATAAATGTTTACTGAGAAAATGAGTTTAGATACAGTGCTTTTTATTTCTGCACCAGATTCATGGTTCAGAATGAAGGCTTCCAGCATAAATCCCTACATAAGATCTATAAGATGTGAACAAGAATCCAGCAGAATGGCTCAGTTTCACTTAGGACTGCTTTCTATTGAGAAACATCCTAATGGGAAGAAGTGCATTATTTATAGCAGAACAACCATTCTTACTTTTTCTCTTAATAAATTGGCAATCCAGAGCAATTCTTTTCCAGTTCTTATCAGTCACTCTCCTTTTCTTTCTAATTTCCTTAGCTTTCCTGACTTAGACAAGGAACAAGATGCTTCTTTCCTTAACTCACTGAAACAAAACAAATACACCTTCAAAATAAATTTAATTCAGTCATTATGGATAACACCAACCAAGCAAGATAGGTACAAATTTTGCATGGTAACAAATATGAAGACATAGTTCTGGGTATCCTGCTTCACCTAGTCCCTAGGATAGGCCTATACTCCCTCCTAAATTCTCCCAGCTGAATACTTTCCCTTCTTACCAAAAAGGGGAAGAAATAGAGGAATTCAGACATATGAAACAATGTGAACAGTGTGCATTGATGTGTAGACAAACTCCTGAGTAGAAAAGCTTACTAGTTTTCCCTTTTTAAGTATTATTAACATGAACCATGTCAAAGTATCATGCAATGGAAAGTCAAAAGACAGGTTCTAGTTCTGCTTCTGTGATCTGGTATAGGGCACTAGCTAGGTGGTCACTTAAAGCTGCTTCTACCTTTAACATTCTGTAACTTGTCTATCTCTGTGACTTTCAACTCTGTTTCTCTAGACTTTTTTTTAGTTTTTTGGGTCTTTTTGCATGGCAGTGGGGTTAAATGGCTTGCCCAAGTCCACACAGCTAGGCAATTACTATGTGTCTGAGGTCAGATTTGAACTCAGGTACTCCTGACTCCAGGGCCGGTGCTCTATCCACTGCACTACTAGCTGCCCCTTGACTCTGCTTATGTTATAATTCATGGTATCCTTTAAATATTAGCCCTGAGATTCTGGTTCTTACTCCTCCATAAAAAATCCTATTTCTGAGACTTTCTCACTGTCACTGAACTTCTTGTTTACTGACTGACCTATATGACTACAAGAAATTGTTCTAAGCTTTTGTTGCATTTAAGATCTCAGACACATAGAGAATTGGTTCCCTTATGGATCATCCTCAGGAAACACTGCACATTGGTTTACAGATTCCTTTATACCAGTAGGTTTTGAATATTTTCTATTCATGGCACAATATTAATCACTGTGAAGAACTGTCCTATAATGCACATTCAATTTAACATAAAAAAGGACATTTAGACTTCCAGATTCATCATCTGCAAATCAGGATTCTTCTGCATCTCCCTCTAATGCCCTGTTACTTCTTTACTTCTCCAGAACTTTAAGGGTAGAAGGGCAGCTCTCACAGTAGAATATCTTAGCTGGGAAGAGCAGGCAGCAAGTTGAAGCCAGGGAATGTTGAAATGAGTTTCCTGGCACAACCTTTGAGAACTATTGCTGTATATTATATTAAAATGTGAATCTAATAACTAACATTCAGAACTTCTGTCCTATCAGGTCACTAAGACAGTAATCATCTCTGAGTTCACAGACCTAGCCCACTTTAATCTCCATGTACCCTTCTTCCTAGGTTACCTCTTTGCCAATATGCCACCATGGGTAGATGAATCATTTTCTAAGGTTTATATTTTGATTGTGTATGAAGGTTTACACTGGGTAGCTGCCAAATTTATAATTTATCCTAACCAGGAAACATTCCTAAACCAAAATCTTGGCTTTTCATGATTCTCAAGGTTCCAACAACAACATAATGTAATAGAAAAAGCAGAATTTTAGTGTCAGAAGACCTGGATTTAAATCCTAGCTGCCATATTACTGAGCAATTCACTTTATTTTTATTTTTCTGGCTTCATTTCTTCATCTATAAAATGGAGATATCCTAAGCAGCTATAAGATGCAATACCAGTTCATTCTGGCTCAAACAAAAAATGGTTTTTGTCCCATACCAAACTTTATTTCTAAAACTTAGTAGGTGAATAGATTGGCTCTGCCCTTTCCAGGGAAGTGATAGGCACTAAGCAGTCACAATTGGGACCCAGAAGCAAATTGATCAATAGGATGCTAATATTCAACTTCATGCATCAATAGGTATTTTCCCAAACCCACTCTGATAAATCAGGTCAGGAAAAAGTAAGCATGTGAAATCAGTTCTAATTTGCAAGTTACCTGCCCTCTCCCCCACCAATTTTGTCCCAAGGAAATAGAATAATAATAGGTTTTTTCCCCATTACCTCAAGAACATAATGAAACACCTCAAAAGTAGAGAAAGAGATGCCTTCCTTTTCGATGACACTTTGCCCTTTCTGGCTACCCTCCTCTATACTGCTTCTAGCAGGATGATGAGGACTGCCTGAAGACCTTGCCAGAGGAAGATCAGTTAACTGGAGATATTTAGCCTGGAAAAGAGAAGACTCAGAAGAAAGAACAACAAACATGATAGCTATCTTTAAGTAGATGTTGTTGAAGAACTATCAGACTCCTTCCACTAGGCCCCAGACTGCAGAAAAAGGGCAGTAGGTAACTGTAAAAAACAGATTTCTATGATATATAAGGAAAACACATCACTAAAGAGACTTATTCAAAAGTAGAATAGGCTGCCTAAGTTAAAAAGTGGCTTTTCCATTACAAAAGGTCTTCAAATGGAGGCTTTTCAATCAAGTAGAACAATAGTTACAGCAAGGCAGAATAGTCAGTGCTGAATTTGGGAGTCAAGTTGATCTGGGTTTGAATCCTTCCCTTGAAATTAGCTGTATGACCATGGGCAAGTCATTTCACCTTATTGAGAGTGTTTCCTCACCTGCAAAATGGAGATATGTGCAGTACCTACCTACTCTAAGAGCTCTGGTATTGTGAGGATCAAAAAAAATCTTAAAGTTGCCAACCTTATGTAAGCTATTAATATTTTTGCAAGGGAAGTTACTGTTTGCTTACTAGATGGACTAGATAATTTCTGAGGACCTTTCCAAACTCTGAGATCTCATAGTCTCTTGAAATCAAACTTTCAATAGCCTAAGGAAAATCATCATTCAGAAATTTAACATGCAACATTTCAGATGTTGCTATGTTCCTTATATACAGTTGCTGATGTCAGATTTCTCAATGATACTATCAAACTCATAGGGGGATAAATGGTATCTCTGGGGAAAAGATTAGGCCGTTCTATCTAATTCATATCACTTTTGAGCAGACAGCAAGGTTTGAGCAGAAATTTAACATTTCTTTTTGTTATCATCCTAGGTATTAAATAAAGACTAAATATCGATTGAAGGCCTTACTACATTCATTATACTCAAAAGGTTTCTCTTCAGTATGAATATTCCAATGCTGTATAAAAGATATAAATGAGGGGGTGACTAGGTGGTGCAGGGGATAGAGTACCAACCCTGGATTCATAAGTATCTAAGTTCAAATCCAGCCTCAGACATTTAATAATGACCTAGCTGTGTGGCCTTGGGCAAGACACTTAACCCCACTGCCTTACAAAAAAAAAAAACCCTAAAAGAAAAAAAAAGATATGAGTGAAGGTTCTCCCACATTCATTGCATTTAAAGTGCTTCTCTATACTATAAATTTTCTAATGGTGCATAGGAGTAGAACGTTGGGCAAAATTTTGGCCATAAATATTACTTTTATGAACTCTTTCTTTTGTAAGATCCTCCTGGTGTGCAACAAGTTTGGGGCTGTAACCAAAAGTTGCCAAATTCATTATATTTTTTGCCTTTCTCCCACCTAACTATTTTCTTGTAGCAGACTGTGCCATGGTGGGAACCTCTCTGCAAGAAAGTAGACTGAAGACATTTTTCCCCTCTGTTGTATCTTCTATTTTTCTATAAACAGCAATTGAGCTCAAAGGTTTCTCCTAACTCCCTGACCTGGTGAACATCTCTTAGGAGTTCTTCTGATACTTTTCCATGTAATTTACTTCTTTAGGAAAAAATAGGTTAAAAAATCCTTATCCTCAAATAGTTTCTTAAAACCTGAAACAAATGAAGAAAAGCTATTATGTGAGTCATAACAGCAAGTAGAATGGGTACCTAGAGCAATACCCAGCAGTGGTATAACAAAAAGAACCCTGAATTTGGAATCCATATTACTTTCTACTGAATGTCACTAGGTGAGTCACTTAACCAGTCTGGGAACAATTTCTCCTCTATAAAATAAAGGGTTTGACTAGATCTCTGCCGGTTCTAAATCCTATGAACTTAAGATTTTAAAAATCTGGACTTAAAAAAAAATCAAGAATTTAACTCACACTCAAAACTACAAACTCATACAGTTTACAGGCAAAAATCTAGCAAAATATGACCCACAGGGTACCCTCTTTTCCATGAAATCATGACTCTTGAATAAACAGAAATCTCTATGAAAAGAGACAAAATAAAAAATCTAGAATGAAAAACAAATAAATTAACAGTCAAGAAAGCTGTAAATGGGGCAGAGTGTAAATATGAAATAGAGATAGTTTGCAAAAACAGGCAGGAATAGCAAAAGAAACAAGAGTATGCAAAGTCAAAAGAACGGGCAAGGGAAAAAAACCCTAAGATTCTACTTGCAATATCTTCTAACTTGATGATGCTTAAAGGTTTACAAAGTGATTTAAATGATACCTTATTGATAGAAAATCCTATGACATCACTAATAATAATAATATTATTATTATTTCCAGTTTACAGATGAGGAAACAGAAGTTCAGAGAAGTGAAATGACTTAGCTATAGTCACAAAACCAATAAGCATCTGAGGCAGCATTTGAATCCAGGCCTTCCTGATACTAAACCCATTGCTTTTTCCCCATTGAAAATGGTTTAAACTGGGTGGCTAGGTGGCACAGTAGATAGAGCACTGACCTTGGAGTCAGGAGTACCTGAGTTCAAATCCGGCCTCAGACACTCAATAATTACCTAGCTGTGTGGCCTTGGACAAGCCACTTAACTCCATTGCCTTGCAAAAAAACCTGAAAACAAAAAGAAAATGGATTAAACTAATGGAAATGACACTGAAGAAGAAATTACCGTTCACTTCTCAAATAAGGAATAGTATATGATATAGGGCACTGACCCTGGAATTAAGAGGACCTGAGTTCAAATTAGGCCTCAGATACTTAATAATTACTTAGCTGTGTGACCCTGGGAAAGTCATTTAACCCCATTGCCTTACAAAAAGAAAACAAAAAGAATAATATACATATCCTGCCAGAAGTCAGTCAGTCAGTCAGTCAGTCAGTCAGTCAGTCAATAAACATTTACTATATTTCTCAATGTATAAGAAGCACCCTTTTTCAAAAAATTTGGGGTCTGAAAACTGGATTGTCTTATACAGTGGTTATAGATGTTTTTACTTTGCATTTCCTGCTTTTTCATGCTTGTGGTCTTTGTGCTCATTGTTTCACATTTTCTACTGGTATATTAGGCTATGTTTTGCCAGGTTCTGCCCAGAGATGACTCAGAAAAGATTTTCTTATAGTGCTGATTTCAAGTTCAAAACGATCCAGTTTTCAAGAGTGAATGGAAATCATGCTGCTGAATGTCAGTGTGGTCCTCCTCCAAATGAAAAAAACAATCCAAGACTGGAGATGGGAAGAAGAAACTCTCTTGAAAATGCCACAGCAGAAGACGATGAGAGGCAAGTCACAAATGGTCTAATTTAGAGAGGAAATTGAAGAGATGGATTAAAGTGCAAAAGGCCATTGGAATTCCTGTGTCCACAAAGATGGTTCAGCATCTGATGATTTTTTCCTAAGGAAGTATATTGCATGGAAAAGTATCAGAAGAACTAAGAGATGTTCACCAGGTCAGGGAGTTAGGAGAAACCTTTGAGCTCAACTGCTATTTATAGAAAAATAGAAGATACAACAGAGGGGAGAAATGTCTTCAGTCTACTTTCTTGCAGAGAGGTTCCCACCATGGCACAGTCTGCTACAAGAAAATAGTTAGGTGGGAGAAAGGCAAAAAATATAATGAATTTGGCAACTTTTGGTTACAGCCCCAAACTTGTTGCACACCAGGAGGATCTTACAAAAGAAAGAGTTCATAAAAGTAATATTTATGGCCAAAATTTTGCCCAAAGTTCTACTCCCATGCACCATTAGAAAATTTATAGTATAGAGAAGCACTTTAAATGTGAAGAATGTGGGAGAGCCTTCAATCATATCTTCTTTTCTTTTAGGTTTTTTTTTTTTTTTTGCAAGGCAATGGGGTTAAGTGGCCTGCCCAAGGCCACACAGCTAGGTAAGTATTAAGATGCTGATGAAAAAGAAGTGACTGATTTCAAAGGAGTACACAATTGGTGCCTCAGATTCATTAAGCAGAATGGACTAAGCATGCATCCACGCAGCCAACTTGCCCAGGGAGTGCTTTGGTCAACCACAGACCACAGAATAGGCAGGAGAGCAATCAGAGCCTTTCCTAAGACAGTGATTTGTCATCAAATACAGATGAGGATGAGCTAATGGATGGGAGTTTTGACAGTGATGAGGAATTGTATGAATATTATGATGAATAAAATTTGAGTTCAATAACTTTATGTAATACATTTTTTTTTTGCAAATTGCAGGTCCCAACATTAATGTGTCTTATATATGGGGAAAAATGGTAAGTGTCATCTATGTCCCAGTTGCTGCACTTGAGATTCAAAAAGAGGCAAAAGACAGTTCCTGCCCTCAAGGTGTTCACAGTCTAACTGGAGAGATAACAAGCAAGCAAATATGTACAAACCACATGCAGAATAAATAAGAATTAATTAATAGAGGGAATAGGGTAAGTGTCCTATAGAAGAAGGAATTTCAGTTGGGACTTAAAGAAAGCCTGAAAGGTCAGTAGTCAGAGAGGAGGAGGAGGAGGAGAGAGGGTGTGGGCTTGGGGGAGAGCCAGAGAGAATATGCAGAGATGAAAGATGAGTGTTCCAGGATCCTAGAGTACATGTTGAGGAGAAGGGGTGAGAAGATGGAAATGAGGAAGGGGACAAGGTTATGAAGGACTTTGAATGCCTCGAGAAAAACATTCACTAGCTTGTGATGTATAAAGATCTGAAAGCTCCTTGTTGTCTTTGATTTTGACTCATTATAGCCCACTGCTATAGGAGAGGAATCCACTAATACAGAATATTGCCATATGTTACTATACTTTAGGATGGAATCTGTTGGATTCTTGTTATTTTCTGGGGTAAAGAAATATTGAATTGTCTTGAATGAAGAAACTATAGGTCTTTTCTTTCTTTCTTTCTTTCTTTTAGGTTTTTGTAAGGCAAACGGGGTTAAGTGGCTTGACCAAGGCCACACAGCCAGGTAATTATTAAGTGTCTGAGACCAGATTTGAACCCAGGTACTCCTGACTCCAGGGCTGGTGCTTTATCCACTATGCCACCTAGCTGCCCCGAACTATAGGTCTTTATAAAAGTAGACTGTAGGCTAAGGTAATGGGGCTCACATCTACAAACTAAACTTCCCACTGCTTAATCCTTCTCTCTGGCCTTGAAACAACCTATTTACAGAAAGTAAGAAATACTTGGGCACTGCCACTGCTAACCAAAAACACAGCTTCACCTGAGAAACAGCTTTCTCTCTCTGAAAGAGATGAATTTATTTGCCATATTGTTAAATTAGATTGAAGATAGGGTATTTGGAGTCACAAAGACCTGAATTCAAATCCCACTTCCAGCAATGTTACAATAAGTGGGACATTTCATCTCCCTGTGCCTCATTGTAAAACAAGTGAGATGGATTCAATGCACTTTAAGCTCTAAGTCCTATGAAAGACAGTGAGTCAGATAAAATAGCTATCTTGAGAACCATCCAAGTTTCAGATTCATGGTGTCACAGAATTAGAAACAATCTCAGAAAATTAATCTAGTCCAACTCATACCCAAAGAAGCATCATCTGTACGACTATGATGAAGTTTATATATTGATTGAAAAACCTTTAGTAATAGGGAATCTATAATTTTCTGAGGCAGCTCATTCTACTTTGGGATACTTCTGATTGTTATGAAGTTTTCCTTATATTAAACCAATATAAAGAACCTAATGCATTTGGGTAAGAATCATTATTCCCTTTGTAACCTGTAGTTTTCTGAGGGCAAGGACTTTCATTTTTGTATTTGTATTCATAGCATTTCGAATAGTATCTTTCACATAACAGGTAGTAAAAGTCTGTTGAATCTTGAACTGGTAATCTGATATAGTTGCACTCAAAACTTCAGTATGATACTCTTTCTGATGTGATCAAGAATCTATCTACCAGAGATATATTTAGTGTTTATAGCATTTTTACTGTAAGGAACAGAAAACTTGAATGACTTGAGAAGGATAGAGAAAATATATATGACCAATGGGAATTCCTTGAGGTCAGAAATTATCTTGCTTTTCTATCTCTAAGCACAAAGCACAGAGTTTTGCTCATTTTAAGCTTTTAACAAATTTTTCTCTCCCATTTTTTCTTCTCTTTTCCCTCCTTCCTTCCTGTTTTCTTTTCTTCCTTCCATCTTTCCTTCCCACTCCTTTCCTTCATTTATTTATTCCCATCCCTCTTATCTCTATACATTCTAACCTTTTAATAGACATATGACTTCTCTATAACAGTACCTGCATAATTAATCTACTTAAGGAAGAACAAAGTAGAAAGTCTATAATAAACAGTTAAATAAGTTAATAGATACAGCAACCATGAATAGGTGGCCTATTCACATGTGATTGTCATGAAAAAGATATGGAATTTTTTTTAAGTTCAGTGAAAAACAGAAAAAAAGAGCAAATGTAGATAAGAACAATGAGAACAAACAATGTTTTGTAACATTGAACAGAGGATATTGAAGGAATGAACAGAGATAAGCTTGTTCCCCTATAAGGCATTTCTAATATAATACCATGTACTATAATTATAGTTATCTGAGTACATGTATAATATTTTTCATTGTTACATAAATTCAAAAAAGGCAGTAATAGTTTTTTTTAAATTATTTTATTTATTTAAGGCAATGTGATTAAGTGACTTGTCCAAAATCACAGAGTTAGGCAATTATTAAGTGCTTGAGGTCGAATTTGAACTCAGGTCCTCCTGAGTCCAGAGCCAGTGCTCTATCCACTGCTCTACCTAGCTGCCCCAAAGGAAGGTTTTTAAATTAAATTTTGTATCTCTCCCAGAGTTTAGTACAGTGGGTGTTTAATAAATGTTTTTGGATATCTCGGTGAACACCATACACAAGTAGAGATGAAAGATCTTTTCTTTTTCTTAGGTTTTTGCAAGGCAAATGGGGTTAAGTGGCTTGCCCAAGGCCACACAGCTAGGTAATTATTAAATGTCTGAGACTGGATTTGAACCCAGGTACTTCTGACTCTAAGACCAGTGCTTTAGACACTGCGTCACCTAGCCACCCGAGATGAAAGATCTTAATCAAAGATGGTCAATACTCAATGGAATAGGGGTAAAGTGGTGTTAAAGACAGAACTTTCAAATGAGTCATTCCTACTTTCTAGGTAGAGAAGCTTCTTAATAGCAAGAGTATCTCAGAAGAAATCAGTACCACTCTTTAGACAGAAAAAGGCTGAAGAATTCTGAACCCCAGACTGCTTTTCATTTGTAGATGAAGAGAGGTGACTGAAGACACTATAAATCAGTTCCCCCACACTTAACACTGCTACAGAAAAGAGAAACTCTAGGAAGGTAGACAAGATGAATGAATTTGGGAGGAGAACTGGAAAAAATTACTATGGTTGAGAAAAAGTTAATAAACATAGAAGGGAAGAACATTTTAATCAACTTGGCATTCACTACAGGGGAAAAAATGAGGTGCCCTGAGGAAAATTTTCCTCTGATATTTCAAACTTTACAACATACTATTTTCTTTCTTTTTCTGTCTCCAATGGGACAAGTTCTTATTTACTCACCTCTGGAAGCATCTCTAAAGAATTTCTTTTCCTCGATTCCAGTTTCACTCAGCATCCATGACTCTCCTCCCAGCTCAAGCTCAAGTTGGGAGATGATATCAGGTTTTGAGACTGGCAATCCTGAATGTGGAGAAGGAAATGGAATATGATCATTTCTGTTAGAAATCGTAACAGTCTCAGGGCTCAAATTCAGCTCTCACAGGTAAAGGATGAAGAGAAAAGGGAGAAAAACCCAACAGCACGAATAAGATTAGGAAGAGGTCAGAAATATCTCTGGCTTCAAAAGAAAGTTCTTGAATTTGTTCTCAGGAGGAAAGTTGTTCTGGTACTGTAACTGTTAGAATGAAATCTTACCCAGTGATACAGGTTCCCATAATTCTTTAGCACCATATCACTGTAGAGTTCCCTGAATAGGGTCCAGCTGGCCCTACTCCTCTTGGGTGAAAAATACAGCTACATCTTCAAAGGTCACAGGCTCCTGGAACAATACATTGCTGTTAGCTCAAATAGAAGTTAGTCCCAAATAGAAGCTCAAACCATATGGGGAGTATTTATTTGTTTTCCATACACAAGAGGTGTATTATATATGTGATACATGATACATATATATGCATTACTAAACTACTAAGAACAATATGTGGTTTAAAAATATCTTAGTCAACCAGTGGGAAAAATTGAAATTGAAAAAAGAACTATGGTATATGGCATAAATATATATTAATGTTAATTAACATTAATTGATTAATGATAAAGATTTTTTTTATTTCTACCAAATTCAATATAAGCAATTTGGTCTCTGATGTCCTTGGTTGATATGAATGAATAAAGGACATTGGGTAATTTGTAGAGAAATGTAGAGGCAGAATGTTATCTTATCTTGGGTAAAACATGTTTCAGTGATGCTACTAGTGAATAAACTTATATACCAACTGGGATACTTAAATTTGAAATCTGCGGTGAGATAAACCAGGCATATTTTATCAGTTGCTTTGTTTCAGTTGTGTTGTCTGATATCCTCCCTTTTTCAGATATCTTTAGAATCCCTTAATACTCTAAAATACATCACTTTCAGTTCAGACTTCATTCTATATATATTTAGTCTAATACAGTCACCCTTCCTGCATCTGCCTCTTAATCTAGAGTACTTGCCTTTGGCCTCTAAGCTTCACAGCATTTTTGGTGTTCCAGAACCCATCTTCCACAAGGCTCAATTCTCACTGCTACCTCCTAACCTCCTGAATGATCTCTCTCAGGATCGGTTCCTGTATGCTGAGCATCTGGTCTCCTGAGGTTAAAGAAGGGAAAACATTACCATTTGACAATAAGGCTGAACCTCAAACAGCCTAATCACCTGCCTTTCTCAATAGGCCCCTCTCTAACCACTGATACTCTATCTGGGCTCATTCCTCATTGACTATGTTTTTTTCTACCTCCTCAGGCTCTCCTCTTCCTGCTGACTGTGATCCCCAGACTGCTTTCTTTCCCACTCCTATGGTGCTCAACTCTACTATATAAATGTACCACTCCAGATCTATGAGCTCCTTCCACTGTGCTCTATGGAAGGTCTGCTCTGTGATTATATTCATCTTAATTCTTTTCCTTTCTCAGGCCTTCCATCTCCTGGAGGCATTGAGATCTATCTTTCTGCCAGCCAGACACTGTGACTGTGTTCACCTTTTCTGAATTAAGAAGGAGCTAAAATGGTAAAACCTATCTTTAGGAAGATTATTTTGGCAGTTGAATAGAGGATGGACTAGGATGGGAGAAATTTGATACAGGGAGTGACATAGGAGGCTTGAGTTTGGATGAAAAGGTCTGGAGTAGTCACTGTGGTGAATAGGAAAGTGAATCAATTAGGGAAAAAAAGTGCTTTACTGCAATTACTGAGAGTCAGATTGAGATTTTTTTTTTGCAAGACAATGGGGTTAAGTGGCTTGCCCCAGGCCACACAATTAGGTAATTATTAAGTGTCTGAGGCCAATTTGAACTCAGGAATTCCTGACTCCAGGGCTGGTGCTCTATATACTGCACCACCTAGTCACCCCTTGCCCTTCATTCTCAAAGAAGACCATGACATCAGGAAGGTGATGCCATGACAAGCTCATGAATCAGCTTTGAGTGAGGGGTTGCTGTGCTAACTCACCAGCCTTATTTTTCTCCTCTTAGGGTCATCTAGGTCCAGTGGCCAGAATCAGGACAACTGGAGATGGCTGTGGATGCAAAGCAATTAGGGTTAAGTGACAAGCCCAAGGTCATTCAGCTATGTAAGTTTCAAGTGTCTTAGGCTGGATTCTAACTCCTGTCCTCTTGACTCTCAGACCACCTTGTATTCACTGTGCCACCTAGTTGCCCTACATCAAATATTAGTTCCTGAATGAAGCCCTTATTGATCTTCTAAGTCAATTAATTGCATCTCTTTTCTACAGTAGAGTAATAATAATAGATTCACTTTTCAATAGCACTTTTAGGATGAACCTGATTTCATTTACATAGGAAATCCCAGGTGAAGAAAATACTTACAATGAAGGTTGGCCACTTCTTTGTACAGAGCTTCCTATAGCCCTAAAAGGTCAAATGACTTGCCCAGGGTCACACAGTCAGTACATATCAGAGGCAGATCTTCAACCCATGTCATCCAGGACATCTCTAGCCACCACACCAAGTTACTTTTCAATAACAGTTCACAATATCTATGTTACTTTGTTTGAAACTAAGAAGAGTTCTATGAAGGTGGGAATATGTTACCATCCCCATTTACAGATTTGGAAACCAAGGACCAGAGAAGTAAAACCCTAAGGTCCCATGGTTAGTAAATGGTGGAGCAAAGCTCTTTGAAGTTTAAGGCTATGCTACATTTCTAAGAACAAGTATCACTATTTCATTTAATCCTAACAGAGTTCAAGAGTAGGGCTTCACACACACTATTATCTTTCAAAATATTAGTTTGACTAAAGGACTGACTTGAAAAATAAGCAAAATTGTTACCTTTATAGACAGTAATAATTCCTTATTTTGTACCTATGTTAATCCTCCAATAATTTCAAAATGACCTTTAAAATATCCCTTTCATCCCTCAAAAAGTCTTTGTCTTTCTGCTTGGTATTGCTTCTGTTGTTTTGATGATCAACTGTACCCTGCCTCTTACCAAATAATCATACAATGCCCTATCTTTCACAATTTAATGACTTAAATCTTATCTCCCCCCCCCCCCCCAAAAAGACTATAAATTCTTAGAGTGCAGGGATGCTTTATGTTAGACATCAGCCTGGATCTTCCCCCGCTGTACAAGAGTCAGGTAGCAAAGTGCTCTGTTAAAAAAATCTAAAACCTAGAAACATTTGTTGGACTTAAGTAGGATAAGACCTGAGATTTCTTCAGTAGAATATTATAGATTAGAAATAGTTGAACTGTGTACTGTATCTCTTCTGCCCCTCCTCCCCTGACAAGCAACTTCTGGGGTATCATGACTGAAATGTAAAGAGTCAACTGACCCTGTCTTATCTGCTGAAGTCGGGATGTCTATGCATTCCTCTGGACTGGAGGTAATCCTGTCTCTGAATTATATGCTTTTTTCTTCAGATTAGTTTATGCAGTTAGATTGTGAAGACCACATTCCCCACTGATGAGGATGGGTTAGTGGTGTGTGGGGATAGTTTTAGGATATATGACCCTTAGGGTCTTTTGTCCCTTTGCCTCATTCTCCATCTTTAAGGCTGAGTAAGGTCTGCTTCTGGAGAAGAATAAAGTTTTTTCTCTTCATACCTAAGGAAATCTCCAAAATTTAAGTGGTTACATTCATCCCAGACTGAATCATAGTGAATAAAGCCACTTGCTTTCTTGAATGCAAGTTAGCATTAGCTACATAAAAATTGGATTTTTTCTTGCAAAAATTGTTCTTTTTTTTAAAACAATCCCCAGAGGTAATAAGCCCAGACATACCAAAAAACCCACAAAAACTCCCAAACCACAGGTCGTTCTGAACAAAGCAATGCACCTTTGTATTGGGGCAGATACAAAGGTTAGAGACCCAGGCCCTGGCTTCAGGGGGCCTACAGGAGGAGGAAGTTCACTGATGGACATCCAGGCTCCTAGAGACTTTCCTGACTGGGAGACAACTACAAACCAGGACTTTCCTCTGGGTAGATGATCCCAGTTTAAAATGAAAAGGGATAGAAGATGGGGGAGAAAAGAGCTTTTGACATCTGAGCCAAGGGGAGAGCCAGTTCTGGGTTCCAGGGGTGTGTTTCCCTGTTAAAGAAAGGCTTGGGGGGGGGGGAGGAAACCTTCAATGCGAGGGATGACATCATGGCCTTTAAGGGAGTGTGAGGTAGAGAGGGCCAGGGGTCCTGTCCTCCCCGGCACAGGGGAAACTGACCAAACAACTTTGGTAGGCTTGAGCCAAGGCCAGGCTGTGGGCTGGGGGAGGGGCAGACATCCAGGCCAAGGACTAGGCAGAGGCCTGGCTCTTGGGGCATCACCCCCTTCCCGATCAGGTCCCCGTGGGCTGCGCATTCACCAGAAGCAGAGCCGGGCCTGGAGCCGAAGTGCCCACCTGCACTTTCGGGGATGCTCTACATGCTGCCCAGGAGGGTGTCTCCATAGTCTGCGGGCATAGTCAGGCCTCCGTGGTGTGTTCCCCGAGTAGAGAAGTGGGACCTCAGGGTGGAATCGCGGCCCAGGTTGAGTGTCTCCTGCCCTAATAGCAGCCCTGTACCCCAGGAGAGTGGCTCTCAGTGCGGCCTTGGCTTGGGCCCCATAGCCCCTCCCGTAGGTCTAGCAGGATGAGTGTGGGAAGTGCCTGGGGAAGCTGGGGTTCCTCCAGGCCTGGAATCTGGAACCCTGTGGGGCAGCGAGCTGGCCCACAGGCAGCAAGGCCCAAGTTCAGCTCTAGCCACAGGCCTTTACTAAGTATGTATCCCCAGCCTAGAAACCTGACTTGGGTGGCTTCAGTTTCTTCAACATGAGCAGAGGAGGCACCTATCAAGCACTTAGAGCAGTGCCCTGAACACAGTGGGCGCTTTAATGAATGCTTGTTTCTTTCCTAGTGCTGAACACAAAGAGCCAGACAGAGACCAGAATTTGCTAAGTTTGGATATCTTTATTTCCTGGGGAACTGCCTGGGGATGAAGAATACCCAAATCAGACAGCACCTGAGTGTTCAGGGGATAGGGTTTTTATAGTGTTTTTTTTGGGGGGGGCGGATACTGAGAGCAAGCAGGATACAGAAACAAAGACAGCAGTTAGATATATTGTCCTGTCATAAACATATGTAAACATAGATAGGAGACTAGATAGAGTGGGAAAGGGTCAGGGTCTTTGTGTTATGTCCGAACATATTTCCTGAGATGGAGGGAGTTGAGTATTCACAGTCTTCCCACATGTTTGAGGGAGTGGGATTTGCTGTCTTATTGTTCCAGCCACATCTGGGGGAGGGGGAGGCAGGCCTGGGAGGAAGCAGGAATTTTACAGATACAGCAAGATAATGAGACTTAACAAGGGTGCTCTGTGAATCTTTAGACAATTTTATGGAATATCTGTGACCCCCAGGATCAAGCACTTGGGTCCTGTCAGACTACTTTCAGACCCAAAGGCGCCCAGCCAAAGTTATATTTCTGAGGAGTTTCTCAGGGCCCAGGAGGGTGTCAAGTACTCCTTCCATACAGGGATTACACAAATATTGATATTGCAAATTTATGGAATATCTGTGATCCCCAGGGTCAAGCATTTGGGTCCTATCCAGTTATTTTCAGTCCCAAAGGCACCTGACCAAATTTATATTTCTAAGGAGTTTTTCAGGCCCCAGAAGGTTGTCAGGGACCCCTTTCTATACAGGAATGTCACAAACATTGATATTGTATTTCACTAGGAGTTATGTAATCGGCAGAGACTGAGTCTGGAAAACTGAGGCCTATTTCAGAGCTGGCCTGATTCTCTCTCCACTGGGTCACTGAGAGACCTCTCTCTCTAAGACTCTCCAAAATGAGGACAATAACTTCATAAGTCATGGGGTTATAAGGATAACATTCTGGGGAAAAAAAGGATTTTAGAAATTTTATTATTTATGTCTGACTTGAAGCACCCACCCCCCTTTACATTTATTTATTTATTTAATCACCACTACAGCAGCATCTCATTTATTTTTAAGGCAATAGGGTTGAGTGATCTGTCCAAGGTCACACAGCTAGGCCAAATTTGAACTCAGGTCTTCATGACTCCAGGGCCAGTGCTCTCCACTGTGCTACCTAGTTGCCTCAGCATCTCTGTATGGTACACATTTCTTTTATTATTCCAACAGTTGCAAGAAAAATTTCAGAGCTTTTTTTGTCCCATCTACATTGAATAGATGACTTAGAAATTAAAATGGAAGGAAAAACTATTTAGACAGAGATACCAGTTACTCCTGGAAAAGAAAATTTATCTCCTCTCACAGAATTTTTCTTAAACTATGTTAACTGATTTTAATAGATTTTAAATTTATCCTTCAAAACAGAAAATTAAACCCTTTAGAGGGTATAACTAACAAAAACTAACAGGAGTATCCCTCGAATTTGTTGCTAGGATCATTAACAATTCATACAATACTTAGACTCCAATAGGCACAATAAGTAAAATGAATAAGAATAAACTGTAATTACAGAGCCAGTCTTTGCCCTTGGGGAAGCAAAAAGCCACCTTTGACCAATTGTTCCCTACATAGACATATACTACAGTATATGTTATTAGAAACTTCTTTAGAGAAGCAAATACTTGCCTCCCTAACACTGCAATACATCATATTAGTCTAATATGTCAATAAGGTAACTACAAGGGTTGGAACCAAGATTTCAGGTTTACTCATGAAAAGTCACAGAAAATGCTCTTCAAACTGAATATAAGCTAATTTGTGCAATGTATTCAGTGTTTTCTTTTTAAATAATCAGTACAATCTAATACAAGTTCTTACTCTTTCTAATGCACCCCAAAGGCTTTCAAATTTATGGGTGCAAGTGCAAATAACAGAAAAAAATGAATGTCAGTTACTGGAAGGCCACTCTGACAAGAGAAGCCGGTATCTCTGATTTCAAATTATCCTCATGTATAACTGTAAGGACAGTATTACATCTGAGCAAATAAAACATCTACCAAGATATGAACGGTTTGTTAATCCATAATCTTTGCCTGTTGTGTTCAAGGTGCGCTACTGACCCTGAGCTCCCAGCATTTCATTTTTCTTAAAAAAATATCAATGCTTGATCCTTTCCAAAGTAGCCAAAGAAGTGAGGCAGAGAGTACCTCTACACCATAGTTCCCATTCAGTCCAGAGGCTGAATTCAGGGTTCTTTAAAACGTCTATGTCAACCCCTAGAATTCTTTGATACTTGTGTATCTATTTTCTCTACAATGGCATCATCGAATAACCAAAAATTGTGACTCTTAACTATTGTAATGTAACAGCCTCCATTAGGACTACTTCCACAAGTGAACCACAATAGTAACAAGGTCATACATTCTGTCAGGCTTGATAACATCTGAAATTAAATAGTTGAATTCTAAAGGAAAAACTACCAGATAAAAATTTTTGTATCAGTGAAGCTGATCCATATATATATATATATATATATATATATATATATATATATATATGTACGTGTGTGTGTGTATTTATTTATATTTTAGTTTTTGCAAGGAAATGGGGTTAAGTGGCTTGCCCAAGGCCACACAGCTAGGTAATTATTAAGTGTCTGAGGCCAGATTTGAACTCAGGTACTCCTAACTCCAGGGCTGGTGCTCTATCCACTGCACCACCTAGCCGCCCCAAGGTGATCCATATATTTAAAACGCTTTGAGTACAGCTCCAAAATCAAAAGGTAGTTTTACTTTCTTATTTTTGTGAGCTTTCTATTTGCTCCTACATTCTTCACAGTAATGTTTTTATTCATTCCATAGCGTTTCCATGCTGCTCAAACCCCTTAAAACAAGTAATTGATATGTTTTGCTCCACATTGGCAGAAAAATAGAAAAAAATCTTCACCTTTGTTACTTATAGTTTCACAAGTAAGACATCTGGTTTCATTAGTTAATGTTCCCTGAAAGATCTCATGAACCCAAGTTAGTGTTATTTTCACTGTCAATGTTGCCATTAGGTAAAGGGCTATTTTGCTTTTCCTGCTTTCTCTCTTCTTGTAAAATATTAGCAACTGTGTTTGGTAGGTAAGTCAAAAACTCATGTTGAATTTGCTCTAAGACTGCCTTGTCAGACTCTTTATAGAACTCTGCAAGGGACTGGGAGTCAAGATAGTTGGATTCTAGTCCTTTGCAATTCATTAATTTTGATATTTGTCTCATTCTAAAGACCTTACAGCAGGGAGGTAATGCCAACATGCAGAACATGAACATGTGTACATCTTATAGAGTCTGGTTCCTTTGACCAGAAATGGATCAGGACAACTGGAGCTGGCCTGGATATATGGCAATCAAGGTTAAGTGAAGGGATGCCCAAGGTCAGGCACAGTTAGTGTCTGAAGCTGTATTTAAACTTGGGTCCTCCTGACTTCAGGGCTAGCATTCTAACCACTGTGCCATCATTAGTTCTGACTCCTTAAGTAAGGTGTCACACACACTAGGGACTGTTTCTTTTCTGTCAATTGAAAGGACTGGAAACTTCTGATTCATTAAATTTGATTTTCCTTCTTACAGTTTCTATTGGCTTACTTTATCTCACCATCAGAAATTATCTAGTCACAGGTCATGAAGTATGATCTCTAACCCTTCTTTCCAGACCATTAAGAACATGAACACTTGTACATCTCGTAGAGTCTGTCCTTCTGCTATGATAATATAGAAAAAGCAGTATTCTTCTGAACAGACAGTAAACATCTATTAAGCCCAATTATTATTATGCTAGTATTGGGTTCCAAGCCTAACTATGACATTTAGTAACTGAGTTACTCTGGAAAAGGCACAGTCAAGCTCAGTTCAATGCTAAGGCTAAAGTTATGATTTGCTATTCCATTCTTTTATCCTGACTGGTACTGTAGCATGACAATTAAGGAAATTTCTGTAATTAAAGCCTTTTTAAAAAGTATTCATTCAATCAGTTAGTCAATAAATACATATTAAGTAACTGCCTTCAGGCAGCATCAGGATGGATGCAATTTAAGTTGAATTAGAAAAACTAAGACACTGTCCTCAAAGTGCTCACATGCAGTATGAAATTTTGATGCACAGTACTATTGGTCTCCTAAGTTTTCTTTTCCAATAGACTGCATTCAGAAATAGGCTAGGATATGATTTTTCTGGTGCTGATTGAGAAACCTTTCCACATACTGCACATTCACATGACTTCTCCAGTATACATTCTCTGGCGTTGAATACAAAATGAGGAAAACAAAATACATAAAGACTACAGCAATATAAAAAAAATACTGAGTTCCATGCATTTATAATGACTATTCTTGAACCTGAAGAAGAGAAGAAATTAATTTCCTTCCTTTTGTTGGAGAGATCAGGGACTGTGGATGTAGTCTGTTCTTTAGCAGTCACTACATTGGTTGGTTTCACTTAACTGTTTTTTTTTCTTTTTTTCTTCACAAGGGAAGGCTCACCAATTGGGGAAAAGAGCTATATTCAAAAATAGCTGTCACAGAAAAACATAAGACATCAACAATAGTTTTAAATATTAAAAGATGGATCTTCAAAGCATACTATTTTCAATTTTTAAAAATTTGTTTTATGTTTTTTCCCTTTATTTCCTCCCCCTTTTTTCTGATTTTTCTTTCTTGAATATGGAATAGTTATACATGTATAACCTGTATCAAATTACTTTCTATTAAAGGGAGAGGGGAGGGAATGGAGGGAGGGAGAAAAATGTGGAACTCAAATTACAAAAATGAATGTTGAAAACTATCTTTGCATGTTGTTGGGAAAATAAATATATTTATTAAATTTTTTTAAAGAGATGGGTCTTTATACCTGGGATTCGTTTGGGATCATGATATATTCTGTGGTGTTTACTTGTGCAATGCAGTCATCCTATTCAGTTCTGCATCCTAGTCATCTTTCAGCTGCAGTGCCTAATAGGCACTGCAGATATACATGCTGATATTCTAACTCAATGGACAAATCATCCAATTACTTATCAGAATTCAGAAAACAGATATTTTTACTCCATTTGATTTTTCCTGTATATATTATTAGACTCTTTGGATGGGAATACTATTTCTTTTCCTATATCATCATAGCAGAATGACAGACTCTATGAGTTGTACAAATATTCATGTTCTCTATGGTCAGGAAGAAGGATTAGAGAGCATACTTCATTCATATATATATACACACACACACACACACACACACACACACACATATATAGTAAGTCTCTTTTGATCATTATCTCACTGAGAAGCCCCTGTGCTATTTCTGATGCTTACTGCAATCAGTTTGTCATTTGAATAACAAAGGCATCTAGAAGACTTCATCATATAGAGGAAATCCCTCTTTCAATTGGACATAATACAAGGTATCTTTCATGAGAGTTGTGAACACTTTTGGTGAATAATGTATCTCAGAGTTTGATGCTAGTATTTACAAAGGTTTATTTCTGACTTATATTTACCAAATACTATATATACTTGAGAGACTCTTTTGGAGGAGTGCTTAAGACTATATTTTGATGTAAAGAAGCAATTTTATTTTTTATAATACATAAACGATAAACACAGCAAGGTCTTATGTCTGCATACTTTTCAGTCAACTATATAACTAATCATCTATATTAATCATTTCTGAAAGCTTACCTGTTTCCTTTTTTCCTTTTTTTTCCCAACCAGTATATCCTTAATTTGCATGCAGACAAATCTCATTAACTAAACTTTTTTTCTTAATTAGTCATATCAAACTCTTGAAGAGAAATTTGGGATTTTCTTGGCTGAGATACTGGAATTGTTTTCGATTTACTTTTTCAGATGAGGAAACTGAGGTAAACAGGGTTAAGTGACTTGCTCAGGGTCACAAAGCTAGTAAATGTTTCAGGTAGTATTTGAACTCAGGTCCTTCTGAATACAGGGCTGCTATTCTAATCACTGAGGCACCTAGCTGCTCCTCAGTCAGCAAACATTCATTTCCTTTGAATTGCCTTTTTGTGGTAGTAGTCATGATTTGGGGGGGCTTGGGGGGGTTGAATCTTCTCCCCACTTCTACAAGTCAGTAAGAAGATAATAAAATTGTACCTAGGAGTCCCTGATAAAATAAAATCAACTGGTTTGGTTTCTCAGGGAATGAAAGTAGAAAATATGATTCAGTGACAGGGGTTCAGCATCTTGAAAGATTAATGAAGAAAGATACTTTAAGACTGTAGAAGGCCAAATACTGTCCTGATTTATTTTAACTTTCATTTTTGTTTATGCCTTTTGTTTTTGCATCATCTTTATTTCAGAAAGTAGTCCTTCTTCTCTCTACCCAGAAAACTATCCCTTGTAATAAAAATTTAAAAGGAGGGCATTCAGCAAAATCATTTGAATTTTATCAACTACATAAATTCCATCTTACAACATATGAAACATTCTATGCTCATAGTCCTTCATCTCTCCAGTGAAGGCAGGAAAGTGCATGCTTTTTTTTTTTTAGTGTCAAATAAGAACATAATTTTACAGCATTCTTTTGCCCTTTGTTCTTTTATTTACATCTAGTCATTGTGAATATAATTTCTATGCTTCTTTTATTTTATTTTGCATTGGTTTGTCTTTTCATTGCTCCTATGTATTCTTCATCTTTTACCACTTCTTATACTGCACTGGTACAATTGTTTCTCCAATTGATGAATATTTATTTTTTCTCCAGTTCTTTGCTATCACAAAAATTGCTGTGAGGTTTTGTATATCTTTTCTTTCTGTCTTTGACCTCCTTGGGATATATACCTAGCACTGATACACATAGTTCTAAGAGAATTGTTACTTTTTAGTGTAATTTCAAATTGCTATTCAGAATGACTGAACCAATTCTTCAGCACCTCTGGCTATATATGACTGTGCCTATCTTCTCCAAGTCCCCTTAATGTTAACTATTTCCATCTTCTCTTATGTTTGCCAATTTGATAGGCATGAGGAAAAACCCTGGAATTATTTACATTTGAATTTTCTTAACAGTGATTTGGGAATATGTGATAAGGTTATTAATGATTGCAATTCTTCTTTTGAGAACCGTTTGTTTCTTTCTTTGACCCCTTTACCATAGGGAAAGCCTAATTTTCCAAAAAGATAAAAGAATACAGTCAACGATCCTTTATTTCTAATAAAAATCTAGAATGTCTTATTAAAGGCATAATTTGTAACTAGCTAGAAAAAGGAATGACAAAAAAACTAACATACCTTTATCAAAAATATGATATGCTATGCTAACATTTTTCTTTTTTTTTAACAAACTTACTGAGAAATTATTTTTCTTTTAAAGATTTTATTTATTTTGAGTTTTACAATTTCTCCCCTAATCTTGCTTCCCTCCCCCCACCCCCACCCCCAGAAGGCAATTTGCCAGTCTTTACATTGTTTCCATGGTAAACACTGATCCAAATTGAATGTGATGAGAGAGAAATCATATCCTTAAGGAATAAAAAAAGTATAAGAGATAGCAAGATTACATAGTAAGATACCAGTTTCTTTTTCTAAATTAAAGGTAATAGTCCTTGGTCTTTGTTCAAACTCCACAATTCTTTCTCTCTAGATACAGATGGTATTCTCCATTGCAGATAGCCCCAAATTGTCCTTGATTGTTACACTGATGGAATGAGCAAGTCCATCAAGGCTGATCATCACCCCCATGTTGCTGTTAGGGTACACAATGTTTTTCTGGTCCTGCTCATCTTGCTTACTGAGAAATTCTGCAGAAATTGTCTATCTACATTTTTGGTAATATTTGATAATTGTTTTTAAAATGTTTGAAAAAGTTTCTCTTGATATTCTCGTGGAAAAATGGTGAGAGCTGGCTAGATGACAGAATGATTAGGTAGATTTAGAACTGGAAAGTTCCAAAGCATAGTCACTAATGGGTTTATTTTAAGTAAGAAAGTCTCCAATGGAATTCCTTGGGGATCTCTGCTTGTTCTTGTGCTGCATAACCCTTTTTTATATAGATAAAGGAATAAATGATAGGCTTATTAAATTTGTAGACTATACAAGATTAGAGGGAGAGCTAACACAATGGACAAAAGGATCAATCAAGGTATAATTTTTATGGGGAAAAATGTAAAGTCTACTTAAGTTTAATTTTTTGTTTGTTTTAATCTGCTTCACAAGTACATAGCAAGACATTTTTTGATCTACAAAAGATATTGAGGTTACAATGGAAAGACTATAGTGCAACAGAAGGAGTACTAAATTTGTAGTAAAAAGAACTTTGAATGCTAGTGTTATCTATGTGATCTGAGACAAATCATTTAACCTTTTTGTACCTCAATTTCTTTACCTATAATAATAAAAAGATTGCCTAATGTCCTTTCGAGCTCCAAATTTTAATCCTATGATGCAAGGAATTTAATACCTTACAAATTCAATAAGAGATAACAGTATAATATACAATTAGTAGTGCTTCTCTACCCTTCCCTGATCAGACATATGAACTGTATTTAGTCCTAGATACCACATTTAAGAAGAACAATTATAATCTGAGAATTTTTCAGGATGGTGAAGCATTTTATTTCATGCCATAGTCAAGAATGAAGGAAATAGAGATATTAAGCATGGCTAAGAAAATAACTATTGAGGAGGATATAACAGATGTCTTCAAGTCTTTGAAGAGATATCACAATGAAAAAGGATTAAACTTGTTCTTCTTGTGTCCAGAAAGCAGAACCAGGTCAATGAGCAGGATTTGCAGAAAAGGAAATTCTGACTGTTGAAGAATCTTCATAACCACTGGAGTTAGCTAAAAATGAAAAGGGCTGTCTCAAAAAGTAATGAGTTCCAACTAAAAGTTCTTCAAATAAACACTGGGGGACCAGTCATGAGTCTAAAAAGGGATTGTCTTGTTTTCTTTCCCCCAGGCATGAGTTTGACTAGTCACAGAAATCTCTTCTAATTGTGGAATTCTGTGGCTCTGATTGCTAAATTTCAGTTAACATCTGAAGATGATATTTCAGTAAAAAAAAAAATCCACTAAGTTTTTCAGTAGTGTCACCTTCAATACAGATCTTAGTGTGCATTTGGTCCAGTATAGTAATTCTTTCTGACTATCTTTGCAAGTGCCATTTTTTTTCCTAGGAGCACAATGTAGACTGAATTGTAGAAATTCAAATGTGTTACTTCCTCGATCATCAATGTTTTTAAAAAAATCATTACAAAAATGTTGACAAATTTGTTTCATCTTATGAGTAATTGTTCTCATACTAATTTCACCTTGAATTCTATTGAGATGATGTTGTTCATCTGCGTCTTGGAACCAATTTTTCCATAGCCTTTTTTTTTTGTTTCTATTTCCTTTTGATGTTTTATGATATTATCTTATTTATAAAGTTTCATAATTCTTCTTCATAATATTGTACATGTGTTTGTATGGGTACAAGCATGTATATTTAAAAAAGCAGTATTATAAAAAACTATATATATATTATCAATATTATATATCAAAAAACAATATCCTTGCACATAAAATCTGTAGGCAAGGAGAACAAACATTTGCTTATCTAATTTCCAATTTTCAGGCTTGGTCTTCTCATTGTGGAGACTTTTACATAATTAAATTTTTGTATTTACAATAATCCTGGTGAATATATGTTCCTTTTTTTTGGTTGCATTTTTTTTAATTCAATGGGTCATTTGAAGTTGGGGTCTATTGAAAATATCTGCAATGTATTCTCATCTTAAATTTCTCTTTGTACTTGATACTTTAAACTTTTGATCTATTTTTCACCTAGTCAGGTGTCTTTAAATTGGCATCCATGAAGTTTTTTTAAAAAAAATGTGTCATAATTATAATTCAATAAATTTGGTTTCCTTTATATTCTTATGTATTCTTTATGCATTTAAACACATTATTCTTAGAAGAGTTCACAGTTTACTGACAAAGGGGTTGATAGTACAGAAAAGCTTAAGAACCTTTGGTCTAGTCACTGAGTTGACTGCACAAAAATAGATGTTTCTGCTGATGCATATATGAGTGATCTGCCATTCGTTGTAAAAATGGAGACAATTTTATTTTTCCATTTTTTTTTAGCTCTTGTTAACTCTACTAACCTTCTGAATCTCTTTTGGAACAAAAATATTGAAATAAAGATAAGGTTTCCAAGTAATCTTTGCTCTCTTGATTCTTAAATTATATTTTTAGCATACATTTGATCATTATCTCCCATGCTTATCTTTTTTAGTGAAGTCAGAGAATATAAATATTTCAGCATACTTTATTTAGTTTGGAGGTCCTTAGTCTTCCTTAGTCAAGATCTTTGTAGAATTTCTTTGACTCTTTCATCTTTTGCAAAAGCTTTTGGTTTATAAAACTTCAATAATTTTATCTGAGCTTTTTTTTTGCAATATGAACAATGTAAGATGAGATGATCAAGTATCCCATTAAATATTATTTTTTATTTCCTCTAGCACAAAACGAACTCTGCCAACTCCTTTCTTTGCTTTTCAGAGAGTTTATGAGTTATACTTCCATTTGCCAGAAATTTGAGAACTTTTGAAAAAATAAAGTTAGGAAAATATTAACCTAGTTCTCCTGCATTACCTCTAAATGATGTCAGATATAATAAGTAAAATAATTCTTAAAATCAAGGAAAAATAAATAAACCCTTACAGGAAAAGCCCTGATGAAATTTTTTTTTTAAAAGATAGCAGTAATTAAATAAGAAAAAAAAAGGTTGCTATGCAATACTACAGATAAAAAAAGTAAGAAGGAAAGAACAAGACTTTAAAACTTCCATATGATAGACTAGACATGCCATAAAAACATCCAGAATGGCTTAGAATCACAGTGGATAAAGGGGAAGGATAACCTGTAAGACTGGAAATAAACCCCCTAAAATAAGAATTTAAGATCACAAACTTAAGAGTTGACAAAGCAGACAGGATCATGAAAAATCTCAATGCAACTGTGAATTCTCTAATGAGCAAAGTGACTCAATTAATACAAAACATGATAAGAAGAACAAACACCAGAGCAAAATTTTAAAAATAGCAAAACTGGAAGCAAAGCAAAGCAAGATAGAGCTGAGACAATCTGAATGACTGGTTTCTCAGAAAAATAGAAAAGTTGGAATACCATATTCCAATAAATGAGGTATCAAAGGACAGAATGCAAATGACAGAATTCACTTAAATGTATTATTTAGTCTACAATCTACCACGTCCATAAAGATAGTTTGGGGATTTTATCAAGCACATTATTGAAATATAGGGAAACTATCCTCAGCATTCCCATTATTGTACCAACTATTAAAATACATGTGAAATCAGGTGTTTGGCATTGTATCTTTGATGCTGTTCCCAGAAAATGTGATCATCTCACCTCTCAAATCCAATTGGCTAAAGTTCTGTGGATTTGACATCCACCTTTCCCTCTTCCACACCCTGCTGACCACCATTCCTACCACCTAGTATATATCATCCTAGCATAGGCCTTCATTACTTTCCAGTCTCTTGAAATAAACTCCTAACTCATCTTCTTGGCTCTATTCTTACTTTCCATTCTGTAATTATTCTTCATCCTGTTTCCAGATTTCTTTTCCTTGTGCATCGATTTGATAAAATCACTACTAAAAACAATGTTTTCCTAATGCCTCTCAGTATGGCATTGAGGGATTTCAGAAGTTTTAGCTTACTTCACTCTACTTCCTTCCACACAAACTGGGCTTCAGCTAAAACAGACTTTCTACCAATGCAAGAGCATGCTTTATGTTTTCCATTGTCTGCTTTTGTTGTTCATTATACTAGAAATGCCTTCCCTCCCTACTTGATTTATCCCCCTTTTCAGAACCAACTTTCTCCTTCAATAGAGCTTCTATCACAAATTTTGATACATTTATCATAAAATCATAGTGTGTGGGAAAGCTCCTGGTGAAGTCCTCTCAAGGTTAAGAAATGTTTTTGTCAAGAAAACCTTATATTGCAAAGGAGACTCAGAGCTACTTGCTTTATGATAAGACTATTTTTGCAAAATGGGAGGACATTCTGATCATAAACATTACTTCATTTTAGTTGAGATACTTATGAAGGTCCTAAATTACCTCACCATATTATGAAAGCATTTCATCTTTCCTTTCGGTCTGTTGCTCGGGTAAATTTCAGTGAATAGATTGTACCCTGAGAACCCAGCCAATGGGCTAAAAGAAAGGAGGGTTAGGGAGAAGGGGAGAGAACTTCCTATATTCTTGCTTGATTCTACCTTGGGTGCAGCTCTCTGAATAGTGTCACTTTTAGTGTGAGATTTTTTTAAGTCTGCCCTTTCTCTTTTTTAAAAAAAAATGTTATTTATTTAAGGTAATGGGGTAAAGCGGCTTGCCCAAGGCCACACAGCTAGGTCATTATTAAGTGTCTGAGGACATATTTGAACTCAGGTCCTCCTGACTCCAAGACGGGTGCTCTGCCACTGCTCCACCTAGCCGCCCTCACCTTTATTGCTTTCACCAGCCCCGGGTATTTTCTAAGACTGGACAGCTTCTGCTCAAGAGGCCTTGCTATGAATCAAACCTGTCTCACTGTTGCTATTGCCTCTCATTGTCAAGGCTACGGTTCCCCGCCGGCCGCCAGTATAGCCATTGAGCTCTGTCCACACCAAGGCGGGTGGCCCAACCAGTACAGGTGGCCAATTGGCCCCTTGAAATTAAACATCTATTGGAATCCTGAGGGTGCTGTCTCTAGCCCACTCCGCCTGGCTCGGGCCTTCCACCGCCTAGAGCCTGGCTGCTCCGCTGACAGAATCATCCACAAAACCTTTTCCGTCCCACCCCGGAAGCACTTCCCGGAGCCGCCTCATTGGACGGTTTTTAGATCCGGGCAGGGTTACCTGGGCCCAGGAGAGGTTCTGATTTGTCCGCATCACACGGGGTCAAAGGTTGGCAATTAATGTGAGAAGTTATTGATTCCCTTCTCGCTCTGAAAAAAAAAGAATTCTTGATAAAGTAGTTTTGGCTTAATGGGATCGTCTGGCGAGCACGATCATCCCTCACGTGACTGGTGACCTTGGCTAGAAGGCACGCGGCCTGACTAGGGCTCGGCCCGGAAGCTAACGGGGGTCAGGGGTCAGGGCGCCAAGCCAGGCTCCTCCTCCCTCCCCTCTCGGCAGAGCATTCCTTTCCTGGTCCTCGGGATGACTAGGCCTTCACGCTCACCTCAAATGACGTCTTCCGGGTGAACCTCGAGGGCGAGGGTCTAACCGGAAGCTCGCTCTCAGGCCGGAAGCCGAGCGTGGCCCGCATGACAGGAAGTTTATTACCCCTCCGCTGTAGGCACACTTCCTGGAAGCTCTAGGAGACGCGGAGCTCTGTGGTTCCTCCACGGGAAAGGGTGACGCTTGCCTCAGGGAAAGGAGAGAAGTAGGGTGTGATGGGTCACCCGCTAAGGGCCAGGTGTGAAGGTGCCTCAGCACCGGTCTCTCCTACTGGAAGCTCATGCGCGTGGAGGACTTTAGTTCTCGTTCCTTCTGGATGATATTGGAACCCTTCTTTCTATCGGCCCGGACGCGCCAACTCTCCCCAGATCGGAACATCCAGCGCCTTAAAGAAAAGCCCCGGGTGGAAACCCTGAGCATTGAGATGTATCATCATCATCATCATCATCTTCACCACCATCCAAGATGCCGAACCTACAGCTGCGGCGGCGCCACCGGGAACGTGGGGTGAGGGGCGGCCGGTGAGGCAGAGCCAAGGACTGAGCACACGCCTCACCTTCCTGCCTCCTACACCGTAATAGGGTGTGAAAGAGCGTTTTAGTTGAAGCTGCTAGTGATGGAAGATCTGGTCGCTCTACCCAGGCCATATTTGTTTCACTGGAGGATTAAGATTCTTGCAAATTTAATATTAAGAAATATGTACGGGATTTTGAGATACAATTCGTAAAGCAGATTCTCCGAAAGTCACTCCCAGATTCTGATCCTGTCCTTGTCCTACCACTGAACTGTGACTGTACTCTATGTACCTTTCCTCCTCTGGGTTCTAGTTATATCCCTTGCTGCTCTTCCATCCCTCCCATGCTTCAGATATTTTCCTGGTAAGTTAAAAGAACTTTATCAGATTATCTAATTTCCAAATCCTCATTAAATTCAAAAGGGACCTACTTCACCCAATTGCCTCATTTATTTCCTACCATTTGGGTCCTTTGCTCTTCTTTCTCAATGTGTGCTTACAGAAGTTGGTCATCTACTCATAGAATTTCAATTAGGATCTGTACAAGGATGACTGATTGACATAGTTTCTCTGAAATAATAGGACAAAGGCTAGGGGGAGAGTAGGTAAAAATGTCTCTCTGGTGAAGTTTTTAGGAATAGAATTCAAGTAGCCCTCTTTATTTGACATTGAGGTGCAATGCTCCCTCTGTCTTGTTCTCAATGCTTCTATTGTCAAATTAGAGAATTATATAGCATGTTTTCGTAATAGTAGCATTTATATATCACTTTAAAGTTTGGTTCTTACAACCTTGTGAGGCAGATGCTATTATCTCCATTTTATAGATGACACTGAGGTGGATAACATAATCGGAAATAAGAAGCAGTTGAGTCACTAAGGTTCAGTGATTCATTGTTTGCTTGGTAAGTTTCTACTGAAATGTCACTGGATTGGTGAATTAGCACATTTGTAAAATTCAAATAGAAACAGGATTACTAAACTGTTAGTAAGGATTCTAAGGAAAACTACATGTTAACATATTTAGTTGTGTTTTTATTTTATTAAATATTTTCTAATTAAATTTTAATCCAATTTGGTCCAAAAGTATAGTGTTGTGGGCCACCTGCAGTGGATAGTGTTCTGTCCACTCTGGGGAAGAACCTTGTACCAAATCTAAGTGATGGGGATAAAGTTTTATTCTTTTGTTCCAAAAAATCAACTTTTCAAGTACAAGATGAGGTTAAAGAGGTCTTTATAAAAAAAAAATTACATCTTTCTTGCCAATATAGTTAATGACCCTATTCCTGTTTAAATGTTTTTAGATTAATAAAAAAAAATTTTAGTCTGAATTGGAAGTGGAGCTGAATCTGAAACTGTCTTCTAGCACTTAAGCCAGGGATTGCTATATGATAATGGGATATGAGAGACTTATGGTACATAGCAGAGAACTGGCCTTGGACATAGAAAGATCTGGCTCTGATGTCTATGGGCAATGGGACCCTGGGTAGGTCAGAGTCTCTCTCAGTCCTAGGCAACTCTTTATGCCTACTATAAAGATGCTGATGGGGGCAGTTAGGAAAAGCTCTGGATGGAGTCAGGAAGATCTCAGTTCAAATCCAATTTCAGACACTTTAAATGTGACCCATGCAAGTGCCTCAACATTGCCTCAGGTTCCTCATCTGTCAAATGAGTTGGAGAAGGAAATGGCAAACTACTCCATATCTTTGCCATGAAAACACCAAATGGGGTTAAAAAGAATTGGATGTGATTAAATAAACAATATCTCAAGAGACTGCATCAATGAAGTCATAATTCTAATATGGCCCAAAGAATATATTTTTAAAAGAATCTGCTTCTGGAGATACCTACATTGATAAGAGTTACAAGTCTAGACCAAAAAACAAATTACTGATGTCTTTTGTTTTCATGTAAACCATCACTTTCTGAATAATTCATAATTAAGTAGGCTAACCAGAAATCAATAAATTGATGGCCAGTGGTTTCTCTTGGTAACTAAAGAGGCCAAGCAAGTCCTGGAGATGCCTTAAATATCCCCTGAAAGGGAATTCCCAACTTTGATTGGTGGTTATTTAAGGTGGAAGTAAGCTAAGTCTTCAGCTCCTCCTATGGAGAATGTGGCTTAATCATGGACCTCAACAACCTCCAACAATCTGGGGAGGGGTAAGCCATCTCTCTGCTTCATTTTCTTCTTCATGAGTTGGGTTCCCTCAACTCTCTTTCCCCAGGGTAAGGGTTCATTCTAACCAAAAATTAGGTCTCCAAATTCAGATTAACAAACTTGTTCCTTGAAGGTTAGGATTAATCTCATCAATCCTTCAGAGACTGAGCTTAAAAAGAGCTGGGTCTTAATGAGGAAATAGGAGAAAAATAATCAGTTATTAATGTAATAGCATAATAATTTCTCTCAGCTCCTTCAGAGGTGTTATGATTTTAATGCTTCAAAAACAATTCATGACTTACAATTATATGACATTATTTTTAAGTTTTTTATTTGCAAGGAAATGGGGTTGAGAGTGACTTGCTCAAGGTCACATAGCTAGACAATTATTAAGTGTCTGAGGTCACATTTGAACTCACGTCCTGACTCCAGGGTCAGTGCTCTATCCACTGCTGTCCCAATTATATGACATTATTAAAATATCAGTGGTGTTAAAAAGATGGTCTTTGGGTTTTATGGGGTCATTTAAAAAAACTGTAACATCTTAAAGATAGTCTAGTTTGCTCACCTGTCCATTAATCAGAGTAAATCCTTTCAATAACCTGAATCTAGTTTGGTCAGGTCTATTGTTAGCTACTCAATTATTTTGAGCTTTAATTCTGTTAATAATTTTTGTTTTGTATTTCCTAGTTCATACGTCTTGATAAAACAGACACAAAATAACTTTTTTTCTCCATCAAAGCTGAAGATTCACTCTCATTCAACCTATAGGGATATCAGATTCATTTTTAAAGGATTAGTTGTAAATTTAATATTCAATATCAATACAATTAAAGTTGTTTTAAAACTTTTAATCTCAAATGAATTTCAATGCATAAAATGTAGTTATGTCATTTCTGTTATTCAAGTACCTTCTTTTTGTTGTTCAGGACTTCTAGCATTTCTCTTAAAATTGTCTCTCTTGTATTTGTTCTAAAATATCTACCATTGCTTCCATTTCTGTACATGACTTTGAAACATAAAGCAGTCAACGAATGCCCATTAGATGTTTCTTCTTTCACTAGAGTAATTTTTTGTTGTCAAACTTCATTCTTTACGTCATTCGTAGGTTTACTTCCTCTCTAGAATGTTTATCTACCCTATCTCTAAATTATTTGAAACTCAATTACCTCAAAATCTAGAGTGTGCATCTATTCTCTGGCTTTTTTCTCTTTATCTGTCATAAATTCATAATCTGTCATAAATGCTGGAATGATCATGTTTTCCCAATGTTCCCATTATTTCTATTTTGCCACTTATTGGTCAGAATCAGGCCCAAACTTTTGGATCTACCTGCTCTTTTGAAACACAAAATCATCTTAGAGATTTATAATTTGTCATCTGCTGTAAGCAGAGGGATAACTCCAGAAATGGTCTTCAAACCCACCAATATTACAGTATCCTGGCACGATTACAGGTTTTCCATCTGTTTCCTATCTTCTTCCTCTTGTTCCGATGATTCAAAATATATTCCTATATAATATTACTTCTATTTCTGGCTAGTGACCTTTATCAAAATGTTTTCCATTAATCTATCTCCAAATTAACATGTTTAGTACAGTTGTTGACAAATTGCTCAATTTCCAAACCCTTCTGCCAACCAAAGTTGACTTAATTCCTTGACTTAATCTGCTCTATTTGAGACTGATATGTATTTCCTCTTTTAGGATATAACTAAGAGCCATACCATAACTTTCCTGGTTCTCTACTCTTTACAACAATCAACCATCTAACAATTATTTAATTGCTTCTTTATGTCTCCCTCTGCCCACTCCCTTTGATCAGGTCTAATCAATTGATGAATATCTATTACCCCCCAGAAGCTGACTTCAGATTTCAGTTGGCAACCACTACCTTGATTTCTTCCATGGAACATGTCTTTTCCTGTTAGTAACCCTACTTATATCCTTCTCCTCAATCCAGGTGGCAGAGGGCTTGGAATTCAGAAGATTCATCTTCATGAGTTCCAATCTGACCTCAGACTCTTATTAGCTATGGGACTTTGAGCAAATTACTTAATCCTTTTGCCTTACTTTCTTCATTTGTAAAATGAGCCAGAGGAAAAAATGCATACCACTTCATTATCTTCACAAAGAAAACCTCAAATGGGGTCACAAAGAGCCAGACACTGAACAACAACAAAATTCAATGCAAGTGCTTTGCTTTCCTAGATTTTTCTAGATGTGCTTCCTTACTTATCTGCTTTAATACTGAACAGATCCACTACTGGGAAAGGCAGAATAATATGGTTAAAAGACCACTTGCCTGAGAATCAAGATTGCTAATATCTTGCCCTGTTATAACTACTCATTACCTATGGGAATATGAGGATATTATCTACCACCACACAAAACTCCAGGTGTCACTCTCTTTTCCTATAGTTACTTTTTCCACATTCCTTCATCAGTAATTGAGAAGAATTGAAGCACAATACTCTTGATTTATGGAGTATAAAACATTCCTTAGGGTAATGCTTGTAGTAACAGAACTTGGGATTATTCTGTTCAAGCTGAACTATTTTTAGATTATACATTTCCTTTAATTACCATCTTAGGAATTTTCAGACTAGAATTTTCATATGAAGATAAAGGAAGCAGCTCATGGAAGGTTTCTGTACAAGCATTACTTGCAGCATTGAAACAAAATGAATACTTTGCAGGTCACCTAGGGCTAGATGCTATATAAACTGAAGAAAAACTTAGCTATTTTTCTCAAAAAAGAGATCTTACAACTAAAAATATTGTCATTAATAATGAGCTCTGATCCAGAGATAATCTGTCTCCAATAATAATTGCATTCACAAACTGCGCTGGGTATTTCTCTTTGTTGAATTTTCAGGTAGCAAAGGATTTCCCTTATTCTAATCAAGATTTATCTTCTGTATGAATTTGTTGATGCCGGATAAGATTGGTTCTCCGACTAAAGGCTTTTCCACACTTGTCACATTTACATTGCTTCTCTCCAGAATGAATTCTCTGGTGTAGGATAAGGCTAAATCTCCGATTGAAGGCTTTCCCACATTCACTACATTTATATCGTTTCTCTCCAGTATGAATTCTCTGGTGTTGGTTGAGGATGGAACTTCGACTAAAGGCTTTCCCACACTCATTACATTTATACAACTTTTCTCCAGTATGAATTCTCTGATGTTGGTTAAGGATGGAACTTCGACTAAAGGCTTTCCCACACACACTACACTTGTAAGGTTTAGCACCAATATGAATTCTCTGGTGTACAGTAAGATGTGAGCGACACCCAAAGCCTTTCCCACATTCATTGCATTTATAAGGTTTGTCTGAATTATGAACTGTCTGATGTTGGATAAGGGTGGAGCTCCGACTGAAAGATTTTCCACATTCATTACATTCATATGGTTTTTCCCCACTATGAATTCTCTTATGTTCATTAAGGACTGACCTTCTACTGAAAGCACTCCCACATTCATTACATTTAAATGGTTTCTCTCCAGTGTGAGCTCTTTGATGTCGAATAAGGACTGAATGTCGACTGAAGGCTTTTCTACATTCATTACACTCATATGGTTTTTCTCCAGTATGAATTCTCTGATGATAAATTAAACTTGTGAAGTGAGTGAAGGCTTTTCCACATTCATCACATTGAAAAGGTTTTTCACCAGTATGAATTCTACAATGTTCAATAAGGCTTAACTTACTGCTTAAAGCTCTTCCACAATCATCACACTTATATGCACTCACTCCAGTATGAATTCTCTGATGTCGAATAAATACTGAAGACTGACTAAAAGCTTTTCCACAATCACTGCACTTATATGGTTTTTCTCCAGTATGAATCCTCTCATGTCGAATAAGATCAGAATTTGTGCCAAAAGCTTTCCCACACTTGTTACACTTGTAGGGTTTCTCCCCAGTATGAATTCTTTGATGTAAAATAAGGTGTGAACTACGACTGAAGGATTTCCCACAATCTGAACATTCATGGGGTTTCTCATCAGTGTGAATTATTAGCTGTCTTATGAATTGTGACTTGTGACTGAAATCCTTCCTAAAATCATTACATTGATAGCGCTTCTCTCCACCATGAATTCTCTTATGTTGAATTAAGGTTAAAGGATGGGAAAAACTCTGACCACATACAGTACATGTATGATCTCTTCCAACTCTCTGAGAAGTGACCACATTAGAACTCAAAATGAGTTTTTTCCCAAAATCATTATATTCACAACTTCTCTCTTTTCCAGTAGTTTTCTTAGGGGAAACTTGCTGGGGAACCCTTTTCTGAGAAACTAGTTTATTCTGTTTCTTTTCTTTGTGTTTTCTTATCTGCTTCTCTAAGCTACTTTCCTGGTCACAGGTTCTTCTTAAATCTGAGACTTGGGCAACATCTTTTAGATGTTTTTCTGATTCTTTTCCAAGTAATTCAACTTCTTGAGGAATTTGCCTTAGAGCCTTATTTTGAGATTTGTTCTTATGACCTGAAACAAACAAAAAACAAAGTTATTTCTTTTCCTTATTAGAAAAATATAAACTGCAAGAGAAGAAACAGAAATTCATAAATGAAAGGAAAACAGATTAGGAATAAACAGAATTAAAAATTCTCTAAGAAGTTCAGCAACCAAACAATGGAATGAGGCTGGGAGTATGGGAAACCAGATGTTTACTAGAGTAGGAAGAATCCTACACCAGAAGATAAGCTGATCATAAACAAGTAAACAAGTCCAACAAAAAGGCAGAAAGTTTGGCTAAGGAAACAAATTAAATAGAGCACTAAAGAAAAGTATGAATGTTTGGGATAGTTAGAAAACAGGTTTGAAGTCAAACTGAACTAGGAAATATGAAATTTAAGGTATCTGAAAAATGAAGTATACATTGCACTGAGGAGCCAAGTCAAAAAATATATGTATAGGACTAACTCTGGAAGCAAATGTGGCATAAGGGCTATGACTATTCAATCAATGAGATTAAAGAGAGGGGAAAAGGGAAATAGTTCTTCAGTTGAAGTATTCCTATATTCATAGAAGGGGAAAAGTATGGAGCACCAGAGGAAAAAAACTTTCTTTGGTATTATATACCTGCTCACAAAATAACTGTGTTCCTATTGCCTTGTGACTCCAATACATCTCTCACCTACTTACCCCTATAAGCATTTTGAGAGAATTTCCTTTTCTCAGGGCGCTGAATATCTTGGATCCAAGCTTCTTTTCTTTGTTCCAGCTGAGAGATAATATCAGGTTTGGAAACTGGAAATCCTGATTGAAGGTGAATGAGATGTAATATGGTCATTTATTTTTGAAAGCCAGAACATTCAGAAAACTGAGTTCTCTGCTTTAGGTATACAGGCAACAGAAAAGGGGAAATGGGTATTAAAGTCACAGATAATATGGTAATAAGGTCTAGGTACAGAGACCTGGAAATGATTCATGAAGTTGTTTCATGGAAGAGGTAGATTTTCAGAGATAACAGATTCATTATAGGAATGAATACTAACCTAGGGAGAGAAGGTTCTCATAATTCTCCAGCATCACATCTCTATAGAGTTCCTTCTGAGCAAGGTCCAGCTGCCTCCATTCCTCCTTTGAGAGATACACAGCCACATCCTCAAAAGTCACTAACTGCTGAAACAACATATTCCTGTTGTATAAAAAAAAATTTCAGGATAGAATTTAGATCACAGAAGAATTTTCACAACATAGGTTTAGATATAGAAAGGATTTTAGGGGACATCAAGTCCAACACCAACATTTTATAGATAAGAAAACTGAAGTACAAGGAGGCTAAGTGACTTTGACTTGCCTAAGGTCATATGGGTGGTCAGTGGCAGAACCAGAATTCAAACTCAGATCCTTTGATTACAAATCCACCACAGAAGAGGTTTCCTTAGTACAAAAGCAGGCTTATATATTAGTGATTGGATAAGAAATCAGAAACTAAAAATATATTTAATTAAATTTTATTAACCCCCACTCCTGCAGTGTTACTGTGCTAGGAAGGCACTGAAAGGTGAGGCTTAACTAATACATGGTGACGCATTCCTGTCTCATATAGGTTACTGTTTAGTAAGTAATGGCTATGTAGCCATTCTAAATAAGAATTTTATTCCTCAACTACTGAGAACAAGAAGTAGCTTAAATTATCCATGAGGTGGCATATATAAAGTAATCTATATAATCTGAAGACCGTAAATTCAGGAAACCAAAGTGACTTCTTAAGTATCCTCAATAATATTTTAACATACTTCTGATTACATGTGAATAAAGAGAAGCAAAGTTTCAAAGTGAATGTTTAATGGATATTTTATAGTATGAGACTCATCAGTAATGACCCAAGCAAGGTGACCAGGAGAGTGCAAGCACCAGGATTCCTTTTGTTTTCCTTCACCAGTGAGTTTAGATTTGTTTACTAATATCATGTTCAGTTTTCAAGCTCCTACCATAATCCCAGTTGTCTATGGGCTCTCTAAACCTCAAAAGGAAAAAATACAAAGAAAACCCTTAAGTACAATTATCTCTTAGATGACTTAAAAGAAGATGTACTAATAAAAGTTCATATCAGGGAATACACAGTGGAGGAAGTGAGGGTGAAAAAGCAAAGAATGAAGTTTACAATTCATGGTTTACAAAGATTTGTGGAACATCTACTGACTTTCATTAGTTTTCACCTACTTAGCTTTTTTCTTTTCCTTATGGACCTTAATCTGGACTTAGTTCTAGTTCTAATACCACAGGGTCAAGTAGTTTAACCAGTCATTCACCTTTCTAATCTTCCAAAAGAAGCTGAGAATTTGTAAGATTTTGAAAAGCATTCTCCCACTTCAGTGATCTTCAAACCAATAGCTGAGACTTGAGAAAGTCTCTTTTGTTTTAGAAATCCTACAAATGAGCATACATCTTAGAGAAAACTGACAGAAAAAATAAAGGTATTATATACGTATCAAGATATTTCTGGAAGTATTTTTAGTGGTAACAAAAATCTATTGAGTAGGAGCCAATTTACTGAAAAAGGGATGAACAAATTGGAATGTATGAATTTAATGGAACACTACTATGCCAAAAGAAATAAAGGGTAAGAGGAATTCAAAGAAACATGGGAAAATTAATATGAACTAATACATAAACACACTATAGATGATAATAATGTAAACAAGAATAAAACAAAAGGTAGAAGAACTTAAGATTAACTGTAACACTTTGTCTTGATCTCAGAAAAACAGATGATGAAACACTTTTCTTATGTAGGACACTTTTCTCCTGTAGGTACAGAAGTGAGGAACTACAAAGAAAGAATCAAATGCCCACTATTAAGTAACAGTTCCCTTTTTGGTCATTTTTGCTTAAGGTTTGGGAATTACCAGGAAATTATTCCAAAGTAAAAAGATAATCAAAACAAATTTAAAAAATAAAGAAAGCAAGTTAAACTTGTTCTCCCCCCCCGCAAATAAAAACTCCCAGTAAGATACAAATCATCCCTATCTGGATCTTTTAACTTCTTTCCTCCTCAGGTTTCAGTCTTGTATCACTTCATTCTTCACTCAAGGTCTAGTTATTTCAGAAGTTACCTGACACATAGAAGCTATTTCCCCCTCCTGTTAATAATTCTGACTAGTTTCTTCAGGAATATTCTATAAAACAGAGTTTTCAGTAGGTCTAGGCTTTGATGAAAAGAAAAGCCATCTGTTCTTCTGTACTATTTAGACTTCTGGTCTAATGTCCTCGGAAAAGGTTATTATGAAGAAGGCACTGATCTAGGTCCTGGGGATACAAGGAAAAAAAGGTGATTAATAACTCTTGGTCCCAAGAATTTATATTCTTCTGGGAATTACTATATATGGATAGATACAAAAGAAGTAGAATGTACTTTTCCAGGTGGGCCATGCCCTGACCTCCAACTCTTTGCTAAGATAACAAACATAAATAAGGGCTAATATATACACTAGACATATCCTTGCACTCTCTACTAAGATATATGGTATTTTATACTCCAGGTAATGAATCACTTGTCCTGTTTATGCTTTTCCCCCAGGAGATCTCAACATTTTACAATAATGGATTCAATATTTCAAAAGCTATTTTTATTGTTATGGGTACTCTCTCCACCAATGTAGTCTCTTCACATTATAGAAGAGAGATTCTGATTTACTGTAGCCAAGTCATTACTTGGTGGTTAACCTTCTGCTGATGAGCCTCTTCTCTGCCAGTGAGGCTAGTCCTCAGAAGATAATCTATTGCTGGATTTCGATTTGAAGTCCTTATAGCTTGGTAGGAACCACCAGAATTTGCACTCTGCTGTAATAGGTTTTTAGAAGTCATGACTGCTTCCATGCCATAAGGCATTAGGGCATAGCTGCAATGGAATTATAATAACAAAATCAGTAAGACAATGTAGTATTACAAAAACTCAAACTCATCAAATTCCAGATAAGTGGGCAGGATTATCATTTACCCCACAAGAACCTTTGGGAATGGGTAAAAACTACCCTTAAAGGATAAGTTCCATTTCACTCCAGAGAAAAGTCAGCTATTTACTATATATATATATATATATATATATATATATATATAATATAGTCTTCAGTGATTTGCTGAAGGACAAGAGTATGATAAATAATAGTACTTATAATCCAAAGACCTGTCTGATAGACACTGCAAATGGAAAATGCCCTGCAACGGTCTTATATAACATTAAACAAAAGAAAAATGTGCTTTTGAGAATTTTTATAATGCTTTGAATGATCCCAAACGAAGTCTGAAACAAAGCCTCATGTTGATAACATTGTCTCCTAGCAATGCTGTTTGGATGTGAGCCACATATAGATATGAATCAAAAGATATATAGACACTAAGTCACAGAATGATAGATTTTAAGGTGAAGGGAAATTAAAGATCATCTAGTAGAACCACTTAGTATTTAATTCTCATTAATTCATATTCAGTGGGGTGGGGACTTAAACTGTGGGAGTCTTCTTGCTATATTATGACTAATCATAACATTTTAATTTTGTTTTGGGCACCTAAATGTTAGTAAGTTGATAAGTATATCTATTATATTGATATTTATTCATTTTGTCTTTTAAGTAGTAGGCAGTTCAGTCAGTTAGGGAGACCAGATGAAAGTATAACAGCTGCAGAGTGAGGAAAAAACTGAGCAATGGCCTTAGATGAAGAAGAGCAGGGTTATAGTTCCAGCTCTGCTACTTCCAGAATATGACTTCTGATAAATCTTTTAAATTTCTAGAGGCTTGTTGTAAAATAGAATAATAATATTCAGTACTACCTTGTGATGGATGTGAAGAAAGTTTCCAGCAAATTGTAAAAATGCTATATAAATGTCATTACACTGAGGAATTGATTTTATCATCAATGGTGTCATTAGAAAAATAGGACATAAGCATGCCAAGGTAGTCATCATCTGAAAAGGGAAGCTCACATGAAGGGATAACTACATGTTACAATCACATAGAGGGATAAAAAAAAATTCCTCATGATGTAACCCAAGAAGTGAAGAGAAGCTGATAGCAATCATCTCCCTGATAAGATTTCTGATCCTATGCACATATGGGAAGAGACCTGTGGATGATTAAAAACACAGCAAGCTGAGAAGAGTGAACTGTCATTCAGTCAAAACAAGGAAGTATAGAATATCTTTCAAGGACACAAGATCAAGTCATTCTCTAGCTCTAACAGAAAATAGCTAAATAAGGCAACGATTAACTTATTATTCAAACTGTTCATTTATCCAGAAAGATAAATTCTAGTCTTTAGAAACATTCAAGACTTTTCCTTCTTAGTAGCTAAGGACACTAAGGATTCCTTATTTTTCTATTTCTGTCAATTTTCTTAATTCCTTTAGATGAAAACCTTGTATTCGTCTATTTGCAAGTATGTATCTCTCTCTCTATAATAGGGTGTCTCAAAAGTTTTAATGGAGTTTCTGAAGCTTTAGTAACCTAAAACTGAATTAAGACCTTTGGAATACTATATAAATGGCTGTCTTTTAACTTTCCTTTAGTCTCCAGTTGGCCTACTAAAATTTGCTCTTGGTGCCTAAAAGAACAATCCTATCATTTCTCTTCTTTTTCTTTTTTTGGTTTTTGCAAGGTAAAGCAGTTAAGTGACTTGCCCAAGGCCAGACAGCTAGGTAATTATTAAATATTTGAGGCTGGATTTGAACTCAGGTTCTCCTGACTCCAGGGCCAGTGCTCTATTCACTGCTCCACTTAGCTGCCCCAATCATATCACTTCTAAGTAAGAAAGGCATGTAGATATAACCCATGATAGATTACTTGCTGTAATGGGGAGGGGGGATGGAGGGGGGAAAATGCAAAACTCAAAATCTTGCAAAAAATGAATGCTGAAAACTATCTTCATATGTAATTGGAAAAAAATTAAAAGAAAAAAGAAAGGCATGTAGAATTGTGGGAAGAATGCTGAATTTGACAGTTGGGAAGACAGGAGTTTAAATTTGAACTAATTGCATTATTACTGTTTTCTTTATTCATTTTCATATCTCACTTTCCCAACAAGCCTGTAAATGTGATAAAGACAGCACAATAAACTAGAAAGAATTCAAATACTGATTCTACCATATAGTGCCTGTAGCATCTCAGGCGAGTTATTTAGCTTCACTGGGCTGGCTTCTTTCTTTATAAAACAAGAGAGTTGAACTGGGCTGTCTCTAAAGTGTCTACACTATAAATCTACAATTCTTTGATATTCAAGAGTAGAGACAATTCTCTTAAGATGTCTTATACTCCCTAAGCTTATTCTATCTTGTTCCCCATACTTAATAAACGAGACTCTCTCAAAGTCTCCTTTGCTGGATCATTATCCATGTCCTACCTCCTAATTGAGAGTGTTGACAAAAGATTCTATTCCTGGAATGTCTCTTTCAACTCTCAGTGATCTTACCCACTCCCACAAGTTCAATTATCACCTCTTTAAAGGCTTAGCCCTAGTGTCTCTCTCCTGGGTGTCAAGAACTATCCATGGGACATTTGCATCAGATATTCTACAGGCATCTTAAACTTACCAAGTCCAAAATAGACCTCATTATCTTCTCACCATAATTTATCTCTAAAGAATTTATTTTTGTTGAGAGCATCATCATCTTTCCTGATGCACAGGTTTACAACCTTGGAATCATATTCAAGAAGAGGTAGCTACATGATATAGTAAAGAAAGCACTGAGTCTGAAGTCAGAAAGATCTGAGTTCAAATTCAGCTCCAGATCTTTACTAGCTGTGTGACCCTGGACAATTCACTTAAACCTATCTGCCTTAGTTTCCTCAACCATAAAACTGAAATACCAACAGCACCTACTTCCTAAGGTGGCTGTGACAAAAAAAAAAAATCAGATATTTGTAAAGCATTTAGCACAGTGCCTTCACCCAGGAAGCATTTAATAAATGATTACTTTCTAATCAGTTGCCAAGCCCTATCTGTTCTGCTTCCCTATTGCTCATCTTCATTCCCTTTGCTTCCCTTAAATGGCCACTGCTGTGATCCAGGCCCTCATCGATTCTTATCTGACTTAACTGTCTCACTGGCATGTACTTAAGACAAGCCTAACACTTACTAAGCCAGTCTGTAAACTCAAGCTGGAGAGTCACTAAAACTATTTTCCCTGACTCAGATCTTCCCCTTCTGAAGGGTAAACTTTGTTTTTCCAAACTGCTCTTTGAAATTTCACTGTACTCATCCTGCTTATGTATTCAAATGAGGTAGCTTAAAACTGAGACTTGGGGCTCACTGACCTCACATTAAGTATTTAAAGAGCTTGTGTTCTGAGTACAACCAATGCCATTTTTTCCCTATTCCAGTGGCAATTAACTGGTCATTGGCAGCAGGACTAGTCCACCCACTCCAGACAATTGTCACAATTGCTGGTGACTCAGACAGGGTCAAATAGGTTGGACCAGTTCAAGGTTTCCAGCCTGCCAACCCTCCAGCAGGTACAAAGCAGATTTTGCCTTGGGAGACTTCTGGATGGGAAAAATTAACTGGTTGGTAAGGTTGCAGTCCTATTCATAAAATGCCAGAGACAGATTGCTATCCTGTAGATTATACCGTCTCTTGCATTAGATCTAAGTTATTAAACGCTGAGGAAATCAAGAAAGGTACAAGCAGTTGCAACAATAACCTGATGAATATAGTGCTATGATTCAGGATTCAAACACAAAAACTTGGATAAGGAAGTTCATATCTAAACAGAAAGATCAATTTTATTTCTGGATGAGTACTCAGGCTAGGATGAGGAATCTTCCAAATCCTGTGTCCCTTCAACCTACTTCCTTCAGAAAAAATAAGCAAAAGACTTGGATGATGATTGTATCATCTTGGCCAAAAATATGGTTCCTTCTGGGATTATTTTGACCGGACACAAATTAGGGTAATTCCTATCAGTAATGATATAAACCTGATACAAACTTGAGTAAGTGATCATCTGGGGATCTTTCAAGTTCTGGTAATGTCTGTCTAGTTATTCCTGGTCAAATTTTGATAAGGAATCTGGCCAGTCTATCCTTCTTACAGAGACCCCTTTTATTGTCTTCTGGATAACAGGAAAAACATTTCCTCCAAAGAACCCAGTCTAAGGTCCAGTTCCAGCAATTTTTTTGAAAATATCTGGACTAGACTAACTTCTAAACCTAAACACTTTTGGTCCCAAGAAGGATCTCTTGATCCTTTTGATCTTTTGAATCTTGACCTTTAGTACCTTGTTAGAAGTTGAATGATGCACCTCTGTATCTGCTCAAATCCTCAATATTTCCAATTATCTTAACTGAAAAGCTAGGAACAGAACTAGAATATCTAGGATATTTAGGGTTGGTTACAAAACACACAGGTTGGATCAAAGAAGATTTGAAAACCTTGTGAATTAATAATTATTATTATGATTTTACTTTGCTTTGTATTCAATATATTCCAATATTTACATGTCTGCCAAAAAAAATTACATAAAGATATACCAAGAAGAGAGAGAGGATGAACCTAAATGTGATCTAAGAATCACAAATGTTATATAGAAAAAAGTGAGTACTGTAATAAAAACATATCTAGTTTAACCTTCTTATTGCCATTTATTTCATGAATGCATCACATACCAAGTTGTCTGGAAAATCAAGGCAAACAACTGCAGTTTCTGTGTGAACTGGCCTCATATCCTGTTTTTTTCTGACATAGATCTTTGTCTTCTGCCATCTCATCTCTGAAGTGTAAATTCTTATTTTCCTCAATTGCTTTCTGAATTTCCAATATACCCAATCTGCTAATGTATTCAAATCTATATAAGGGAGGTTAAAATTGATGCCTGGGGCTCCCTGACTTAATGCTAAGTATTCATTTAATGCAAAGTATTCACTGTAGGCTTCACTCTGAGAACAACAAACTGCAGTTTCTCTGCATTGGCAGTTGTCTGCATTGGCAGACAACATCTGTTCAAAGACCTTATAGACAATTTTTTCGTATTATCTAATCCATCTTCCACACAGCTTCTAAAGTGATACTAGCAAAGCATGTCTGGTCATGTCATTCCCCAAAGAGCTTCCAGTAATTCTATTTTGCCTCTTAAGTTAAAATAAAAGCTCCTGTCTAGTATTTTAAACCCTTCACCGTCTGACTTCAGCCTAATTATACTCCCTCATGGACTTTGTAGTCCAGTCCAAAGGATCTATTTGCTCCCCTTTATATAAATTATTCAATCTCCTGTTTCTTGAGAATAAATGCCCACCTTACCTCTGCCCCTTAGAACCCAACTTCCTTTAAAACTCGGCTTAAGCACCATCTACATAAGGCCTTTTCTAATTTAAGCCTGATAGGCAGATGGACAACAGAGAGACTGGAGTCAGGAAGAGTTGGAATCAAATCTGGTGCAAGTCACTTAAACTAGCCCCTGTTTGCCTCCATTTCCTGGGGCTAAGAACAGCACTGAGGGTGGCTGGAGCACCGGCCTTGGAGTCAGGAGTACCTGGGTTCAAATCCGGCTTCAGACACTTCATCATGACCTAGCTGTGTGGCCTTGGGCAAGCCACTTAACTCCATTGCCTGGGAAAAATCTTAAAAAAAAAAAAAAGAAAAAAAGAACAGCATCGAACACACAGGGTTTCTGTGAGGAGCAAATGAGATATTGGTAAAGCACAGTACCTGACCCAAAGTCCATGCTAAATAAAGGATTCTTCCCTTCCCTGATCTCTTGCATGGAGGAGAAAAACTGACTTCAGAACAGAGGACCGTATTCAAGCCTCCTTTCTACCACCTCCCGCCTGGTTTATTATAAAAGGATCAAGGATCCTGCTAGATTCGCGGATCTGATGAGGATGTTTGTCCTTCCATCCATCTGTACCGTTGAATTCACCTTTTATTCATTCGCTCCTTCCCCTCCTAGGCCAGTTGCCTTGGGGAAGATCTGGTCGTGTCTTGGATCCCCTGGATAAGCTGGTGTAAGCTAGAGCTTCCTTCTGGGAGCAATTGTTCTTAAATGCCTAAAAGTCAGAGGGTCATAGAGGAAAACCTATCGTAGTGAAGGCCAAGGAATTGATGTGACGTCGGAACAAACTGCAGAGGACGGCCTTCACGCCACAGGCACCCACCTTCGGGGCTGCCACCCCCCGCACAGGGGGTCAGGGGCTTACCAGGGGCTTGAGGGAGTCCTACCTGTATGCCAGTATGGTTTCTGGGTGTCGCAGCGGGCGGCCGGGCTCCCGCAGTTCCGGGGGCACGCAGCCGGGCACGCCGCCCCACGCGCGCCCCGACACGGGCGGGCCCCGGCCCGGCCCGCGGCGCAGACTCGCTCACGGCCGCTCTCGGCGCCCCCCGGACGCCAGCCGCAGCCACCTCCGTCACGGCGGCGGCGCCCCCCGGATACCGGCCGCGGCCACCTCCCTCCGTCACGGCGGCGGCGCCGGGCCCCGCTGGGCTGCGGGCTGTCGGGGCCGCCTGCGGGCCTGGGGCGGCGGCGCGGGGAGGGGCCGCGGGCTCGGAGCTCGCCGGCCGCCAGCCGGAAGCCGCGCAGGCCGGCCGGAAGGGCCCGCCCCCGCTGGGCCCGCCCCCGCCGCACTTCCGCTCCGGGGCGCGCTAGGGGCGGCGGGTCTCGGTGGGCCGGGCCGGGCCGCGCCGCCTCCTCGCTCCTCCGGAAGAGGCGCCTACCTGTGGGCGCCCAGCTCGGCCATCCTCGGCCCAGGACGGGGGCAGCGGGGAGCTCCAGGTGGCGATCGAAGCCAGCCCTTCGCGCTCATTATTTCCTCTCCCCTTCCCTCCCAGCCCTGGGGATGCGGCCGCATCCGGACCCCAGGACCCCGGGGGAGGGGGAGGGGCAGCCCCAGTTCAGCCACCTTTGACCCCGCTTTCCAGTGGCTTCTTCCTCCGGCCTTTCTCATGGCTCTGGTGTTTACGAATTGCGAAGGTTTGGCGAAGGCAAGGCCTAGTCCCCTTGGCTTCGGCCCTTTGCGCTCCTAAAACAGCTCCGGCTGGGGCCCTCGAGGGCGGGATAGGCAACGGGAGGAGAGGGACCCCAAGCTGCCTACAGAAGAAGAGGGAGACATGGCGGGGAGGAGCTTTGGCAAAGCAGGTGGTGGTGAAATTCGGGGACCCCGGGCTTCTCTCTCTCTCTCTCTCTCTGACTCTGTCTCTCTCTCTCTTTCCCTCTCTCTCTCTGTCTCTTTGTCTCTGTCTCTCTCTGTCTCTGTCTCTCTCATAGCTTCAAAGCAATGAAGTGTAGGGTTCTAGTAATGAATGAATGAAAGAGACTAAAGGACATACATTTTATTAATATAGTGACATTATTGCAAGCTAATGTTTGGGGATAAACACCTATAGCTTATATATGGAAACGGCATGAAGGTCAGTGCAGGTGTAGTTTAATGGATTCTGTCAGGATGCTCAAGGATAATTAGCTCATTTTAAGTAATACCAGTCTGCTATCTTGATATTCCTTACTGGCTGCCTAGCCTCTACCTCCTTGTCTCTGGTTCCTCCTAGGTAGATGTCCTATCTGGTTAGCAAGGAACGGGTACCCAAGAGAGTTTTTATCAACTCAGTGTCTGATACAGGATGGTAAACTTTCCCAGAGATGGTGTAAGGGAGTTATTTTCTATAACATAATAATTTTTCAGGATATATAAGGTCAACATTGAAAGGCACAAATGAAACTATTTGTTCTCTAGGAAATAAGGAGAAATAGAGATGAAAGTCCTTGGCCTTCTTGCTGTTCCTTTCACATCATTTTCTCTGTTCCAATTCTAAGTGATTTCATTGGACATTAAACTCTCCCTCTTCATCCATTCCCCTTTGCCCATTTTTCCCTGGCTTCCTTCAAATTTCAGCTAAAGAATAATTTCCTGCCAAAAAAGCACCTAGTGCTCCTTAATTTTAATACATGCCCTCTGACTATATTTCTTGATTGCACATGGTTGTCTATATGTTGTCTCATAACACTATGAGCTCCTTTAAAATGGGGACTCGTTTTGTTTTGCTTTCCTTTGTTTATTGTTTATTCCCTTGTTCCTATTAAGTTTATGGCACAAAGTAGGTACTTAGTAAATTCTAGTTAACTGACCAACTGACTAGATCTCCAGTTCTGCCCTCTCCCCTGAGCTGAAGACCCACATTTTCATTTGCTCAAAGGACATCCCCATTTGGATATCCTATCAGCATCTCAATATATTCAAATTTAAGCTCTTTCTTCCTAAACCTGTTGCTTCTTCTGATTTAACTGTCAACATCAGTGGCAGTCTCACATAGTTTACATTCATAAAGTTTCTCTCCATTGTGAATTCTCCAATGTAAAGATTCAGAGACATGAAATCCTGATTTTAGGAAAGGAAACAGAATGAGGTCATTTGTCTTTGAAATCCAGAAAGTCTCAGAACTGAGTGCAAGCTCCTAGGCTTGTCAAGGGGAAGATAAGGAGAGACTGAAAAGGTAAGAGGAAAGTCCATAGAAATGAGCATGGCCTATGAGGTTTTCAGAATCTGTTCCCAGGAAGGAAATAGTTCAGGAAAGATTGCCCACAGGAATAAATCCTTATCTATAAGATTCCCATGATTCTCCACCATCACATTTTTGTGGAATTGTGTTTAGACACAGTCAAAAAGCTCCCACTCCCCCCCTGGTAAAAAACATATCTACATCCTCAAAGGTCACTAATTCCTGAAACAACACATTTATGCTGCCTTAAGCCCCATATCAATACAAAATTATGGACCATTAAGGAATCTACACATATACACACATCTTATTTGTAGGAGGATTTTATTGCTTGGTTTCTCTAAAAAAAATGGCTGAGAAGATCTATTAAGGGACTAAATATGATAGGAAACTTATGGAATCATCCTCTAGAGAGACAGAGATAGCTAACTATGGTAATTACCTATAACCAGCTAAAGTAAATACCTGTAGCAGTTATGAATTGGAGTCAAGATGTCCTGGTTAAACAGGGAATTCAGGACCTCTGATGTGACATTCTATGAAATATTATGGATGCCAGATGAAAAAACACAAAACAAACAAACAGATGAAGCTCCATTGTTGAACATGCAAATCATGAAATTATATATCATAATGGGATACAAACAAGAGGTAGGCTATTCCCACAATTTTTACCCTGATCAATACACCTGGTTTTCAATTCACTGGTAATTTCTTCAGATTTCTAACTATCAATCTAGCCTATTAGCTTTCTGAAGATTACCTGTATCTTCAACTTCCCACAAGAGAAATCCTTCCCCATCTCATATTCTGTGATGCCAGCTTCTCAAATTACTTAGAAGGAGACTTAGCATGATGCCCTATACTACATGATAATTGATTCCATGGGGGGTGGGGGAGGGAGTCAGTTGAACATGGTAGCAATAAAAAAAGATTACTATAATTCTTGGCTTCCAAAGGTCCCTAGAATATTTAACAATTCATCTTTATTTCCTTGTATCTAACTTCCTTCTTGTTCTGGGCCTCGATACCTACTTGGTAGTTTAAATTATAGTGTCATGGTGATGGTTGACTAGAGTGGCTAGTCATCTTTCTAGCTCTTCAAGAACAATAATAAAAATGTTAACTATTTCAGATTTGCAAAGTGTTTTGCACATATTAGATCATTTGATGCTCACAGCAACCCTATGATTCAGATATTATCCCCATTTTGCAGATAAGGAAATATAGTCCAAGAGATCAAGTGGCTTGTTGATGGTCAGAAGATCAGTAAGTACAGGAGGCAAAACTTGAAGACCGGTCTTTTCTGAATCCAAGTGCAGTGTCTTAACTACTATACAGTGCTGGAAAGGCTATCAGGAAGGACTGGCTTCCTACTCACCTGTCATCTTCATAGGGTACAATTTACCCCTCTACTGAAGACTTGGGAAAATCCATCATACCCCTCAAGTAAACTGGAACTCTTTGCTTTCTGGGTCCCACAACTACCTCTACTCAGGTTTCAGCCTCCTTCCATCTTATCCTTGCCCATTAAGAGTCATGTTTGAGCACTAGTTAAAATTTCTTTTGTTTGTGCAGTGTTTGGTTCTAGAGGTTGACCTTTCAGTTCACTTGGCCATTAATCAAAGTCATTTCTTTTGCCTATATGCCACTTCTCCTATATACCTTAGGGTTTCAATAACTTCTGGGAAATAGGGTCAAAAATCATCAATGCTATTTCAATTCATCTTTCAGTATCCTCTGAGGCATGTATTTTTTATTCAGAGCCCTAACAAGGCACCTCTGACCTCAGGACCAAATGTACTTTGTCTTTTTTTTTAATTTATTTTTATTAAAGATATTATTTGAGTTTTACAATTTTTCCCTCAATCATACTTCTCCCCCCCCCCACAGAAAGCAATCTGCCAGTCTTTACTTTGTTTCCATGTACCTTGATCCAAATTGGGTGTGTTGAGAGAGAAATCATATTCTTAAAGAAGAGACAAGAAGTCTAAGAGGTAACAAGATCAGACAATAAGATATCTGTTTTTTTTCTAAATAAAGGGAATAGTCTTTGAACTTTGTTCAAACTCCACATCTTATCTGGATACAGATGGCACTCTCCTTTGCAGACAGCCCAAAATTGTTCCCGACTGTTGCACTGATGGAATGAGTGAGTCCTTCAAGGTTGATCATCACTCCCATGTTGCTGTTAGGGTATACAGTGTTTTTCTGGTTCTGCTCATCTCAGCATCAGTTCATGCAAATCCCTTCAGGCTTCCCTGAAATCCCATCCCTTCTGGTTTCTGATAGAACAATAGTGTTCCATGACATACATATACCACAGTTTGCTAAGCCATTCCCCAATTGAAGGACATTTACTTGATTTTCAATTCTATACCACCACAAACAGGGCTGCTATAAATATTTTTGTGCAAGTGATGTTTTTACCCTTTTTCATCATCTCTTCAAGATATAGACCCAGTAGTGGTATTGCTGGGTCAAAGGGTATGCACATTTTTTTTTTTGCCTTTTGGGCGTAGTTCCAAATAGCTCTCCAGAAGGGTTGGATGAGTTCACAGCTCCACCAACAGTGTAATAGTGTCCCAGATTTCCCACAACCCTTCCAACAATGATCATTATCCTTTCTGGTCATATTGGCCAATCTGAGAGGTGTGAGGTGGTACCTCAGAGAAGCTTTAATTTGCATTTCTCTAATAATGATTTAGAGCATTTTTTAATATGGCTATGGAATTCTTTGATCTCTTCATCTGTAAATTGCCTTTGCATATCCTTTGACCATTTGTCAATTGGGGAATGGCTTTTTGTTTTAAAAATATGACTCAGTTCTCTGTATATTTTAGAAATGAGTCTTTTGTCAGAATCACTAGTTATAAAGATTGTTTCCCAATTTACTACATTTCTTTTGATCTTGGTTACAATGGTTTTATCTGTGCAAAAGCTTTTTAATGTAATCAAAATCATCAAATTGGTTTTTGGTGATGTTCTCCAACTCTTCCTTAGTCATAAACTGCTCCCCTTTCCATAGATCTGACAGGTAAACTAGTCCTTGATCTTCTAATTTGCTTATAGTATTGTTTTTTATGTCTAAGTCCTGCAACCATTTGGATCTTATTTTGGTAAAGGGTGTTAGGTGTTGGTCTAATCTAAGTGTCTTCCATACTAACTTCCAATTATCCCAGCAGTTTTTATGAAAGAGGGAGTTTTTATCCCAATGGCTGGACTCTTTGGGTTTATCAAACAGCAGAGTACTATAATCATCTCCTGCTTTTACATCTAGTCTATTCCACTGGCCCACTCTATTTCTTAGCCAATACCAAACAGTTTTGATGACTGATGCTTTATAATATAATTTTAGATCAGGTAGGGCTAAGCTACCTTCTTTTGCACTTTTTTCATTAAGCTCCTGGCAATTCTTGACTTTTTATTTCTCCATATGAATTTACTTACATTTTTTTCTAACTCATTAAAGTAATTTTTTTGAATTTTGATTGGTAGGGCACTAAACAGATAGTTTAGCTTTGGTAGAATTGTCATTTTTATTATATTAGCTCTACCTATCCATGAGCAGTTGATATTTGCCCAGTTATTTAAATCTGATTTAATTTGTGTGAGAAGTGCTTTATAATTGTTTTCAAAAAGATTCTGAGTCTGTCTTGGCAAATAGACTCCCAAGTATTTTATATTGTCTGAGGTTACTTTGAATGGGATTTCTTTTTCTAGCTCTTCCTGCTGTATCTTGCTAGACATATATAGAAAGGTTGAGGATTTATGAGGGTTTATTTTATAACCTGCAACTTTGCTAAAATTGCTAATTGTTTCCAGTAGTTTTTTGGATGATTTCTTGGGATTCTCTAGGTAGACCATCATGTCATCTGCAAAGAGTGAGAGTTTTGTCTCTTCCTTCCCAATTCTAATTCCTTCAATTTCTTTTTCTTCTCTAATTGCTGACACTAACATTTCTAATACAATATTGAATAGTAGTGGTGATAATGGGTATCCTTGTTTCACCCCTGATCTTATTGGGAATGTTTCACCCCTGATGTTATTGGGAATGCCTCTAGCCTCTCCCCATTGAATGTAATGCTTGTTGATGGTTTCAGATAGATACTGCTAATTATTTTAAGGAACAGTCCATTTATTCCTACACTCTCTAGTGTTTTTAGTAGGAATGGATGCTGTATTTTGTCAAAAGCTTTTTCAGCATCTATTGATATGATCATATGATTTCTGATCACTTTGTTGTTGATATAATTGAGTATACTAACACTTTTCCTAATATTGAACCAACCCTGAATTCCTGGAATAAATCCTACTTGATCATAATGTATTATCCTAGTGATAAACTTGTAATCATTTTGCTAAGTTTTTATTTAAGATTTTTGCATCTATATTCATCAGGGAAATAGGTCTATAATTTTCTTTCTCTGTTTTAACTCTTTCTGGTTTAGGTAATAGCACCATATTGGTTTCATAGAAAGAGTTAGGCAGAGTTGCATCTTTCCCTATTTTTCCAAAGAGTTTATATAGAATTGGAACCAATTGTTCCTTAAATGTTTGGTAGAATTCGCTTGTGAATCCATCAAGCCCTGGAGATTTTTTCTTAGGGAGTTCAATGATGGCTTGTCTTTTACGTCTTTATAGAATTATTTCCCTTGAATGAACACCATTGTCATCCTAATTCCCCTTTGTGGGATTAACTTCATAGGCCTCCCCACACTCTCCAGTACCTTTTTGAGGCCCATTTCAAACCATTTTCGAAGTCATGTAGCTATTAAGTACTTGAGGTTTAATTTGAGTTCTTCCTAATTGTAGGCCTAACTTTAATCTTTAATCTGGGTTTACAGCATCAATGTCTTCCCTGACTCCTCACTCTCAGTCTAGGTGCTAAATCTAAACCAAAGACTTCACATCAATCTCTACTGAATTTCACCTAATTCAATTTAGTACAATATTTAAGTAGGTCAAGATCCTTTTTAATGCTTACTCAGCTATTCAATGTGTTAGCTATTACTGTGAGCTTTAATTTACAAATTTGATGAGCAATACATTAGTGCTTTATCTTATAAAAACTCCAGCATAGAAGACTAGAATACTCCATTAGAGACTTCCTCAAATTGATATTAAATCATTAAAAACTACTCTTTGAGATCATTAATCTAACCAATTCTTTATATTAAATTATCAAGTCCACATTTCATTTTTTTCCTCAAATATTGTATGATACTTTATTGAAAGCTTTGCTAAAATTTAAATAAACTATATCCACAGCATTCCCTCAGCAAATAGTTTATTAATCCTATTCAAAAACAAAATGAAATCTGCCATGAGCCATGTTGGCTCTTTATAATCCCTGCTTCCCTTTCTAGATGTTTGCCAACCATCTCTTCACTAATCTTTCCTAGAATTTTCCCAGGACTCACTCTGTAAGTCATGCTCACTGACTTATAGTTTGCAGACTCTCATCTTTTCTTTTTTTGAAAGTAGGGACATTGCTTTTCTTCCATTTTCCATGAGCTTTCAAAAATCACTGATAGCTCATCAATCATATCTACCAATTCTTTTAAGACCTGAGAGTTTGGTTCATTTGTGCTAGGTGTCTTGGTTCCATCAAGGGGAAATAAATGTTCTTTTGTTTTTGCTGATACTTGTTTCAATGGTCTCTGACTCTTTGTGACCCCTTTTGGGGTTTTCTTGACAAAGATACTGTGCTTACCATTTCCCTCTCCAGTTAATTTTATAGATAAGGAAACTGAGGCAAACAGAGTTGTGACTTTCTGAGAATCATATAGCTAGCAAGTGCCTGAAGCCAGATTTGAACTCAGGAAGAGGAGTCTTCCTGCCTTCAGATCCAGTATACTACTGTCCTATCTACTGTTCCACTGTCTCATAGGTGTTCTCACATTATCTTCTTACCTTTCTGTGATACCAACTCCCTATTAGTCATTTTTGTCCTATCATTTCCAATGTAATTTATGTAAATAAACTATATTCACAGCATTCCCCCAGCAAATAGTTAATTAATCCTATTCTTTGCAGAAAAAAATAGAAAAAGAATTGAGCAGCTCTTCCTTCCTTATCTGTATTCATTCTTCTATTCTTCTATTCCCCCTCAAGCAAAGCCCCTATCCTTCCTTTCATTCTGTTTCTCCCATCACAGCTCAAAGCATTCCTCAGCCAAGCCAACCAATTTTCTGTAAGCCTTAGCTTACTTCATCAGTTGATTCTGAGCATACCTGACACTATTTTTTATATTAATTATATTTATTTAAGGCAATGGGATTAAGTGACTTTCCCAAGGTCACACCACTAGGCAATCATGTGTCTGAACTGAATTTGAGCTCATGTCCTCCTGACTCCAGGGACGGTGCTCTCCACTATGCCTGAATCTATTTCTACATGAAATACTCCTGTATTCAACTTCTGTATATTTCTTTTTTAAATGATTTGGTTGTTTGAATTCCCTGTTTCACCTCATTAGTCTTTTCAGACAAATCCCATTTTCTTTTTTCATTGAAATTGCTTCTCTTTGTGTCTTCTGTATTTTATCTTGAGCATCTCACATCCCAACTGGGCTGACTTCTCCTATAATACTTTTTTTCCATGGGAGTCAATCTTTTCTTTGAGTCCTCTGAAATCTCCTTTCTTCAAAGCCAGGGTATATATTAGACCATGCCAAGATTTCTTCTTTTTTTGTCACAAACTCCAGAAAGCTATAGTTATTTCCCCCAAAGTTGGAAATCATTTTGACCCCCAACAACTAGTTACTCACCATTAATGATAATGAGATATAGTTTCCTCTTGGAGACTCCTCCCTATTTTGAAAAATGCTTCTATCATGAAAAAAAAATCAAGATGCTATTAGTAGCCCTACTTTTAGTAGAGCTATGGCAGATGTGTGGATAAGTGAAGTTCATTCTCACTATTATATCATGCCTGCATGACAAGCTTATAATGTTTACCAAACTCTTCCTCTATTTCCTATTTCTGTGCTAGTGATTTGTAGAATACTCCGATGACAAATTTACTGGTTTCTCCCTCATCTTCACCTAAATCCCATAATATTTTCCATCTTTAGTTCCTAGAATTCTTCACATATGTCTTCTTAATATAAATGCTACCTTGGAGCAGCTAGGTGGTGCACCAGTCTTGGGAGTCAGGAGGATCTGAGTTCAAATTTGACCTCAGACACTTAATGGTTACCTAGCTGTATGACCTTGGGTAAGTCATTTAACCCCACTCACTGCCTTGCAAAAACAAAAACAATATAAATGCAACCTCATTCTACATCCTATGACCACTTTTTACTTATCCCATTTCTTTTACTTAAGTATACCCATCCAGAGTCATGGTCTGCTTGTAGTTTTCATCATACAGAGTCTCAGATTGCTGAGGTTTTGAAGGCACATTAGTCTCCATGAATTAGGAAATCCTATTTCTTATTTGTTATCTGAATTTTAGATATTCATATACAGAAATTTGAGTCCATGAATTTTGGTACTGATTCCTTGCTTAAATTTTAAGATGTCTCAGCTGCTATTCTTTTTCCTTCTTTATTGTGGTTACTCTTCAGTATCTAAAGTGGAAGATATAGATAGTCTGTCTTCTTGCTCCCCCCAAGCATTTTTAGTTTACAAAACAACCTGGCATGCACATTATATCAGCCTTTGTTGAATATAATTTGCCTCTGACCAGGTATCTGTCAATCCTATAGCTTAAACTAGAAGTGACAAACTAGCAGTCTGGCCTACCCTTCTGGGAACCAGATTAAAATGCATTTGGGAAATATTTACTAAAGTAAATTTTAAAAAAATAGATCTTAACTTCTGTTTTCTAAGTCAGTGTACAGTGAACAAGGATCATTTCTACCTAAGTTTGACACCACTGGTATAAAACATGATGCAGAAATCAAAAATTCATTCTTAGCTAACACCTACTTTACACCTTCCAAATTAATTTTTCTCTTATTCAACCTTTAAATGATCTACAACCATCTTCAGATTTTTACCTGACTTTATAATCATTAGCAATAAATTTTTCTTTCCTTCTAATATAATTCAGGACTACATGAACTGTTATAAATGAAAAGTTAATATCAATTTTGTTAAGTTTTAGAAGTTCTTGTTATAATATTTATATAATCTATATCTATTTATCTATCATAGGAAGACAATTGTTTTTATTGCAGCTATTGCTGAAGATTTTCTAAGTGAAAGTTTTTAATTTGTCTCCACAATTTGTGCAAACTTTAGAGTCCTGTATAATTCTGATTAAAACCTAGGCATTTATTAACAACTTAAAAGAGAAGAGTCATGGAGACTCTGTCTGGATTAATTAAGTAGTGGTAAGAAACCAAAGGAAGAGAAATAACTCTTTGAATCAAGCCCCTATGATTAGATCCAGTCTATGTGAGCTCAGAGTTTTTGGAGAGTCTTGGACCATGCTCTACCATTTGATCATGAATTAATAATGCCCCATGACCTAGTTCCATTTTGTTGATTAGGAAACTTCCCAATTTGATCAGAGATTTTCTTTTTTTTTTCTTTCAATCAATCTTTTAGTAGTACAAAATTATTCCAATCATTGAAGGAAAAAATACCAATAACCATATAAAAATAAGTGCAGAAAAGTTAGGTAATTTTTTTTGTAAATATACTGAAACAACCAAAAAAACAAGTTTAGGAAATTTGAGGCTATTATCGTAATATAATTTATTCTCCCTTTGAAACTTTCATAAGTGAATACTTATAGAAAAGATAGAATCTCACTATTTAGGGCTATAGAAATTAAGCTCCCTATCCCCCAATAAAAATATTTGAGACTCATAGGACAGGGGGTGATAACATATAGCAGGTGATATAGATGATGTTAGAGTGGTTTTCTAAGAAATCCACAGAGAAAAATGAATTTGAATGAGATATTTATGGCAAATGAGATTTGTGTCTTTCCATAAAATCTTAAAAGATGAATTTGATTTTTGCAGAGAATAAAGCAATTGACCTTTTAAATTAATCTTTGTTTTTATGACTAAAAAGTAATCAAAAGAAAATTGCATGTGGATTATACAAGAATTTAACCTGACCTTAAAAGCAAAAATTCAATTCTAATGGATGATAGTAAAAACAAAATGAAATGTTAATTAGTTTCTTCTTAACAATGAAAAGAAATCATTTAAAAGAATACAATTAGCATTACACTAAAGGTTTGAATAGAAAAGTAGTTATTCAGTTTTGAGTCTAAATTTTACATCCAATACCATTCATTTCATAGTAGAAAATAAGATTTTGACATGGAGCCAGAACTGAGTAGAGGTTATGGATATGATGTCAAATGAAGAGCAAAGGAAAAAAAGATGATAATCTTATCATAAAGCAATCTCCAGAAAATGAAAAAAGGTCAACAGCCTAGGCTAAAAGAAAGACACAAATCTATGTATTACTATATCATCTAAGTACTACAAATTAATATTTACACATTTTGGTGTAAATGTGAAAATGAACTTTCACTATAATAACATTTCAAGTAGTCAAGACAATTGATACCATCAGCAGACACTATATAATAACAATAAAAGGAAACTAGTCCCTTAGGAAAAGATCGACCCATTTTAATAATTGTGGGTTCATTGTTTTCCATTTTGGAAGTAATATTTCTGCAGTGGAGAGAAATGAGCTTGGTAGTTTTTAGTATTATTTCTGTGTTGGGAACTGCAATTTTTCCAAACTAGAAACAAGCTATGAAACGGAAGACAGAATATCTGGAGATGGCAGAAAACAATATTCTTTGTGATTATTTTCCTTATCATGTCCAATAGATTTCTCATCAGAGCTCTAAGTATCTAATTGCCTTAGACTAAAGCACAGTATACCATTCTCTTAATTAATCTAAGAAAGAGAAACTGAAAAAGAGGTAAACATATGATGCCTGAATATAGTAGTATTATTAAATAAAAAATAATATGACTATCAAGAGCTCTATCATATTTGCTTCCAATACAGCAAAGAGAGTCAAAGCTTAATAGCAAGTTGTGGAAAAATTTTAATCATTATAGTTGTTCTAGTGGTGGTTTTAGTGTTGATGATGATGATGATGATGATAAACTTGGAAGAGATCTTAGTTAATGCACTTTACTGCTGTCTTCAGATATTATTATCCAGTGACACATTAGACAAAATGGCAACGATTTTATTGTGGGCAATGTTCCCAATGAGGTTCTGAATGGTGAAAGATGATGGGACAGATGGTTAATGGACTGGAAGAGTCAATGTCAATTCAAACTTTATAAAAGTAGCAGAGCTGGAGAATAAGCATTTCACTTCAATATTATTCATATCTATTTTCATAAGGTTATAGTTTGGACCCCATCTATTTAGAAATTCAATCTCTTCTCCAAGAAGGCTGCAACGGCTTATTACCAATGAAATCTCGTAGTGGGTTAGGCACATGAAACTGTATTTCATTTATTCTTCCATGATTCTGATTAGGGATATTTTTGATCAATTGTCCCCTTAACAGATAAGAAACTTTTCTTTGGAAATATGAAAATAATAAGACTGAAGAACTGGATAATATAAGGGAATCATGGGGCGGCTAGGTGGTACAGTGTATAGAGCACTGGCCTTGGAGTCAGGAGTAGCTTGGTTCAAATCTGGCCTCAGACAATAATAATTACCTCTCTGTGTGGCCTTCAGCAAGCCCCTTAACCCCATTTGCCTTGCAAAAGAAAAACCTAAAAAAATATAAGGGAATCATAATTTTTCCCTTTTTTCTGTATACAATTTTATCTTTTCCTGTATAGAAAATTTGACTATATTAAAGACAATTAACTAATCTTCATTTTTAGTGTTTCCTTGGCTTCTCTCTAGAAGTGCTGTCTTCTCCCCCCTCAGATTTGACCTAGATATAGTTAATTCATTTTTCTCTGTAGTCAGTTCATGTGGAAAGAATTTAATTCAGGAAGGAAAATGAATTTTAATCAGTTCCCTCAGAAATACATATTAGAACTGATTTTCTGTGACAATTATTCACATTTTCTTTTAATTGTTCTTTTAGCATAAATATTAGAAAGACAAAATATAGATGGACCAGTGCAAATCCCTAACCATTACTTGAAAAATGATTCTAAGAAAACATTGTGCTAATTTTAGGCTATTATTTATCTATGTGAATAATATGACATTATTTAGATTATGTTAGGCTTCATTCTTTTTTTTTTTTAAGACTTTTTGCAAGGCAAATGGGGTTAAGTGTCTTTCCCAAGGCCACACAGCTAGGTAATTATTAAGTGTCTGAGACCGCATTTGAACCCAGGTACTCCTGACTCCAGGGCCGGTGCTTTATCCATTACACCACCTAGCCACCCTTAGGCTTCATTCTTTCAGAGTGGCAGCTTTGGGAAGCTATGAAGTTTTCGTATGTATCTCTTTATATTTTGGCATATGCCTGTCTCACATTCTAAGTAAAGTCCTTTAAACTTTTATTTAGAAATATGGAAAAATGGGACAAGACATTGATAATATTATAGAATCATAAAAGCATTGTTTTTCTCTTCATTGTACTAAATTTGGTTACATAAAAACAAAAAAACTAATTTACAATTTTTACTATCAGTCAGTCAATTAGTTTTTATTAGGCACCTGCTATATGCTAAGCACTGAGGATACAAAGAAAGACAAAAGAGTCTTGCCCTCATGGAACAGGGAGATAACATGTAAACAACTGTGAATAAGCAAGCTGTATACATGCTAAATAGAAATAGGAGAGGGAAGGTAGTAGAAATGAAGAGAAAAGCTTCCTGCAGATGGTGAGATTTTTACCTGGGACTTGAAGGGAACCAAGAAAGTCAGGGAGTACAAATGCTTGGAATACTCTCTCCCCTCATCTCCACCTATTTTTCTTGGTAACCATTAACTTCTTCCTTAATTGCTCATGCTTTTTAACATTTTATCAAAAACTTGTAGACACATCAATTTCTACTTTTACTTAATAGAAAATAACACATAAAGGTTCATGTTATTATGACCTAGCATAATGACATTTAATTAATTTGTTCAGCTTTTCTTTTTCTATCAGTCATGTATCAAGACCATTGGAAAGGTTTTTTTTTGGTCCAGTTTTTAAAAGCTGTATGTTCTTGGAGACGATCTTACAGTGCTTGTTTTTCAGGTTTATGCCTACAGAGATTTGGATATTGGTCAAAACTATGAATGACAATAGAAGAGGTGAGATGTGAGGTATATAGATTTTTATTAGGAAGTGTTGAAGAAATGGAGTAATGAAATGTTCTTGGTGATGTAAAGATACCAGACCAGACTCTCTCTACTTGCCTTCTTCGAGGGTAATAGATTTCCTTGACACAAGAGAACAGTGATTATTAATAGGAGAACTGGATTTCTAAACTTAACTCATTAGAAGTCAATTAAATTTCTGAATTACATTCAGAGACAAAGGATGATGACTTAGGCAGTTATAGGACAAAATCAGTCAATTGTAAGTAGTATCAATTAAAAATGGCATAGAATCAATCTGATTATTTCAATTTCAAACCACATCTTCTGACTTCAAATCCATCGTCATTATTTCCACCATACCATGCTGACTCATTACAAGACTTGAGTATGCAGCAACAAGACAGACTCATTTGATTTTTATTTTGACTAAAAATCCATTTAGGGGGCCTACTGATTTTTGAAGTCTTGCCATAGAACCTCTGATTTTCATTAAGGATAATTTATGAATGTAAGACAAGGGCAGTCAACAAAGACAACTTAGAGCCTTCCTAGGTTAATTTTAGTGAGTAGATTAACATTTTTTGGTCAGACTTCTTTAAAATCATAGAGGTTTACCTTGCTTACAGGGTACACTTACTGATGACAAGGAGGGCACAGATATAAAATACTGGACTGAAATTAACATCAAGAACATGAGAATTTGAGTTGTGGGGGAGAAAGGCACTATGGAGATGGGGCAGAACCTCTTGATGATGATGATGTTTGTGTGTGTGATAAAAATATACTAAAGAAAAATTTCAAAGACTGAGTCTGAGCAAAAGGAAAAGTTTTATTTACTTTTTTTTTCAGGAAAAAGGGCAAACTCACTCTGACACATGAAGTTAGTATAATCAGGGAGTCACACTGAAAGCACAACAAAATTGGTTTATATTATTCCTAGCTGCAGTCTCCCCCCCCCACCGCCCAACCCCATACTTCAGCCAATTGGCTGTGTTGGGGGAGGGTACAATCTATTCGAAGAAATCTATCCTAGTCATAGATGCAAAGAAAGGAATGTAATATTTTCAAAATATGTCTCTCAGCCGATGGTAGGGTGACTTTTTATTGAACCCTCTTACTTTAGAAATTCTGATGACCTTTATACTGTTTTGATTAGAAAAAGTAGGTCAGTTGCCTCCATTAGCAAAACTGTCTTATTGCAAAAGCTGGATGTCCTGGGTGCCTTGGAATGCAAGGTTTTTCTTGACATAAATACTTCTTTAACCCTGAGAGGACATCACCAGAAATTTTCTACACATGTCCAAGAAGTATCCCAGGAGAGGAGAAGCTGATGGTAGTTGGAGAAGGCATTAATGCCTGGGCTGCCATCTGGACTTTAGTCTTCCTGAGAAGGCTCTTGTTCCTGGGCACAAATCAGATTGAGGATGATTAAAATCACAGTAAGCCTAGAACAAGTTCTCACAAACATTATCATTGAGTCAAAACCTCAGGATATTTAATCATCCCCTAATAATAAACAGGACAGGACAAAGTAGGACTTGATCATTTCTTTTCTTTTTTTTAATTCAAATTTTATTTTTTTCAATTACATGTAAAGATAGCTTTCAACAATCTTTTTTTTTTCATGGCAAATGGGCTTAAGTGACTTGCCCAAGGCCACACAGCTAGGTAATTTTTTTAAGTTTCTGAGGCCAGATTTGAACTCAGGTACTCCTGACTCCAGGGCCGGTGCTCTATCCACTGTGCCACCTAGCTGCCCCTCAACATTCATTTTTGAAAGATTTTGAGTTCCATATTTTTCTGCATCCCTCCTTTTCTTCCCCCTTCCCTATGACAGCAAGTAATCTGATATAGTTTATACATATACAAGCATGTTAAACATTTCCATATAATCATATTGTAAAAGAAGAATCAGAACAAAAGGGGAAAACAATATGAAAAAAGAAAAAATATTAAAAAAATTTTAGACAGTGAAAACAGTATGCTTTGGCCTTCATTAAGATTTCATAATTCTTTCTCTGAATGTGGATGGCATTTTCCATCATAAGTCTTTTAGAATTGTTTTTAATCATTGTACTGGTGAGAACTACACAAAATGTTGCTGTTAATATGTACAATGTTCTGGCTCTGCTCACTTCACTCAGTATCAGTTCATACGGGACTTAGTCATATCTATAAATTGTGTGTTAATTATAAATTAAAAAAAATAAATGATCAAAGGAAATGAATAAGCATTTTTCAAATCAAGAATTGCAAACTATGATCTATAAAGGATGACAGTGAATAAATGCTAAACTTGGAAAGGGAAGATCTGAGTTCAAATCCAGCTTTAGACACTTACTAGCTATATAGACTTGTAAGTCATTTGATTTCTGTGACTTCAGTTTCCTCATTTATAAAATTGGGATAAATAATAGTATCTAACTCCCAAAGTTGTTGTGAAGATAAAGTAATATTTGTAAAGTACTTTGAAAACCTAAAAGTATTATATAAACACTTGTTGTTATTATTGTATGGTGCACTGACCACTTGAGTCCTTTGGCCAGCAGAGAACTGTTCTCAGCTTGTAGTGAATGAGACGTGAGGCAGAGATGATAAAGCACTCGAACTTTTATTAGGGTCACACAGCAGCTTATATGCTAGTCTACTTTCATACTTGTGGACAACTCATGCTACCAGCTTAAGAACCAATCATTATTAAAGATTACATGTTGGTTAGATCATTACACATTCTTATGCATACTTCATTGCTCTTGCTATAATGTGATTCTTGATCAATGTCAGGAGATACAAAGGAGCTGGGTCATGCTGATCTTATGGAAAAGTAAAGGGGTTTGGGTTATGCTGGTCTCCTGAGAAAAACAAGAGGCCAAGAGGGTCTTTAAACCATTACCTTTGTCATTTCACAATTGTGATCCTCAAGGATCCCTAACAATTATAACTAAATCACTAAAAATAAATGCAGGCAAAACAACTCTCAAAGAGAAAAAAGACAAGAAAAGAAGGAAATAGTTAATTTTGGATTGTAAAACCCATACGTCATTGGTGGAGCTGTGTTTTGGTCCAACCTTTCTGTAAAACAATTTGCAATTGATAAATACTGCCAAATTAGTAATACCCTTTGACCTTCTGTTAAGTATATGAGGTCAATGAGGTCAAAGACAGAAGCAAAGATCCCTTTTACACTGAAATATAGAAGCACCATGGAAGGTAACAAAGAACTGGAAATAACATATGTACCAATTAACTGGGGGAAATAGCTGAATATAAGTGAATATAAGGGAGTGTTACTGTACCCAGACAAATATAAGAAATTTATAGAAACATGGAAGACTTGTATGAATGTTTTTGGAACAGGAGATATACACTAGTTATATTGGCTACAATACTACAAACAAACAGGTTTAGTAGTCTAACTTAATTGTAAAGTCTAATCTCAGGCCTGGAGAAATGATAAACCATCTTCATTTTACTTAAACTTTTTAATTTCTTTTACAAGGGAGGATTCAAGGAAGAGGGGGTTTGGTTTATACAATAACTAATGTAAAAAATAAGAAATTACAAAGGTTTTTTTTAATCACTTGGGGGGGGATGTAAAATTTTTTCCATATAATCCCTACACTCCCCAAAGTATAAGGGAGACCTAGGTCCTTTACCTCCCTAATATGAATTTGTTTAAGAAATCACGGTGTAGGGGCAGCTAGGTGGTGCGGTTCAAAGTCGACCTCAGACACTTAATAATTACCTAGCTGTGTGGTCTTGGATAAGTCACTTAACCCCATTGCCTTGGGGAAAAAAAAAGTCACGTTGTAGAGGAAGCCCCAAGATAATTTCCAGAAGGAGGCAAAGGTGGCAGGTGGTGATGAGGACCTGGAAATTTAAAGGGCCTTAACCTGGTGATCCTTGTGATGCTTGTGCCTGGGGGGCTGCAGATGCCATGCTGGGGTCAACCCAATCAGAAGTAAGAGGCAGAAACCCTCAGGCTGGTCCAAAAGCTTACCTGTCGCAGATGGGGACACCGGGTCCTTGGAGGGGAAGTCTAATTACAGCCAGGGATTTTCAAACCAATCCATCTGCAGAGGCCTGGGTTTCCTCGGAGGGGTCATCCGGGCTGGCACACCCGGGCTTTGCTCGGTGCCAGGGGGCACCCCGAGTTCCCGCCGCCCCCAGCCCCGAGGGCAGAGCAGCAGCACAGCCAGCGTGGCCGGGCCGGGCCGCTCCCGAACGTGTCCCAGCACGCCCATGCTCGGACAAGGGGCGCTTCTCTGCCAGTCAGTGCGCGGGCAGCGGGCAGCGGGCAGAAAAGGTGGGATACGGGGGAGGAGGCGGCAGGAGGAAATCCCCTCTGTCCTCACCATGGACTTGCCCTCTCCGTTCCTTCCTGCCCTACTCACTTTGAACGCTCCTTTACCAACCAAATATGCAAGAGCAGACTCCGAGACTTGTTTGAGTTCAAGGATTACCTTCTTTTGTCCTTGCCTATCTAGTACACAGCACACAGAAGACATTTAAGATGCTAGCTGACTGACCTATAGAAAAGGAAGCCTTGTTACCCGCCACACCTTTCATACATGAGAATTCTGGCCTGTTTGCACTTGAGTTAATAAACATGGTAATCGCTTAATGAATTCTTGTTTATTGACAGGTACAAATTATGCAGAACGGGTTGCTAGGAAACATGAAATTCAGGCGAGGCATCATCCCTCCTTAGATGAAATTTACAGTCAGGGTAGGAATTAAAATGCATACCAGTCCCTCTCCTAATTCTTTAATAGAGGAAAGTAAGAATATCAGCTCCTCTTTAAGACCCCACAACCCTATACAACTGAATATAACCTTTGATCCCACAATACCACTACTAGAGCTGTATCCCAAAAAGATCATAAAAAAGGGGGGAAAGAGCCGCATGTACAAAAATATTTATAGCAGCTCATTTTGTGGTGGCAAAGAATTGGAAACTGAGGGAATACCCATCAATTGGGAAATGACTGAACAAATTATGATATATGACTGTGATGGAGTACTATTGTTCTGTAAGAAATTAGGCGTAGACAGACTTCCAAAAAGCCTGGAAAGTCTTACAGGAATTGATACTGAATGAAGTGAGCAGAACTAGAACAATATATACATTAACAACAGCATTGTGAGATGATAAACTGATAAACTTAGTTCATCTAACAGTTCATTAATCAAGGAAAATTCTAAAACACTTGTTATGAAACATGCCATCCACATCCAGAAAAAACAATGGAGTTTGAATGCAGAGTACAACATACTGCATTCACTTTTCAAAACTCCTGTTTTTTTTCTCATAGTTTTCTCCTCTTAGTTCCAATTCTTTTTTCATACTACAATCAATATGGAAATGTGTTAAACATGATTATTCATCAGATTGCTCACTGCTATGGGGAGGGACAGGAGGCAAAGAAGGTAGTAGAAAAATGTAGAATTCAAAAGCTTGCAAAAGGACAAATGTTGAAAACTATCTTTGCATGTAATTGGAAGATATATTGAAAAATTTTTTTAAAAAAAAGAGCATTGTGACCTATGATTAAAATACTTGAGATGTATTCCTTATTCTCATCTCAACCAAGTTCAATGAGCTTTTCAATTCTTATCTTCTTTGAGAAGATGATTAAATACTTAGTCTTGAAAATTTTTATTAGTTTCAAAAACAGTTCTCTCTTTGGTCTTGAATATCTGCATCAGATAATTTCCTTTAGTCTAGCTGATACCACTAAATTTCAAGAATCAATGAACAACATTGTAAGTCACCTACCATGATTGGTTTCATATCTCAGCTTGAAATTTCATCCCTTAATTATTTCTTCTTTATAGTCTGCACTTCTGTCTCATGCTACTATCCCTGCTCTTCAGGCAACTGAGGAGAAAACAATGGGTGTCAAAAGACTATATTTATTTTGATCCCCATAATTCTCAAGATTCCAACTCCTTAGTCTACATCTCTCTGCAGCTTGTTGGGGGAGAAACAAAGAGAGAGTCATTAATCAACCAACCAACCAACCATCATTTACTATGTGTCTACTATGAACTTACTTCCAATCAAATCACTGTGTTTGTAAAAGAGCAAAATAAAATGGAAGGAGGGGAAGATCTATATAATAGGGATTTCACTGGCCTGGGAAACAAGAAACATGGATTCTAACATCAGATCTTATTTTCTCTAATACTGCAACATTGCATAAGCCAATTATATTCTCTAGGACTTGTTTTTTTCTCACCTGTAAACTTAAGGGACTAATTTAAATGACTTCTTTGAATTTTAACATGATGATTCTATACATTCTCTTCTTATTTCTATGTCCTATTAATTTCCAATATTGCATTCCCCTTTTTCTCAGCTCTCTAGTGCCTCTTCCTCTGTATTCATTTATATACTGTCCATCTACTGGTTAACTACTACCTATAGGGGAAAAAATTATGGCATACCTTCTGTCAACTAATTATATACTCTGAGACCAAAAATATTTCATAGCCCAATATATCATCATTTGGAAATGCCCGACAGTTGAAATCAAAGATGTTATGATGTTATATAATTCAAAGTCTCTCTTTTTAGATGTCCCTTCCACTAGCATTCCTATGAAGAGGGAATACTAGAAGAAACTCATTGGAAGAGAATTTGTCTTGCTCTACCCAATTACATTTATTTGCAGAACAAGACTGGAATTTAGATGCATCTTGCCATTTTATCATCCTAGGAGTTTTCTGATTGGGCATGGTTGTTAAGAAGGCATATATCACAAAGAGCTTCTGAGGAACCATTGAGTTGAATTATCTAAATAATAATCATATATTATATGGCTGTTGTACTGGACTATATAAATTGAATGAGAAAAACTTATTCTCTGTCCTTTGGGAGCTTATAATCTACTATAATAGTCTGACACAAAGTAGACTTCTTAAGTTCACTTTTTCTAGAACTCATGGTATTCTAAATTTATTTAGGTGCAATTTCTTTGGTATTGAATGAGAAGGGACTAATGGGTAAATGGTTAGGGTTAGGGTTAAACTCACAACTTTCATGTTGTTTCTCCCCAATATGAATGCTTTGATATTTCTTAAGGTATGACTTTTATTGAAAGTCTGTGAAATTCATTACATCCATAAGGTTTCTTTCCACTAGAAAGAAATTTTCTGTTCTTGAAAACTTGAGCTGGGGGTGGTGGAGCCAAGATGGCGATAAGAATGGATTGTGTCTTAGGCGCTCTCTCATAAAACTCAGAAGCTAAGGACTCTAACTAAACTTTCGAGAGACAGAACCCACAGAGGGACCCAGGGAGGCAGTTCTTCTATTCAAGGTAACCTGGAAAAGAGCAGAAAGGCTCTGCTCCCCGGGGTTGGAGGGGCTGTCCACCAGAGGGTGGCCCGCCAGAGCCAAAGAACTTCAGCCTCCCAGAGGCAGCCCCAGGGTGCTGGGAGCCTCAGCTCACAGCAGTGGGGGAGTCTCCTGAGCTACACCCCAGGGAGCACCAGGCACAAATTGGGGGAACAGCAGGGGCCCTGCCAGACTGAGCACGTGAAACCCAGCCCTCAGGGCACACAGAGAGCAGCATGGCCACTGAAGCCCAGATCCAGGAACAGAAGCAGGCAGAGCCAGTAAGCAGGAGCCCCCAGGGCATGAGCCCATTGGACCTAGGGAGGGGAGTGAAGAGAGAGACTGCCAAGCTCTGTCCTCTGCCTCTGGAATAGGACTCTGGGGCTCTGACCACATTCAGATCCTGATCCCAGTCTAGGCCCCCCCATAGAACAGCAGGGCCCTCCCCCACCTCAGCCCCGTAGCAGAGGGGGGCACTTATGGTCATTCACAGACCAGGAGGGAGGACAGAGCCTCACACACTGAGACCCTTGTGGGAGTGTCCCAAAAGCTCAGGAAGCACCCCAAAATCAGGCCCAGGCTGGGAAAATGAGCAAGCAGAGAAATAAGAGGAAGACCATTGAGAAATATTTTGCATATGAGCCCAAGAAGGATCAAACCACTCAGTCTGAAGATGAGGAAGCACAAGCTCCTGCATCTAAAGACTCCAAGAAAAACAGAAATTGGGCTCAGGCTATGACAGAGCTCAAAAAAGACTTTGAAAATCAAATGAGGGAGTTGGAAGAAAAACTGGGAAAAGAAAGGGAAGAGATGCAGGAAAAACATGAAAATGAAGTCAGCAGCTTAGTCAAGGAAATCCAAAAGAAAAATGCTGAAGAAAATAGCATGCTAAAAACCAGCTTAGGTCAAATGGATAAAACAATTCAAAAACTTATTGAGAAGAATGCTTTAAAAAGCAAAATGGGCCCGATGGAAAAAGAGATAAGAAAACTCTCTGAGGAGAACAAATCCTTCAGACAAAGAATAGAACTCAGGGAGATTGATGAATTTATGAGAAACAAGGATTCATTACTTCAAAACCAAAAAAATGAAAAATTAGAAGAAAATGTGAAACATTTCATTGAAAAAACAACTGATATGGAAAACAGACTTAGAAAAGATAATTTTAAAATTATTGGAATACCTGAAGGTCATGATCAGGAAAAAAGCCTTGACATCATTTTCAGAGAATTACTACAGGAAAATTGCCCTGATATTCTAGAAGCAGAGGGCAAAATAGAAATGGAGAGAATCCACCGATCCCCCCGAGAAAGAGATCCCAAAAAACCAACCCCAGGAATATTATAGCCAAGTTCCAGAACTCCCAAGTCCAAGAGAAAATATTACAAGCAGTCAGAAGGACACAGTTCAAATATTGTGGAGCTGCTGTCAGGATCACACAGGACTTAGCAGCAACTACATTAAAAGCTTGTAGGGCTTGGAATATAATATACCAGAAGGCAAAAGAGCTTAGAATGCAGCCAAGAATCAACTACCCAGCAAAAATTAATGTTCTCTTCCAGGGAAGAAGATGGATTTTCAATGAACCAGGGGAATTTCAAATGTTCCTGTTGGAATGGCCAGAGCTGAACAGAAGGTTTGATCTTCAGATACAGGACTCAGGTGAAGCATGGAGATTGGAGGAGAAGGGGAAAATATGAGGGACTTGATGATGAACTGCATGTATTCCTGCATAGAAAAATGACACTGGTAATACTCATATGAACCTTCTCAGTTAATAGAGCAGGTAGAGGGAGCTTTTATAGTTGAAGCACAGGAAAAAGCTGAATTTGAAGATAAAATATGGTGTAAAAATGGAGTCAATAGAAAAAAGGGAAATGTAATGGGAGAAAGAAAAAGGAGAGGGGGACTAGGCCAAGATATTTCACATAATAAGATTTTTCTTTATTACAATGAGCTATTGCAATGATATGGAAGGGGGGAAGGCAGGGGGAAATGAGGGAATCTTCACTCTCATCAGAGATGGCTAGGAGAGGAAACAGCATATATACTCAATAGCATCTGGAGTAAGAAGGGGGGGACGGGGGGGGTAATGTGAGTGGTGGAGGAGAGGATGGACCATGGGGGGAGAGTGCTCAGATATAACACATTTTTTTACTTCTTTCAAGGGGCTGGGATTGGAAGGCCTGTCCGGGACCATGGGGCCAGGTGGAGCCTAAGGGGTGGTATGGGGGCTCAGGGTCTCTTGGCCCCAGAGCCGGGGATCTGTCTGCTGCGCCACTCAGTGACCCTACAGCAGAGTCAGAGTGAAAGGAGAGAGAAAATCTAGTACATGGTAGTGGAGAAATATAAAAGGAGGGAGTTGCGATCAGCAATGGCAACGGTGGAAAAATATGGAAGTAACTTTTGTGATGGACTTATCATAAAGAATGTGATCCACCCATGACAGAGTTGTTGGTGTTGGAACAAAGACTCAAGCACATTTTTTATTATTATTTTTTTGGGGGTGCAGGGCAAATGGGGCTGGGTGGCCTGCCTTGGACCGCATAACAGGGTGATCATTGGGTGTCTGAGGCCAGATTTGGACCTAGGTGCTCCTGGCTCAAGGACCAGTGCTCTGTCCACCATCCAACCACCCCTACTATTATTACTATTTTATTTTATTTGGGTTTTTTTTTTTTTTTTTTTGTTTTTGCTGGGCAGTGGGGTTCAGGTGGCTTGCATGTCACACAGCTGGGTGATTGTTGGGCGTACAGGGCCGGATGTGGGCTTGGGTGCTCATGGCTCCAGGGCTGGTGCTCCATCCATTGAGCCACCTGGCCATACTTACAATTATTACTAAAATTTTTTAAATTTTATTTTTTTTCTCTCCCCTTTATCTTTTAAGTGAGTCTATATTTATGGGGGGAAGGGATATTTTATTTACTCTTAAACAAGAATATTTTATTAATGTATAAAAACATTTGTACAAAATGAGAATAAATATTAAATTAAAAAAAAACTTGAGCTGGAGTTGAAAGCTTTTCAACACTCTTTACATACCTAAGGTTTTTCTCTACTATGGATTTTTTCATGTAGGATAAGAATTGAACTCTGACTAAGGAGCTCCCATATTTATTACATTCATAAATGACTTTTCTCTAGTATGAATTTTCTGGTATTCACTAAAGACTGGTTTTCTACCAAAGCATTCCCACATTCATTGCAATTAAATAATATCTTTCCAGAATAAACTCTCTGATGTCTAAGAAGTCCTGAATACTGACTGCAATTTTTTTTCACATTCATTAGATTTCTCTCCAGTATGACTTTTCTGATGTCAGCATCAGTTAAACCTATGAAGTGTGTCCTAGTTTTCACATAACATTAAAATTAAAAGGTTTCTAACCAGTATGAATTTTGTAATTTTCCAAATGGCTTAACTACTGCTAAATATTTCCCCACATCCCTTAGATTTTCCTCCAGCATTACTGCTGAATAAACAGTGAACTAAATAGAGGCTTTACTGAATTTGTCATACATAAAGAATTCATGCTGTAAGAACTTCTTTGAATGTATTCAGCATCATAAAAAAATCATTCTGCAGAAAATTTTATGCTGAATACATTTAAAGATTTCTTTGCAGTATGAATTATCTTATGTTGGGTAAGATGTGAACCATGATTGAAGGCTTTTTAACATTCATTACATTCAAAAGTTTTCTCCCCTGAAATCTGATACCAAAAGTTTTTCCATATTTATTCCTCTCATGGCACTTTTTTGAATATAAACTTTTTGTTAGTGAGCAATGTTGAACAAATTTCTGACTATAAGAATCAAAATTATGAACTTTTTTCTCATGGAAAAAGTGAAATTGTTTTGTGCTCTATAACAGACCTATGAAAATCATATTATTTATATTATCTTTATTCTCTGGTTGTCCTCCTGTAGAGGACAACTTCCATATCCTGAAAAGTTGTCTGCTGTGAAATGGAGTGGTTATATTTCTCTACTCTGAGGTTTCTTATCTGGCTTTCCAAAATGCTCACAGTCTTTTCCAAATTCTGGGTCCTAAGGATCTTAGCCTGAAGGTCTTTTTGATACCTTTCCATATAATTTCTTAATTAATTTCTTGCATTTTGACAGGCTAAACCAGATTGAGGGTAACTCAGGGGTCTCAAATCATCAGTGAAAGCCCAAGCAGATAAAGTCTCCCCTGGAAGAATGGTTAGATGAGAATAACTTATTCTAGTGGCCATGAAGACAGATGAAGCAGGAATTGTGGAGCACTTAAAAGTTCGTTAGACATCGAAGACACCAAGGTCATCCAATGTATCTTGAGCCATGACTATTTTTCTTGACTTTTGTCTTGCCAGTGGACTGTGATAACTCTGGAGGAGAGTGTAAGTCAATGACTTTGTGGAATTCTCCCTCACTTAAATCCAATTTATGCACAAAATAAAAGTTACCATCCATAATACCATTTTACCACTTTTACCTATCTCAAAGTCTTGTGGTGACAGGCAAGTGATGAAGCAACAGGGTCATCTTCTCACTGGAATCAGCAATGGGATTCAGCAGTCTTTTAAGGATCACACATCAAACCTCCTGTTGTGAGCAAGGGGCTAGAAAAGGTGCCCTAAAAATTGTCTGCTTACCCAATCCTGGCCTAATTACTGAGGCAGATAGCAATCTCACTCAGCTGATGAAATACAAAAATAAATGTATAAAACCTTTTGCAAAGATGACTCCATCATCACATGGAATATGTGAACACTTAGAATCCAGTAGACCTCAAGGATGAATAGCTCTTATTGCAAGAAAACAGCAGGTATAAGATTGAAATGACTGACAAATGGATAATTTATTGTATTTGGAGCTGGTTAGATGTTTTTTCTGGAGTGACTATAGTGAAGGGGAGCCCTGTGAAGCTTGGGTAAGTTTTGCAATCACAATTAATCTAATCAAAAGCTTGTATGCTGGCCAAAAGGAATGGACAGGCTTGTGACAATGTGATTGCCACTTGGAGAAAAATGTCATGTCACCATCATCAGTAGCTACGCTCGTATCATGACAAACTCTGATGATATCAAAGAAAAAAAATTTATGAAGTCCTGGAGACCCTTATCATTAATGTGTAAAAAGAAGACAAACTTATAATTCCAGGTGACTTAATACTAGAGTAGCATCAGACTACCCTACATGGCAGTGAGTCCTCGGAAGGAATGAAGTTGGAAACAGCAACAGCAACGGTCACTTACTACTGGAGACTTGTGCAACCTATGATCACTGACATTATCTTCTATTCACCTAAATGCAATAAAACTTCATGGATGCATCCACACAGCAAACATTGACATTTGATCGACTCTGTGAATGTAAAGACAAGAGACAGACAAGATATGAGTGATGAAGGTAATGTGTGGCACAGAGTATACTGAATTGATCATACACTTATCCTCTCCTAAATATGCTCATTTTGGAAGCAGCAGCCCTAAGAATTAATGTCAGTATAGTGCTTTTTGTGTAATAACAGTTTGTGGCTAACTTGGAGGGAAAACTGAGTCCACATGGAGTTGGTAACAGTGGAACAGGAAAGGAGTGGGCAACTTTCAGAGATTTGGTGTTCAGCACTGCGTTTGTTCATATAGGTCAGAATACTCACAAAGACTGGTTTGAAAACAATGATGGGGAAATTTAGAATTTGCTAAAGGAAAAACAAGACATTCATGGGGCCTACCAGCATGACAGTTAATCCTAAGAAGGCAGCATTTAATTACATTAAAAGTAAGATACAATAGAAATTTAGAGAGATACAGGTTTCTTGGCACAGCAAGGAGGCAGATGAAATTCAGTCTTATGCTGATAATAAGAATCCAAACCACTTTTATAATGCCCTTCAGGGCATCTATGGGTCAAAGACTTATGGGGCATCTCAACTAGTGGTAATAGAGTCACATGGATTAGTGATGGGGACATAATCCTGGAGAGAGGGGCTGAACACTTCCATAGTATTCTTAACAGACGATCATCATTCAATGCTAAAGCCACCGGCCATTTATCTCAAATTGAAGTCTACCCCTCTCTAGCTGAAATTCCAACTGAACAAGAAGTTTTGAATGCCATTAGGTTCCTTTTATGTGGCAAAGCATCTGATATTGATTCTATTCCAGTTGAGATTTACTGGGTGTGGGGTCCATTGCTCATACAAAAGCTGACTGAAATTTTCCAGGTAATATGGCATGATGAGGAGGTTATCCCCCAAGAGTACAAGGACATTTCTATTGTTCATCTCTATTAAGTAAAGGTAATAGATTGTTCTGTGACAATCACAAAAGTGTTTCTCTCTTAGTCATTGCCAGCAAGATTCTTGTCAGAGTCTTCTTTAGTAGGCTGATCTTTCACCTGGAAGATGATCATCTATCCAAGAGCCAGTGCGGCTTCAGAAGGAGTTGAGGAACAGTCAAAATGATGTCTGCTGCCTGACAACTTCAGGAAAAATGCCAGGAGCAAAACAGAGGTCTTTATACAACATTTGTAGATCTGATCAAGCCCTTTGACACTGTCAGTTGTGAGGTTTTATGTAAAATTATATCAAAATTTGGTTGCTTGGAGAAATTTATCACTATTGTATGTTAGTTTCATTACTGCATGTTTGCCTGTGTTCTAGATAGCAGACAATGCTCTTGTGATTTCCCTGATGGAGTGAAACAAGACTGTGTGACTGCTCCCTTTTTTTTTCCAGGACATTGTTTGTAATTTTTAGAAATTAGAAAAAAGACAGCATACAAATGTAATCTGAACTTTTTCATTTAAAACAAGGCACTCAAGTACAATTACTACACTGGCATTCCTTTAGAAGTTCAAACTCAGAACTGTTTCCCAGGGATTTTTAGTGGCAGTAATAATACTAAAAGGTTAACAGATTCCTGAGTTAGGTGTAGGATAAAACTTGCTCAACTTTAGAATGAAACTGAAATAAAAATACCTATGTTAAATCCAAAATCAAATTATGGTTCAATAATATACATAATAATAATCTTAATATCCACAGAAAACATCTTTTGTTTTCCAAGCATATCATCTAGCCAGTTTTGCTCCCTGTTTTTTATCAAGATATTTACAGTCACAATGTCAAACCCTTAAATGAGGGTGAACATAGCATCAAGATCAGCTAGCCCACTGATGTTAAATTCTTCAATTTGACATGGCTATATGCTGAGACTAAAGTGGAGGGAGTGTTGGTGCACGATGCTTTTCTTTGCAGATGATTGTGCAGCCACTGATTCACTGCAGCCACTGAAGCTAAGATTTAATAAAGTTTTGATCAATTCTCTACTGCTTGTGCTAATTTTGACCTAACAATGAAGAAAATTTAAGTGCTCCATCAGTCAGCACTATACTATTCAAATGTGATTTCAGCAAATGGAGTCCTGAATACTGTGGATAAATTCACTTCCCTTGGTAATATACTTTCCGTGAAGTGCTTGTTGATAATGAGATTGACTCCCATATTGCCAGAGCTTGCTCAGCATTTGGAAGACCCCCAAAGGAAAGTGTGGGAGAGAAGAGGTATTTGACTACCAAACAGAAGGTCTTACAGAGCGTTGTGCTGATTGATCTCTGTGTTATATGAATGTGAAACCTGGACAGTCTATCAGTGCCATGCCAGGAAACTAAATCACTTCCATTTGCATTGTCTGATTCTGAAGTTCACCTGGCATGAGAAGATACCAGGCATTGAGGTCCTTTCTTGAATTAAACTGTCAAGCATTCATACTCTATTACAGAGAGCGCAACTCCTATTAGCTGGCTTCATTGTTTGAATGCCAAACTTACACTTGACAAAAGACTTTTTTTTATAGAACTCTTTTATAGAGAACTTTTTAGAAGACACTCTGGAGGTCTCTCAAGTAAGAAATGGGAGACAATGGCACAGGACTGCCCAGTGTAATGTCCCCTTACCATAAAAAGGTTTGTGCTCTAAAAGCAAAGCAGAACTGAAATAGTTCAAAAGAAATGTGAGATGTGTAAATTTAGAGAATCCACCCCAGATGTTCACATAACATGACCTATGGTTGAACATTCCAGGCTTGTATTAATTTGATCTACCACAGATTGACACCCTGTAATTTGACTGTAACATAGTGGAGTTGTTTTGATTCTCTTTAAGGAAGAAAGGACAACAACAAATCATTCTATTAAATTCATGATGCACATGGATGCCTTTTTACAATATAAAATTTGTCAATGAATTCTCTGTCTGTACTTATCAGTTTCCTTAACAAGTTGCCTCTCTTCTCATTAGTATGATTTCTGTTTGTTTTCAGAATATTATAACTGACAGTTTCCCTTCTTTCCTGGGCTAATTTTTTTTACCCGAAAAATATTAGACCATGGGATTCTAGCTATCCTTTATAAGAATCTGCTTAAATGTCGTCCTAATCTCAAAGGTGCATCTCAGAAGACATCTGATGTTTGTGGACCTATAAATTGGTCCTATAATACTTGCTTTGAGCACAGGAACCTGGGCATTTTCTACTGGAGTCTGAAGGGAGATGGCAGTAAAATTGCTGTGGCAGTTTGACCTGCATGACATCTCTTGTCTTTCTTTCAAGATGCCTAATTATTTCAACTAGTCTGGCTTCCCAAGAATAATGTAAGGAAGTGCTTCCTAATAATGAGAGTTGTTCATAGAATGGTTTGTCTTGAGAAAGTAATAAAACTCCCAGAGATCTTAACGATTGCTATGTATCTAACATACAGTTGAAGAATTCTTTTTCAGATAAAATTTTGGTTTGCACAATCTTAATATCCCTTTCAAAACTGAAATCCTATGGTTATATAATTTACTACCTGCAGAAGTTTTTGGTGGTTGGGAATTATTTTCCTTATATTAGGGTGAAACTATGCCTTTGCCTGTGAAACCATGACTTCTAGTTCTGCTTCTTAGGACTCAATCAATACTCCTTCAAATATTTGAAGACAACTGTTATCCCTTTCAACTCTCTAATCCAAACTAAAGCAGTCAAATTCCTTCAATTGATCCTTGGTTTACATAGTCTTTCCCTTACCTGGTCATCATCACCTGGTCGTGTTGATTTTCCCCTTTTCTAACAAACAAATACTATTGGTTATAGAGAATGTTTCTCTTGGAGGGAGAGAAGGCAGGTGAAAGATAGTTGTTATAACTTTGATGATGAATGAAAAAGAAGATATCAATAAAAACTTATTTTTAAGAAGAATAGGCATTAATTCTTGTCTACCACCATAGTTCTGGGCTCCCTGGGCTGATATCTTTCTAGTCTATGCTTAGAAGGGAAATGATATGATCAATATTAGAAAAAGATGAATGAACAGCAAAGAACTATTCAACCAAAACCTGATTATAAAGAATTACTGCAATGAGAGGAAAGTGGGAAGCTGAGTCATTTTGTAAGACAAATCAGAACTATAATGATGAAATAATTATAACATCCTGTAAGAAGATGAATTATAATTTTAAATGTTATAAAGCACATGCTATGTGTAAAGCACAACCTCAATGCTGCTGAAATTACAAGATTTAGGTATAAAAGTTAATGATTTTATGAAATTTTTGAGTCTAAAGAAGGAAAATTACAACATACAGACATAACACTAAAAAACATGACAAATACAATATTTGAAAGATACATTAGTAGAATAAAAGGCTACTGAAAGTATGAGCCATAAAAGGATCTATGGACCTTAATAAAAACATCAGTGGATTCCTGACTTCCCTCTCAATTCTCCTAATTCTTCCAGATGTAAACCTTGTAGTCGCTTCAATATTTCCATTTCTTTTGAACATATATCCATCATCTCCTTTAGCCATTAAAAATTCTTTAGTCAGGAACAATCACTTCTTCCTTACTATTTTTGCACCTCTTATATACTATTCTTATTGGAGGCAATGAAAAATCATGCTACTATAATTTTAAGATGTGGAACTTAAAGAAAGGGGACAGGTCTCAAAGTAATAATACTTTCCACTCTTTAGTTTCAGATTTGTTATAACAGTTATAAATTTTAAATCCTAACCTGTAAGGAGTGTGATTTGAAGTGCCTTTAAACTGTCTTTTACAGAAAGATTATTTTAAAGTTATATGATAATATGGTGATATATATGTAACAAAGATGCTCATTACTGTTTAAAAGCTTCATCAATACTGTATTGAAACAGCAACAAACTTGATTTTACCTGGGATCCATATACTATCACATGGAGCCAAAAGTCAGTTATATTTAAATTTTATAGTCAGGATAGGAGTTAACTAAGAGTTTTTTAATGGGCTCATCATTTTTATGAGTTAACACCTTCATTATCAGAAGATCTGACAATAAGTCTATACTATAGTTTTAGTTTATAAAAAAATAATCTAGTCAGTTCCCAAGAGTCATCACAGTGTACGCAATAAAGCTAAGGCACTTCACACACAGGAAACCCTCCTCAGATCATTTCTCTTATTTATTTGTGTTCTTATTAAAGCTGTATGTAATATGATTTGTAAGCTGATAGCAAACAGTAAGTTGCTAAAAGCTGGCATAGTGATGGAAAGAAGTAAACATTAATAACTGTAAAGTAGAGAGAAAAACAAATGAAATAAAGAAGAGTAACATTCAGAATTAGTGTAAGAATATAGAAATAGTCTTACCTCTATAAGAAATTAGTCTATGACAGCACAAAATACAAGACCTCTATAAGAAATTAGTCTATGACAGCACAAAATACAATGAGAGCGATTTCTAATGACACCAATTTGTTAAGAAAAGGTTAAATGTACAATATTCCTTTTACCAAGATTGGGAGTATATGATACATTTTTGAAAGTTAAAATGAAAGTTTTAATATTTAAATGAGAGGAGTTCAGTTATTGGGAAAATTCAGTTATGTGGAATAACCTAACTTCCTCAATAAAGCTGGATGAACAGACAGGTTCCTTCCTACTCTTTTATTGTGTTCATTATCTTTCATGTAATAAACTGACTTCTTTGGGTGGTTACCCTTGAAATTATTGTAGCATTTTAGACTGTTCTATACCTACTTAGGTAGGTGTTGAGTCCCTTTTGGTTCTAAAATCTATTCTCTGTCTTTTGCTTGGAAGTGTCATTTTCAGATCTCTACATTTCAGTCATGTTCTAATGAACAAAACACACAGTAAAATAAATCTGATAACATTAAAAAAAGCTTTTATCTGCTTTTGGTATGTTTGTGAATATCCTCTTACAAAATAATATGCTTTCTTTTCTTTTACTATTTCATGTTTTAAGATTTTTATCTCCTTGTGGAAAGGCAGTACTGTATAATAGCAGAAACATTATACTTGGAATCACAATACTTGAGATCAATGCTACCTCTAATATTTATTGACTGTGTGACCCAAGGTAAATCTATTTAATTCTTGTTTCTCAATGTGTACATTGGGAGTAATACCTTCATTACTTATCTAATAGGGTTGTTATGTTGAATGCCCAGATTTAGAACTCTAAAGTAGTATCATCATCCCTTTTATATAATCTCATCTTTTTTGATAGGATTCAGATAGAAATGATTGGAGGACAATCACTATTCTGTTTTCTTTATATTTAATATTCTGCAAGTTATTGAATATGTGCATAAAATGACTGCTCTTTTTACGTGAATAAGAATATTGAGATGCTCACCTTTTTAAAGATTAATTAAAAGACACACTCAAGGGGTGGTTAGGTGGCTCACTGGATAGAGCACTGACCCTGGAGTCAGGAGGACCTTAATGATTACCTAGCTGTGTGGCTTTGGGCAAGCCACTTAGCCCCATTGCCATACAAAAACCTAAAAAAAAAAGTTGCCATATTTTTTCAAACTGATAGCGTCATGAAAATAAGATGGCACAGTCAGATGAGAAAAATAAAATAAAAACAAATATGGTTTGGGACTTAAAATACTGTGTATCAAATTCTAGAGAGTTTTTAGGAAAAAGAAGAGAGATATTTGGAAACACATTCTCTCTGGCCCGATGGGCTTGGCAACTGAATCTTTTATAGGAGGGATTGTAAAGGAATACTATAAAAGCTAATTGAGAACAAATTCAGATATTGGAAAAGAAGATTTTGGATACGTATGTGAAACACTCAGACATCTCAAAATGCCTGTGTCAAGTTTAGGCGAATCTGGGATGTTTTTCTGGGTCAGTAAGAGAATGGACAGAATGAATGAACTCCCGTAGGATCCATGAGCTGATTATAGAAGTAATCTTTTTTTCCAATACATCAAGAATAAAGACCATTTCCCTCAGATCTCACATAGCAACAAGTTGCCAATCATGCTCAATTCCCTTTTTCCTCAATACATTCTCATACTTCTTTCACCACCACGCGGCTCAGCCTTTGACTGTGGCGGAAGTCAAAGAATTGGTTACTTGGTGCTAAGTTTGTAGCCATTCTGGGTAGTCTTTTGGGTTTGTTTGTTTGCTTTTATAGTTTTTGCAAGGCAACGGGGTGAAGTGTCTTGCCCCAAGGCCACACAGCGAAGTCATTATGAAGTGTCTGAGGCCGGATTTGAACCCAGGGACTCCTGCCTCCAGGGCCGGTGCTCCATCACTGCGCCACCTAGCGGCCCGTCAGGGGAAGCGCCCCGGCTCTTGGTTTGCTGCCATCACTTCCAGGCTCCCCCACCTATCACAGAGCCGCCCGTTGTTCCTACGTTCTTCTCTTGCAATACGCCGTGAGGGCACTGCCAGCTGACAGCCACTCGTATCTGCTCCCATCTTCTCCAACGATGCCTGGCAGCAGCAAACGGGCGCTTTTAGAGTCTGCTCTTCTTTCCCCCGCAGATACAGGTCTTATTCGGAAAAACGAAGGGCAAGATCTTGTCCAGGGGCGCGGAGAGTCCGGCTTGGAGGCAAGATGAGAATTCAGATCATCCAACCCGAGAGACCCATCTTTTTCCGCTCTGGTGTCCAAAACAGTGAAACCTGCCCTTTGACCCCGGAAGCACTCCTCGACCTTTCCGGCCCCCCCCCTCCATCCACTTCCTCTAGCGCTCCGGAGGGCGAATACAAACTGGAGGCGGAGCAACGGGCAAGAACGCTGAATCCGGGAAGGTAAGCGCCTGCCACGCCCTCCCGGGGAGCGCGCACGCGCCGTGGGAGGCCGCAGCCCTGGACAGGAAGTGAGCCCCGCCCCGCCCCCACGCGGCCCTCTAGGAAGGCGGGAGGACCTGGCGTCTCGGTGGTTGCTCCCGGTGGCGGGGCTCCCGGGGAAGGGAACCAGGGCAATCACACGACATCTGCTCTTATGGCGTGAAGGTTTCCACATCGCGGAGCCCTACGTGGCTCAGTGGAAGGAATACCGGCCCCAGGGTCGGCAGGACCGGAGTTCAAGTCCAGCCTCGCCCCGCTTCCCTCGCACACATCACTTTACATCCCACACTTCTGAGTCCCAAGACGACTTTGTGAGGTGAAGGCTTATTATTGCCATTTTATGGATCAGGTTTAGAAAAGTTGACTCTTCAAGGATGTGATCCGTCTTTAATGAGAGGATTTAGACTTCTTCTTTTCCACTCTTGGGCTTCTTACTCACCCGAACCACCCACCCCCAGGTATTATTTATTTAGGTTTTGGCTTCAAAGTTCCCTCCAAAGAGAAACTACAAAGATATTCTGTAGGACATGTAGTAACAAGGATTTATTGAAATAATTACTTAAATGAGAACTACTGTTATTCTCTCTTGGGATAATTTAACCTCATTAGAACTTAAAGTAGTTTGTAGAAGAGTAGAATAGACATTATTACACTTCATCTGAGGACTGCACTATTCCTCTCAAAGTCTATGTCTTCTTGGTCTTTCGGTCTCCTTCTCTTGTCATTTTTTCTGGTGTAAAAATTTCCCTTGCCACTAGTTACTTCCATCTGAGAGATCCAGAACCTCCAAATCTCTCCAAGTTCGATGGAAACCTCTAAGCTTAGGCACACATCTCTTAAGATTGGTATTCAGTCATACAGGATCAGGCAAACTGTCACAACCACAGAAGAAAAATCCCAGGACCCAGACTCAAGTTCACCTAAGAAGGGCCTATGCTGTAGCTGCAATGCCATTTCTGCTGGAGTGTCGAAAAGACTAGTCTGTTCCCTCAACCCTGTCCCATTCATGGGAGAGCTCCTTGTCACATGGAGAGACTGAGGAAGTAAAGGGCCAAGGACAAAATCACTTCCTTTTAAAAGGTCTACTGAATTGTCATAGAAATCAACTGATGACCTAGTTGATGCTATTAATCTTGATTTTCTTAGGCTGAAAATGAAATAATAAAAAGTTTGTATGTGAAGTTTTATTCTCTAAGATCTTATCAAAAAAACCTATAGATGGAAGATATCATTAAATATATATACAAAGAGCTTAAAGAGGGGAAAGCATTTATAGAAATCACACAGAGTCATAAAGTTTTGGCAACTATTAATCAGGTAACAGTATATAAAGATGTAATTGATGATGATTCTCTAACCCATTCATAAGATCTGTCCCATGTCAGAACTGATAAAGATCCAATCAGCAGCTATATTAATCTCCTTTCTGACTTGATATTTTATGTTATCAATTATAGACATAAAGCATTGGGATTTCTCCCTTTCCAAAATATCATAAGTAAAAGAATTTATGTCCCTATAGAGATAATCAGATCAGTTTCTTGCCTTCTCAGGATGATCTTTGTCTATTGATACAAATGGTGAAAGTCAAACTTACAGATGCTATTAGAGGGGGACCAGACTGTTTCACACAAAGCCTATGTTAAGATTTATAGCTAGAAAGACACTGACCTTGAGGAGGACAGAGACTTACAAACCCCAATTAGAGTCTGAGAAACCAATTTTTGATCAGAAATTTAATATTAAAAAATTAAGCATTTACAATACACACTGCTGCCAATCATGCTTAACAATGTACAGAGACATTTTAATAACTAGTTTATTAAATGTGCACAGACCCAATAGTAAACAAAATCTAGTGTATCCTCAGTGATCATTTTAGCAACTGCTAAATATATGTATGTGTGGGTGTGTGACACCCACACAAACACACACACACACACACACACACACACACACACACACAAAAATAGATCTTATATAGTCTGGAGGGATACAATGACATTTTTTCCAAAAGCAGAAGGTAAAGATTTACAGAGAACAGATACGAGGAGGAGAATATCTACATCAGGTAAAATTATGAAGTACTTAATAAATAATTATAGAATTGGGTTAACAAACTAACACCAGAACTACATCTAGCTATTTGACATGCTCATCTTAAGTAAATGGGGGGAGGGTAATAAAGTTGAGTCAGAAATTCTATCCCTAGAGATGAAGTTGGAAGTCATCTAAATTCTGTAGCCCCAGGCTCCTTATGTGACTTGATTTCTTTTTTTTGGGGGGGGGTTGTTTTTTGTGAGGCAATGGCCTTAAGTGACTTGCCCAAGGTCACACAGCTAGTAAATATTTGAACTTGTCTTCCTGACTCCAGGGCTCCTGCTTTATACACTGAACCATCTAGCTCCCTTTCCCCCACCCCACCCCAAACCCCTTGGTTTGGCTTGATTTCTTAAGGAAGGACTTAGACATAAATTCAATACAAAAAAACTCTTAAGATATTGTCTCTTCCTGACCAAGCAAATACTCAGTCATTAAGCTCTTTTACATACATATGGTTAGCAGAACCAGGGAGGGAAGTTTTGTGCATGCCTAATTCAAACTCCAATTATACTAATAAGTGCCAGAAATAGGATTCAAACCCAGGTCTTTACAACAACTATGACTCCAGAGCTCTTCCTCATATCCCACACTGTTTCTCTGGTGAGAAAAGGTCAGAGAAGAGGGAGGAGGGGAAGGATAAATATGTCGAATTGTTTTTAAACAAAGGTGAAATTGTTCCCTTTTCCATTCTTCTGGAGAAGTAGTATGACCCCTGAACCTTTGGCCACAGAAATCTTTTCCAACATTGTCTATAATATTTAAAGATTTTTTTTACTTGTATATAAAAGGCATCCATAACATTTGTTTGAAAAAGAAAAAAAAAGGATACTTCCTTTTGTCAAAGATGTAATGGATTTAAAAATCTAAAATAAGCCATGAATATTTGGATTTTGCCAATGAACAGGATGGGTATTTTGTCTGTTTCTGTTTTGCTGGAGTATATGTAGTTTTGTGAGATTGTATTGTTGTTTAATGGTAGAAGATTTTGAGAGAGGAGGCAGTAAGCATTTATGTTTACTATAGGTCAGTCACTCTGCTAAATGTTTTCCAAATATTATCTTGTCTGACTTTTACAACAACTCTGGTGGTAAATACTATTATTATTTCTTCAACTGTAAAATGGAAATAATAATAGTGCCACCTAGCTGAAATTAAAATAAAAGCATTTTTATAGAAAGTGGTAAAAGAAAGAGGCATGAAGGACTGTTGGGAAGGGTGGAGAGATGACAGGTGGATGTTCTATATATGGAGCAGCAAGAAAGACAATTTGACTGGACCACAGATTACCTAAAAGAGAGTAATGTGTGATAGGACTGGAAAAGTTGGATAGAGTCAGGTTGTTAAATCATCTGTAGACTTAAGAAAGTGAGATACAAAATGTTAATAATTCAAATTAAACTTAAAAGTGTGTAGTATATATTTTTTTTTCTCGGGGGGGGGGGAAACAACACTACCACTAGATTCTCTCCAAACCACTTCTCCCCATAAAAAACAACATATTTTAAAACACATACCAACACCACTGGTATTATTCTGCTGCCACCTCACTCCTTTGCTGAGATGGAAATCTACAGATCTGGTACATTGTGTTTATTTTCAGACTTTCTAATGCATTGATCAGTTTTGCTGATTGTTTTTCCTTTAAAAAATTGCATTTGCTAAATAGCATGAGTCTCTCTCTGGAAGGAAAGGGAGTGATACCAGAAGCAATTAATTTTGATGATGTAGAGAAGTTTTTAAAAAACATGAAATAATTAAGACCTCTGAGCCAACTATAATTTCAGAGAATTTATGATGAAACAAACAACTTATCTACTGACAAAATGGGTGATAGATTCAAGGTACAGGATGAGACATAGTTTTTTTGGTCAAGGAAAACATGTGGATTTGCTTGACTATGAGCTTGAAACAAGAACTGTATTTTACTTATTATGAGGAGAGGTGGTTTGGAGAGAATCTAGTGGTAGTGTTGTTCCCTCCCCACCCCAAAAAAGGAGTTAAAAAAGGATCATTGAATCACTTTCTTAAATGCATGAAAGAACAGAAGGAAGTTCAGAAGAAATTACAATGGATTAACTTTAATATACAGATTTTGAAAAGCAAGCTATATGTAATAGAAATTTGAAGTTACACATGTAATTGTTTTTCTGATATATATTTATATATATATATATGAATTATTTTGTGTGTTCACTGAATTCCAAATTTAAAAAAATAAAGTGGCATTGGACTCATTGAAAACACTAAATGATTTCTGAAATTCAGTATAGCCTTTTCTCTTTTTCCTACACATAAGATTGAGGATTTACAATTGGAGAGAATCTGGTCTAGCCTCCTCATTTTGTAGAGGATGAAATCAAGTTCTAGATAGTAAAGCTGCACTTTGAACTCAAGATTTCCAATTCCAAATCCAGGACACTTTCTATTAGACCACACTCCCTAACAAACACTGGGTAATACTTATTGTCGATCTTTGGCACTTGCTCTAGTTATGTCTGTTATATCCCATGATACTCATAACAACAAAACTTAATCATTGTAATGCTAATAATTTATGATGATGATTGTCCTTCGTTACCAAAGAAGACTGTGCCATCAGGGAGGTGATGTCTTGGCAAGTACATGAATTGTATTTGAATGAGGGGGTGCTATGCTAAGTCGCCAGCCTTACTTTCTCCTCCAGAGCCACCCGGATCCAGTGACCAGATATGAATCAGGACAACTATAGATGGTCCTGGATACAAGGTAATCAGAATTAAGTGACTTACTCAAGGTCATACAGCTCAAGTGTTTGAGGCTGGTTCAAAACTCCAGACCTCCTGACTGCAAAGCTAGTGTTCTAACCACTGCACCACCTAGCTGCCCTACTGGTACTATAACAATAATAATGTTGAATGCTTTGAATCATCCAACATCACAATCTCAGAAAAATCAAATTTCAAGTAGTCCAAAAGAGTTTAATTAACCCGCTGCATTGGATCGCCAACATGCATGTGAGATGGACGTCACAGAGGATGTGTTACAGCGGAGAAAGGCAGGCTGACAGTATATTCAAAGCGAGGAAATACACGGACAATCTGGGTGTTATAGGCACAAAAAAAAAAGTCAAAAGATGACCTCTAGCATGGAACTGATTGAAAAATAGCAAAAATGTCACAGCAGGAGTCACAAAGGACGCTCGCTCTTCCCGCACAAACTGCCCACAGCGCGGGAGTGAACGCGGCATCTGCGAAGCTGAACTTCAGACAGCTAAAGCACGGCCAGGCCAGTCCCCGCGTGGGGCCGGCCGCCCTCGGGCGCCCTTGGGGCGCTGCGGGGCGATGGGTCGCGGCGGCCCGGAGGGGCCTGGGGGGCTTGTGCCCGGTGCGCGGGCCGGCTCTGCCCGTTATCTTCGCTCCGCCCCGGAGGACACTTTGGCTTAATTGTCTCAAGTTCTTTAGCAACGGCGTCGGGGCGCCGCGGCCCCCCACGAGGCTCCCGCCGGGGCTTCCCTTCGAGTTAACACCCGCGCCACTTTTTCAGCGAGGGACGGGGAAGGGCGGAGGCGCGGCCGTGGGTCGGATCCGAGGGGAGGGGGCTCCGTCCGCGGGTGGGGGCGGGGAGGGAGGCAGCACGCCGAGGCGCCCCCCGCGCTCGCGGCCGCTTCTCCCGACCCGGGCCCGGCTCTGCGGCTTCCTAGAGCGCCGCCGGAAGTGACGCGGGCGGCGGGGAGCCGCGCTGGGAGCGCGGAGACACACTTCCGGAGGCGCGGCCGCTCGGAGCGGGAGGCTCCGGAAGTTGCCTTTGCCTTCTCCGCCTCGTTCCAGATCCCTCCTGCGTCTTCACCCGCGACCCTGGCCAATGACCCGGGATGAAGGGAGGGCGGGGAAGGGCCTCCACGTGGAGTCGGCTTCCATGATGCCCCTGGGGCCCCCGAGAGCCACCGGGCTCCAACCTGTTGTCATAACGCCAAGACAATTTTAACTTCAGTATTGATAAGCAATAGTTCAGCATTGGGACTTATGCCCGGGAGAGGCCTTGAGATATCAAGATGCCAACTTGGGGAGAATTCCCCTCTGCCTGAGGCACTGGCCGGACAAAGCCCCTTCCTCCCCTTTGACTTGTGAAAAGGCTTGCCTGGGAAGGATGCAGATGGCAGGTAGAAAAGCTGCCCGAGAGAATTCCTCCCACCCACCCTGCAGGGCTGGAGGTGCCTTTCTTCATCAAGTTCCTGCCTCGTTCCTACACTTGCCTCCTCCCCTGGGGTCTCAACTCACTCCCCCAACCCTTTCCCCTGAGAAGGCAGCAGATCAAGGACCCTAACGTCCAGCCATCTGGCGGCAGCAGCAAGGACCAGCTTCTCATCGTGCCCTCCTTAAGCTGACCCGTGCTGACCGTCTCACGTCACTCCTGATCTAAGTACTATCAAATAATTAAAACTTGGCTTCAGAGAATCCTTTGTTTGTAGGTGGCTCAGTGGATAGAGAGCACTGACCTGTGCAAGTTCGAATTCAGTCTCAAACACTTGACACTAGCTTGTGTGACTCTGGGCAAGCCACTTAACCCTGACTGCCTCACATCCAGGGCCATCTCCAGTCGTTCTGATTCACATCTATCCACTGGACCCAGATGACTCTGGAGTAGAAAGTGAGACTGGTGACTTAGCACAGCAATGCATGCACTTGGCATCATTTCCCTGATGTCAGTCATCTTCCAGAAGTCAAGATTTGATGCCAAACCAGGATACTGGGATCCTTGGGCAAAGGAGCTAGCCCCAACAGTACACAGGGGGAAAAGAATGTATGAAGGGTCCTCAATAATTTTCTTAAAATCACATCTTTACATAGGTAATGTTATTACCTATGCATTTGAGAATGCATTTGAGGAATAGCAAATAGACCATTTTGGCTGAAATATTGAAGACTTTAAGGGATATAGTAAGATATGAAATGGAAGATTAACAGGTTTTAAATAACAAATTGAAAACTTTGATAGCAGAAACTTGACAAAGACCAATATCTCACACCTAAAACAAAGATAAGGTCAAAATGTATATATAATTCAGACCTAAAAGGTGATATAAGCCAATTAGAAGAGCAAGGAATTGTTTACCTGTCAGATTCAAGGAGAGAAGAATTTAAGACCAAAGATGAGATAGAGAACATTAAGAAATGCAAAATGGATAATTTTGCCCAAGCAAAACTAACTCTACGGAGAATAGAAGGAAAGCAGAAAGCCAAGAAACAATTTTTTTAGTCAGTATTTCTGATGAAAGTCAATTTCTAAAATATATAGAGAACTGAGTTAGATTTATAGGGACACAAGTCATTCCCCAAGTCAAAGAATAAGAACAGGCATTTTTCAGAGGAAGAAATTAAAGTTATAGTCATATGAAAAAATGCTTTGTGGCTATTTAGAGAAATACAAATTGACATAACTCTAACGTAGTTAATATGACAGAAAAGGGCAATGATAAACGTTGGAGGGGATGTGGGAAAACTGGGACACATACATTGTTTTTTTGTTTTTTGCAAGGCAATGGGATTAAGTGACTTGCCCAAGGCTGCACATCTAAGTAATTATTAAGTGTCTGAGGCCAGATTTGAACTCAGGTAGGTACTCCTGATTCCAGGGCCAGTGCTCTATCCACTCTGCCACCTAGCCACCCCACTAATGCATTGTTGATGGAGTTGTAAACTGATTCAGCCTTTATGAAGAGCAATTTGGAATTCTGCTCAAAGGGCAATAAAGCTGTGCACACCCTTTGATGCAGGAATATCATTACTAGGTCTGTATCTCAAAGAGATCATAAAAAAGGTAAAAGATTAACATGTATGGGAATATTCATAACAACCCCTTTTGTGGTGGCAAAGAATTGGAAATTAAAGGGATGCTTATCAATTGGGGAATGGCTGAATAAGTTGTGGTATATGAGTGTAATGGAGTATTATTGTTCTATCAGAAATGATAAAAGAGCAGATGTCAGAAAAACCTGGAAAAACTTACATGAATTGTAAAGTGAGCAGAACCAGGAGGACATTGTACACATTAATAGCAATAGGGTATGATGACCAACTATGATAGACTCAACTCTTCTCAGCAATACAGAAAGTAAAGGCAATTTTAAAAGATCTGCAATGGAGAATACCATCCTTATACAGAAAAATAAGTATGGAATCTGAATGCAGATCAAAGAATACTATTTTTATCTTTTTAAGTTTGTTTTTTTGCTTTTTCCTTCTCATTGTTTTTCCCTTTTTGTTCTTATATGTGTAACACAAGTGTATTATTATAATAACCTATATCAAATTACATGCTATCTTAGGATGGGAGAAAGGAAGGGTGGAAGTAAGAAAACTTAACAACAGTGAATGTTTAAAATTATCTTCACATATAACTGGAAAAATAAATAATAACAAAGAAAAATTTGTATTGTCCTAGGAGTCAAAAATATTTTTTTAAATTCAAAATCTAACTTTTATTTTACCATTTAAAGCCCTTAAAAAACCAATTTCCTACTTTTCTTTCAATTCATGTTACTGTTTTTTACAAGGTCTCTGTCCAGTCATTCTAGCCTCTATTAGTTGTTCACCATACACTAGGTCCATGATAGTCATTCAATCATTTACTTATATGCCTTTGAGAGATGTAGGGTGTGTTCAAGGAAGACTGGTACCTCTGGTGTGAGGGTTGCTGAGCCCTTTTCAGGGTTGCTTTCCTCCTTTGATATCCAACCGAGCCACCTAAATCTCACCTGTGTTTCCATGCACAGTGATCACAACCCGGTTACCAGGTTGTAGGTAACCAAGTGAGTTTCAAATTCATCAATGAGTTGGCAAAGGTTCCTATCCCAAGCCTGTGAAGTTTTCCACTGTTGGAATGGGTAAATAAGAACACTTTGTTCCAACAGCCAAGAAGACAGCTGAAGCAGGTGCTGTGGAGCATAGAGCTTGGTTAGACATTGAAGATACCAAGGTCATCCTCTGCAACTAGAACCATCAACAATTGTCTTGACTTTTGTCTTGCCACAGGATCATGAGGACCATGATGGAGGAGAGAGGGAGGCCAGCAACTTCATGCAACTCTGCCTCATCTAAATCAAATTTATACATAAATCAAAAGACATCACCCATACCACTTTACCACGTCTATCTCAAAGTCCTGTGGCAACAGGCAAGTGATTTGAATACAATAGGAGTTGTGGTCACAACTCTACACACAGGTGACCCTACACACAGGGTCATTTCCCCACCGAAAGCATCAGTGGGATTCAGGTGTCTGAGTAGCCCTTCTAAAGACCACATGGCTCATCTCCTGGTGTGAAGAAGGAATCAGAAAGTTGCCCTAAAATTTGTCTGCTTACCCAACTCTGGCCTGACTACTGCTGCCTTGGGGATGTGGCGAAGACACAAAAAAATTCTACAAAAACTATTTTAAAGTTCCCACTCACCACAGGAGGATGGAATGTGCACACATTCATAGACAGCACAACATCCACTAGACCTGAAAATGAACAGCTCTTGTTGCAATCAAAGTTAGCAGGTATCATGTCCAAATAGCAGTTCTGAGTGAAACATGATTGGCAAATGAAGGGATGCTTATTAAAGTTGGAGCTGGATACACATTTTTCTGGAGTGGCTATAGTGAAGGGGAGTGCTGTGAAGCTGGGGTTGGTTTTTGTTTGTTTTTAGGATTTTGCAAGGCAAATGGGGTTAAGTGGCTTGCCCAAGGCCACACAGCTAGGTACTTATTAAGTGTCTGAGGCCGGATTTGAACTCAGGTACTCCTGACTCCAGGGCTGGAGCTCTATACACTGTGCCACCTAGCCGCTCCTGGGGTAGGTTTTACAATAAAAACTAATCTATTCAACAAGCTTGAACTACCAAAAGGAGTAAAGACAGGCTCATGCAATGCGATTGCCACTTGCAGGAAAATGCTGCCACCATGGTGGCACCTATGCTCCCACCATGACAAACCCTGATGAAGTCAAAGAAAATTTTTATGAAGACCTGGAGACCCTTATCATCAATATACCAAAAGAGGACAAGCTTATAATTCTGGGTGACTTTAATGCTAGAGCAGCCTCAGATTACCAGACATGACTCCCAAGAATCCTTGGAGGAATGGAGTTAAAAACAGCAACAGCAATGGTTACCTACTACTGAAGAATTGTACATCTCATGACCTTCTCATCACAAATATTCTTTTCAATTTACATAAATGCAATAAAAATTCCTGGATGCTCCCTCACAGCAAACAGTGTCATGTGAGAGTGACAAAGGCAATGTGTGGTGTAGGATCCTGGACTGATCAAAGACTCATCCTCTCCAAACTAAATATTCACATACATTTGAAGTTGTGGCCCCAAATGACTACCTGAAGAATTAATGTTAAGAGATTAGAGTGTCTTTCTCTAGGTAGGAACAGTTTGTTGCTAGCTTGGAGGGAAAACTGAGCCAGCACACAGTTGGCAACAGTGGAGCAGAAAAAAGAGTGAGCAGCTTTCAGAGATTTCAGAACACTGAATTTGCTCATCTGGGTCAGAATACTTGCAAACATTAAGACTGGTTTGATGAAAATAATGGGGAACTACAGAAGCTTGTAAATGAAAAATGAAAACTCCACAGTGTTTATCTGCAGGATAATTCATCCATTTCTAAGAAGGCATTTAATTCCATCAAAAGTAAAGTACAAGCAAAGATTAGACTTCTTGGTTCAGTAAGAAGGCAGATGAAATTTAGTTTTATGCAGATAGTAATAATCCAGAGTGCTTTTATGATGCCCTGAAGACTATTTATGGATCAAAGATCTATGGTGCATCTCAAATACTCAATGCTGATGAAACTACATTAATGATAGAGATATGATTCTAGAGAGATGGACGGAACACTTCCACAGTGTTCTTAACAGACCATCATCAATCAATGCAAAAGTCATTGACCATTTACCTCATGTTAAAGTCAACTGTTCCTAGCTGAAGTTCCAACTGAAGAAAAGGTTTTGAATGCCATTAGACTCCTTTCAACCAGAAAGCACCTGGTGCTGATTCTATTCCAGCTGAGTTCTACAAGGTGAGGGGTCCATTGCTCATCCAAAAGTTGACTGAAATTTTCCAGGTTATAAGGAGTGAAGAGGTTATCCTCCAAAAATTCAAGAATGCCTCCATCATCCATCTCCATAAAGGTAAAAGGAATTGATTTTCCTGTGTGATTGTGAAATCACAGGGGTGTTTCTCTTTTAGTCACTGCTGGTAAGATTCTTACCAGAATCCTTCTCAATAGACTGATCCTTCACCTGAAAGATGTTCACCTACTTGAGAGCCTGTGTGGTTTCAGAAAGGGCCAAGGAGAAATGGTGTTAGCTGTCTGACAACTCCAACAAAAATTCCAGTAGCACAAAAAAGGTATGAATACATTTGTATACATCTGATCACAGTTTTTGATACAGCATGAAGGATTATGGAAAATTTTGTCAAAACTTGGTTGCCCAGAGAAGATCATCAGTATTGTATGTTAACTCCAAGAGGGCATGATTGAGTTAGTGGACATTGTTCTCAAGATTTCCCAGTCAAACAGTGGATCAAGGATGTGTCCTTGCTCCTATACTTTTTTAGCATGATGTTTTCAGGCATGTTATCAGATTCCTTCACTCTGGAAGAATACAGAATCAAGATCAACTATTGCACTGGTGGCAAATTCTTCAACTTGAAAAGGTTACAAGTCAAGACCAAAGTGGCGGGAGTATTGGTACTTCTGTTCACACTGATTATGTACTCAGTGAAGCTTCTGAAGCCAACATGCAACAAAGTATGGATCAATTCTCTGCTGCTAATTTTGGTCTAATAAAAACACCAAGAAAGCATAGGTGCTCTTTCCGTCAGCCACACACTATCTATATGTAGAAACATTGATTACAGCAAATAGAAGAGTTTTGAATGCTATAGACAAGTTCATTTACCTTGGCAGTGTCCTTTTCAGGGAGCTATACACTGACAATGAGGTTGATACATGCATTTCTAGAGCTAGCTCAGTTGTTTGGAAGGCTCTGAAAGAAAGTGTGGGAGAGAAGATTAGACTGACTACCAAATTGAAGACATACAGAGCTCTTGTCCTAACCCCATCGTTATATGCCCTTGAAACCTGGACAGTCTACTAATGCCTTGCCAGGAAACTGAATCATTGCCTTGCCAGGAAACTGAATCATTTCCACTTAAATTGTTTTAGAAAGATTCTGAAGATCACCTGGCAGGAGAAAATATCAGATACTAAGGTCTTTCTCAAGCTAAACTGCCTAGCATTCAAAGATTACTCCAGAGAGTGCAACTATGATGATTGGGCACATTGTTAAAATGCGATAAGTACACTTACCAAAAAGACTATTCTATGGAGAACTCACAAAGGGCAAGTGTTCACAAGGTAGTCAAAAGAAGTGAAACCGGGAAACCCTGAAGGTCTCTCTTAGGAACTTTAGAATTGATTATACAGCATTGGAGACAGTGACATAGGACCACCCAACATGGTGTGCCCTCTTCAGACAGAGTGCTGCACTCTACCAAAGAGGCAGCTCAAACAAAAGGAGAAATACATAAATTTAGAATAAGCACTCTAGATGTTCTCGTGGGCTTTTTTGTGCCCCACCTGTGGCAGAGCTTTCTGAACTCCTATTGGTCTGATCAGCCACAGTTTGATACACTATAAATTGTCTCAAACATCATGATGTCATTTTGGTGATATCATTCTTTAATAACAAAGGACAGGAATCAATCTGTGCCTTTGAACTAGAAGTCCTTCAAATTGAATCACACTTTCCCTGCCCCTACTTTTCATTCTCCCCACCCCTACCCCTCACCTTCTTTATCTGAATGTCTTAGAATTCCTAGCTCCTTTCAAGACTTTGTTCAAAGTCATTCTCAATCAACTTAGATATTAGTTCTTTCTGTTGAAATTTACTATATTATTTTGCATATGATTTATATTTGTGTTCATTGTTTGTTGATTATGAAAAAGCATTTGACTTGATAGAATAAATTATCACCTGAAAGCCTCTTTTTCAACAAGTCCTTCCCAACCACATATCAAAATCATTCAACATTGAATGAAAACCTATTTTAGCAACCTTCTGACCATAAATATTAGTTTAGACAAAGTCGAGAGACAGTTTGGTCTTCATTGTCATCCCAGGAACCTTATCATTCTGCAAAACTGCATTAGCCATGATACTCACACCCCATCCGTAACCTAGGTATTCTCTTTTTCTCTGACTGGAAAGCAGAACAGAGTTTATCCAAGGTCTCCATTTAAGGAAATTTACATGCAACTAGATCAGCTATCTCTTTACCTACCTCCTCCCCTCTACATTTCTTTCTTTTCTTTCTTTCTTTTCTTTCTTTTCTTTCTTTTCTTTTCTTTCTTTCTTTCTTTCTTTCTTTCTTTCTTTCTTTCTTTCTTTCTTTCTTTCTTTCTTTCTTTCTTTCTTTCTTTCTTTCTTCCTTCCTTCCTTCCTTCCTTCCTTCCTTCCTTCCTTCCTTCCTTCCTTCCTTCCTTCCTTTTTTTCCTTTTGGTTTTTGTAAATCAGTGGGATTAAGTGACTTGCCCAAGGTCACCCAGCTTAATAATTACTAAGTGTCTGAGGCTGGATTTGATTTCAGGTTCTTCTGTCTCCAGAGCTGGTGCTCCATCCACTGTATCACTTAGCTGCTCTTCCTCTGTATTTCTGTGCTCTTTACCACACTTCTGTCCAAGGTACCATCTTTCCTGCCTTTCCAACTTCTGTTAGTATGTTGTCTTTAAATTGTAAGTCACAGCAGGGCACCTCAGCTATATCTCAAAAATAATCAGATGAACTGACTCCAGTTTGAAGTCAGATAATTATAAAATCTAGCATTTACATAGCACATACAGTTTGTCAGCATTTTAGAATTATCTCATCGCCATTCACTGTGCCACCTAGCTTCCCCGATCTGTGAAATAATTTTTAAAAACATTTTGATAACTATTTAAATATAATTTGCTTCCATTGTAATCCTATACATTTTATTTTATGAATTTAAAAACATTATTCTGAGGAGTTCATAGACTTTACCAGATTTCCAAAGGCTTTATTGAAACAAAAAAGTAAGGAATACCTATCCTAAAATTATGATCCTAAGTCTCCTGTTCACATTATAAATTAGTCTGCATGACCTAAGGCCAGGTCACAGACATGGAAAAAATGCTCCAAATCACTATTGATTAGAGAAATACAAATTAAAACAACAATGAGGTATCATCTCACACCTATTAGATTAGCCAAGATGAGAAAAAGGGAAGATGATCAATGTTGGAGAGGTTGTGGGAGGATTGGGACATTGATGCATTACTGGTGGAGTTGTGAACAGATCCAACCTTTCTGGAGAGCAATATGGAACTATGCCCAATGAGCAATAAAACCTTTCATACCCTTTGACCCAGAAATTCGAATTCTAAGGTATATTTCCAGAAGAAATTGTAAAAAATGGGAAAAGTCCTACATGTTCCAAAATATTCATAGCAGCTCTTTTTGTAGTGGCAAAGATCTGGAAATTGAGGGGATGCTCATCAATTGGGGAATGGCTAAACAATTTATGGTACATGAATACTATGGAATACTATTTTATATAGGAAACCACAAATGGTTGGACTCTAGAGAAGCATGGAATGACTTAAAGGATCTGATGCTGAGCAAAGGGAGTAGAACCAAGAGAACAATATACATATCAACAACATTATGAGATGAACAACCTTGATGGAAGTAGCTCCTCTCTCAGCAGTCCAGAGAGCTAGAATAACTGTATTAGACTGTCTATAGACTATATTAATACCTGTCCAGAGGAAGAAAAACAAAAGAAAACACACACAAAAAACAACCCTTCAGAATCTGATAAACTTTATAAAAATGATCTCTTATGTATCTCTTTCCCTTAATCTTAATTCCTTGTGCCAAAATTACTAATTTATAAACATGTTTATCAAAACATGTTTGTAAAATGCTAACCTGATTGTTACCTCCTTAGGGGAGAGGGGTGGGAAGGGAGGGTGGAGGGAAATTTTGTAACTTGGAAATATGTATGTGCATATGTATGAAAATAAAGAAATAAAATTATAAAAAAAAAGAAAAGGGTCCTCACACCAGAGGGTTTCTGTTTTATTTTGTTTTGTCTTTTGAAAGCAATGTGTTTAAATGACTTGTGCAATGTCACCTAGCTAGATAATTATTAAGTGTCTGAGACTGGATTTGAGCTCAGATCCTCCTTACTCCAGGGCTGGCGCTCTATCCACTGTGTCACCAAGCACCAGAGGGTCTCTTCTATATATCAACTTTTACATGCCTGAAGTCAGTGATCATATCTCCTATATCAGTAATTCTTTAACCTAAGCATTGTTAGTACCTTCCTATTGCATAATTTTGAACCTGATCACCCATATCTAGTCTTATTTCATCTTTTAAATCAATCTTCTAAATTCTGGCATCCAGAACTATATACAATGCTTACGTAAAGTATTTTCCATATAGTCTTGTTTGATCCTTAATATATACCTGTAAAATAGGTGCTATTATTTTCACCATTGTATAGATAAGGAAACTTGAGTTTGAAAGAAATTACTTGTCTAGGGCAACACAGCTAAGAAGAATTTGAAGAAAGATTTAAACTCAGATCTTCCAATATTTTATTCACTGTGCCATCTAGCTGTTAATTCAGTGTTACATCACATTACTTATATTAATTTCCAATGCTAATACTTTATCCTAGCATGAGGGTAACCTTTTTATTTGTTTTGTTTTGTTTTTTAAACTCTTGCCATTTTACAACAAAATGTGTCTAATCCTAAAGAGCTAGCAGGACTGTCAGTATGCAATTTAATGATGAACATCCAAGGACTAGTCTCTCTAAATTAAAAGAACATCATTCTAAAACGATTTGCTACTTTGCCACCATAATATTTTTCAAACAATAAAATTTGCAAAGTCTTCTAGCAAGGTATGGAGGAGTTATGATTTGCATTAGAATAAACAGTGCCCACACCGATTAATTTATGGATTTTAAAAACTAATTGAAGTAAGATCCCATTAGCTTTTGTCTACTTAATGATTATCCACAGATATGACTTAAACATTTATATGATGCCATTTTCTTAATAACCTATGATAATCTCATAATAACTTCTGAAATACAGTGCATATATTATTATCTACATTTTACTGATGTGAAAACTGAGTTTCAGAAAAGTTGAGTGACATTTAGCTATTGAGTTTTGAACCCATACCTCCAGATTGCCCAGTCCAAAATTTCTTCCACCTTAAGATGTTATTATACCCCATAATATTATTTTGCCGATACATATTGAGCTTACAATGTGCTAACATGGCTAGATTTTTCACAAGTTTCTGTCTAGTTATACATCATCTTTTACTTGCATAGTTGAATTTTTTTATACTTGAGTTTACTTACCAGATTTCAACTTAATAGAGTCATCTCATTCTTCCATTAGAGCTTTTTAGATCTGCAGTAGTGTATAGAATTCCATGTTTGGCATAAGGAAGTCCTTTGTTGACATCCTACTGGTGACACTTACCAGGTTTTATGACCCTGAGCAAGTCACATAACCTGTAGATACTGAGTTTTGATCTTCATTGACAGAAGGAATTCTTTGCACCACAATAGTCAAACTCGGGCAGCTACCAGTAACCAGCCTAGATGAAATGTTAACCAGATTAAAATCCTAAAACTAATTTTGAATTAAGATTAATTATTTTTAAATTAAATTTAAAATTTTTATTAAAAATAAAACCAGATTAAAATTTAATTAGGAATTGTTTTAGAAAATAAATAAAATACAATACAACACAAATAATGGCAATTTGTGGTTTATAAAGTAAATAATTTCTTTTGACACCACTCTTGTACACTGATAAAATTATAGATCCTTAATTTTAGGATGTTAGGTTTTTTTTATGTTGTCCATAATTTTGATAACCATGCTGTATATACCTTCAACCAAGTAATTGAGGAATTATACAGAACAGGACCAAAAGCATAGTTCTGTGGTGTTCCATGGGAAAATTTCCTTCAGGTTATTGGTTTATTAGTTTTCTTTGAGAATGAAGGACAAACAACAACAATCTTATTAATCACAACTCTGTCTCTGTTCTTTCAAATAATTCGAAGTCACTGAAATGTACTTGTCATCTAACCACCCCCTCTACATGTGTCCACATGCATATTGTGATATCATTTTCTGAAATCCATATCACCAGTCCTCTGCAGCTACTGTTGGTCATTGCTTTGATCATAGTTCTAAGTTTTTCGAAATCTTTCTTCTAAAGTTTAGTTGTTTCAATTGCTCTACTTCTACTCATTTTACCTTTAATTCATAAAAGTCTTCTACATTTCTCTAAAACCATTTCTTTTATCATTTCTTATGGTACAACACTATTCCACTAGATTAAGCACCTACAGCCAAGCATTATGTTAAACAATTGTAATACAAAGAAAAACTAAAGACAGTCCCTGCTCTTAAGTATCTCACAGTCTAACGGGGGGATAATGTGAAAACAACTCTGTACAAACAAGATATTGAACTGAGATCAACAGAGGAGAGGGGGATTGGGAAAGTCTTCTAAAAGTTGGATTTTATATGGTTATGTAAGTATGTGGAAGTATGGAAATATGTTTTACATGACTTTGCATGTTTAATCGATATCTTGCTTTCCTTTTCAAGGGGTGGGAAGGAGAGCAAGAATTTAGAAATTAAAATTTAAAAAAAAGAATGTTACATTTTCTAAAAATTTAATTAGCAATTAGGTGGTTATTTTGAATCAGGACCTGAATTCATATCCTGCCCCAGACCCTGAGTCATTCACTAAACCCAAATTGCCTCTAAAAGAAAAGAAAAAAAATATAATTGGGAAATATTTAATGAAATGAAGAAAATATATTAAATAAAAATTAATATTCTAAGTCAGAACTGGAAGGAATCCAGGGAAGCGAGGAAATAGAGATGATGAAGAAGAATATTCCAGGCATAAGGAATAACTAGTGAAAATGTCTGGAGTCTGGGAATGGAAACTTCTTTGGGGAACAGTAAGAAAACAGTGTCACTGCTTCATATAGCTTGGCGGGGGTGGGGTGGGGTGGGGTGGAGTAAGGTGCTAAGAAGACTGAAAAGGGGAATTGAGAGGTAAGTTATTCAGGTTTCAAATGTCAAACAGGAGTTCCTTTTTATCTTGGAGGTGATAGGTTTAGTAAGTAGGACTGTGGTTAGACAAGTCCAGTCTACTTCCAGTCTCTGGGCTTAATGTTAGGGCCTCTCTCTGTACAATTGTGGAAGGAATGTCTAGATAAAGGAGGAAACTACATCTTCCTAAAAGATACCATAGACAATGAAGTAATAAGAATATTAAACATATATGCACCAAGTGGTATGCATCCAAATTCTTAAAGGAGAAATTCTTATATGTATATAAATATAAATTATATATATATATATATATATATATATAAAATTATACACACAAATATCTGCACACATTCTTTTATTTTTCCCAATTACATGTAAAAATAGTTTTCAGCATTGATTTTTGGTAAGATTTTGAGTTCCACCTTTTTCTGCCTCCCTTCTTTCACTCCCTTCTCTCCATGACAGTGAGTAATCTGATACAGGTTTATACATGCACAATCATGTTTAACATATTTCCATATTAGTCATGTTGTGAAAGAAGAATCAGAACAAAAGCAAAAAACCATGAGAAATAAAAGAACATTAAACTAATTTAAAAAGTGAAAATAGTATGCTTGGGTCTACGTTTAGACTTCATAGTTTTTTCTCTGGATATGGATGGTATTTTTCATTACAAGTCTTTTAGAATTGTCTTTGATCATTGAATTGCTGAGAGGAACTAAGTCTTCATAGTTGATCGTCACTTAATGTTGCTGCTAATGTGTACAGTTTTCTCCTGGTTCTGCTCACTTCACTCAGTATTGTTCATGTAAGTCTTTCCAAGCTTTTCTGAAATTCATCTCCTCATGATTTCTTACAGAACAATAGTATTACATCACATTCATATGCTACAATTTGTTCAGCCATTCCCCAGGTGATGGGCATCTCCTCAATTCCCAATTCTCTGCCACCACAAAAAGGGCTTCCATAAATATTTTCGTTCATGTGAGTCTTTTCCCCTTGTTTATGATCTCTTTGGGATAGAGAATTAGCAGTAGTACTGCTGGATCAAAGTTATTTACAGTTTTATTGCTCTTTAGGCATAGTTCCAAATTACTCTCCAGAAAGGTTGGATCAGTTCACAACTCCACCAACAATGCATTAGTGCTCCAGTTTCCATATGCCCTCCAATATTGATCATTTTCCTTTTTAGACATATTGGTCAATTTCATATGTATGAAGTAGTATTTCAGAGTTGCTTCAATATGCATTTCTCCAATAAATACTGATTTAGAGCATTTTTTCATATAACTCATTTCTTCATCAGAGAACTACCTGTTCATATCCTTTGACCATTTATCAATTGGGGAATGACTTGTGTTCTTATAAATTTGACTCAATTCCCTCTATATATTTTAGAAATGAGTCCTTGATCAGAAACTCCAGCTGGAAAAACTGTTTAACAATTTTAAGAATTTTCTGTACTCTTTCTAATTTTGGTTACATTAGATATATTTGTGCAAACCCTTTTAAATTTAATTAATTTTATGATTTTCTATCTCTTGTTTGGTCATAAACTCTTCCTGCCTTCACAGAACTGATAGATAAACTATTCCTTCTTCTAATTGTCTTATGGTATCACTCTTTATGTCTAAATCATGTACCCATTTTGGCCCTTTCTTTGTATTGGGTTTGAGATGTTGGTCTATGCTTTTTTCTGCCATACTATTTTCCTTTTTTTCCCAGCATTTTTTGTCAGATAGTGAGTTCTTATCCCAGAAGCTGTAGTCTTTGGGTTTATCAAGTAGCAAATCACCATAGTCACTTAATACTGTTTCTTTTGTACCTAATTCATTCCACTCTTTTAGCAAGTACCAGAAAGTTTTGATGACTGCTGCTTTAATATAATTTTAGATCTGGTATGATTAAGCCTTCCTTTGTATTTTTTTCATTAATTCCTTTGATAGTTTTGATCTTTTGTTCCTCCAGATGAATTTAGTTACTACTTTTTTCTAGCTCTGTAAACGAATTTTTTGGTAGTTTAATTTGTATGGCATGGAATAAGTAACTTAAATTAGGTTAAAATTGTCATTTTTATTCTTATTAGCTCAGTCTACACATGATCAATTGATATTTTTCTAGTTGTTTGGATCTGACTTGATTTGTATGAAAAGTGCTTTGTAATTCTGTTTATATTGTTTCTGGACTTGTTTTGGTAGGTAGATTCCCAAGTATTTTAAATTGTCTACAGTTACTTTATTTTTTATTTTTAAAAATAGTTTAGACAACATATCTAAAGAAATGTTTATTACAAAATTTTATTCTCCAATTACATATATATTTTTTGGGTTTGCAAGGCAGTGGGGTTAGGTGACTTGCCCAAGATCACATAGTTAGGTAATTATTGTCTGAGGTTGGATTTGAACTCAGGCTCTCCTGACTCCAGGATCAGTGCTCTGTCTAGTCTATCATCTAGCTGCCCTTACAGTTACTTTAAATGGGATTTTTCTTTCTATCTCTTGCTGCTGGACTTTTTTGGTAATGTATAGAAATGCTGATGATTTACATGGAATTATTTTATATCTTGTAACTTTGCTATAATTGTTGTTTTCAAATAATTTTTAGTTGATTTTTCTATAATTCTCTAAGAATCCCATCAAATCACCTGCAGAGTGATTGTGGTTTCAAATTCCTGCCCCAATTATTCCTCTGCAGGTTTCAGACCAGGCTAGAAGAGAGTTTTGTTTCCTCATTGCCTGTTTTAGTTCCTTCAATTTCTTTTTCTTCTCTTATTGTTAAAGCTAAAATTTCTATAATAACATATTGATTGATAGTGTTGATAATGGGTATCCTTGTTTCTTTCCTGATCTTACTGGGAATACATCTAGCTTATCCCCATTACATATAATGCTTGCTGCTGGTTTTATATAGATATTGCTTATCATTTTAGAAAACTCCATTTATGCCTTCTAATGTTTTTTTTTAATAGGAAAGGGTTCTGTATGATTTTTGTTAGTTTTGTTATTGACTGGGTTGTCTTCCTAATATTGAATCATTTTTACATCCTGATATAAATTCTACTTGATTCTAGTGATAAATTGCTACAATCTTTTTGCTAATATTTTATTTGAAATTTTTGCTTCAATATTCATTAGGGAAATTGGTCTATAATGTTCTTCCTTTGTTTTGGTTCTTTTTGGTTTAGTTACCCACCATAATGGTGTCATAAAAGGAATTTGGCAGAACTCCTTCTTCACTTAGATTATCAGATTTATTGGTATACAGTTGGACAAAATAGCTCTGAATTATTACTTTAATTTTCTCCTCATTGGTGGTGAATTCACCTTTTTTCATTTTTGATACTGATAATTTGGTTCTCTTTTTTTTAATCAAATTAATCAAAGGTTTATCTATTTCATTTTTTTCACAAAAGCATATCTTATATTTATTAGTTCCATAGTTTTCTTTCTTTCAGGTTTTTTTAATCTCTCCTCTGATTTTCAGAATTTCCAATATGATATTTAATTGGCGATTTTTAATTTGTTCTTTGTCCAGGTTTTTTAGTTACATACCCAATTCTCTATTTTATTTATGTAAGCATTTGGAAATATAAAATCTCCCTGCTTTGGTTGAATCCCACAAGTTCTGGTATGATGTCTCATTGTCATTGTTTTGGATGAAATTATTGTTTCTATAATTTGTTGATCCACTCATTCTTTAAAGTTGGGTCATTTAGTTTCTAATTAACTTTTAATATATCTTTGCAAGGCCTTTTATTACATACAATTTTTATTGCATCATGATCTGAAAAGGATGCATTTAATATTTCTGCCTTTCTGCATTTGATTGTGAGGTTTTTATGTCCTAATACGTGATCAATTTTTCTGTAGGTGCCATATACCACTGGGGAAAAAGTATATTCCTTTCTATCTCTATTCTGTGTTCTCCAGACACCTAGCATACCTAACTTTTCTAAAATTTTATTCACCTAAGGTGAATAGAATTTTTTCTTTCTTATTCATTTTGTGATTTATCTAATTTTGAGAAAGGGAGGTTGAAGTCCCTCACTCTCGCAAATTTTGCTGCCTATGAATTCCTATAACTTATTTAGTTTCTCCTTTAAGAATCTGGATACTATACCATTTGGTGCATATATGTTTAATATTCTTATTACTTCATTGTCTATGGTACCTTTTAGGAAGATGTAGTTTCCTTCCTTATCTCTTTTTAATTAGATCTATTTTTACTTTTCCTTTGTCTAATATCAATATGTTACCCCTGCTTTTTTTTACTTCAACTGAGCATAATATATTCTGTTCCTGTCTTTCATTTTTGCTCAGTGTGTATCTCTCTGTTACAGATGTATTTCTTGTAAACAATATATTGTAGGATTCTGTTTTTTAATCCACTCTGTTATCTGCTTTAGTTTTATGGGAGAGTTCATCCCATTCACATTCACAGTTATGATTACTAACTGTTTTACCCTTCATATTATTTACTCCATTTGTACTTAAATTATCTCTCCTGGATCTATTTTCCCCTGTCAGCTGTTTTTCCAATGAAGTATTTTATATTTTACATTTTTTTCTATCCTATCATGTTTTTAGTTTTTTTTTTTGCAAGGCAAATGGGGTTAAGTGGCTTGCCCAAGGCCACACAGCTAGGTAATTATTAAGTGTCTAAGATTGGATTTGAACCCAGGTACTCCTGACTCCAGGGCTGGTGCTTTATGCACTGCGCCACCTAGCTGCCCCTCATCCTTTCATTTTTAAAAATTTCACTTGAACCCCCCCATCCCTTGTTCTTTCTCCACCCCCCCCCAACACTGCATTTTCTTGAGAGTACTGAGATTGGATTATTTCCAGAATTGAACAAGAACTGACAAACTCTTAGTATTTCCCAAGATTCAGGACAAAGGCTAATTCCTGCCTCCTTGGTCTGAGTTCTGTAAGTTCTTGATCTGAGTTTGAGTCTGAGCAACATATCTGTAGTCCTTACCCTCTTTGGAGTTCCAATAATTGCTGCTGGACACAGTCCAATCCACTAGATAGAATGCACTGCTTGTTCAGAGTGACAGAATTGCAAGAACCTTTGTGGTTTCAAATTCCTGCCCCAATTATTCCTCTGCAGGTTTCAGACCAGGCTAGAAGCTAGAATTGAGACCCACTCTATTCCTGTGGGTCTGCTTGCTACTATTGGCTTTTGAATTTGCTGTGTGCTTGGTATACATCCTAGGGTCTCCACCCTCTCCTCACCCTCACTTGTAAGCCACTCTTACAGTCAGGTCCCCTCCTCAGTCTGTCCTTTAGCCCAGAGCAAAGTCATGAGTGACAGAACTATTGGTACCTGTTCCTGAATCTTACACAAGGTTAGATTCTTCTATGATGCATCTAGGACCTCTTCTTGATTTGGCACAAAGTATTCTCCCTTGGAGTAGAATGTTTTTTACAGAATGATCCTGTCTAGACCCCTTTCCCAATGTCTACCTATCACTCCTATTTTCAAGAATATTTCAAATACTGACAAATCTAACTTCATTTTATCACTTAAATCAGTTCTCTTCTCTCTGCTACATGGTGGCTTTAGTTCAAGTCTTCATCATCTCTTACCTATACATTTGCATTCTTCTTATGTCCAGTCTCTTCCCCTCTCCAATTCATCTTCCATATATATCTTTACCTGATATTTTACTCTTAAAAGGCTTCCTATTGAAACTTCTAGGATAAAATACAAATACAAACTTTTCAGCCTAGTCTTTAAATTCCTCTATATTTAGGATTTGGTATTTCCCCAGACTTATTTCATATTATTCCCCTTCACACTTTCTACATTCCAATCAATATGGCCCACTAGATGTTCCCTGAATTAGAAGTAATATCTCTCCATGCATCCCCCCAGGTTTTTCTCCATGTTTGGAATCCTGTCTATTTAGAATCCTGAACTTTCTTCATGGTTCAGCTCATATGCTACTCAAATATCTTTCCTGATCCCCTTAATTGCTAGTTCTCTTTCCTTTCTGAACTTAATTTGATAATTTGATAAGTATATGTGTGTTTCCCTTAGTAGAATGTAAATTCCTTGAGAGTAGGGACTGTTTTTTTTTTTTTAATTTTTGTTTGCTTTCTTAGGTCTTTGTATCAAGTGCTTTCACAAAGTCATATTCTGAGGATCATCAAGGCATGGAGAACATGGGTTCTTGAAGATTATATCAATGAGGGTAAACTTTGCCAGGTTCTTTGATACCAGAAAGGCTTTCAGTATGGTGATAAATTCTTAAACCATGACAGCCCATTAAACAAAGGAAAATACAAAATGGTTCTCAGTCTTATGTGGTAGCCTCTACTTCTACTTCTACAGTGAAATGACAATGACAAATGGCAAACGGACAGGAAAGGAGGTAGAGAATGTTAAGAATTAACATTTTTCCTACTTTCCGTCAATGTATTTAATACTTACATGTTGGTACTTTAACTGTAACCCCAAAGTGGCCATATTATGAAGCAATTGAACTATATAAATATTAACTTTTCTTTTTTTAATACACTGGGATCTATATTTTGAAAACTAACAGCTCTTTCTCTGGGAATGGATAGTATTCTTCGTCCTTCAGAGCTGTCGTTGCATCATTGTATCGTTGACAAGCTAAAACATCGGCAGTTGATCATTCTGCAGTAACACTGTTACTTTGTACAGGATACATTTCACTTTAGGTCAGCTTATCTAAGTCTTTACCGGTTTTCCTGAGACCATTCTGCTCATCTCAGTGTGGACTCTCTTACTCTAAAGGCAGAAGTAAAAAGGATGGTTTGTCAGGGAACGAGAGCTGAGGCTAACTGATGATCGGTCTCTTTATCCTCTGTTGGCATCCTCTGATATCAAAGAAATAAGGAAGCCTCCCCCCAAAAACATACACCCCATGAGTGGCACATGGTCCAAAGTCGAATAGGTTTGATGGGCAGTCATGCCGACACTGATGGGATGACAGATCCATAGTGACGGAGCCCCAATATGCCAAGGAGCCCCCACACGGAGTGAAATGACTTGTTCCTTGCAGCCCCTTAAGAACTGTTAAACTGAATTGTATCTGGAACCGATCATCTAAAAGGACCATGAAGTTAAGAAAATAAAACCAAAAAAAAAAGTTTTCATACTAATCGATGGGGCGAACTATTATTTCACGTAAGAAGGCAGGAGAGGTAAGAAGCGGCCGGGCTCGGGCGGCTCCGGCCCCCTCCCCGGAGGCCGCCCCGCCCCCCCTCCCGCGCAGTCCTCCCGCTTCCTAGAGCTGCCCCGGAAGTGGGCGGGGCGGGCGGCGGCGCACTTCCGGCCCGGACCCGCGGCTCCGAGCCCTGCAGGTGAGCCAGCCGCGGCCTGAGGGGGCCGGGAGGAGCCTGCGCCGCGCCGCCGCCCGGAGGCCGCCGGGCTCCGGACACCCACCCGCGGCCGGCCCGGCCGCCCGCCACCGGCCGGGCCTGCGCGGCGCCCGCAGGGAGCTTAGCGGGCTGGCCCAGCCGGGGAAGTGACACGGCCAAGGTCACACGCACGGGGGGCCATGGCGACGTTTGGAGCACCAGGCTGAGGGCGAAGGAGGGAGCAGCACCCGCCCCGGGCTCCAAGGCGGCCCGACGGCGCTCATTCCCAAGCTGCCCTGAAGCGGCCTTTCCCCGCCGGGGCTGTGGAGGTTTTCCCGTAGTTAATTCGTGCCAACACCCAGGATTGCAAATCCGGAGTTACACAGCCAAGGGTTTTGGGTTTTTTTTTTTAGGTTTTTGCAAGGCAAATGGGGTTAAGTGACTCGCCCAAGGCCACACAGCTAGGTCATTATGAAGTGTCTGAGGTAGGATTTGAACCCAGGTCCTCCTGCCTCCAGGGCCGGTGCTTTATCCACTGCGCCACCCAGCTGAAAGGAAGAAAACACACCTAGAATGAAAGACTATTCACAATGCAGACAGTTTTAGTCTCTGTCAGACTTGGGCAGTTGTATGTAATTTTGAAGAGCGGAGCAGTAAATGAATACATTCTCTCTTTCTCTCCCTCCTCTCCTCTTGGGCTTATAACTTACTGCTCATGTATTGCCCACCTTGCTTCTGCCTCTTACATTCCAAAGCACATAAGACTCAGTTCTTTCAAACATCTACAAATAAGGTGGGGGAAAGTCCTGTGGCATCATACCTAGAGCCACTGTGAGCCTGTTTCTGAAAGGCCGGTCCTATACGGGTTCCATAGACCACTCTGCTGCGGCCTAAATGTTCCGACATAGTTAATAAGACACAATTGACCATTCTTGGGTTCTTGGGATTAGTGAGGCTTTGTTCTAGATCTTCTTTAAGTAATTTTTTGGTCAAACTCTCATCCTTGATTTGATTGGATCCTGGGCAGGGAAACTCATAATCCTTTGATTATAATGGAGATCCTCTGATTCTGGGCTGGCTAAGCCCAGGCAAATCAAGTTAAGCGTCCAGTCACTATCATGACATTTTTCACATTCTTCTGATTCTCTTCTAAAGACAGGAGATTTATATACCATCTCTAGAGACTTGCTGCTGCTCCTTATGCTCTGGAGGTAAGTGGCTAAAATTGGCATTACTTTCCTTTTGTTACAATTGAAATTAAGGTAAACTGTGGCACAAAGTTTCAATCACATTCAATTTATTGGTAACTAGCAATTATCAATAAAAGAGATCTTTACTTCCTCAGAACAGGACCCCAATGAGAGCAAGGCATAATTTTTACAGGCAAAAGGAAGACCATGTAAAAACTAGAAGGCAACCTCATTGGTTACAATATCCTTGGTTACAAACCTTGCAGCATTTTAGTTGCAATATGATTGCTTAGAAATGCAGAATGCAGACTGTAACAACCCATCCTTGTCTTCTAGAAAATTCAGGTTGATTTAGTTTGCTGGCAAGAATAATTAGTGGTATATAGATAACATTTCTTCAATTTGTACAAGGGCAACTTGTGGTATAGACATAAAGTGTTTTCCTTTAATTAAAATGATTTTTTGGGAAACTGAACTTTTAAACTTAACCCAGAAAGGAAAACTGAACTTCTGAACTCATGAACTGCTGAATTAGAAACAAATTTGGTTTAAACAGCTATACAAAATACCAACAGCGATACAGAAAAGAATGAATTACAAAATAGAATCCATTTGATTCTCTCCCTTTCAACACACCTGGTATATATCTTGCACTCATGTACATTTACTTGTACCATATTGGGGCTAGCAGGATCTCTCCAAACCAATCTTCTCTTTTTTTTCTTGACATAGTTATCCAGAATGATCTTAGGCAACTTTCATAATCTTCTGTGACATTCTTAGTTTTTTGTGTGTGTGTGTGTGTGTGTGTGTGTGTGTGTGTGTGTGTGTGTTTTGATGAGGCACTGGAGTTCAGTGACTCACTCAAGGTCTCACAGCTAATAAGTATCAACTGTCTGAGTTATAATGAACTAGGTTCTCCTCTCTCCAGGGATGGAGCTCTATCCACAGTGCTATCTGGCTGCGCCATATTGCTTAGTTTTTTAATAACATAATCTATTAAAAATTTCTAGCTACTGTCAGATAAATCTGATGTTCACTACCTGTGAGACATTGGACAAGTGACTCCACCTCCCTGGCCTCAATTTTTTCTCATGTGAAATAAAAGTTTTGGACTAGACGATTTCTGAGGTCCCTTTCAACCCTATGTTATGATCCTATGACCCCTACCTTTATTGAGTTTATAGTCTCTTAGGAAGGAAGATAAGACATAAATAACTATAATTCCCCTTAAAATGGCAAGTTACATGAGCTCTGAGATTTGTTTGCATGGGTTGGATTAGATGCTTTCTAAGGCCATTTCTGGCTCTTAACATTTTTAGATTGTGTGACTGATTTGAAGTTCAGAGTTCTTAATCTAGAGTCTGTGAACTTTTTTGAGTAATTTTATAATGATTTCAATATTATTGACTTTGTAAGCTAAGTATTTCCTTTTATGCATTTAAAAATAGTATTCTGAGAAGACATCTGTAGGCTTTTATCAGATACCAAAGGTGTTTATGACATAAAAATATTAAAAATCTCTGATAAAGAAAAACATAGTTTCCTTCTGGAGACATTAAAAATTGAGAGAAATACGCTAGCCTCTTTTGACCTTCCAGTCTCCTGCTGAACCCTGGCCAGCTGGCCTGGCCAATTCAATCAGCAATCCACATGGTCTTCTCTTAAACTCTTAACTTTTCTATCCCTTTGTTAATATGCTGTAACTTCCTTTAATAAATCTCTATTTTCTTTCCAAAAAAAATTTGAGAGAAATAGAGAAGTCAGAAATTACTAGATTTTAAAATATTAAAAGGCAATGTCCTGCTCTTTATTAAAACTGTATTCATTTTCCTGGGGATTAATTACAATTGTGACTTGTTTTCCTCATTCTTTCCATAACTGTTCCCTTGAGGAGTTAACAGAATTAGCTACTTACCTCTTTGTATGCCCCATAGGATCAATCTATTCTCTGAAATTTTGGGTGAATGATAGTTTCTTTAATCTTCAATTCTCAATTTCCTGCCATGCTTATCTTTAGATCCTCATCTGTGTACAAAGACAGGACGGAGCTTTCTCAGAGAAACAGGAATCCTGGCAGCAGCTCAGGGGTTCAGTGCCTTTTCCACCTGCCATCGGCTTCTCTTCATCTGTGATACTTCAGCAGCAGAGGGTTTTGCACCACCTTAAAGGTCTACAACATGGTATTTGCCTTCTATCTCTGAACTCTCCCTTTAGATGCCTATCTCTTTGGCCTTCTCATCACTCACTCATTTACAATCTCGAAAGCACTTTAGCCTCAGTGATTTATAGTCTCCCAAGGACAATTCCTCACAGCATCCCTGAGAGGTTAGCATTATAAATAATATTATTTCCATTTCTCTGATGACAAAACTGAAGTTCAGAGAAATTAAGTGATTTGTCCATTATTACAAAGTTTATGAGCAGAAGAACTAGGACTCAAACTGTCTCCAAGTCTGTTGCTCAGTGTTCTTTAGTCTGGAACCTTCTTACTTCTGATCATATTCTGACAATAAATAGAGTGCACTGTGTTTTTTTAAAATTTAGAACTTTGAATTTTATTGGTTAAAGACCTTTTGGTGTGGAAACCGCCTCCATTGAGGAGATGAGCAGCTTATCTGACTTAGAATCTTAAGAGAGTTGTCTAAGTCACTGCCATAGTAAACGTGACTTGAATAGGACAGCTAGGTGGAGAAGTGGGTAGAGCACTGGTCCTGGAGTCAGGAGGATCTGAATTCAAATCCAACCTCAGACACTTGATACTCTGTGATCTTTGGCAAGTCACATAACCTTCATTGCCTTGCATCCTGGCCCATCTCCAGTCATCCTGATTCATATCTGACCATTGGACCCAGATGGCTCTGGAGGAGAAAATGAAGCTGGCGACTTAACACAGCACTCTCTCACTCAAATCTAATTCACATGGTTGTCATGGCCTCACCTCCCTGAAGTCATGGTCGTCTTCGAGAATTAAAGACAAACAATCTCAACAAATGACTTGTGCACAATAACATCTAGTAGTATGTGAGAGGTGACATTTGAACCCAGATCTTCCTGATTTAAAGGTTGGCTCTATGTCTACTGAACCACAGTACCTTTCATGGTATAAAACTAATGTGAATTTCAGTAGCTAGGCATTTTCAGCACTTTATTTCGGGACTGACATCTGCATCAGAAATCCAGATTGTATGGGGATATGGGAATAAAAGACAAAAGCTATTTCATGTACACTAGGTAGGATTCAGCCCTCTAGTCCCTTTTAAAAATAAAATTATATTAGTATGTACAATGTGTAGTAGCTGTGTAGTAATTTTGCTTTATATTATTAAGCTCCTTTGAGTAATCTATTCAAGAATTTTTTACATTCAATTTCACAGAGGTTTGACAATTGGAGAGTTTAGAGAACTATTTTCTTTGTGTATGCAAACTTAATGCACTATCTACTTTGGTGGTACCACACTCAAATAGAAATAGCTCCTCATGGGCTGCATATTGACTTCTAAAATCACAAATCCACATTATTTTGTATTATATTTTTATTTCCTTTGTTTAACATTTCCCAATTACATTTTAGTCTGTTTCAGACTTTACTGTGTAGTTTTGTGGGCAAACCATGTGACCTCTAGGATGTGACTGTGACACCTCTGATCTAACCTACTTTTTCTCCATTTAGTGACAGAATTTGTTTAGTAACTTCTTGAAGTTAAAAAACCAACTATGGAAATTTTATCCTGTTCTACTAGGGTAGTTAACCTACCAAAAAAGAAATTAGTATCATTTCTTATGACTTGGTTTTTTTTTTTTGTTTGTTTGGTTTTTTTGGGGGGGTTTGGCAAGGCAAATTGGGTTAAGTGGCTTGCCCAAGGCCATGCAGCTAGGTAATTATTAAGTGTCTGAGACTGGATTTGAACCCAGGTACTCCTGACTCCAAGGCCGGTGCTTTATCCACTATGCCACCTAGCCACCCCTCATGACTTGTTTTTAAGGAAAACCAGTATGAATTGATTTCCAGTGATCTAATTTATAAACCTTTTAAAAATAATTCATTGTGTAGAATTTCATAAGAGAATAGTAATAATAATAATAACAATAATCTTAACAATGATGATGATCATGATGATGATGATGATGGCATTATATAGCATTTAAAGGTTTATAGAGCCCACGTGTATGGATTAGTTTATTTAATCCTCAGCAACCCTGTGAAGTAGATTCCTCATTTTGCACATGAAGAAATTGAGACAAAGGGATAACTTGTCCAGGGTCACATTGCTAAGGAAGTATCTGAAGTGAGATTTGAACTCAGTTCTTTCTTATTCCAAGTATAACAGTATCCACTGTGCTTCCTTGCTGCCTCTTTGCTTTGTGGTTTCTAGAATCCCTCTTTTACTCATTATTAGAAATCTAGTATTTAGGGCACTATTTGCATTTACGTGATTTTCAAATATGGTTGATCATTACTGCTGGCAAAATTAGGTATTCCTTATGTCTTCTCAAATATAAGAAGCAAAGGCCTTAAATTGAAACAATTAGAGTAGAATCTAAGGAAAAAAACTATCTTGTTAGAAGTAGTATGCTGAAAAACATAGGAGATTTTTTTTATGCCAAACATTCTTCTTCTATAGTTTATTAAGCTGAATAAAGTTCAGTTATTGCTGAATTTTAAACATAAGCAAGACTGATTAAACATATGAGAAAATGATTTACATTAAACTTTTTTTCTTTATACAGATATCTCTTTAATTGTTCATTTTTTGGTCTCTAATCTCTGTTACAAACTTTTTTGTGCATAATTTTTTCCCTTTACATTGTCACAATTAATATAGATATTCTGTTAGTGCTTTACTAGCTTCACACAAGTATATTGAATGTTTTCTATATTATTTTATATTCCTATATTTATCATTCTTAATGACTTTAGTACATTTCATTTTATTTGATATGAATGTCACTTTACTCAGCCATTCTCCTATCCTTGGTCACCCATGTAGTTTCCAATTTTTTTCATATTGCAAATTATATAGCTTTAAATAGATTTTACAATTATTTTTTAAATAACTTTTGGAGTAAAGAGTAAAATTATTTCTGTTGCTATACTGAGATACAATTTATTGAAATTGAAAATCATGCCTGATTGAAGTTAGCATTTAAAAAATTGATTCCCAATCTTTGTTAGCAGTAGGCAGAATGTGAATTCTTTTAAAAAATTATTTCATATACTGTAATCTTAATGATTCATTTATCATTCAGTGTCTTAATCCTTTGTTAATTTCCTTTATCATTCTTGTTTTTATTGGAATAATTTGTTGTATTTTCATCTTATCCTTTTTCCTTACTGAACTCATTTTCTCAAAATTTTTTTTTTAGTCGAGTACTTTGCAGGCTATGAAATCTGGCTCAAGGACCATTCAGACACCAAGATTAGGGTAACAAAGAGTTTACTTACAAGTTACAATATAGAGTTTACTTACAAGATGTAGCAGATGATATTCCAGGGATGTTTGTTGAATGCACCTGTGAAGATGCCCTCAGGAGCCTCCACAGGAGGCAGGATGCACAGAGCTGTACTTCTGTCAGGTCATCTTAATAAAGACTGAATTCTATTACTATTCCCTACTCCCATTTTCCTTCCCCTCCCCCAGTGTTATCCTTTTTCAAATTGATGACTTCATAGGGACTTGAGCAGATCCAGTGGTTCCTTCTTTGCCCTCTTCACCAGAATAGCCTAGAATAAAATAGCCTGGATGGAGACTGTGCTTTGTATCGTCAACATCAGCATATCTACATTGTGCAGGTGGTCTGACTTTCTTCATATTGTAGTAAAGGATTCATATGCTCATTTTAAAAAGGCCCATTGCCAGACTGATACCATGTTTCCCCTCTCCTGACTTCCATGCCTTTTTTCTACCATGGAGGTGGTGCTCAGGTGAGATCAACCTTAAAGTTGACTATTTCATCTGGATCCTGCCCTTAATCTGCTGAAGTAGGGCTGAGTCATCTTGATCTCCCAGTAATGGTGTCTAGTTGGACTTAGAAGAGGGATTGTAGGGTTATTGTTCCTAGTTACTTAAATTCCCTTTTGGTCAGCAAACTCCTGGAGGTCCCTTGCTTACTCTTTCTGTATATATCCTCAGCAACTAGGTGAAATAGGATTTTTAGACCGCTATTTATTCTTAGATTCAAATTGACTTAAATTTTTAAAAGCGTACCTTAAGAATTCTTGCACTTGGATGAAATTTTGCCCCACTTTTGAGATTAGCTTAACTACCATGGGTTGGGGCTCTGACTACAATATGAAAAATCATTGTAAGGTAATGTGACCAATTGCCCTAAGTTTGGGATCCATTCTCCCCACCCCCCAACCATCAGACTACAAGGAGACTTTGATTTCTTCCCTAATTACATCTCCTGAAGAATTGAAGGCTTCTCCCTATCTAGCTCTCACTGGTGCTTTAGATTTATTTCCCTCTTATTTCTTGATAACTATCAGGAGGAATCATGAGACTATGTTTTTATCAAAACTCCTTTCATCCTGATTTTTTCCTTGCTGGACCCAGTAAGCAATGCCATTAGAACTTCTTTCACTCTTCTTAGCTTCTGAGCAATAGGATATCAGGTGCTTGTGTCTAGCCATCCTGGCTTTCAAGAATCCTAACTCATCCTCTTTCATTTCATAAACCAAAAGATCCTTCCCACTATATAAAAATATTAATAGACTAAGCAATCTTAGTGATCCTTTAGGCATCGAGTGTAGAGTAATACACACTTTACATGTTGAGTGTAACTTCTGAGAATTTTTCCTTGTCTCCTGTGAAGTATTTCTGAAGATTTTCAAATGGAGATGACCCACACAGGCCTGAGAAACATCACTCTTCTTATTCATCACTTATCTTGGTTCCATATCGGAACGTCTAATTGTGCCACTATCATGACCTACCATGTGTTCCTTGGATTTCCTTTGCTTAGTTTTGTGTCTGTCCTCTGCACAGAGAAATAACTAGTTTATTCTTTAAATTGCTTTTTCTTAGTACATTTTAAGGCAGTCCTTCAAGTGCTTCCTCTTCCCTGTAAGAATATTGTGTTTAATGTAAATTCACTTATTTGATCCTTCCGTGATTGTTGTCAGTATTGGTTCACCAGAAGATAAGTCTTGCGCTGGGATGCACTGAGTTCACTAATAATGTGTTTGAAAGTGGTCTCATTGAAGGTTTTGGTCCTACTTAGTAAACTTTCATCAGTGTCTTATCCTAACGAAGAATATTCTTGCATATATACAAACTTTTCTATCATTACTTAATCACCTAATTTTATATTTCCCTAATTTGTTTGATATTATCAGTACTCCCCTAAGCAGTTATTTTCTACTCTTTGACTCTTTGCTGTTTTGAAATCATTCACTTTATTTTATATGAAGCCATTCTTGATTTTTTCCCCAGATTTATCCCCTTTCCCAAACTACCCTCAATTTAATTTAAAATTTTTTTAAAGCTTTTTTTTTAAGTGACTTGCCCAAGGTCACATGGCTAGGTAATTGTTAAGTTTTTGAGGTCAGACACCCCCCCCCCCCCAGGTCCTCCTGACTCCAGGGCTGGTGCTCTATCCACTGTGCCACCTAGCTGCCCCTATATTCTTAATGATTAACTTTATGATATATGTGTATATATGTGTGTGTGTGTGTGTGTGTGTGTGTGTGTGTGTGTTTATGAGTGTATATATATAAACATATATTTTATATATATAAACATATATTTTATGGATATTTTCTTTCCCCATTAGAATGTAAGCTCATTGCAACTTGTGATTATTTCATTTCTTACACTTTTATCCCCACTATCTAGAACTGTGCCTGATACGTAAGAGGTAATACATTTTTGGTTGGTTAATCCAGTGCCTCATTATAGTATGGAGCTGGCTCTACTTCTTGAAGATTATTTCACTGGAGCATAAGCCTTTCTGAGCAGGTTAGGTTTTGTGTACAGGACCTAGTGACAGCTATTTGTGTAACATCCAATTACCAGCCTAGCTATGTTTGGAGAAGCTTAGCCCCATGTAGTCTGAAGGTGGTGAATATTTAGGCCACAGTAATAATTTTTTTAAAAGTTTTATTGAGAGGCAGCTTGGTTATTTTTGTAACCCCATATATTCATTATATGCATTTAGAAACATGATTCTGGGGGCGGCTAGGTGGCACAGTGGATAGAGAGCACCAATCCTGGAGTCAGGGGTACCTGAGTTCAAATCCAGCCTCCAACACTTAATAATTACCTAGCTGTGTGGTCTTGGACAAGCCACTTAACCCCATTGCCTTGCAAAAATCTAAAAAAAAAGTTTTATTGATATTCTTTATTATATCACTGCTCTTTCGCAGTGACTCTTCCTACCTCTCCCCAAATCCCCATTCAACCTTTCCTTATAGCATAAGCCCAACAAAACAAATCAACACATTGGATCACATCTAAAATATATGTTTCATTCCATAACTCTAGTATGTAATTTTTCTTAGAGGTAAAAGGCATGCTTGTCCATCAGTTTTATGAAGTTATGCTTATTAACTGCATTAAGTATAGTTCTGAATTCTCTCAGTCTTTCTTTTAAATGTATACAATGAATAGAGTGCTAGGTCCCAAGTCAGGAAGATCTAGTTCAAATTCAACCTCAGTTGTTTACTTGCTGTTTGACTCTGAGCTTGTCATTAAGCTTTCTTTGTCTGATTCTCCATCTGTAAAATGGGAATAATAATAGCACTTACCTCATATAGTTGTTTTGAGAATCAAATGGGATAATAATTTTAAGGGCTTTTTTTTTCCCCTTTGGAGGTGAGGTGATCATTCTTGGTTCCTTTGCTTTATCTCTCTTACCTAACCTTAATTACTGAATGACCTGGGGAAGACCTAACTTTAAAAGACCAAGACCTCCCACAGCATCCAGCCCTTTCTCTAGTCATCTTGATCTATATCTGGACACTGGTCCCAGATGCCTCCAGAGGAGGGAGTAAGGTTGGTGACTTTGCACAGCCCTCTATCCATTAAATCCAGTTCACTTGCATATCATGACATGGCCTCCCTGATATCATGATCTTCAAGAATGAAGAACAAAACATCATCAACTATAGACAAGTCACATAATCTAGCTGAGCCTCATATTTCTTATCAGCAAAATGGAAATAACACCTATAGTGCTTGACTCAAAGAGTTGTTGAGGGATATCAAATGAAATTATAAGTAAGGTGTTTTGCAAACCTAAATGTCAGCTATTATCCATGCTATGTTGTAGTTGTGTATATTTTTCTTCTGACTTTATTTTGGATCATTTCATTAAAAATCTTTCCATATTTTGCCAAATTGTTTATATTTGTCACTCCTTAGAGTAATATTCCATTACATTCTATTAAATGCAATTTGTTCATCCATTTCCCATGTTGATAATTTTTTTCCTTCTCCCCCAGGAGCTTTTGGGACAGATTGATACTTGTCTTGAGGGAAAGGTAGCTTACTGGGTTAAGAAGATTTCTTCAGACTGACCCTAGCTGCAGATTTAGACAAACATCCCCCAAATTAGTCAGACTGGATTTGATTCCACTGTAAACTGAAGCTGTTAGCTAAGGGAAATGACTGTAGAGAAGGAGGAGAGAAAAAAGGAAGAGTTAGGTCACTGGTTCATGATAGGTTTTTTATCAGTGATTCATCAATTTAACTTCTATTAAAGTCTTCTGTATTGTGGAACCACACAGTTTGAAGGATCCTCAGAAGCCATCTTAACCTACATCTCTAACAAGTGAACACCCAAACAAGTGGTTTCAAACTCAAATAGAAATGGGAGCCACTAATTTATATGTAAGGGTCTCTGTAGGATTTATATGGACTAAATTTAAACATGTCACTTTATGTGTTCTTGTTTTTTTATTTGTTAAATATTTTCCATTGATATTTGGGCAGTGAGTATTCTTTTTGACACATTTGCCCTGGACTATCTGAAGTTCTCTGGTGAGGGGAACTTCTACCTCCTGGATCATCCAGTTTTGGATTGTTTAGTTCTTGGGAAATGTTTCTTTACATGGAGCCAAGCTCTTCCTCCCTTCAACTTCTGCTCATTGTGTTGAAGCACAAGTCTCATTCCTCTGCTTCTTAATGGCCCTTCAGGATGCAATTCGTTATGTTGAAGTTTGAGAAGTGAAATATAGTCATGATATATTTCCTGAGACATGGTTTTGACTTTGTCTTATGTCTATCTAATTTGATTAATGGATTCTAGAAAGGCAGTACTTTGTAATAGGTTTATGGCCACATTTCTGGGTTGGAAAGATCACTTACTGGCCTAGTGAGTTTGGGAAAATAACTAAATCTCCCTTGTCTTTAAAAATGGAGAAAATATTCTAACAGATTGTCTTTCATAGTAATTACATTGTAGCATTTATGCATTATATTTTACAAAGCATTTACCTTACAAAAGTCTTGATTAGGCAGTTAGGTAGTGTAGTGGATAGAACACCAGCTCTAAGGTCATGAGGACATGAGTTCAAATTCAGCCTCAGACATTTGACACTTACTAGCTGTATTACCTTGGGTAAGACACTAATCCCTGATTGCCTCACATCCAGGGCCATCTTCATTTGTCCTGATACATATCTGACCACTGGACCCAGGAGGAGAAAATGAGACTGGTACCTCAAATTCAAATCCAGTTCACTTGTTTATCATGGCATCACCTTCCTGATGTCATGGTTCTTTTTGAGAATGAAGGACAAATATCAGTTTATAGATGAGGTAACAGGCTCATGGAGGATTTATGCCCTGCCTTAAGCCTTGCATTGGTAAGAAAGGGCAACCTTTTGATTCTAAATTGTTGCTCTTCCATGACTCCGACATTGTAAGCATAAAATGAGATAAAATATGTCACAAAAGAGGCATTGTGGATAGTGTGAATTCAAGTCCCTGTCTCATACACAATGAGACCCAGGGTACATCTCACACCTCAGTGCTCTACTTATTTTTTAAAACTTAGGGTTTCCTCACCTTAGAAGTTTCTACATCAATGAAATCATAGGTCCAGATAAATATGTTATATTACCTAGTAATTTTGAAGTACTGTAAATAAATATCCTCTAAGATATGGATGTGATGCTAGGTTTTTAAAGACTGGTAGATTTATCTGACAGGGTCTTGCATGCTGAAAAGGTTTCAATTATAGTACTGGTGACAGACCTAGTTTCTTCATCTGGTTGATCAGAGTATTGACTTTTTTTTCCGTTTGATTTTTTTTTTCATCATCGAAAAGACTTTATTAAAGTTTTTTATGGGCTACACCAATCTAGTTGAAGCAGGCATCAGCCGTGACTTGTGGAAGTTTTCAGTGAAAAATGCAAGTACTGAGAAATAAGGAACATGACCAATTACTATGAACTTGGAAGCATTAGGAGACAAATAAAATGAAATGACCATGCTTATATGTTATGCATCTTTAATGGACTTTTTTTAATATTGTGGGTAAATCAATATGTTGTCCCAATCAATAATTAATCAAGTAGTATTTATTAGGTACCTACCATGTACCAGATGTTGGGGACACAATCCTAAAAATAATCTCTACCTTCGGAGACAATATGTGTATTTTTATATGTATACAGATACACAAAAGTATATGCTCACACAAGATATGTACAAGGTGTTTTAGTGAAGAAAGGTACCAGTTGATGTTGCTGCTGGTGGAATCAGGAAAGGGTTCATGTAGAAGTTGGTGCTTGAGCTGTATTTTAAATCTATAGATTCTAAGAGATAAAGATGATGAAAGAATGCATTACAGGGATGAAAGACAACCAGTGTTAAGGCATGAAGAAAGCTGTTGGAATGTGGTGTATCCAGACCAGGAGAAAGGCCAGTTTGACTAAGGCATAAAATCCATGATGAACTTAGAGGTAATAAGGAGCTACTGGGATTTATTGAGCAGAGAAACAACATGGTTAGTAGTCCCTATGCCTTCCTCTTCTTCCCTCCTTTTTAGTTCTAGATCCATGAATTATATTTAAATCAACTTCACTATACTTATCTTTTGGACCAAAGAACTAAGACTCCTTTATATGTATTGGTTTTTCCCCATAGAATGTATAGTTTTTGAGAACGGTCTTTGATTTCATTTTTGTACCACCACTGGTTAGCACAATACTTGAGAGTGGGGTGCAGAGCCAATATCAATATGGTGGAATAGCATAAAAGGTCCACAGGGCTCTCCTTCCTTCCCCTGTACATCTCTTCCATATAGATCTATAAACTTCTGGTTGACTCGTGATCAGTCCAGGTTGACACAGGAAGAAAGACAGAGATCTCTATGATCGCTGGGAACAGGGAGGGCCTAAGCAATAATAGTCATACATAGCAATCCAGAGTAAGGATTGGAAGAAAACCAATGGGGCAGCTAGGTGGCACCGTAGACAGAGCACCAGTCCTGGAGGCAGGAGGACCTGAGTTCAAATCCAGTCTCAGATATATAATAATTACCTAACTATGTGACCTTGGGCAAGTCACTTAACCCCAATGCCTTGCCAGAAAAAAAAAGAAAGAAAACTGACTCTTTGAAGTGGACAAGAAGAATTTCTAGATTTGGCAAAAAGAGTCTGACTGTGTAGTTTGAAGGGAAAGGTACACACTAAAAGTTCTGTTGCTTACTACCCAATTCTGGGGTAGATTGATTTTATTTATTGATTTTTATTTTTTGCAAGGCAATGGGGTTAAGTGATTTGCCTAAGATCACATAGTTAGGTAATTATTAAGTGTCTGAGGTCAGATTTGAACTCAGGTCCTCCTGACTCCAGGGCCTATGCTCTATCCACTGCACCACCTAGCTGTCCCTTAAAGTTTTAATGGGTTTAATGTGTTTTTATATTATAGATATTTACAGATTAGTCCTATTTATGAGAATTGTCATAACAAAACACAACAAAATAATAATTAAACAAAACTAAAAATAGTGACTTCATCTGAAAGTAACTGCAGCATTTCACATCTGTAGCACCCCTTGCCTCCCTTAAAAATATTTAATAAAAATCTATTTTTATCCCTCTCAGCTTTTCCTTTGGGGAGAAAAACAGGAAGAAAAATAGTTTTCTTGTAACAAATACATGTATGTGACTGTAAATGTATGTCTATATTCTAAATCCATCACTTCTCTTTAATGGATAGTGTGTTTCTTACTACTCTTGTAGTATCAAATGATAATTATATTGATCATGGTTTTATAGAGAGTTGTTCGTTTTTATAATTTTGTTGTTACTGTTTAAATTGTTCTCCTGATTTTATTCATTTCATTTTTGTCAGTTTATAAAAGTTCTCAAAATTGTTCCCTTTTATAATTTTGATATTATAGTATATATTGTTCTTCTGTTTCTATTTACTTTACCTTGTATCAGTTCATTGAAGTCTGTCCATGACTTTGAAGTCATAATTTTATTCATTTCTTAGAGCACAATAGTACTGCAGTCACATTCACATATCTCAGATTATTTAGCCATTCCTCAGCTGATGGACCTCCAGTTAGTTTTCAGTTTTTTGCTACCACAAAAAATAGCTACTCTAAATATTTTTGTACATAAAAGAACCTTACCTCTTTCTTTGATTTCTTTTGAGTATTGGACTAATAGTAGTATAATTAGGTCAAAAAGCATTCACTATTTATTACTTTTTATGTATGATTGCAAAATGTTTTCCAGAGTGATTCTTAAATGTACTAACAGTGTATCCAGCCTATCCAAAATTTATCATTTTCTTTTTTTGTTTGATACTCCAAAGAAGTATGAGTTAGAATATCAGAATTGCTTTAAATTCATTTTCCCTGATTAGTAGTATTTGGACTATATTTTCATAGATAGCCTGGGCTTCTTATTTTGAGAATTCTCTTTTCATATGCTTAGACTATCAATTGAGGAATGACTCTTTCTTATTAATTTGAGTCAGCTACTTACAACTCCTGTGTAAAGATCTTTTTTCAGAGAAACATATTTTTTCCAACTTGTTTCCCTTTTATCTTGATTTAATTAGATTTGTTGTGCAAATACTTTTTAATTTTATATAATCAGTTCTCTGATATATATAAATCTATTTTTCTTCTGTGATCTGGTTTGATCATTAACTTTTCTGCTATTTATAGATCTGATAGGTAATTTTTTCTATGATTCTGTAATTTGTTTATGATATGACCTTTTAAATATAATGGTCATATATCCATTTGGAACTTATGATGTATAAGGTGTGAGATGCGGTCTAAATCTGCTTTCTTTTATGCTGCTGTTCAATTTTCTCATTAATAAAAATGACAATACTACTAGACTAATTCATTCATTCAATGCCATTCCAATCAAACTACCAAGGATTCCTTCATAGAGCTAGAAAAAATAATAATGAAATTTATAAAGAAGAAAAAAGAGGGAGGACAGCTAGGTGGTACAGTAGGTAGAGCACTGGCTGTTGAGTCAGGAGGACCTGAGTTCAAATCCAGCCTCAGACACATAATACTTATCTAATTGTGGGACCTTAGGCAAGTCACTTAATCCCATTGCCTTGCAAAAAAAAACAAAAACAAAAACAAAAATATATTTATATACTAAGAATAAAAAAATTATATACTAAAAAAAAATCTCAAGAGAAATAATGGAAAGAAATAGGAACAAAGGGGCCCAATAGTGCCAGATTTCAAATTTAACCACAAAACAGTAATTATAAAAACAATTAACTAATGACTAAAAAGTAGAGTGATTGATCAGGGAAACAGATTAGGGATAACCCACAGAAGCAATTTGCATCTAATACCTTAATATTTAGTAAACTCAAAAATAATTATTTTAATCATCCAAGATTCACTTTCTCCCCCTTTCCCTTCTCTCCTAATTGTGTACACAAGAAAAACAAAATCCATTACAAACTTGAGATCAATCACTAAACACTTATTAAGCACCCACTGTATGCCAGGCACTATACAAAGAACTGGGGATACCTAAACCAAAAAAGATAATCCCTGACTCCAAGGAGTTTACAGTCTAATGAGGGAGATGGTAAACACACACACACACACACACACACACACACACACACACACACACACACACACATACACACACACGCGCGCACATGAATAATCTATAATTGGAGAAAAAATAAGAAAGTGAAGGCACTGGAATTAAGAGTTTTGGGCAAAGCTTCCTATAGAAGGTGGGATTTTATACTCACTAGGCAGAAGTGGAAATGTAGAGTCAATAACCGAGTGTGTTTCAAGTGAGCAGAGATTATGAGTTGGCCTGGCTTAGTGCATAAAGTCTTGGTCTTAGAGCCAGAAAATTTGGATTCAAGTCCTTGTTTTTGGCACTTGAATGAAAGAATGAATGAAAAAGCAGTAAATACCATGTGTGCCAGTCACTGGCATCTGTGCTAGAGATAGCTAGAAAAATGAGACAGTTGCTGCCCTGAAGGAGCTTTTATTCTAATAGAAACAACAAGGACAGGGAGGGGAATAATAGCCAGAGAAGTGTAAGGTCACAGGCATGTTGGAGTGGAGCCACAGAGCAGTTAAATGCCTTTTCAGTGAATGGTACTGATTTGGTTACTGTTCCAGATAAAAAGTCAAAGGGAAATGTGAGAGCACAGAGATTTGGATTATAGTAATAGCAATAGCAGTAGCAGGAAGATGACATAGTTAGATGGCTATAGTGTGCTGGGTACAATGAGTTTTCATCAACAGCTAGCACAGCCCTTCCATTTATAGTTTGGAGGGTCAGTAGAAGCCCTGAGGAGCATGGGTTTGGTGTGTGGTTGGAAGGTTGAGACTGTGTTGAGCTCTCACCATTCAGCATGGCAAACCTGGGCAAGTAAGTCATTTACCCCCCTCTGGACCCATTTACTCTTTTATAAATTGTTAGGGTTGAACTCAATACTCTCTAAACTCTAGCTCTAAAATTCTGTTGTTTTTTTTTTAACTCTATATTACATCATTCCATGAAGTGGTTGAAGATCAAGTCTTTGATGAAAAAATTATGCAAGACAATCCGTTGGAATTCATCCCCCCCCCAAACCCTCTGCCCTAAGGGAGTTTGTAGTATAATAAAGGACTTTAGATGTATATACACAATAAGAGTGATTTAAAAAATCAAATGAGTTAGTATTATCAAGATTTAGAAAAAGTTCTTTAAAAAGTTTGAAAAGGAGATTATTTTCAGTTTAAGGTATCAAAAGGATTCATGTAATACTTGGCATCTAGGTAAGACTTTGAGGAAAGAGGTTTTTAAGCAGGTACATCTGTCAGGTGAATTTTATTTTTTCATTTGGGGAGAAGGCTCTGGGGAATTTTCAGAGATGTTGATGCAAATGAAATCAGGAATGAATGGAATAATAATAAAGAAATAATGAAAACTGGAAACAACCAGTTGCCCAGTTTGGTTGTAACATGTAGAATTTGTGAAGGGAAGTATTTTAAAATTAGATCGGAAAAGCAGGTTGATGTCAGTCTAAGATTTTTAAATACAAGGCTAAGGAGTTTTGATTTCAGTTTTTTTTTTTTTTTTTTTTTTTTTTTTTTTTTTAGTTTTTGCAAGGCAATGGAGTTAAGTGGCTTGCCCAAGGCCACACAGCTAGGTAATTATTAAGTGTCTGAGGCCAAATCCAGGGCCGGTGCTCTATCCACTGTGCCGCCTAGCCACTGCTGATTTCAGTTCTATACACATCAAGTGGCCACTGAAAGTTTTTAACCAAGGGATTGAAATGTTCAGATCTGTGAATAGGAAGATTGTTTTGGCACTTCTTCAGAGGATCAGTTCTAGAGAGACATGTGAAATTGGAGTCAAGCTAGTTAGGAGACTTTTACAATTGTATAGTTCAAGGATTTTTATTGGGAGGCTCATGGACCCCTTCTTGGAATAATGATTTTAATACATAAACTACCATGGGGGTGATGATCAACCTTGATGGACTTGCTCATTCCATCAGTGCAACAATCAGAAACAATTTGGGGCTGTCTGCAATGGAGAATACTATTTGTATCCAGAAAAAGAACAGTGGAATTTGAACAAGACCAAGGATCATTACCTTTAATTTAGAAAAAAAACCCTGATATCTTGTTGTCTGATCTTGCTATCTCTTATACTTTATGTTTCTTCCTTAAGGATATGATTTCTCTCTCATCACATTCAATTTGGATCAATGTATACCACGGAAACAATGTAAAGACTGGCAAATTGCCTTCTGTGGGGGGTGGGGTGGGGGGAGGGAAGTAAGATGAGGGGGAAAATTGTAAAACTCAAAATAAAATCTTAAAAAATAAAAAAATACATAGGATCATAAAGGAAATCATTTACATTGGAACACAGTTATCAAAGTATTTTAAAAACAAATTATAGAATCTAAGTTAAGAACCCTTAGGTGAAAGATAATAAGGGTTTGAGTAATGACTGAATTAATGAAAAGCATAATTAAGCACTTAATACATGTCAGGTACTGTGCAAAGTGTTATAGATACAACTACAAAATTGTGATATCCTCTGCTGTCTGAGAACTTAAATTGTCATGGGGAGGTAGCACATTGGAGGGTACCAATAAGGGAAGGGTGTCTGAGAAATCACAAAGATGATAAGGAGGATAATAGGATATTGGAATGCTATGCCCTTTCCAAAAGCAATGGTAGTGGGGATTTTTTTAATCAAAATTCCTTTTTTAAAGATTTTATTTTGAGTTTTACAATTTTTCCCCTAATCTTACTTCCCTCCCCCCACCCCCCACAGAAGGCAATTTGTCAGTCTTTACATTGCTTCCGTGGTATACAATGATCCAAATTGAATGTGATGAGAGAGAAATCATATCCCCAAGGAAGAAACATAAAGTACAAGAGATAGCAAGATCATACAACAAGATATCAGTTTTTTTTCCTAAATTAAAGGTGATAGTCCTTGGTCTTCAAACTCCACAGTTCTTTCTCTGGATACAGATAGTATTCTCCATTGCAGAGAGCCTCAGACTGTCCCTGGTTGTTGCACTGATGGAATGAGTGAGTCCATCAAGATTGATTGTTGCCCCCATGTTGCTGTTAGGGTGTACAGTATTTTTCTGGTTCTGCTCAACTCACTCAGCATCAGTTCATGCAAATCCCTCCAGGCTTCCCTGAATTCCCATCCCTCCTGGTTTCTAATAGAACAGTAGTGTTCCATGACATCCATATACCACAGTTTGCTAAGCCATTCCCCAATTGAAGGACATTTACTTGATTTCCAATTCTTTGGCACAACAAACAGGACTGCTATAAATATTTTTGTACAAGTGACGTTTTTACCCTTTTTCATCATCTCTTCAGGGTATACACCCAGTAATAGTATTGCTGGATCAAAGGGTATGCACATTTTTGTTGTCCTTTGGATGTAGTTCCAAATTTCTACCAATAGTAATCAGCAACTGTTTGACCATTTCTAGTATTTTTTGTTTTTATTTTTGTTTTTTTTATTAAAGATTTTGAGTTTTACAGTTTTTTTCCCAATCTTACTTCCCCCACAAGGAAAGCAATCTGTCAGTCTTTATTTTGTTTCCATGTTGTACATTGATCCAAATTGAGTGTGATGAGAGAGAAATCACATCCTTAAGGAAGAAACAAAAAGTTTAAGAGATAACAAGATCAGACAATAAGATAATCTGTTTTTTTCCTAAATTAAAGGGAATAGTCCTTGAACTTTGTTCAAACTCCATGGCTCTTTATCTGGATACAGATGGTATCGACCATTTCTAGTTTAAGAGATTTGTTTGGGACTCTAAAGACTTGCTCAGGATCATATGACTAGCTTGTGTCAGAGGTAAGACTTAAACTTAGATCTTCCAGGCCCTACAGTTGGGTGTCTACCTACTCTTCAGACTGCCTTTATCCAGAAAGGCTACATATTTAAAAATTCTAAAATGGTTTCAAACTTCCATGAGATAGCAAGAATATGTTGTTTCAGGAATTGGTGACCTTTGAAGATGTAGCTGTGTATTTCACACGGAAGGAGTGGGGATGGCTGGATCCTGCTCAGAGGGATCTTTACAGAGATGTGATGCTAGAGAACTATGGGAACTTTATATCAATGGGTAAGAAGTCATTTTTATGGCAACCATTTCCAAACTAACCACCTTCTAGAAAAAGATTTTGTAATTCCACTGAGAGACCATTCAAATAGCTCTCATTGGACCTTTCTATATATTAGCTATACCTTTAAAAATCATTCCTTATGTGTATCCTGCAGACATAATATAACTTAGGAGTGAGTTTACAAAGTTCTAGTATTTTCACATGAATGATCATGTTCTATATATCCTTTCCTGAATTCAGGGCTTCCATTCTCCAAACCTGATGTTATCTCCCACCTGGAGCAAGGAGAAGAATCTTGGGTTGAGGATATGCAAGAGTCTGAAGAAGAAGAGCTTTCTCCAGTTGTTTTCAGAGGTGAGTGGTTGAGATCAGAACCCACTGGAGAGTAGAAAAATGAGAGTATAGCTAATTTGTGGGCTGATGAGCAATTTTAAATACTTGCAGGAGATATTAAGGGATCGAACCTGGAAGTGTGAGTAGAACTTCTCACCCACACATTGGGCATACTTAGTTGTTTGGGCTCACCGTTTTCTTCTATTCTGGATGTTCTTTCCAGAGAGGTGATCATCTAAATATCTTTTCTCTCCCATATGCTCATTGGAGTTGTTGGTCATTTCTAGCAGTTTGAAAGTGTTTTTTTATTTCAGTTTGATAATTTTATTTTTTTTTCATCTCTTTTTTTCCTTCAGGTTTCAAGAACAAATATGAGAATAAAAATTTTACTCTAAGGGAGGAAATCCCTAAAACATTAGAACTGTGTGGAAATCTAATTGAAAGATCCTCAAGAGGCATATACCAAACTGCAGAATTTGGACTAGCTTTTGGACAGGAAAACACTTTAGAAGACCAGACAAGACACTTCTTAGAGGAGAGATGGAGTAAATCAGCTTTGCAATCGAGAAGCTCTCAGCAACTGACAGTTTTCCACAGCCAGATGTCTAGAGATGAAGGCCAAGAGTATAATGAATTTGGTAAAACCTTCAGTTGGAGCTCAAAGATCATACCTCACCAAAGGATTCCTAAAAGAGGAAGAGGCCGAAATTTTTCTCCACATTTAGCACTCATTCAACACCAGGGAATTCACAGTGGAGAAAAACGTTATGGCTGTCGTGATTGTGGCAAGACTTTCAGTCAGAAGTCAGGATTCACCAGACATCTGAGAATTCACACTGGAGAAAAACCTTATGAATGCAATGAATGTGGAAAAAGCTTTAGTCGTAGTTCAAATCTCACAGAACATAAAAGAATTCATACTGGAGAAAAACCCTACAAATGTAACAAATGTGATAAGGTCTTTAGGCTAAAATCAAATCTTAATTGTCATGAGAGAGTTCATACTGGGGAACGACCTTATGAATGCAACATCTGTGGGAAAAACTTTCCTCAGTTGTCCAGTGTTATGAAGCATCAGAAAATTCATACTGGAGATGGTACTTGTAAATGTATCGAATGTGGGAGGATCCTAAGTAGCCAGCTCCGTCTTATTGAACACTGCAGAATTCATACTGGTGAGAAACCTTTTCAGTGTAGTGAATGTGGTAAAGGCTTAAGCAGCAGGTCAAGCCTTCTCCAGCATTATAGGATTCATTCAGGTAAAAAACCTTTTAAATGTAATGAGTGTGGAAAGTCCTACCGTAAATTCTTAGGATTAATTGATCATCAAAGATACCATACTGGAGAAAAACCTTATATCTGTAAGGAATGTAAAAAAGCCTTCAGCCGCCATTCAGTCCTTATTCGACATCAACGATCTCACACTGGAGTGAAACCATTTAAATGTGATGAATGTGGGAATACTTTCACTCGAAGATCTGTCCTTAATGAACATCTAAGAATACATTCTGGAGTAAAGCCATATGAATGTAATGAGTGTGGGAAAACCTTTACTCGAAATTCTACCCTTAATGAACACCAGAGAATTCATACTGGGGAGAAACCTTATGAATGTAATTCATGTGGGAAAACCTTCAGATGTGGTTCATATCTTACTATACATCAGAGAATTCATACTGAGGAGAATCCATATGCATGTAATGTATGTGGGAAAAATTTCAGTCTGAGTTCTACACTTATTCGACATCAGAGAATTCACACCAGGGAACAACTCACTAGGCTCTGAGCTCCCTGAGGCCAGTGACCTGATCTTAGTTAAACTTTGCATTTCCCCTACCTCTACACACAGTAGTTGCTTAGTTAATGGTTGAATTGAATTAAACGAACATGGAAATGCCTTCAGAGTTCTGATCTTATCAGATAATGGAGAATTCCTACTGGAGAGAAGCCATGTGAATGTAACATAGAAAGAAAAAGCCATTATTTACCAGTCATTTCTCATTCAAGACCAGAGAACTTAACACTCCAGTTAACTTATAAATGAAATAGTCATTGGGAATGAACAATTTTATAGATGGGAGAATCTGTGGTTTGTCAAATTTTTACAGTAGTCTGTAAGGTTTGTAAGGTCAATGGCTAGATTTTTTAAAATTAAGAATATATAATGTCCAGCCCAGTGCCATTTTTAGAAACATACTTAATACCTACTTGTTCATTAAGTAAACTATATTGATGACTGTATTATATGAGAATCTCATCTTGGAGAAAGTATGAAAAGTTAGGACTGGAGATTGTCTTTGGAACACAGTAATTGAAATTCCATGAATTAATAATAGTCCCCTACATAAATATAAATTTAGTAAGAGATACACAACCCAGGTCTAACACTTCAGAAATACCAACATTTGAAGAGTGGTAAGAAATGGAATAGGTACTTAGATAGCTGGAATAAAGTCATTGCATCACATAAAACTAAAGTAAATGGGTTTTAGAGTTTATTTCTTCAGTTTTGGTTAAGCATGTTCAAAAGCTTGCTGATCTCCACCCAGTTGTCCTATCAGCATCAAAACTGAGTTCATACTCCCCCCCCCCCCCGCCCTTTTTTTCTCTTCAGGGTACCATCATCCTTAGAACCTCTTCAATTTTTTACTTTTAAGTCTTCTTTCAATTCTATATTCAGTTTCTGTCTCCTACTGTTTCTTTTTTTCATGGTGTCTTTCTAATCCAATCCTTCTTTTCACTCTCATAGAATCTACCTTAACTACTTTGATGGTTCTTGTCCTTCCTTATCCAAGAAGACCAAAATGATATCACTATGTTAGAGACAAATTACAATATGACCAACTGTGACTGATCAGACACCTATATGAACTCAGAATGAAGGCAGGCACAAATAGCTCATGTGAATACCTTGGGTGGCTTCTCTAAACTTGAATATCTCAAATTTCCTTTGAACTGCTTCCATTCTGCTTTGCTCGTTGAACCCTCTCTGATGAGGGCACACCATGCTGGGTGGTCCTGTCTCCCATGCTTTATAATCAGATAGTAGGGAATAATAGCTACTCAGTACCTTTCTAATCTGTCTTCCTGCTTTTAATCTCTTGCCTTACCATCTTTCAGTTTCCAGAAGTCTTCCTAAAATGTAACTGTGATCATGCATTTCTTCTGCTCAAACAACTTAAACAGCATTACAGTAGAATGTAATGTACTCAAGGGCAAGGATTTTTGGTTGTTTTTGTCTTTTTTATCTTCAAACCCTAACATAGTACAGTACTTTGAAAATAGTAGGCATTTAAGAAATATTTTAAATTAAATTTGTTAACTTCCCAAGTTGAAAGAAACCAAAACACAAAAGGGGAATTAATGGACTTAAATAAATCTAGAATTTAATTTGCTTGACTTAAATATCAGTACTCTTAACTGCTTGTTACCTCTAATAAAATATTACTGTAATTCAATAGTCTGAATAGAAGTTCTCCCCTGGTAAATCTAGCAGTAAAAAAAGAGGCAAAGGATGTAGATGGGAACACTAAGTGAAAATGCCCAAACTACAGAAAATTGCTGAATGACTCTGCCAGCCTGAGTCTGAAAAATCCTAGAATCAATTTGCTCTTCTGACCTCTTGAGTGGAGAGTAGCCTAGAAGAGCTGAAAACTGAAAAATTGCCACATTATGGCTCTTAGATTGTAGTGACTTTAGAATCTTAAATAATTTGTTTCCCAAAGAGTGGGAGATTTAATCATATACAATGCCCCTAAAATCATGAGAGGTGAGGATTCAGAAGACATAATTGTATTAAACTGGGAGAGCATATATAACTTCAGAGGTGTTTGCTACTAACCTAATTGCATTTGCTGTGTGTGTATATAGAACTACATTAGAATGCCTAAAAGATAGAATTCTTGAATCTGTTGAATTTGAGCAGCATGAAGAAGGAGGCATTATCCAAAGCTGTTGCTATACAAAGTGTCATGGGGAGGGACTTCTGGGGAGAACTAATAAGTTAGGATTTTGGTGTGGGACAGTGGAAAATTACTTGGATTTAGTACCTCCCTGGTTAAAAACAAACACAAAATCCCAAAGCTACTACAGTAGTTCTTAGCCATGGGTGATGGCTCCCTGGGTGCTATAAAATTATTGTATCATAAAGATTCCTGAATCCATTTGAACTCCAAGCACTATTGTTTTGATCTTTAACTCCAAAGAATACGTTAGTTTGAATAATGGGATTTTTGTTGACTTAGTTTCATATTATTGCTGTTTCAATTGTGCCTATAAGAACAATTTTTTCTTGACCTTTCAGAATGAAATATGACCTTTACTTTTGCTGAAACCTGCCTCCTCCTAGAGTGGGTTTTTGGGGTTGTCTACTCTGATTTTATGTGGTATCAAATTTGCTTTTTTCACTGATAGTACCAATTTGGTTTTAAATGATTATATTCTTTTTCAACTTAATTCAGTTTATATATTTTTTAATGATAAAAAGTTCTAAGACTATATTGTTATATTTTAAAGGGTAGTTGCTTATGAATTTTTGTGATTACCCTTGTTATTTGGGCTTGAAAACTGTCCTACCAGAGATCAATTTTGGATCCTTAATTTATCCAGAATAGCTTTTTCCTTATCAACTTATAAGATGTAATTTAGGGAGATTGCTGAAAAGTACAATTCAGAACCAGATGTATTTCAGTGTCCTTCAAGGAACCTTCATATAGAAGCATGGTGAGCACTAGGAAGAGGTCTTGCAGTGGGTTTGTTGATTGAATTACTTGTGAGTCATTGTGTTTATGGCTGTGAACAGTTGCTGTATTTTCATTTCAGTGGAGGTTGCTTATGTTTACATCAGGATTTTAGAGTAACATCAGTGTAAGTGAAGTAGAATTATAATAAATAAACTAACATACCTTCTTTAGGCTGAATAGATATTATCTCATAATATGTATTATCTTTTTTCAAATGTGTATAGAGTCTGTTGTGATGAATAAAAATACAAGATTATTTAAAGCAATACTGAGTTCCTAGTAACCTTTTCATTTTCATCATACATTTTCTCAGTTGTCGGGTACTGATAATACAACTGTACCATAATGGTGCTCTGAATGTTTTTTTAATATTAAAAAAGAGGTCTTCATACTCTAAAATGCTGTAAAGCAATTCTTGCCTACCTCTCAGATCTCTTTCTACTTTAAATCCTATGACCTGGATTAATGTCTCATATCTGTGTGACTGAGCAAATCACCTTCCCTTTTTGAGTCTCAGTTTCCTCACTTGTAAAATGAGATTAGACAATACTATGAAACTGAGAATAGGAGGTCATATTTGGCAAGTTCAAATTCAGAATTCCAGATCTTGACTTAACAGGATTATAAAAGGCTTAAATATCATGTATATGTGTCACTACTGGGCCAGCATGGTTAAAATACTTACTCTTTCCTAAAGAAATCCCAAGCTCTGACCCATACACACAAATTGGGTTCAGTTCTGAGGGAGCTTTGCTATTTATTCTGGTTCTCTATCCTCCCAACTCAGGGTCCTGGAGAAAATCACTTAAAGCTTAGGTGTGGTCATGTTTAAGGTCTCCATCAAAGGTAAAGTAGAAAGATATTACTCAAAATACAGTGTAGATCATATATAAAACATGTTTACTTCCTATACAAAAAATTTCTTAAAGGAATCAGAAGCTTGTTTTTACAAAGACAGATATAAAATAATCACTTATAAATGCTGTTTTACTCTCCCAGGAGGTTGATTCTTAAAACATTAAAGCATGAACTATTTAGTGAGACTGTTGAGCATACATTTTTACTTTACATCACAGCTCTGTCCAGTTCTATCAAAATCCATATCTTTTGGTGAATAAGACCAGTGATTGTATTCAACCTCTTGCCTGGAGTCATCTTCTCTTCCAAAAAGCATTGTTGTAATTACAGGAGTCACCTCCTTTAATTCAACCAGCACTGACAGTGGACCTAGGAGATCCTGACTTTTCAAATTCACAAACCAAGGCTAGAAACATCCATCTCAAGATTACTATTTGGATATCTATGCTCAGTTAAAGAAACAGAATAGGTGTCCCAACTTAGGTTCACTCTCCTTTTCCTTATTTCTTAACCCTTTATAATCCTGACTCTCTCTAAAGTTACTAATAATTTCTTAGAAGCCAAATCCAGTGACCTTTCCTTTAAAAAAATTTTTTTTTAAATTTTGAGTTCCAAATTCACTTTCTCAGCCTTCTCCCATTCCTATGAAGGCAAGCAAAGTGATATGAATTGTGCATATGAAATCATGCAATAAATATTTCCATATTAGCTATATTGCCCCAGTAAAAAAATAAAGTGAGGAAAAATATATTTCAGTTTATACATATTGCTAATCAGTTCTTTCTTTGGAAGGGAATAGCATTTTTTTCATCATGAGTTCTTTGGATTTTTCCTGCATCATTTTATTTATCTGAGGAACTAAAGTCTTCCATAGTTGATCATCATTACCATATTGCTGTTACTGTGTACAATGATATCCTGGTTCTGCTCACTTCACTTTGCATCAGCTTGTAAGGGTTTTCTCCTGAAATCATCCCTTTTTTTTAATACTCCACAGTCATATGCTACAACTTGTTCAGCCGTTCCTCAACTGAGAAACATCCCCTCATTTTCCAATTATTTGTCCTTTTTTTAAAAATCTCTTTTGGGGGTACAAGGATAGTGGCATTGCTCAGTCAAAGGGTATGTATGCACCATTTTATAGCCCTTTGGGCATAGTTCTAGATTGTTTTTCTATAATGGTTGGATGGGGGAGGAAGGGGGCAACTAGGTGGTGCAGTGGATAGAGCACCAGCCCTGGAGTCAGGAGGATGTGAGTTCAAATTTTACCTTAGTCACTTAATAGTTACTTACCTGTGTGACCTTGGGCAAGTGGCTTAACCTCATTCTTGCAAAAACAAAAGCAAACAAACAAAATGGTTGGACCCCTTCACAACTCTACCAATAGTTCATTACTATTTTTACTCATCTAATCCAATATTTCATTTCCCATAAGTGTGTTATTTTATCTTTTATTTTAATTTGCACTTTTCTATAGTGATTTAGAACATTTTTTCATGACTTTAGTTTTTATTTGTTCTTCTGAATATTGCCTGTTCATATTCTTTGATCATTTGTCAACTGGGGAATGGGAATTATTTGACTTAGTTCTCTATATATTTGAGAAAATAATGCTTTTATCAGAGAAATTTTGCTATAAAAACATTTTTATATTTATTTTACTATCTGTGATATCTTTTAGAAAAATGTAGTTTAAGGAGTGGCTAGGTGGCGTAGTGGATAAAGCACCGGCCCTAGAGTCAGGAGTACCTGGGTTCAAATCTGGTCTCAGACACTTAATAATTACCTAGCTGTGTGGCCTTGGGCAAGCCACTTAACCCCATTTGCCTTGCAAAAACCTAAAAAAAAGAAAAAGAAAAATGTAGTTTCCCTGATTATCTCCTTTAATTAGGTCTATTTTTGCTTTTTCTTTGTCTGAGATTATAATTATTACCCCACCTTTTTTACTTCATTTGAGACTTAATAGATTCTGCACCAGCCCCCTTTTTATAACTCTGTGTATATGGTTTTTTGTTTAAAATGTGTCTTTTACAAACTACATATTTTTGGATTTTAGTTTCTAACGTAATCTACTTCTGTATTATGAGTTCCCATTCACATTTATGATTACTGTATATACTGCATCCTATTTTCTTCTCTTTATCATTTTCTCTCTTTTTTTTAATCTTGTACCTACTACAATGAAGTCAATACAATGACTCTGTAGACCTTCAATTTGGCAGTCAGTCTGATACTTCTTTATCCTATACTTTCCTTTGGAGGGGTCTCCCAAGCACTGGCAATGCATTTGTCAGCCTTATCATCTATGTGTATATCCCTGGAAAATATACTGCCAAGGTAAGTGAGCTTATCCATAGTATTCAAATTTTTTCCATTTTCTGAAACCAGTAGTTCCATGTGTGGATGATGTGGTGCTGGCTGGTGTAGAACCTGTGTTTTCTTGGTATTCATTGTTAGGTCAAAATTAGTACAAGTAGAAGAGAATTGATCCATACTTTGTTGCATCTCAGCTTTAGAAGCTGCACTGAGTGCACAATCATCTACTAATAACCAAAAATATCAGGCACAGACTTTCCCTCCACTTTAGCTTTGGCTTGTATTTCAAGTTAAAAAGATTACCATCGGTGTGGTGCTTAACCAGTACTTATACCAGTGCTGTGCCAAGAAACTGAATTGCTTCCATTTGAATTGTCTTAGGATGATTCTGAAGATTACTTGGCAAGAATCTTGTATCAAGACACCGAATCCTTTCTTGAGCTAAACTGCTAAGCATTCAGACTGTTACAGGGAACATAACTCTGATGAGCAGTCCACATTGTTCAAATGCCAAATGTACATTTGCCTAAAAGACTATTTTACAAAGAACTCACACTAGGCAAGTGCTTATATGGTGATTATCAGAAGTGAAACAAGAATGCTTTCAAGGTTTCTCTGAAGATCTTTGAAGCCATTTATGAGACATGGGAGATATTGGCAAAAGACTGTCCAGCATGGCATGTCTTCAGAAAAGAAGGTGCTGTGCTCTGTAAGTGAAACAGAATTACAGTAGCTCAAAAGAAATGTGAGATGTAAATTTAAAGGCATCTCCACTCCAAATATTCATCTGGAGTATTTGTGACTAACCTGAGGTAGAGTTTTCCAAGCTCAAATTGGTCTGATCAGTCACAGTCCTACACTGTACCTTGACTCCAACATAATAATGTCATTTTGGTCCCCTTTGAGAGTGATGGACAACAGCTAACCATCCTGTACCTTCTGAAAAGTCTTGTTTTGTTTCTGACCACTCCCTCTTTTAATCTACCCTCCTTTTATCATCCCCATCATCCTACTTCTCTTCATATTTCCTGTTGTGGATGTAGATTTCTATACTTGGCTGCATGTGTACATATATTCTTTCCTCTTTCAACTCTCCTCTTTTAACCAAAGTGAGGTTCAAGCATTGTATTTCTCCATTTTCCCTCCATTGTCAAAGCTCTTCCTTGAATGCTTCTTTTATATGAGAAAATTTCTCCTATTTTTACTCTTCCCCCCTTTCCCCAATTCATCCCCCTTTCTCACCTCTATGTTTTTTCAAATCACCTTATCACAATTTGTACCAATGCTTTTTATCTAAGTAGACTCCTTTGCTGCCTTAATAACAAAAAATTCTTAGGAGTTACATGTATTATCTTCTCAAATAGAAATATAAACAGTTTAATTTCATTGAGTCCCTTATAATTTCTCTCTCATTGTTTACCATTTTATGTGTCTCTTTTGTCTTGTTTGAAGGTCAAATTTTCTAATCAGCCCCCCCCCCCAGAAAGATTATGTTTAATTTTGCTGGGTAGATTATTCTTGGTTATAATTCTAACTTCTTTGCCTTCCTGGAATATCATGTTCTAGGTCTGTTTCTTTAATGTGGAAGCTGCTAAATCTTGTGTGATACTGACTGTGGCCCCACAATATTTTAATTGTTTCTTTCTGGCTGCTTACAAAATTTCCTATTTGACCTGGGATCTCTGGAATTTGGTTATAATACTCCTGGGAGTTTTCCTTTTGGAATCTCATTTGGGTAGTGATTGGTGAATTGTTTCAATTTCTATTGAAATTAATTCTAGGATATTGGGACAATTTTCCTTTATAATTTCTTGAAAGATGAAACTAGGCTTTTTTTTTGATCATGGCTTTCAAGAAATCTAATAGTTCTTAATTTATCCCTGCTTGATCTATTTTACAGGACAGTTTTTTTCTAGTGAAATATTTCACATTTTCTTCTAGTTTTTCATTCTTTTGATTTTATTGTTTGCTGATGTCTTATGGAGTCATTAGCTTCTACTTGCTCAATTCTAATTTTTAAGAAATAATTATTTTCTTCTGTGAGATTTCATTTGGCCAATTTTGCTTTTATTTTTCTTAAGAAAAATAAAGTTTAAAAAGTATGCTTCAATATATACACAGTTTACCAGTTCTTCCTTCTGGAGATAGCATTTTTATCATGAGTTCTTTGGAATTATCTTGGATCATTGTATTGCTCAGAGTAGCTATGTCTTTCATCAAGCTGTACCTTTTTATGAAATTCTTTTTGACCCCTTCTGGTCTTATTAATCCACCTCCTCCTTTGAACTTCCAAGAGGATAACACATTTATTCAAATAGGGACTAGTCATGGTCTCCACTGATCACCTAGATTGTAGTCAGAGTTATCCTGGCTTCCTCAGTCACCCTGAATGCTGAGGCACTGATCACCATCTTTTAGGTGGAACCCTCCAGTTACTCCTATTCTTGGTAGAACAGCAGTACAGACATGTTTGAGTCTTCTAGCTAGCTTCTTCATGATAATGTCATGTGGAACCAAACTGAAGAAGAACCTCACTGGATTTCAGAAATGTCAACTATTGCATCTCCCATATTTCCCTGTCTCAATTCTGCTTTTTTAAGATTTTTTTTCTTTGAATTTTTGTACCTTTTTTAAAAGGTTATTTTCTCTGATGTTTTGTGCCTCATTTGAAATTTATGTTGAATGGGAAGACACTGTTCCAAGCTTCAGGCTTTTTCATGCTGTTGAGAATCTGCAAATTTTCAGTGCTTCCAAGGAGGTATGATCTAGGGAGAGGTATGGTCACCACTCTCTTATTGTGTGCTTTTATCTTTGCCCAGGAAGGACACCTACCTCTCTATATTGCAAGCACTAGCAACCCTCTTGGCCATGGAATTATGACCAGGTCCCCACTTTCCTTGCATCACAAGCACTAGGGTTCTTCTTTCCCTTGGAACCTTGACAAGGACCCCTGTTCCCTTGTGACTGACCACACTTTTCTCCAATGCTGGAAGTGTGACCTAAATCTGTGTGTGAGCCATAGAGCTGCTAATCAGTACCAGCTGCACTCACTGCCAGTAAAGAAACACTTGTAATCTCTTTCTAACCAGTTGTCTGACCTTCTTACAATCTCTAGACTGATAATTCCCAAAGCTGCTAGTGTTGCTGATGCTGTCTCCAAGGCCTTTGGCCCAGCTGGTGCTTCAACTGTGTGTTCTCTTGGACTATCTTCCACCCCAGACCTCTCCTTCTGATCTCCTAAATTGTGTGTTAGGTTGTAAATGTCTCACCCTGACCTTTGTTGGCTCTGCCACTTGAAAATTCAATTTGATAGGTTATTTTGAAGTTGTTTGGAGGGGAATATTGGAAAAATTCTCCTGGGTTGCTGTTTCTATTCTGCTATGGTGACTCTGTCCCTCAGTGACCTTTCTTCCTTCTGAATCATTCTTTAGCCTTCGACACTGACCCTAATTTACTCTATATTGAGCTATCTACTGCTAATCAACCTATTCTTGATCCTCTATATGCTTTCTGGACACCATTTCTTCTGGATTCTTCTCTTTAATCCTCTCAGATTATTACTTTCCTGAATTATCCAGATCATGCCCACTAACCATAGGTGTCCAATATTTGTCCAGGGCCTCTTCTCTCTGTACTATTTTACTTGGTAAGTTCATCAGCTCCCATGGATTTGGCTAGCCTTTTTTAAATTTTTTTTTTATTTAAAGCAATGGGATTAAGTGACTTGCCCAAGATCACACAGCTAGGGTAATTGTCTGAGGCTGGATTTGAACTCAGGTTCTCCAGACTCCAGGGCCAGTGCTCTATCCACTGTGCCACCTAGCTGCCCTTGGCTGTCATCCTTAAATGATGATTCTCAAATCTACTTGTCTGGTCCTAACCTCTTTGTTGAGCTCCAATCTCATATTACCAACTGTTTTACAGACCTCTCAAACTGGATATCCAGTAGGCATCTTCAACTCAAAATGTCCAACACTGAACTCATTATCTTTTCCCCTAAGCCTTCCTCCTTTCCCACCTTCCTTTTTTATTAAGGGCAACATCATTCTATCATTCTCCTCAGGCTGTACCTAGGTGTTATCATCAACTTTTTTTTTTTACCCCAATTCCAAACTTTTCAAGACCTGTAATTTTGTCTTTTATAATATCTTTAGAATATGTCCCCTTCTCTCCTCTGACACTGACACCCCTTCTAGTCAAGGCCCTCATCACCTCATGCTTGGGTTATTGAATGGATATTATATATAAATGCAAGCTATATATGTAATTTCTGGGTCATGTGACCAACCTAGACATTTTCTCTGCTCCTTATGACCTCTCAAACTTCTCCAAAATAGAAGTTATATACCAAAACTAAAGGAACATCAGGTATCCCCATGGTCTATGAAATCTCAAACTAATTTTAAACCCCTCAAAGCCATGAACAGACACCAATGGACACCAACTTCCCTCTCCCATTGCTCACCACACTACCAGCAGCAAGGCTATACTAGCCAAACAGACCTTGTAACAAAACCCAACTTCAGATCCTTGAGTGGATATGCCTATCTCAAGTTTCATCCCACTCTGTTCCATTCTCCATTCAGTTACCAAATTGATTTTCCAAAAGTACAGATTCCAATCATATCGTCCATCCTCCCCCATTAATTCTATTGCATCCAGGATAAAATAAAATTATATGTTCTGTTTGGCCTTCAAAGCCCTTTATGGCCTAGTTTCATTTTACCTTTTCAGAGACACTGGCCTTTGAGCTATTTCACAAACAAGACATTCCATATCTCAGCCTTGGGCATTTTCTCTGGCTATTCCCTAGACCTGAAATGCTCACCTTCCTCATCTCTACCTCCTGCTTTCCTGGCTTCCTTCAAGTCTCAACTAAAATCCCATCTTAAATAGGAAGCCTTTCCTAACATATCTTGTTTGTTTGGGTTTTTTAACAAGGCAAAAGCTCACACAACTAAGTAATTAGTAAGTGTCTGAGGCCAGTAAACTCGGGTCCTCCTGACTCCAGGGCCAGTTCTCTATCCACTGCGCCACCTAGCTGCCCCATATAATATATCTTTTTTAAAAATTTTTTTGGTGATCTTTTTTTTTTGGTGATCTTTTTTATTTTACTTTATTTTTTATTCTCATTTTGTACAAATGTTTTTCTTTACATTAATAAGATATACTTGTTTACAAGTAAACAAAATACCCCTCCCCCCATGAATATAGATAGATTTGCTTGGGCAAAAAAAGTAAAGGGGAGAGAAAAAAAATTAAAATTAAAAAAATAATAGTAATAATTGTAGGTATGGCCAGGTGGCGCAATGGACGAAGAACCAGCCCTGGAGCCACGAGCACCCAAGCCCATATCCAGCCTCGTAAACCCAATAATCACCCAGCCGTGTGACATGCAAGCCACCCGATCCCCACTGCCCTGCAAAAACCAAAAAAGAAGAAAAGAAAAAAAAAGACCCAAAATAAAATAAAATAGTAATAATAGTAGGGGTGGCTGGGTGGCAGACAGAGCATTAGCCCTTGAGCCAGGAGCACCTGGATCCAAATCCAGCCCCAGACACCCAAAGATCACCCTGCTATGTGGTCCCAGGCAGGCCACCCAGCCCCACTTGCCCTGCACCCTCCCCCAAATAATAATAACAAAAAATGTGCTTCAGTCTTTGTTCCAACACCAACAACTCTGTCACGGGTGGATCACATTCTTTATGGTAAGTCCATCACAAAAGTTACTTCCATATTTTTCCAATGTTGCCATTGCTGATCGCAACTCCCTCCTTTCTTATTTCTCCATTACCATGTACTATATTTTTCTCTCTCCTTTCACTCTGACTCTGCTGTAGGGTCGCTGAGTGGCACAGCAGACAGATCCCTGGTCCTGGGGCCAAGAAGCCCTGAGCCCCCATACCACCCCTTAGGCCCAGAATCCACCTGGCCCTATGGTCCTGGGCAGGCCTTCCAATCCCAGCCCCTTGCAAGAAGTAAAAAAGAAAATGTGTTATATCTGACCACTGTACCCCCATGGTCCATCCTCTCCTCCTTTATTCACATCCCCACCCCTTCCCCCTTCTCCCCCCTTCTTCTTACTCCAGATGCCTATACCCCATTGAGTATATTTGCTGTCTCCTCTCCTAGCCATCTCTGATGAGAGCAAAGGTTCCCTCATTCCCCCTTGCCTCCCCTCTTCCATATCATTGCAACAGCTCATTGCAATAAAAAAATTTTATTATGTGAAATATCTTGGACTATTCCCCCTCTCTTTTTTCTTTCTCCCATTCCATTTCCCTTTTTTCTATTGACTCCATTTTTACACCATATTTTATCTTTGAATTCAGCTTTCTCCTATGCTTCAACTATAAAAGCTCCCTCTACCTGCTCTATTAACTGAGAAGGTTCCTATGAGTATTATCAGTGTCATTTTTCTATGCAGGAATACATGCAGTTCATCCTCATTAAGTCCCTCATATTTCCCCCCTCTCCTCCAATCTCCATACTTCACCTGAGTCCTGTATCTGAAGATCAAACCTTCTGTTCAGCTCTGGCCATTCCAAAAGGAACCTTTGAAATTCCCCTGGTTCATTGAAAGTCCATCTTTTTCCCTGGAAGAGGACATTCAGCCTTGCTGGGTAGTTCATTCTTGGCTGCATTCTAAGCTCTTTTGCCTTCCGGTATATTGTATTCCAAGCCCTACGAGCTTCCAATGTAGTTGTTGCTAAGTCCTGTGTGATCCTGACTGCAGCTCTACAATATTTGAACTGTGTCCTTCTGGCTGTTTGTAATATTTTCTCTTTGACTTGGGAGTTCTGGAACTTGGCTATAATATTCCTAGGGGTTAGTTTTTTGGGATCTCTTTCTCTGGGGGATCGGTGGATTCTCTCCATTTCTATTTTGCCCTCTGCTTCTAGAATATCAGGGCAATTTTCCTGTAGTAATTCTTTGAAAATGATGTCAAGGCTCTTCTCCTGATCATGACTTTCGGGTATTCCAATAATTTTCAAATTATCTTTCCTAAGTCTGTTTTCCATATCAGTTGTTTTTTCAATGAGATATTTCACATTTTCTTCTAATTTTTCATTTTTTTGGTTTTGAAGGATTGATTCCTGATTTCTGGTAAATTCATCAATCTCCCTGAATCCTATTCTTTGTCTGAAGGATTTGTTCTCCTCAGAGAGTTTTCCTATCTCTTTTTCCATCTGGCCAGTTTTGCTTTTTAAAGCATTCTTCTCCTCAATAACTTTTTGAACTGTTTTATCCATTTGACCTAAGCTGGTTTTTAGCATGCTATTTTCTTCAGCATTTTTTTGGATTTCCTTGACTAAGCTGCTGACTTCATTTTCATGTTTTTCCTGCATCTCTCCCCTTTCTTTTCCCAGTTTTTCTTCCAACTCCCTCATTTGATTTTCAAAGTCTTTTTTGAGCTCTGTCATAGCCTGAGCCCAATTTCTGTTTTTCTTGGAGTCTTAGATGCAGGAGCTTGTGCTTCCTCATCTTCAGACTGAGTATTTTGATCCTTCTTGGGCTCATTTACAAAATATTTCTCAATAGTCTTCCTTTTGTTTCTCTGCTTGCTCATTTTCCCAGCCTGTGCCTGGTTTGGGGGTGCTTCCTGAGCTTTTGGGACACTCCCACAAGGGTCTTGGTGTGTGAGGCTCTGTCCTTCCTCCTGGTCTGTGAATGACCATAAGCGCCCCCCTCTGCCACGGGCCGAGGTGGGGGGGGCTGCTGTTCTGTGGCGGGGCCTAGACTGCGATCAGGATCTGAATGTGGTCAGAGCCCCAGAGTACTGTTCCAGAGGCAGAGGACAGAGCTCGGCAGTCTCTCTCTCTTCACTCCCCTCCCTCAGCTCAATGGGCTCATGCCCTGGGGGCTCCTACTTACAGGCTCTGCCTGCTTCTGTTTCCTGGATCAGGGCTGGGGAAAGACCAAGCTGCTGGCTGTGTGCCCTGAGGGCTGGGCTCCATGTGCTCACTCTGGCAGAAGTCCCCACTGTTCCCCCACTTTGTGCCCGGTGCTCCCGGAGTGCAGCTCAGGAGACTCCCCTGCTGCTGTGAGCCATGGCTCCCAGTGCCCTGGGGCTGCCTCCGGAAGGCTGAAGTTCTTTCATTCTGGCGGGACACCCCTCTGGCAGGCCGCCTCTCCGATCCCGGGGAGCAGAGCCTTTCTGCTCTTTTCCAGGTTACCTTGAGTAGGAGAACTGCCTCACTGGGTCCCTTTGTGGGTTCTGTCTCTTGAAAGTTTAGTTAGGGTCCTTAGCTTATGAGTTTTATCAGAGAGCTCCTAAGACTGGATCCCTTCTTGTCGCCATCTTGGCTCCATCCGAGTCTGCTTCTTAATAGCTTTATGACCTTGAGTTAATAGTTTAACTTCTCTAGGCTTTAGTTTTCTTGTCTGTAAAGTAAGAGGTTTGGATTAGTTGATCTTTAAGATCCTCCCACCTCTAGCAATCTTTTTTTAAAATTAATTTTAATTAATTAATTAATTTATTTATTTATTTTAGGTTTTTGCAAGGCTAACAGGGCTAAGTGGCTTGCCCAAGGCCACATAGCTAGGTAATTATTAAGTGTCTGAGACCGGATTTGAACCCAGGTACTCCTGACTTCAAGGCCGGTGCTTTATCCACTATGCCACCTAGCTGCCCCTTTAATTAATTTTTATTAAAGATATTATTTGAGTTTTACAATCCCCCCCCCATCTTACTCCCCCCCCCCCCAGAAAGCACTCTGTCAGTCTTTACTTTGTTTCCATGTTGTAGCTTGATCTAAATTGGGTGTGATGAGAGAGAAATCATATCCTTAGAGAAGAGACAAGAATTCTAAGAGGTAACAAGATCAGACAATAAGATATCTGTTTTTTTTCCCTAAATTAAAGGGAATAGTCCTTGAACTTTGTTCAAACTCCACAGCTCCTTATCTGGATACAGATGGTACTCTCCTTTACAGACAGCCCAAAATTGCTCCTGATTGTTGCACTGATGAAATGAGTAAGTCCTTCAAGGTTGATCATCACTCCCATGTTGCTGTTAGGGTATACAGTGTTTTTCTGGTTCTGCTCATCTCACTCAGCATCAGTTCATGCAAATCCCTCCAGGCTTCCCTGAAATCCCATCCCTCCTGGTTTCTAATAGAACAATAGTGTTCCATGACATACATATACCACAGTTTACTAAGCCATTCCCCAAATGAAGGACATTTACTTGATTTCCAGTTCTTTGCCACCACAAACAGGGCTGCTATAAATATTTCCACCTCTAGCAATCTTGAGTGAATAAGGGGATAAATATTTATTAAATCCCTGTTCCATACCAGGCACTGTACCAGTAGCCCCATTGTACAGAGAAAGCAGACTTGAGGGTAAGTGACTTGACCACTGAGCCTGGCTGAGGCTGGATTTGTACTGGGATCCCAAGACACCATCACTCTATCCACTGCCACTTTGCTGCTTCTAGTTTATAAACTATTTCTATTTTCAGTGAGTTGGATGAACACCAAAAGTTCTCATGCAATTCGATAACTTTAAACACGTATTAAACATCTGTTCCACATGGTATAAGGAATATGGGCAAAGGAAAAATGCATACAAAATATGGGAGAATTTTGCATGATTTGGGATGCAGGTACTCCTTTCCTCACTGTCCCTCTTCCTTTCCACTTTTTCCCTTCTCAGCTCTCTTCCCCTCCCCTGTTTAATCCCAAACTTCCTTCAAGGCTTAGCTCAGGTGCCCCCTATTATGAAAATCATTTCCTGATATCCCATTTATTGGCCCTCTTTCTCTTTTCAAATGTTGCTTTGCATTTACTTAATTTTGTACTTGTTGTTGAAAGCTCCTTGAAGTAGTGGCATATTTGGAAGATTCCTGAACCTTGAATTAGAAGACCAGGTCCATGTCCCTTTGATGCTTAGTATAACCATATGAACTTGAACAAGAAGTTATTTCACTTTTCTGTGCCATAGTTTCCCTATCAAAAGTTGAGGGGTTGGATTAAGTAATGTTTAAGATCTTTTCTTGATGAGTACAGTTTGTGGACTGGGAAAGAGATAATATTCCAATTGATTAAAACATGTTTGGTTGTCCTTCATTCTTTTTTTTTTTTCAATTTTGCCAGAGGTCACAGAGATGGCAAATGTTAAGTGTCCGAGACTGGGTTTCAACTCAGGTCCTTTTGACTCCAGGGCTTTATCTATTGTGCAACCTAGCTGCCCTCTTGTCCTTAGTTAAAGAAGACCAAAACAACATCATTGTGTTAGAGTCAGGTTACAGTATGTCTGACTGGCTGATCAGACTAATAAGAGCTTGGAATGCTCTACCACAGAACAGACACAAATAGTCCATGTGAACACCTGGAGGTGGATTCTCTAAATTTATGCATTTCTTTTGAGCTCCTTCAATTCTGCCTTGTTCATAGAACATAGCACCCTCTCTGATGAGGGCACCTTCCTGGGCAGTCCTGTGCCAGTATTTCCCATGCTGCAGGATCAATTTCAAGGTTCTTCACAGTGCCTTTATAGTTCTTCTTTTGAACCCCCTTTGTGCAAAAGTCTTTCTGGGCAAGCATATGTTTGGCATTTCCAACAACCTGGCCCACCCAGCATAGTTGTACTGTCTATAGTAATGTTTGAATGCTTGGCAGTTTAACTCAAGAAAGGACCTCAGTGTCTGGTGTCTTCTCCTGACAGCTGATCTTCAGAATCTTCTTAAGGCAAATTAAATGGAAGTGATTCAGGTTCCTGACATGGTGCTGGTAGACTGCCCAGGTTTCACAGGCAGATAGCAATGAGGGTGGCACAATGGCTCTGTAGACCTTCAATTTGGTAGTTAGTTTAATATCTCTACTCTCCCACACTTTCTTTTGTAACCTCTTTGTACTGAGCTAGCTCTGGCAGTGCATATGTCAACTTCATTATCAATGTGTACCTCCCTGGAAAGTACACTGCCAAAGTAAGTGAACTTATCCACAGTATTCAAAACTTCTCCATTTGCTATAACTGCTGGTTCTACATGTGGATGATGTGATGTTAGCTGATGGAGCACCTGTGCTTTCTTGGTGTTCATTGTCAGGCCAAATTAGCACAAGCTGCAGAGAACTGATCCATAGTTTGTTGCATCTTGGCTTCAGAGACTGCATTGAGTGCACAATCATCTGCAAATAGAAAATCATGCACCAAGAATCTTTCCATTTGGCTTTACAAATTTCCAAGTTTTTATTTATTTATTTTAATTTTTTTCCAAGGTTAAGTGATTCGCCCAAGGTCACAGAGCTAGGTAATTTTTAAGTGTCTGAGGCTGGATTTGAACTCAAGTCCTTCTGATTCTAGGACTGGTGCTCTTATCCACTATGCTATCTAGCTGCCCAGAGGCCTTTCCAAGTTGAAGAATTTACTATCAGTGCAGTAGTAGATCTTGATTCTGTATTTATCCTCAGTCAAAGCATTAGATAGCATGATTGAAAACATCATACTAAAAAGCATGAAAGCATACACACAACCTTGTTTCACTCCATTGATGATCAGGAAATCCTGAGAGCATTGTCCACTATCTAGAACCCAGGCAAGCATACCATAGTGAAATATATGCACAATACTGACAGACTTCTCCAGGCAGCCACATTTTGACATAATCTTCCCTAATCCCTCATGATTGACAGTATCAAAGACCTTGGACAGATCTGCAAATGTTGTATACAGACCTCTGTTTTTTTTTGGCATTTTTCCTGGAGTTGGGCAGCAAACACTGTATTGCTTGTTCCTTGACCTTTTCTGAAATCACACTGGTTCTCAGGGAGGTGATTATCCTCCAGGCGAAAGATCAGTCTATTGAGAACAATTCTGGCAAGAATCTTACCAGCTATGACTGACAGAGAAACATCTCTGTGATTGTCATAGACAATCTATTCCCTTTATCTTTATTGAGATGGACAATGGGGGTATCCTTGAACTCTTGGGGAATAATCTCCTCATGCCATATAACCTGAAAAATTTCAGTCAGCTTTTAAATTTTTTTTATTTTTTATTAAAGATTTTATTTGTTGTATAATTTTCCCCCAATTTTACTTCCCTCCCCCCACCCAACAGAAAGCAATTTGTCAGTCTTTACTTTGTTTCCTTGTTGTACATTGATCCAAATTGAGTGTGATGAGAGAGAAATCATATCCTTAAGGAAGAAACAAAAGGTATAAGAGATAGCAAGATCAGACAATAAGATATCAGTTTTTTTCCCTAAATTAAAGGGAATAGACCTTGAACTTTGTTCAAACTCCATGGTTCTTTATCTGGATACAGATGGTATTCTCCATTGCAGACAGCCCCAAATTGTCCCTGATCGTTGCACTGATGGAATGAGTAAGTCCATCAAGGTTGATCATCACCCTCATGTTGCTATTAGGATGTACAGTGTTTTTCTGGTTCTGCTCATCTCACTCAGCATCAGTTCATGCAAATCTCTCCAGGCTTCCCTGAATTCCCATCCCTCCTGGTTTCTAATAGAACAATAGTATTTCATGTCAGTCAGCTTTTTTTACGAGCAATGGATCCCCCACCTTGTAAATCTTAGAGTCAGCACCAGGTGCTTTGCCACATGAAAGTAGATGCATGGCATTCACAACCTTCAGCTAGAGACAGATTGACTTCAAATCCAGGGAAGTGGTCAATGACTTCTGCATTGATTGATGATGGGCTGTGGAAGTGGAAATGTTCATCCCACCTCTCTAGGATCATGTTCCTATCATTAATCATGTGGCCCCATTAGCACTGAGTAGTTGAAATGCCCAAATGACTTTGACCCATAATAGCCTTCAGGGCATGACAAAGGATTGTTACTATCTGCATAAAATTGAATTTCATCTGCCTTCTTACTGAGTTAAGATTCCTGCATCTCTCTAAGCTTCACTTGGACATTACTTTTGATGGAATTAAAAGCTACTGTTTTAGAAATGGATGAACTATCTTGGTGGTAAACCCTGTGGAGTTCTTGTTTCCCCAATTTAGTAGCTTCTGTATTTTCTCATCCTTTTAATCAGAGCAGTCTTTTTCCCCCCCCTAGTTTCATAGTTTATTTTATTTTTTCGGTTTTGTGTTATCAAAGTTTTTTTAAACATTAATCCACATGCATATGAATATTTTTAAGTTTCATAATTTCCTTCCACCTTCCCTTCCTACCCTCTCCCCTCAGCCAAGAACAATCTGGTGAATATTGTACATACACATAATGTTTAGCATGTTTACAGATTAGTCATTTTCTGTATGAGGAATTAGTATTGGAATAAAAAATGAATATAATGATCATTAGATTCTGTAAGTTTTTGTGTTTTGCTTTGTTTTTCTTCCTCTAGATGTGGTTAGCATTGTCCATAGTAGATCTAATAGGGTTGTCCTAGCTCTCTGAACTGCTGAGAGGAGCATCCATCAAGGTGATCTATTCACAATGTTGCTGTTAATGTGTACAGTATTCTTTTGGTTCTGCTCCACTTGCTCAGCATCAGTTCCTATAATTCATCCCATGCTTCTCTAGAGTCTGTCCATTCATGACTTCTTATAGAACAAAAGTACTCCATAACATTTACATATCATAACTTGTTCAGCCATTTTCTAATTGATGGGCATCTCCTCATCTCCTCCAATTTCCAATTCTTTGCAACTATAAAAAGAGCTGCTATGAATATTTTGGAACATGTGAGACTTTTCCCATTTTTTTATGATTTCTTCTGCATATAGACCTAGTATTGGTATTGCTGGGTCAAATGGTATGACCAGTTTTATTGCTCTTTGGGCATTGTTCCATATTGCTCTCCAGAATGGTTAGATCCATTCACAACTCCACCAATAAATTAATGTTCCAGTCCTCCCACAACCTCTCCAACATTGGTTGTTTTCCCTTTTTGTCATCTTAGCCAATATGATAGGTGTATGGTGGAACTTCATAAGTTGTTTTAATTTGCATTCTCTAATCAGTAATGATTTGGAGCATTGTTCCATATGATTTTATATATAGTTTTAATTTCTTCATTTGAAGACTGCCTGTTCATAACCTCATCTAAACAGTCTTGATGTTTATGAGTGCTATGACCCAAATGAGCAAATGCAATGTGTACATTGATTTTCTGAAAGCTGCCCACTCCTTTTCTGCTCCACTGTTGCCAACTGTGTGTTGGCTCAACTTTTTCTACAAGTTTGTTACAAACTGCTTAGCTCAAAGAAGTTTTAATCTTTTGACTTTAATTCTTGTAGCAATCCTTTTGTTTTGAAACTGCCACTTCTGTTGAATGTAAATATTTAGCTTGGAGAGAATAAGTCCAGCACTCTGCACCACACGTTGCCTTTGTCACTCTCACAGCCTGTCTGTCTCTTCTTATGATCATATGGTCTACTAGATGCCAATGTTTGCTACAAAACCGCATCCAGGAAATTTTATTGCGTTTAAGTAAACAGAAGACAGTATTTGTGCTGAGAAAGCCATGAGATGTGGAATTCTTCAGTAATAGATGACCATCGCTATTACTGTTTCCAACTCCATTCCTCCCAAAGACTCCCTGCCATGTCTGGTAATCTGAGCCTACTCTAGCATTAAAATCACCCAGAATTATGAGCTTGTCCTCTCTTGGTACATTGATGATAAGGGTCTCCAGGTCTTTATAAAGTTTTTCTTTGACTTCATCAGTTTTGTCATGGTGGGAGTATAGGCACTGATGATGGGGGCCTGGTGTTTTCTTGCAAGTGGCAGTTGCATTGTCATGAGCTTGGCTTTCACTTCTTTTGCATTAAAGCATGTTGACTAGATTAGTTTTCATAGTAAAACCTACCTCAATTTCACAGTGCTCCCCTTTACTGCAGCCACTCCAGAAAAAGTGTGTCCAGTTCTGACTTCAGTAAGCTGGCTTTTATTTGGAAGCCTTATTTCACTTAGTGCTGCTATTTGGATTTGATACCTATTGATTTCTCTTGTAACAAAGGCTGTTCGTCTTTCAGGTCTATTAGATCCTATATTGTCTATGAACGTGCACACAGTCCAGGCACTGATGGTGAGTGGAATCTCCTTTGAAGAAGTTTTTATACATTTTATTTTTGTTTTTCAGCTGTATGATAGGATTCCCTACCTGCTGCAGTAATGAAGCCAGGGTTGGGTAAGCAGATAATTTTTTTTTAAGCAGATAATTTTTAGGGCACCTTTTCTAGTCCCTTCCTTACACCAGAAAGTGGGCAACTGGATACTTACAAAGCTGCTCAGACACCTGCTGAATCCCACTTCTGCGTAGTGAGAAGATGACCCTATGACTGCAGCTCTCATCTGCTGCTTCATCATTTGCCTGTCATTTCCGAACTTTGAACTAGGAATGATATGGTAGTATGGGTGATGTCTTTTGATTTGTGTGTTAATTAGATTTACATGAGACAGAATTTCAGGAAGTCATTGGCTTCATTCTCTCTTCCAAATTCATCATTTTCCAGTGGAAAGACAACATCAGGACAACTGGTGATGACTCTAGATGCAGTGGATAACCTTGGTATCTTTGATGTCCAAAGGGTGCCACAGTGCCTGCTTCAGCTGCCTTCATGGCTGTTGGAACAAATTGTTCTCATCTGCCCATTCCACCAGGGGAAGTCCTCACCTGCTTGGGGTAGACATCCCCCTAACTCATCAATGAATTTGAGACTCTTTGGTTATTCTCAACCTAGTTTAACCTGTCAGCTGAAACAGTTTACCGAGGTGTGGCTGCTATGTATGCTACAGTTTCTTGGATTCCCAGAGTTAGGTGGATCAGGTAGACATCAGAGGTGAAAAGCAGCCCTCACACCAGACATTATTACATTCCCTGAGAAGACCTCACTACACTCCTTGGAACATAGAGTACCTGCAGGAGAATATTGTGAAGTAAGAGTAGAGAGGTAATTGGGAGCTGGAGTTTAGAGGGGTCAGTAAGTATTTTACTAACTGGTTGGCCTTTTATTCAATAGATAGTAAGGGACAGCTAAATGTTTTTGAACAGGGAGTGACCTAGACCTTAGTATTAGGAACATAATTGTGGCAGCTGGGGGAAGGATGTATTGGGGAGGGAAACACAGGATGTCAGTTAGCAGGCTGTGACAGCCATTACGGTGAGTGTTGATAAAAGTCTGAATTATAGAGGTAGCTGTTTGATATTATAAAGGGTGAAAACTTGAGCTTCAGATTTCTTATTTGGTCACTGAATATATTTTATGTATCCTCTTGTTTTTGGAGACCATGTAGTTTCCCTATTGCTTTGGATATGAGCCAAATCCAAAAATTTCCTTTATCTCCCAACATTACATATTGAGATGGTCCTTGAGGTAGCAGAAATGCATTGTATTGTTTTAGGAATTGGTGTCCTTTGAAGATGTGGCTGTGTATCTCATATAGGAGGAATGGGAACTTTTGAATCCTTCACAGAGGCAACTCTGGGGATGTAATGCTGGAGAATTACTGGATCCTTATTTCCTTAAGTAAGAAATAATCTCTCCTGTAATCTTCATAAAAGCTGTCATATATACATATTATCTATTGTCATATATTCCCATTTTCAATTTTTTTCATGATTGTGTTTTCTTTTCTGTCATTTTTATTGTTTGCTATTAGTTACCAGTTTTATTGGTCTTGAAAAAGGGTTCTTTTCTTTTTTGCTAAGTAATTTGTTTTCTTGCTTTTTTATTTTCTTTAATTCTGATGAATTTTTGTTTGGTGTTTGCTTAAGTATATTGATTTGTCTCATTTGTTTTAGTTTTTTTTTTTGCAAGGCAATGGGGTTAAGTGACTTGCCCAAGGCCACACAGCTAGGTAATTATTAAGTGTCTGAGGCTGGATTTGAACTCAGGTACTCCTGACTCCAGGGCCAGTGCTCTATCTACTGCGCCACCTAGCCACCCCCTTGTCTCATTTTTTAAACTGCAAACTTCATTAATCTTTTCTTTTTTCTCTTTGGTACAGGTTTGTAAATTTACTTCTGAGAGCTACTTTGTAGCTCTTAAAATTTTAGGTGATAAATCTATATTTTCATTATTTTCAATTTTGACTACATCTGTAATTTGTTCTTTGACCTAAGCTTTATTCAATAATTCTAATACCCATTTAAATATTAATATTTTGATATTTTCTTGTTTATTATTATTTGTACCACAACCACATTAATTTGGTATTTTTATATATTCTCCCTTTAAGAATTTATTTGTATTAGAAGATACTTGATTTTTATTAATGTTCTTTATGTATATAAATAAAAAGTACATTTCCTATTTTCCTCATTCACATTAGATTTTTTAACTCTACTCAGGTCTATGACATTTCTTGTTTATTTCTTTATTTTCCTTATTCTATTGGGATGTTGAAATTTTCTCCTGTATTCTTTTTCTAATACTTTCCATTTAATTTTTCTTTTACACATTTAGTTGCTCTCATGTTAGCATATATTTAATATTAGTAGTTTTTTTGTTGTCATTCATTCCTTTCCACATAGTATATTTCCCTAAATTTGAGGCTCAGCACTTAAGTGACTTTAGCAGTCAGATTACTAGTAAGTGTCAAAGAGAGGATTTGACTTGAATGCATTCTGACTCTAAGTCTACCACTCTACCCATGATGTCATGTCTCTTTTTAATAACAGTAAGTTAATTGGAACAATATAAGATGTTTCTTAGGGTATATTTTAAAGTTTTTTCTTTTTAAAAACTTGAATTTATTCTTCATTGTTTTCCTAAAGACTTCTGGTTTATTCGTTCCTCCATTGCAACACCAAAAGTTGTTACAAGCATGAACATCATCTCCTCAAGGAAATGTTCAAAGTTATCTTAATTTTAAATGACCATTTTTGTGTTTTCAAAAGTTTCTAACTTTTCTAGGAAACTGAATCTTGGATTGAGGCCCTTATTCTAAATTCAGTATAACAGACACTTTTTATTAAAAGTATATGTTATATGCTCTGTCTGCCACCCAGCCACCCCTACTATTATTACTATATTATTTTATTTTGGGTCTTTTTTTTTCTTTTTCTTTTTGGTTTTTGCAGGTCAGTGGGGTTCGGGTGGCTTGCATGTCACACAGCTGGGTGATTGTTGGGTGTACAGGGCCAGATGTGGGCTTGGGTGCTTGTGGCTCCAGGGTTGGTGCTCCATCCATTGTACCACCTGGCCATACCTACAATTATTACTATTATTTTTTTAAATTTCAATTTTTTTTCTCTCCCTTTACTTTATCGCTCAAGCGAGTCTATATTCAATGGGGGGGGAGGGAGTATTTCATTTGCTCTTAAACAAGAATATTTTATTAATGTAAAAAAACCCATTATTTTTGTACAAAATGAGAATAAATATTAAATAAAATAAAAAAGAAATTAAAAAAAGAAAAAATAAAAGTATATGTTATATTCTGACATCTCTGTCATTTCTTATTTATTTATAATAATTTAAGATTAAAATGGATGCTTTTTGATAAGTAATATCTTTCCTCCCAGTAGCTTTAAGCTATAATTAATCATAATTTTGAAGTTTAATAATTATATGACTGGGTGAGTTGACTTTTCAAATGTTTCCTTGGATGAGATTCTGCAAATTCCTTTTATATTCAATATTTTAAAATATTTCTGGGTAATTTAATTATTCAGTTTTCTGAAATATACTGATCAGATTATTTTTCTTTAATATTTTTGGAACCACATTAATTTTGAGATGCTTACTTTATCTTTCTTCTGAATCTTTCATTTTTATCTATTATTACTTTTCAGTCTATTTCCACATGAAAGCTTTTCTGGTCTTATTTGCCTGTTTGTACTTCACCTTGCCCAAAGGGCAGTGCAAAGACTTACTATGAATTTGTATAGGCAATAACATATAACAAGGGATTACAAAGGAACAGAAATTTAAAGAAAATCTGAATTAATGAACAAGCTTACTAAGAATTCAAATACCAAACACTTTAAGTACACAGGATACAAAGACAAAAATGAAATAATCCCTGCCCTCAAGAAACTTTTATTCTAAAAGGGGAAATACCATATTCTATACATATAGTATAAACAGGAATAAACATGTACAAGCATGCCAGAGACATTTTTGTATGATTGGGGGAAAAAAAAGAACTGATTCTGTTCTGAGAGTGAGAAATAATTGATGGACAACCTTTATGATACCTAAGCAATGCAAGAAAAATAAAAGAAAGACTCCTCTTGTCCCCATAGTCACCCTATATGACTAATTTGTGGTAAAGAAGTTGGAGATCCATAAAGGATGGACAGGAATGAAGGGGTTTTGAACTGCTTGGATGGAGGGAATATCTACATGAATAAAGTCACAGATCTTAGAGTGCTTTCTGCCTTTCTGACCTTTCACTGATTCTATCCATGTTTTATATTTTTTCTGCTCATTCTAAATAGCTTAGTTTCATCTTATTTTTCCCTATAATTGTACCTATTCCTAAATCTCATAGGGTTTTTTGGATTTTATTTCTTCATTTATTTCCTTAAATTATCTTTTCTCATTTTCTTACTCTTCTATTATCTTTGCCTTTTTTGATCGGTCCATTCATGCAACACTTGTGACATAGTGCTAAGGAAGTTCTGTTTTTCTAACATTTATATCCATATTTTCTTTTCTTCCCCATGATCAGGATTTCCTATCTCCAAACCTGAGGTCATTTGCCAACTGGAGCAAGGGAAAGAAGCATGGGTTTTGGCTATACAGGTGCCTAAAGAAAGGGTGCTCTCTAGAAATACCTTCAGAGGTGAGTCTGTGAGAACTAGTTTCATTGAGGTTAAAAGGTAGTAATATTACTTAGCATATAAGTAATATTAAGCTATATAAAAGGATGTGATTTTTTTAATGAATTTTTTTTGCTACAACACTATGAGATGTAGGTGGTATAATACTATTATCCCCATTTTACAGTTGAGGAAACTGAGGCACAGGGAAGTGATGTATCCTGGATCATGTAGTTAGTAAGTGGCAGTGCTGGAACTCTAATGTAGATTATCTTATGCCACACACCTTGCTGCTCCCATGACACCCCATGCTACCCTTGTTTTTCTGTGGGCTGTTTTAGTATGTGGTTCTGTGATATCATTAATATAGGTATTCCCTCTGCTGATGTAAATAATCTATTCCTTAACATTATGTGTAGTTTTAGTCCATGTTCTCCTATAGGTTCTCCATAGACAAGTTACTTGGTGTCCTGAAAGAAAGACCTCTAGGTCTTTTTACATTTCACAGATACTAGTGCATTCTAGTCCTTGTTTTCTCCCCAGCTCTCAACACATGAACAATTGACATCTTTTTCAAATCATTCCTTTCTACTTTTTATTTTTACAACACTTCTTGCATGTAGCCTGTTTTCCTACCATGCTTCTTTCCATTTGTGTTACCTACCACTTTGGTTCTTTGGAGGATGAAAAGTTCTAAGATTGATAACCATGGAACATTGCCAATAGAATGTTGAAGTTTTCATATATTGTACCAAGACAATGTTTAGTATTATTAAAAGCATTTTGGAGTTTTGAAATGCCATTTAGCCTGCTTTTTTTGCTCTATTCAATTTTAAGCCTATTTATTTTGTTGTCCATCTACAGTTCAAGTCCCAAATGAATGTACTAATGTATTAACTCAGTGAACTGGCCAACATATTCTTTCCTCCTTGTTGGAGGAGAGCCTTTAAGGGTGAATTTTCTTAAATCTATTTCTTTTTAGTAATAACAAAACAATGAACAAAACTGATTCATATTCCTTATTGTTAGTGGTCAGTTGTACATTTATAAAGATGGGGTCTTCTTTAAAGAACAATTTGAAAATTCTTTTTTCGGTTAAAGTTTTTATGAGAATAATATTGAGAAAGTATAAAATGGTTAGTTATTGATGTTCTCTTAATTACCTTTTTTGAATGGTACTTATGGTGACTTAAAAAACTTCCACCAGCAATGTCTTCTAAAATATTGCTTTATGCACTTAGCACAACAACACTTTCACACTTTTTTCCTCCCTTCTCAATTCTCCCATGAATCCACTTTGCCTTGTTCTCTCAGCTTAGAACCTTGTCATATATATTACTAAAAAATTCCAGACATTCAACAAGATCTTCCTCTTCTCCTCTCACGTCATACAAATATCTTTTGGATTATGTCTTCCTTCATTCCTGTCTCACATAATGAAGTGATCCTTTTCTGTACCAAGGCAAATCCTTTGTCGTGCACAAGTGATCCCATTCCATTCCATCTTCTTCAGGAGATTGTCTTCTCTGTCATCCCCACTTCTATTTATTTTCAATCTCTTCCTGTCTACTGAGTGTTTCCCTGACATCTATAAACATATCCATGTCTCCCCAATATTTAGGAAACTCTCATTTGATCTGTCTGTCCTTGTTCATTATCAACCTCTATCTCTCCTTTTCTGGCAAAACTCCTTGGGAACAGCATCTATAATAGATTCCTCCACTTCTTTTCCCATTACTCTATTCTTAATTCTCTATAGTCTGATTTATCATTCAACTAAAACTATTCTCTCTAAAATTACTGAAGGACCTTTTCCCCAATGTTCATCCTTATTGATCTCTTTGTAGCATTTCTAACAATTAATTAATCTTTTCTGTTAGATGGTCTTTTCTCCCATTTCTCCTTCTATCTCTATGACCCCTCTTTCTTATTCTCCTTTTCAGGATCTTCTTTTCCCCCTCTTCTTGTTGAATTCATCAGCTCCCATGGATTCAAATATCATCTATATGCTGATAAGTCTCAAATCTATTTAAATGAACACCCTCCAACTTAACAAGCCATGGCAGTCAGAACTGAACATAGTGCTTTTGATGTGATCTAATTATTACCTTCTTGCTCCTGGAAGTGGTGTCTCTTTTAATGTAGACTGAGATTGCATTAGTATTTTTGGTTGCCATATCATATTGCTGTCTCATTTAATGCTCAAAATTCACTAAAACTCTTAGATCATATTTAGACAATATCTGTTTTTACCATGCCTTTCTCCTCATCCTGTACCTGTAAAACTGAATCCAAGTATAATACTTTTCATGTATCCCTGTTGAATTCCATCTCATTAGATTCAGCCTAGTGCTCTAGCCTGTTGCTCCTGGATCATCTGTCCTCCAAGGCCAACTAACAAGTTGAATCCTTTTTCCATATGATGGATATTGAATAAAACTGTTAAGTCTTCCCTGAGCTTTCTCCTGTTCCTTTAAACAGTCCTTTTATGAGGTGAATTTGTGATCGATCTTTCATCATCCCAATGCTCTGAATACTTCTGGAGACCTCTTACTAAACTGACAATGAACTACCCTTTGTGTTTGGTAATTCAAATCAGATTAGATTTGTTTTATTTGGCCTCAGAGAGCATAGCCAGGAGCAATGAATGAAGTTAGACATTTAACAAGAAGCAAATTTAACTTTGATCAGGAAAAACCCTGAACTGTCCAAATGGACTGCTTATTTCCTTTTTTTCTTTTTGAGTTGTTTGCTATAGATAACAACTAACCTAGATTTTGGTAAAATATTTGCTAAAATATCTCATTATTTTCTGGATAATATGGAGAGATAAGAATTTGATGATAATATCTGGATTGCCATTTATAGTGGATTTTTTTTTAGAAATAGTCTTCCTGGGTGCAGCAAGGTAGAGTACTGGCCCTGGAGTCAGGAGGACCCGAGTTCAAATCCTGCCTCAGACACTTAATTCTTACTTAGCTATGTGACCTTGGGCAAGTCACTTAACCTCATCACCTTTTTTTGGCAAGACAATGGGGTCAAGTGACTTGTCCAAGGTCACACAGCTAGGTAATAAGTGTCTGAGGCTGGATTTGAACTCAGATCCTCCTGACATCAGGGCCAGTGTTCTATTCATTAAGCCATCTAGCTACCCCAACCCCATTGCCTTTCCAAAATTTTTTTTTTTTAAAAATGGTCTTCCTTTTCTTGATTAATCATAAACCTTCTCATTATATGGTAAAATGCCTGAGCTTATCTTTCTGTTCTATTTGACCCCACAGCTCTGGTTAGGGGAAGGATTTGAGTTCATGAACATGAGTTTTGTTCCTATGCATTACAATAAGCAGGCAAAAACAAAAACAATACATACATACATACTATATGGTAACATATAGAGAAGTTGCTTACAAGACCATAGTTATTCCTTACAGTGAACTTATTTTCCTAAATTCCCTTAAATCTTTTTAAAAAATGTATTTTCTGATCTTTTCACATTATTTGTTGTAAAAGTAAACATAATACCCCCCCCCAAGATATATCTCAAGAAAAATAAAGTGAGAGGGGGAAAAAAGTGTGCTTCAGTCTGTATTCAGATACCACCAGTTCTATATTTGGGATGGATCACATTCTTTATCATAAGTCTTTTTCATCAGTGAAGTTGCTTCAATATTTTTTCCCAGTTGTTATTGCTAGCTGTATTTACCTCCATCCTATTTGTCCCCACTCCCATTTAGTCTATTCTTTCTCCTTTCATTCTGTCCCCTTCTCAAAAATGTTATATCTGACTTCCCTCTCCCATGATCTTCCTTCTCTTTTATCGCCTACACCCCACTTCCCCTCCCTCTGTCCCCTGACTCCCATCCCTGTCCTCTCCTTTTTCCTCTAGGGAAAGATAGATTTCTATACCTAATGAGTGTGTATGTTATTCCCTCTCTCAGCCATTTCCATTGAGAATGAAGGCTTACTCATTTCCCCTCTTCCCCCCCTTCCACTCCATTGCAAAAGCTTTTTCTTTTCCCCTTTATGTGAAACATCTTGGCCATTCTATCTCTCCTTTCCCTTTCTCCCAGTACATTTCTTTCTCACTCATTAACTTTATCTTTATAATATATTATACCTTCATATTCAACTCCCTCCTGTGCCTTGTCTATAAATACTTCTCACTGCCCTAATAAATGAAAAGGTTCATATGAGTATCAGTATCTTCTTTCCGTGCTGGAATTCAAGTAGTTGAATATCATTAAATCCCTCATTTCTGTCCACCTTCTCTATGCTTCACCTGAGTCCTATACTTGAAAATCAAACTTTCTGTTCAGCTCTGGTCATTTCACCAGGAACATTTGAAATTCCCCTATTTCATTGAATATCCATCTTTTCCCCTGAAAGAGGATGTTCAGTTTTGCTGGGTAATTGATTCCTGGTTGTGATCCAAGCTCTTTTGCCTTCTGGAATATCATATTCTAAATCCTATGGGCCCTTAATGTAGACACTGCCAAATCTTGTACAATCCTGACTGTAGTGCTACAATATTTGAATTGTTTCTTTCTGGCTGCTTGTCATATTTTCTCTTTGACTTGGGAGTTCTGGAATTTGGCCACAATATTCCTGGCAGTTTTTATTTTGGGATTTCTTTTAGGAGGTGATCAGTGGATTCCCTCAATTTCTATTTTACCCTTTGTTTCTAGGATATCAGGGCAATTTTCCTGGAGAATTTCTTGAAAAATGAAGTCTAGGCTCTTTTCTTGGACATGACTTTCAGGTAGCCTGAAAATTTTAAAATTCTCTCCCCTGAATCTGTTTTCCAGGTCAGTTGTTTTTCCAATAAGATATTTCAAATTTTCTTTTAGTTTTTCATTCTTTCGGCTTTCTTTTCTTGTTTCTTATTTCTCACAAAGTCATCAACTTCTCTTAGCTCCATTCTACATTTGAAGGAATTATTTTTTTCAGAGAGCTTTTTTTATCTGACCAGTTCAGCTATTTAAGGCATTCTTCTCTCTTCACTGACATTTTGGACTGCTTTTTTCCATTTGATCAAAATTGGTTTTTAAAATGTTATTTTTCATTAATTTTTTGTACCTTTTCACCAAATGCTGACTTGGTTTTCATGATTTTCCCATATCACTCTCATTTCTCTTCCCAGTTTTTCCTCTACCTCCCTTTCTTCATTTTCAAAATCTTTTTTAGCTCTTCCATAGCCTGAGACCAATTCATATTTTTCTTGAATGCTTTGGATACAGAAACTTTGACTTTATCATCTTCTGAGTGTGTATTTTGATCTTCCCCTGGGACCAAAGTAATTGTCTATGATCAGATTCTTTTTCTTTTTTGTTTGCTCACTTCCCCAGTCCATGACTTAATTTTAACTCTTTGTTAAGGTGGAGTTCTGCTTCCAGGGTGGAAGATGCACTTTCCTAAGCTTTTGAGGGTTTTTGTAGCTATTTTCAGGAATACTCTCTCTCCCTAGGGACCTCAGTTCCTTCAAGGTCCTCTGAGAGGCTCTGACTGCTCTCTTGGCCTTTACTCTGGTCTTTGAATGACCACAAGCACTCCCCTTTGCACTGGAACTATGATGAGGGGGCCTGCTCCACTCTGGCAGTATGGGGCTTCAGACTGTAACCTGGATCTGAGAATGGGCAAGGCAACAGAGTCTTGACCCTGGAATAGCGGAGAGCCCTTTGCAGTTACCCCTGACCCTTTGACTGTCTGTGGGTTAAGCACTCTGGAAGCAGCTGCTGGGTGGCCCCGCAGGCTTGCTTTTCTGGTTCCCTAGTTGGGGCTGTCCTGAGGCCTCTGCTGGTTTGTACTCACTCTGGTGGGGCAAAATTTTCTCATTGACCTTCCATGTTGTCTTTGGCAATCCCTGGACTGAGAGGCCTGGAAACTGGTCCCTGCTGTCCCAGACCCAGGTACCCCCAGGGACCCAGACAGACCTGGATACCTGGAATGGGGGTTGAGCAGGGCTGTGGCCCTTTCCAACCCCAGTGGAACAGACCCTTCCTGCATATCTTCTAAGTTGTTTTGAGCCAGAAAATTATTTCACTCAGTATTTTGGTAGGTTTAGCCATTCTAGAATTTAGTTAGAGTCATAATTTAAAGGCATTTGGAGTGATCCAGGGGAGAGCTTCTGGGATTTACTGCCTTCATTCTGCCATCTTGGCTTTGTCCCCCCAGTTCCCTTAAATCTTTTTTTTCAGTTTTATTTATTTAAGGCAATGGGATTAAGTGACTTGCCTAAGGTCACAGTGCTAGGTAATTATTAAATATCTGAGACCAGATTTAAATTTAGGTCCTCCTGACTCCTGGGCCAGTGCTTTATCCACTACACCACCTAGCTGCCCAGTTCCCTTAAATCTTAACTTATTTCTTACCTTCTCTTAATTTCCTGAATTATATTCATTCCATATTTATTGACTTTCATTCTCTCTTCTCTCTCCAAACTACCTTTTATTCATTTCGTATGTATCTATGGGTATATATGTTGTCTCCTCAATTAGAACATAAGCTTCTTGAGGGCAGAGACTATCTCATTTTTGCCTGGAAAATAATAGGTACTTAATAAGTGTTTATTGATGAATTGATTATTTCTTCTCTATTTTACCTGTTCTTCTTAGTCTAAGCATTTTCTTTGAGGAATTCCCTAGGTGACTTTGCCAAAATTTTATGTTTTTCTCAATTTACCCTCCAAGATCCTTTTCTTCTACTTTAATTCCCCTCATCTATTTTTTTTAACTAAGCAATTTCTAGGATTTTTGAGTTTTTATATATTTGTTATGCATTGATTTTAATTTTATATTTGTTCTATAATTTACTTTCCTAACATTGAGAAATGTATATATTGTTGTTTTGTATTTTCAGGTTTTAAGTTCAGATCTAAGAACAAGAATTTGACTCTAAGGCCAGAAATCCTGGAGAAGGTTAAATTTCATGAAAACACACCAGAAAGTTCTCAAAGAGATGTATTCCAAGTACCAGAATTTGGTACAATCTTTGAACAGAAAAGAAATTTAACTGGACAGATAAGACACTCCATAGGGGAGAGTCAGCTTGAATACATTTTAAAGCAGCCAGGTTCTGTGCCATTGGAAGTTTTCTATAAGAAAACAACCAAAGGGAGTGGTTAGATGGCACAGTGGATAGAGCACTGGCCCTGGAGTCAGGAGTACCTGAGTTCAAATCCAGCCTCAGACACTTAATAATTACCTAGCTGTGTGGCCTTGGGCAAGCCACTTAACCCCATTGCCTTGCAAAAACTTTAAAAAAACAAAAGAAAACAACTAAAGATGAGAGAAGCCATGAATATAATGAATTTGGTAAAACTTTTGATTGGAGCTCAAAGTTGATTACATATCAAAGAGTTTCCACAAAAGAAAGAAGTGAATGTGTTACATATGATCCAAATTTTCCCCAGCTTTTCACTCTTATTGAGTATCAGAGAAATCATTGTGAAGAAAACTGTTACGAATGTCGAGTTTATGGCAATGTCTATAATTAGAAGTCAGAATTCATAAGACATCAAAGAATTCATACATAAGAGAAATCTTGTGAATGTAATGCCTGTGGAAAACTTTTTGGTTCTAGCTCACATCTTATTGAATTTCAAAGCATTCATACAAAGGAGAAACTTTATCAATATAACAAGTGTTGGGAAAGCCTTTGGTCTGGATCCAAAGCTTATTCTAGATGGAGAAAAACCTCTCTATGAATGTAATGACTGTGGGAAAACTTTGACACAGTTGTCAGGTTTTATTAAACATCAAAGAATTCATACTGAAAATGGCACCTATAAGTGCAATGAATGTGAAAGAGTCTTAAGTGGTAAGCTATGTCTTATTGAGTATAACAGAATTCATATTGGTGAGAAACTTTTTCAATATAGTGTATTGAGAAAGGCCTAAGAAGCATATTAAACCTTGTTCAGCATCTCAGAATTCATACTGGTGAGAAATGTTTCAGTGTAATGCACGTGAGAATGAATGTAGGAGATTCTTGAACAGTAGACAAAGCCTTTTTCAGCAATGCAGAATTCATACTGGTGAAAAACCTTTTAAAGGTGAAGAGCATGGGAAAGCCTTCACTCAGTTAATAGGTTTTATTAACCATCAAAGAAATCATACTGGTGAGAAACCTTATAAATGTAAGGAATGTGAAAAAGCCTTCACTTGACATTCAATACTTATTTGACATCAGAGAGCTCATACTGGAGAGAAACCATTTAAATGTAATGAGTGTGGAAAGGCTTTCAATAGACAGTCAGTTTTTTTAAGACAGTCAGTTCTTAATGTACATAAGAGAGTCCATACTGGAGAAAAGCCATATAAATGTAATTAATGTGGGAAAACCTTCTGTCAGAGCTCTATGCTTAGTCAACACCAGAGAATTCATACTGGAGAGAAACCGTTTAAACGTAATAAATGTGGAAAATGCTTTGGTTGTTGCTCTCATCTTACTGAACATCAGAGAATTCATACAGGGAAGAAACCATATAAATGTAACAAGTGTGGGAAAACTTTTAGTTTGAATTCAAAGTTAATTCAATGTGAGAAGATTCATACTGGAGAGAAACCTTATGAATGTAATGACTGTGGGAGAACATTCATCCAGTTGTCAGGTTTTATTAAGCATCAGAAAATTCATACTGGAGATGGCACCTATAAGTAAAATGAATGTGGAAGAGTCTTAAGCAGTAAGCTATGTCTTATTGATCATAGCAGAATTCATACTGGTGAGAAGCCTTTTCAATGTAATGTATGTGGGAAAGGCCTAAGGAGCAGGTTAAGCCTTGTTCAGCATTTTACAATTCATACTGGTGAGAAACCATTTCGGTGTAAAGAATGTGGAAAAGGCTTAAGCAGTAGACTAAGCCTTATTCAGCACTACAGAATTCACACTGGTGAGAAACCTTTTAAATGTGATGAATGTGGGAAAGTCTTCACACAGTTAATAGGTTTTATTAACCATCAAAGAAATCGTATTGGTGAGAAACCTTATTAATGTAAGCAATGTAAAAAAAGCCTTCACTCAACATTCAGTACTCATTTGACATCAGAGAGCTCATACTTGGAGAGAAGTTAGTTAAATGTAATGAGTGTGGAAAGGCCTCAATAGACATTCTGTACATAATGTACATAAGAGAGTCCATATCATGAATGTAATGAATATGGAAAAACTTTCTGTCGGAGTTCCACACTTAGCCAACACCAGAGAATTCACACCAGAGAGAAACCTTATCAATGTAATATTTGTAGGAAAACCTTCAGATGCAGCCCATATCTTACTGTACATCAGAAAGTTCATGCCAATGAGAAACCATATGAGTGTAATGAGTGTGGGAAAGCCTTTAGTTTGAGTTCTAGGCTCCTCTGACACCAGAAAATTCATACTTCAGGGAAGATTACTGCATTATAAATTCCATGATGTCAGGGACTTGAAATCTCAGTTCTGAGAGATACAAGATATAATAGTATCCTGCACAGAGTATTGGCTCAATTAATTTTAACTGATTTAACTGTAGAAGATCCTCCTATCACCTCATTAGTGAGAGAATTAATGATTGTGAACAGATAAAACATTTTATTAATATATTTAGTTTTTACATTACATATATTTATAGAATGTACCCCTTTGTGAGAAGTTTCTTGTAACAAAGTAAAATAGTTTAGTAAAATTAATGATAGTGACCTCAATGGAAAATTCATGCAACATTTTACATATGCAACACTCTTCCACCTCTTTATTAAAAAAGAAAATGAACAGAAATATGCTTTCATTTGACTCTACCCCAAAACTATTGAAAAAAAAGGTAAAAGGTAAAAAAATTAAGTTTCTTGTAACAAATATGCATAGTTCAATAAAATAAATTCCCCCAATGGCTGTACACCAAAATATGCCTCATTTTGTATCTTAAATCCATTATCTCTCCAATGGATAGAACATTTTAACAATGTTCCTCTGGAATTATAAATAGTAATTGTATTGATGGTTAATTTAGAGTTAGTGTTATAGAGTTATAATTTAAATTGTTCTCATTTCATTCTTGTTTATAAATATCAAAATTCTTCATTTTTATAATATTGATGTTATGTAAATTGTATCTGTTTCTTCTCACTTCATTCTCCATTAATCCATAAAGTCTTTGTCTATTTTTTTTTAAGTTTTTGCAAGGCAAATGGGGTTAAATGGCTTGCCCAAGGCCACACAGCTAGGTAATTATTAAACGTCTGAGACTGGATTTGAACTCAGGTACTCCTGACTCCAGGGCCAGTGCTCTATCCACTGCACCACCTAGTTACCCCAAGTCTTTGTCTTTTAAACATCATGTTTCCTCCTTATCACATTCACACACCAAAGCTTAAATCAGTCATTCCTCAGTTCTCCTAATTCCAATTTTTGATCACTACAGAAATTACCCATTAAATTGATGGATAGTAGAAAAGTTCATGACTAAATAAGAAATAAAGATGATCTTAGAAGATAAATTTTTATGAAAAATTAAAAAAGTTTCTGCCACCAACAAATCTAATAAATGCCACAGTGAAAAAGGAAACAGTGGGGAAATATCTTTGCTGTAAGTTTTTGATAAAATTCCCAAAGGTCTACATCTGACAAAAAGTTGAAGGATATGAACAGAGAATACTTAAGGTAAGAAACCTATCTCTAGTCATATGGGGAAAAGACTGCTCCAAATCACTACTAATTTTAGAGTAATGCAAATTAAAGTAATTTCAGAATTACACCTCACAACTATCAATAGGAGAATGATAAAATGTTGGCGGGGTTGTGGGATAACAGGCATATTGATATATAGTTAGTAGATCTGAGAATCTCTTTAGAATTATTCACAAAAAGTCACTAGCTTACATTACCTTTCGACCTTGAATTGTGCTGCTAGCCTATGGGAAAAGATGCAAATATATATACAAAATAATTTTGAATTGTGAAGAAATTCTTGACTAGTCAAGGCTTATCTTATTGAAGAAAAATGTTCAATCAAATTTGTGTATATAATGATTAGTGGGAAGTGAGAACTTTTTATTTTTTACAATTTAAATTTAAAAACTTTTCCCTTCTACTGTCACATTTTTTCTAGTTTATGCAGATATTTAAAATAAGAAAATTAGTAAAACAGTCTTGTAAGATAAAATAAGAAAATCATGGCTGTATGTAAAATTCCTATTATTTGTTTTTTTATCCCCAAAAATGTTTATATTGAATTTAGCATAATAGTAACCAAACCATTGTCATGTTAATGATCCTTTAATGATCCTTTTAGACCTTTCCTGTGCATAAAGCATGAATTTGCTATTGTTGTCTTGAATCCCACAGTTGTATCAATTTTTTTTTTTAGGACATTCAGCTTAGTCTACTAGATTAAATTCTATAGAGAATATGAAGTCTTGGGGAATAATGTGAAATATTGATCTTAGAGTCAGGGAGACCTAGTTTTGAGTCTTGCATGTCACATATTAATAGTGTGACTAGTTATTCTCAGTTCTATAGATATGTTTCTTACTGTTATAGATCAGATGTGATGATTGAGAGTTTCTATACCAAGAAATTATACTCATGAAATCACAGGTTTACCTCTTAATTCACCTCCCTCACCAAAAAAAAAAAAATCTAAATGTGGGTTCAAAAATAATTTTCTAATTAAAAGATAGGTATAATAACTTTTTTTCTGAAAAAGTTCTGGTGGTTTGAGTCTATATCAATATTAGTTTCTCTGTGAGTACAATGAATACCTCTCTCCAATAATAAGAGGTAGCATAAATAGCACATTTTCAGTGAGCCCTCTTTTACCATGAAGTTCAATACTCCACAAACTTACAACTCAGCACTTTATCACAATAACCATTTTTAGTGAAGGAGTTTATATGTAGGTACATATATATTAGAAATCTTATATTTTATATTCATTCAATAATTGTCATTCTTGCCTAAGGGAATGTCAGCACTACTGGGTTACATGAGAAGCATCCTTACCTGTCTCACTGATGGTGTTCTATCTTATTGGATACTGGCAAGATTATCTTGGCATTTCTGGATATTGTATCCTCTGTGTGGAAGTGGAGATCCAAAGTCCCTCTTCTCAACTCATGGATGACCAAAGCCAATAGAGATGTTTTCAAACCCTGAGGAATCAGACTTAAAGAATTTTTTAGAGTGTCCTCCATCATGTAAGAATCCTCAGTCAGAGACTCCTAAAGGTATATGGAAGGAATGTTAGTAGATTGTAAGCTCCATGAAGGCAAGAACTGTCTTACCTGAGTCTCCTTAAGCATCAAGAGCAGTGAACTCCACACAATTGGTGTTTTAATGAATGTTGTTTGATCACAATATCAATTGTTCTTTACATGCAAAAATATTAATTGGTCAAAACTGTTGTGACTTGCTTCCTTGGGGCCCACAGTGGCAACCTCCCTCCTGGAGGGGAGGTGAGAATAAGGAGTCAAGCCACTACTGCCTTATGCCTCCAGCTCAATTTTATTACTGCTTAGCTATTACATATATACTGTTAGGTCTTCCGGGGTAGAACAAAGAATAATGATGGAATGGGGATGCAAGCATTGTGTACGTGCAGCATCTTGCATTACAGGATAGGGGGGTATGTTAGGGAGGAGGTGATAAGGCACAGCTGTGTCTAGTGTCCTTGGTCGGTGGGGCAGCTCCCAAGGACTCCAGCTCCCAAGGACTCCCGCACCTTATCTCTAAGGGTGGCTTGTCAGCTCCTGAGACTGTCCAAGTGGTGGTCCGTTAGAACAGTCTGTGTTCCCACACAGAACAATCTTAATTTTGTCCTTAAAGGATTGGTTATGGAAACCTTTTGTTACCCATGAATTTAGAGATTGGTTGGTGATAATGAAATCTGGAATAAATGATTTTCTATTGGGAAAGACATTATCACTTACCACTTTTAAGTGTTGGGGCAAATAAAAAGGGTAATGTTCTTTATATGAGTGAATGTTTTAATCTGTTAAAATTATCTAGAGTTAGAACTGGTGGATCCTGGGAATACAGTAAGATAATTTGCCTAGATATTAACAAAGCATTTGGTAAAATGTTGCCTATCATTTTTGTGGAGAATAAGGAAGGATATGGGCTAGATGGTAAGACAATTAGATGAATTCTGAGCTGGTTGAATGGCCTGACCATGATGGTTCATGGGAATAAATTGTATAGCTAAAAGAAATTTAGGAAGGATGGCTAAGGAATATGAAACTGAAGGGAAAATGGAGAAAGAAGCAATAGAGATGCTATTTTTTGGTCACTATTTAAAAGAGAATGGCAGATTTTGGGAGAAGATGGTATAAATGTCTACTGTTTTCTTGGTACTGTGCAGTGAGAATACAAAAGAGTCAAAAGATAGTTACTGCCCTCAAAGAGTTGACAATCTAGTGAGATAACAAGCAAACAAAAAATATACAACTATGTATAGAAAAAGATTAGAAGAGGGAAGGCACAAGAATGAAAAGGGGTTAGAAAAAGCTTCTTAAAGAAGGTAAGACTTCAGTTTAATGCTTAAAGAGAACCAATGGGCAGGGATCTGATAAGAGAGCATTCCAGACATTGAAGAGAGCAGGAGAAAATACTTGGAGTCCAGAGATGAAATGTTTTGTTTTTTTTTTTTTTTTTCCCAGGGAATAGCAAGGAGTCACTAGATCAAATCAGTGTCCCTAGATCAAAATTTACATGGATGGAGAATAAGATGTAAGAAGTCTGGAAAGGTAGAAGGAAGCTAGTTATCAAGGGCACTGAACCCCAAACAGAATTTTGTATTTGATACTGGAATTTATTGAATGGGGGGGTGACATTATCAGACTTGAGCATTAAAAAAATCACTTTGGTGACTGAATGGACGGGTTGTAGTTGGGAGACACTTGTGGCAGTCTATTGTGGGCTATTGCAATAGTTCAAGGTGATGAGGTCTTGCAACAGGATAATGGCAATATCAGAAGAGAGAAGAGGACACTCTGAAGAGAAGCTGTAATTCTGAAGTTGATAGGCCTTGACAAGAGTTTGAATATGGATAAGAGATAGTGAGGTAGCAAGCCTTGTTACACCTTGATTGCACTTTGGTCGAAAGCTTGAGGAACTGAGAGGATGGTGTTCTTGAGAGCAATAATATAAAAATTAGGAGTTGGGGAAAGATAACAAATTTAGCTTTGGACCTGTTGAGTATAAGATGTCAACTGGACATCCAATTTGAAATGTCTGAAAAGCAGTTGGAGATGAGAGCAGAGAGGTTAGGGCAGATTTGACAATGATAAGCATAGACAAATCCATGGGAGTTGATGAGATCACTATGTGAATTAGAGTAGAGAGGGAAGAAAAGAAGGCCCAGGACAGAACCCTGTGGGACACCTAAGTTAGAATATAAGAGGTGGAGAAGGATCCTGTAGAGGAGACTGAGGTGTGGTCAGATAGGAACACTAGGGAAGAATATGCAGAAAACCTAAAAGAAGAGAGTGAACAGTAGTATCAAAGATTACAAAGAAATCAAGGACAGGATTGAGAAAAAGTCAATGAATTTGGCAATTAAGAAATCATTAGTAATTTTGTAAAAAGTCATTTCCTTGGGATAGTGAAGTCAGATTATAAGTGGTTAAGAGAATAAGGGGGAGGCATCTACAGCCTTTTCAAGGTGTTTAGCCACAAAGAATATATATATATATATATATATATATATATATATATATATATATATATATATATACATATATACACACACACACACACACATGTATATATATATATGTATAAATAATATGTGTGTATATACACACACACACACACACACACACACACACAATGGTAAGTTAGTAGGGATGAAAGGATTAAGTGTAGGTTGTTTGACAATAGGGGGAAGACATGAACATGTTTGTAGGCAGTAGAGAAAGCCAATAGGGAGAGACTGAAGATGAGCAATAGTGGGAATGATAGAATAGAATGAAATCACTAGAGTAGGTAAAGGAGTTACTCCTTGGTAAGGAGTAAGCTCATTTCATGTGAGACAAGTAAAGGAGGAAAGAGTGGCAGAGGGCATTTAAGATGAAGGGAGAAGGAGTTCACAGTGAAGAACCTCAATTTTTTTTCTGTAGAATATAAGGTAAGATTCTCAGCTGGGGTGGTGGTAGTGGGGAGCCATAGGAGGTTTTGAAAAGATTTAGAAGAGCTGCTGTGGAGGGTGGGATAATAAGTTGTAAAGGGAGGTGTAGAAATATTGCCTAGCAACAGTGAAGCCACAGTTTATGATCAAGCCTGTCAGAATGGTTGCATGATTTTCTCCAACATTATTCAGTAAAATGTGTGTAAGAGCAAATCCCTTTGTGGAAATTATCCAAGATTGAGGCTTGGCAAGGTGCAATTAGTGATGTGATAAGGGGACTAGGGACTGAAGAGGACGTGGGGAATTGAACTGGTTTAACTAAGGACTCATGGTGGGAAAAAAGGAGAGAATGGCTAACAAAGGGGAGGTAGCAGCTAGATGGTGCAATGGATAGAGAGCTGGGCCTGGACAAAAAAAGACTCATTTCCTTGAGTTCAAATCTGATCTCAAACATTTACCAGGTGTGTGACCCTGAGCAAGCTGATACTTTATGAAAACCAAATAATTCAGTGATTCTTTATTTGTTCAAAAATATCTATAAATATAAATTAAGTAATTAATATAAATATTAAATATTTATTACTTTTATTTGAATTACATTTAAATGTATTTTTCACTATTTTCCAAGCATACTTTTCTGTATCTCCTGTACCTTTAGCTTTTCTGATTAGCATTATACCTTATGAATATGTATTCAACTAGTTCCAATTACCTTTTTTGTTTTTGTATTTTTTTTTGCAAGGCAGTGGGGTCAAGTGACTTGTTCAGGGCCACACAGCTAGGTAATTATTATGTCTGAGATCAAATTTGCTCTAACTGCACCAACTAGCTGCCCCCCAATTACCTTTAAATATAGTTTTGTCATTGATTTACAAACCCCTTATCTTGTGTATTTCCTGAGGTACACCCAATATCTTCCTTACTTCCTCTCATGGTTTTTTTGGGGTGATTGAATCTACTTGTTTGTGCCTTTTCATCCATTTTCTTTGGCCCTTTTTTTATCCTATTCTCTATGTCCTTTTTGGTCTTTTGTCTTATGTGCCTTGGTCTTTGGATTCAGAATGAAGAAAGCTCCGTCTTTTTATACACAAACACATTTAATTTTCTTTCTGCAATCAGAATTTACTATCTGCAAACCTGATATCATCACTTAGCTGGAGCAAAAAGAAATGATATGGTTCTAAGATAAGCAAGATCCTCAGGAGAAGATCACTAGAGATTTTTATGGAGGTGAATTGGTGAAAAAAGTTCTTTTGAAAAGAAAAGAAGGGGCGGCTAGGTGGCACAGTGGATAAAGCACCAGACCTGGAGTCAGGAGTACCTGGGTTCAAATCCAGTCTCAGACACTTAATAATGACCTAGCTGTGTGGCCTTGGGCAAGCCACTTAACCCCATTGCCTTGCAAAAACCTAAAAAAAATAAAATAAAATAAAAGCACAGCTATTTGTGTGCTGATCTACAACTGGAAATGACAACATGTAATTTTTCCTCAATATATATATTTTTTTATTATTGTTCTTTTTACATTTCTGAATGAGTACTGGGCAGCCTGGAATAGCAGAGTTATTACTTCCTTGTATTTTTCAAATGTTCTTTTGGTCAAATTTTTCCATTTTTTTTGGCAGAATCGTTCCTTTCTCTGTTTATACTTGAACCCCCCCGATTATCATTGCCATAGTAGTGATCATTTGGATTCTTTTCTTCCCTTTTCCATACTTATATTTTTTGCTTCATGGTACCTTCAAAGTAGCTTATTTATAAACAGCTACATTGCTCTTAATTTGATCATTTGTTTCTTCTAAAACTTACTCAAAAGGAAGATATGTTCACATGCATTTTTATTTATTTTTCCAAGTTTTAAAAACAGATATCAGGATGGAAATTTTACTTAAAGGTTGAAAATCCCTCAAAAAATTGAATTATATAGAAAGCAACCAAACACCTTTGACCAAGAAAGCAATTTAGTAACACCTATGAGACATGGGGGTTAATCAGAACAAATTAATTTTGTAACATCTGAGTTTTGAACAAGTATCAATTTACTATAACAACCAATCAATCAAGAATTTATTAAGACCAAGCATAACCAAATGGAAAAGAGACCAAGGACAGGAATCTGGTAAACCTTCTGATAGAACTCAGACATTGTTCCATATCGGAGGGTTTCTACAAGACAAAAAAAAGTCATAAATGTACTATATGTAGGGAAAATTTTTCAGTGTTCAGTTCTTACTCAGTATTAGAGAATTCATAATGAAGAAAAGTGCTATAAGTCATTCTGTAGAAAGATTTGGTACATATCATAATTCATACTGGAGAGAAACCATTTGACTATAATGAATGTGGTAAAAAGTTTTTATTGAAACTCCCATCTTACTGAATAACAGAATTCATACAGGGGAGAAACCTTATAACAATTGTGGAAAAAGCTTTCCATCTGAACTCAAATCTTAGTTGACATGAGAGGATTCATGCTGGAGATAAATCATTTTTTTAATTATTAAAAATTTTATTCATTTTGAGTTTTACATTCCCCCCCAATTTCACTTCCCTCCCCACCACCCAACAGAAAGCAATTTGTAAGTCTTTACTTTGTTTCCATGTTGTACATTGATCCAAATTTGAGTGTGATGAGAGAGAAATCATATCCTTAAAGAAACAAAAGGTATAAGAGGTAACAAGATCAGACAATAAGATATCTGTTTTTTTTTCCCTAAATTAAAGGGAATAGTCCTTGAACTTTGTTCAAACTCCACAGTTCTTTATCTGGATACAGATGGTATTCTCCACTGCAGACAGCCCAAAATTGTCCCTGATTGTTGCACTGATGGAATGAGTAAGTCCATCAAGTTGCTCATCACCCCCATGTTGCTGTTAGGGTGTACAGTGTTTTTTTGGTTCTGCCCATCTCACTCAGCATCAGTTCATGCAAATCCCTCCAGGCTTCCCTGAATTCCCATCCCTCCTGGTTTCTAATAGAACAATAGTGTTCCATGACATACGTATACCACAGTTTGCTAAGCCATTCCCCAATTGAAGGACATTTACTTGATTTCCAATTTTTTTGCCACCACAAACAGGGCTGCTATGAATATTTTTGTACAGGTGATATTTTTACCCTTTTTCATCTCTTCAGGGTATAGACCCAGTAGTGGTATTGCTGGGTCAAAGGGTATGCACATTTTTGTTGCCCTTTGGGCAAAGTTCCAAATTTCTGGAGATAAATCATTTAAATATGATTACTATGGGAAAATCCTCACTCTCACAGGAGAGAATGCCTTGTAAGGGCTTCGACTCTACAAAAGCCTTAAGCAAGAAAATAGGATTTGTTGAACATAGCTGAATTCATACTGGTGAGAAATGCTTTCAATGTAATGTATGTGGTAAAGTCTTAAGAAGTAAGTTGGGATTCATATTTCCTTTGGGAATTATTAGTAGTAAGAAAAATTTTATGTTAAGATTGTAAATTTTTAAAAAGACTGAATCATGTAGAAAGTCACCAAACACTTGAATGAGAAAGCAGTTTAGAAAAGCAAATGGGACAACTCATAGAGGTCAGCCAAACTTAATCCATTTAGCCAAAATTTTTCTCAGTGTTTATTTAGCCCCTTAAGCCTTAATAGTAAATCAGGGCTTGCTGAACACTGCAAAATTTATACTAGTGAGAAATTCTTTCAATGTAATGAATGTGAGAAAGTCTTAAGAAGTTAAACCTTATTTAGCATTCCAGTGTTTATACTGGTGAGAAATCTTTTCATTGTAAAGAATGTGGAAAAGCCTTCACTCAGTTCGTGGGTCTCATTAACCACAACAGAAATCATTCTGGAGAGAAATCTTATGAATGTTATGAATATAAGAAAGTCTTTACTTTCCATTCAGTACTTATTCACCATCAGAAAGCTCACACTAGAGACAAGCCTTTTAAATGTCATATTTGTGATAGTGCTTTTAGTAGACCAGACCTTGGTGATCATCAGTAGCTTCATATGGTGAAAAGCAACTTGAGGATAATGAGTGTGAAAAAGCCTTCAGTTAGGGTTTTATCCTTACTCAATATCAGAGAATTCAAGCTTCAGAAGTCTTTTGAAGATAATGAATGTGGCGAGATTTTCAGATACAACTCATATCATGCCATAATCAGAAAATACATACTGGAGAAAAACATATGGATGTAATGAATGTGGGAAATCTTTGGGTATGAGCTTCAGGCTTAATCAACAGGATTCATACAGGGGAGAAACTATATGAATGCAACAACTGTGGAAAAGTTTTCCATCTGTGTATCAGGCTTATTCAACATCAGGGAATTCAAGTTGAGAATAGCCTACTAGGGTCTAAGGAAACCTTTCTTAAGTGAACTGTTTCTTCCTCAATCCTACTCTGTACCTAGAATGGTTTTATTTATTTTTATTTTTAAGTTTTTGCAAGGCAATGGGGTTAAGTGGCTTGCCCAAGGCCACACAGCTAGGTAATTATTAAGTGTCTGAGGCCAGATTTGACCTGACTCCAGGGCCAGTACTCTATCCACTGTACCAACCTAGTATGGATTTTATCAATATTTATTGAACTAAATCTGAATGTTAAAAGTCTTCACTCAGTTTCAGCCTAATTCAGAATAATAAAATTCATACTGAGTAAAAACCACATGAATGTAAAACAATAGGCAAAGTAAACATCCAAGTCAATTTGTATGTGCAGTGTTTTAATGGGATACATTTTTATGGGATATTGGTTGGTGTTCTTTGAGTGCTGTGAATTTTCAAATTTAGTATTGTATTCCATACAATATTATGCCATCTGTGCCATCAGTAAAAAGGTAATTCATATGTGTTTATTAGTTGAGTGATGAAAAACTGGTGGTTGTGAATCCTTAAATTACAGGTCTTGTCTTAATTATAATACATAAGAACTTCAGTCAGAGGACTCATAGCATAATAATCAGCAATCACATTGAATTGACAAATTTTAGTACTCATGAGTATCATTTATCTATGCTCACTTACTAGAGGGGAATATACCCCAACTTTAAGTCTAATTGAAAACATGATTTGGAAAGAAAAACCTCACTTAAACAGAACTTACAAAGCTACAGAACTACAGTGATGTCATCTTTGGTGATATGCAGATTGTTTGGAATAAATGTATTGAGATCACCTTAAATTTCATATGGTATAGTTGGGGGGAGGGAGAGGAAATAAGCATTTGTATGCTCCACTTTCTCTTCTCTCACTTTCTTCTCATTTCTCACAATCTGGCTTCCAACCTAATCATCTCACCAAGATTACTCTCTCCAAAATTATCATTGATCTCTTAATTGCTAAATTCAATGATCTTGTCTTAACCCTCATTTGCTTCAACTTATACAGCCTCTGACACTTTGTCAACTCCTTTTTGATACTCTCTTCTCTATAGATTTCTGTAATACCCCTCTCCTCCTACTTATCAGACTATTCCTTCTCAGTTCCATTTGCATTATCTTCATTCAGATCAGGCCCTTTAACTATATATCTCCCACAGGGTTCTTTCCTTGGCCCATTTCTTTTCTTTCTATACATACTACTATACTTGATGATATTATCAATTCCCATTAGTTTAATTATTATTTCTATCCTGACAATTCTCAAATCTATGTATTCTGCCTTTATCTCTCGGGTAACTTCCAATCTTGTATTTCCAAATGCCTTTCAGATATCTTAAACCGGGTATACAGAAGACATCCTAACTCACATTTTCAAAACTAAACATCTTTTCCTATTACCCTCCCTTCTTCTTACTTCCCCTATGTTGTAGAGGGCAAAAAATTCATCTTTCTAGTTCTTCAGGCTCACCACCTAGGAGTCAGCCTTGACTGTTCCTCCTGATTCTCTCTCATCTTCCCTATCCAATCTACTGCCAAGGCTCTCAAATATGCCTCTTTCTCTCCTATGATACTGCCATCACCCTGGTGAAGGCCCTCATCAGCTTATTTTTGGACTACTGCAATAGCTTGCTGGTGGGTTTACTTGCCTTATGTCTTTCTTTTCTCCAGTCTATCCTTTATTCACTTGTCAGAGTGATTTTTCTAAAGTTCAAAATTGTTGTCGTTCAGTTGTTTCAGTCATATCTGATTCTTTGTGACCCTATTTGGGGTTTTCTTGGCAAAGATACTAGAGTAATTTGCCATTTTTTCTGCAGTTTTTTTGACAGATAAGGAAACTGAGGCATACAGGGTTAAGAGACTTGTCCAGAGTCAGGCAGCTAGTCAGTGTCTGAGGCTAGGTTTGACCTCAAGAAAACAAATCTTCCTGTTTTCTGAGACCAGCACTTCATAACCTAACACCACTCCTACCTTTCCAGTCTTTTATGCCTTACTCCTACCACACACTGATAGTGATCTCCTTGCTGTTTCCTACGACAACCACAGGAGATCACTTATGGACCATACCATCCACATCCAGAGGAAAACAAAACAAAAAAACCCCACAGTATCTGAATGGATACTATTTTCATTTTTTAAAAATTTCTCTTAGGTTTTTCCTTCCTATCCCATGGTTTTCTTTCTTTACTCTCAGTCCTAATTCCTCATACGCAAAATGATCAATATGTAAATATGTTAAAACACAAATGATCATGTACAACTTCTACTAGATTATTCACCATTGAGGAGAGATGGGAAGGTGGTAGAAAAATGTATAAATTATTTTTGCAAATGGATGAATGTTGAAAAACTTTTATGACATGTAACTGGAAAAATAAATGTCTAGCCCTAAAAAAAAAAGACACTTCATCTCTCAGCTCCAGGCATTTTCTCTGCCTGTCTCCTGTGCTTGTCCTTCATTATCTTCTGCCTTTCCTGGCTTTTTTTTTTTTTTAAGGTTTTTGCAAGGCAATAGGGTTAAGTGGCTTGCCCAAAGCCACACAGCTAGGTAATTATTAAGTGTCTGAGGCCAAATTTGAACTCAGGTACTCCTGACTCCAGGGCCAGTGCTCTATTCACTGTGCCACCTAGCTGCCCCTTCCCTGGCTTCCTTTAAGCCTTTCCCAATCTTAATTCTAATGTAAAATATTTCCTGTTTATTTTGTATTTAGCTTGTTTGTACATGTATTTGCTTGTTTTTCTTTTTTAAGATTGAGAACTCCCTGAGGACATGGGGATTATGTAGATGTAAGCTGTTTTATTACAGTTCCTTTAATAGATTCTCAAATAACATGGCTTTTAGTTGCCTTACTCTTCCGGTTTCCCTCTTTTGGACATTCTGCTTGTCTCTGTTCTTAACATGCACTTAGAACTGAACATAATACTATAGATGTCTGACCAGGGCAGGGTAGAGTGGGAAAATCACTTCTCTAGTTCTAGGCTATACTTATATTCATGCAAACTAAGATTATATTTAGTGTTTTGTTTTTTGATTGTTAGCTTTATTTTTAATCACTATTGATTAGTCCTTCATATGAATTAGGTCCTTAAATAAATGAAAAGGGCAGAGGAACCTAGACTGATATTTAAGTGATGCCAACATCTGATGGATGGTCAGAAAAAGAGCAAGGGCTTTGACATACAGAGAAAAGTCATAGTACCTTAGAATGGTAAAATCAGAAAAGGCCTTAGTGATCATTCAACCAACACCATTTACAGGATAAGGAAACTGAGTCCCAGAGAAGGGAAGTGACAGTAAAAAGCCTCTAGCTGGTAACTGAGAAAGAAATGCGATCTAGGTATCTTCCCTCCCAAGCTAATGCTCTATCTATCTTTGCTGCTTCTGGCAAAGTAGTTCCAATAAAATGGTCAGCAGATGAAGAAATTGTACCCTAGAGAATAGAGATCCCAATTAATGCAAATAAGGAATCCTCAGAAGTGCTTGCATATATTCAACTTCACATTTAAAGTAATAATTACATAAAGTATATAGTTGGAACCCAGTGGAAATATGCAGTATAAATCTGAATGTAACTACGCCAGGGAAGATTATTTACTCTAATTGGGGCCGAGGTGTAAGGGTACAAAAGGTTCCTAGCAGGATCTTGGTAGGGGAACTTATAATTGGTCTGATCTCTAGGGAGGAATGATAATATTTTTGTCCTTCAATTTTGAAGACCATGACATCAGTGAGGTGATGTTGGAGGTACTGTGCTAAGTAACCAGCCCTACTTTTCTCCTCCAGACCTAGGTCCAATGGCCAGATATGAGTCAGGAGGACTGGAGATGGCCCTGGATTTGAGGCATTCAGGGTTAAGTGACTTGCCCAAGGTTACACAGCTACTAAGAGTAAAATGTCTGAGGACAGATTTGAACTCCTGTTCTCTTGAGTCCAAGACTAATGCTCTATCCCTTCATTGCCTCACATCCAGGGTCCTGGCATCACCTCTCTGATATCATGGTCTTGGGAGGAATAGGTTGGAGCAAGATTGCCCAGAAATTGGAAGTGGATAGGGGAGAACTCCTTTGGAATTTGTGGTGCAATAGGATGTAGTCTGAAGCCCTAGGGTTAAATCCTGCCTGCCATTTGCTAGCAAGTGACTTTTGAGAAGTAACTTAATTCACTAGTCTCGATCTCAGTATCAACTAAGCAGTAGATTAAATCTAGACCACCTTTTCTGGCTCTGAATCTAGAATCTTATGAAAAATTTGCCAATGACAGAATGTTTAATCTTGTCCAAGGTAGCAGACAGTAATAGGATGGTGAGAATCAAAGAACACCACTAGATTTTCCTTAGGAGCAAGGTTTGAATCAGCAATCTTAAAACTGAAAGAGCTCAGAGACCATCTAATTTAACTCATACTTCAAGAGGAATTTCCTCTATAGTATCCCCTATTAAGAGATTCCATTTGAAGACCTCTAAGGAAGAGAAACTTATTGTCTCTGGATAGTTCAATTTAATTGACTGTTCTTGCTGATTAGGATGGAGGTAGAGTGGAATGACAAACTGCAAATTTGGATAACTGGCAGATTTTGGTATATTTGAAGGAAATAGTGAAGTTGAGAACTGGGATATATTTGGGAGGGTGCAAGATGTTTCATTTTGTTTATGTAGAATTTTAGATGCCTATGGGATATCCAGGAGGAAATGTCTTACCCCTAGGCTGAGATCCTTCCCACTTTTTACTGCTTCTGCATTCACTTTTATCAATTTTCCTAACTGATTCGCCTCACCTACCTGATTCTGGCTTGCTTTTAATACATTTCTCGACTAAATGAGGGAGCTTACCTGTTTTTTCTTCAGGTCTTTTTATCATTAATATTGGGGGGATTGCACTTTAGTTATGAAATGTATTTCTCCTTGTTCTCTCGCAGATCATACGCTAGGGGATGAAATCCTGATATTTTCCATATTAAAATGTAGAAACTATTATCTTTTGGTTCCAGCCTCCCAACTTTTTAAATCAGTCACTGTTATCTTCTTTTGGCAACCAATAGATTTAGATAAATCCAGAATTAAAAAGTAAAAGGAAATTGTACCTATTCTTGGACAAAGTAAGGATAGTCATTGTTATGTCTTCCTTTTGGATCCATTTCCTATCTGGGTCTTTGGTCCCTAACACTAACACTCAAGGTGAATAAAGAAATGGGAAGAAGGTAAAGACTTTCCCTTTAAAGGATAAAAGAATATATATAGAGAAAATACTTCACATGTCCTTTTCCCCCTCCCCCTTATAATTTATTTAGTCTTCCGTTGATGTTGGATTGGAGAATAATGTCTACTCAGGCTATTCTCAGGCCCTATGTCCCTGCTGCTGCACCACACTGGCTTGTTCCTGTCACCATAAAAGCTGCAATGAGGGATAAAGTCCTCTTGGCAATGTCTCTACACTGACCTTTAAATCCTAAGCTTTACTACTACTGATACTACTGTATCAACTATACAAGCTTGTGCATATTTATTTTTTTAAATCTTATTTAAAAATTTTTTTATATAATCTTTATTTCCAAATATATTTTCTTCCAATTTTTAGAAAACATTTTTGTTGGGAGAGCTCCCTGTACGTCAACATGCCTTTTTAGGACTGACTTCTCCCTTTTTTTTTTTAAATGTGAATCACTATTTGTCAAAGTTCACTATTCCTTTTCTTTTTTTTGGCAAGGCAATGGGGTTAAGTGGCTTGCTCAAGGCCACACAGCTAGGTAATTATTAAGTGTTTGAGACAAATTTGAACTCAAGTCCTTCTGACTCCAGGGCTGGTGCTCTATCCACTGCCTCCTAGCTGCCCCACACGATTCATTTTCTAATCAGTGAATGCTGACACAATCACATTGCCATCTGTGTCATAACTTCTGAATCATGCATTAGCTACTTACTAGATGGATATATTTTCATCAAGTTTAACATTAGCTGAAACCCAAATTTCAAAAAAATCAACAATTGACAGATTAAGAAACAAGAATATCAACAATTTAATCCTACCACAAGGTATGGCAAGGCCAACAAAAGTCACATTGTAAATTTCTTCTTTTGGTACTGTGCTGCCAGGTCCTTTTTGCTGGAGTACAAGTATTCCAGACAACGTAGCATGCCATACAACTGTTTCATCTGAAAGAAAATCTTTTTGCTTCAGTATGAAACCAAAAGCTCTTTTTGCAGATTTAACCAATACATGGTCTGTGTTTTAGGTTTCTCTCTTTTTTTTATATTGTCTTCCTAAGTCAAAGAGGTCATGCAGATGCAAGGAGGTTACTTCTCTTCAATCTGAACTGGCACACGCTCTGGAGGGAGAACAGATTCCAAACGCTGCCATCGTTCTGGAGGCCACAGAATATGGGTGGCATGGGCATGCAGAAGTCCAAGGGAAACTGGCCCAAAAGCATTACTGTCAAAGCTGTGTCCATGATGGTCACCTTCAACCCACATGTGGCCACGTGGGACTTTCACATACCTATTCTTATGTCCCATTGTTTTGATGATGTCTCCTTCAAGAGCAATCACTCTTTTAATGATCTTCTGCTCTGGGTTTTTGGGAGATACCAATGACACAATATCACCACGCTGCACTTCATAATTCCTAACTTTCCAATGGTTCAAAAGTACTATATCAGATGAATGGCTCCCCCCGGGATTCAAAGAAGGTTGCATGGAAGCTCCTTCCACTCTTGCTACACAGGCCACTTGATCTAAGAAAGTTACCGTTACAGGCACAGCAACAAAGAAACCTTTCAAAAAGGCCTTTATATATCTTCGCCCAAAACTTTGTGTCCACATCATATACTTCCTCCTGCTCTTGCTTGAAAAGAAGGAGAAATGATTATTTTTGTGCCCATTTCCCAGATTATAGTTCATTCTTGGGGGGGGGGTGTGGGGGTGGGTGAGTGTGGAATTCCACACCTCCCCTCTTCCTGTTTATTAGAATTGTTTTTCTTTGTGCCTTCAGAATTTCAGTCTTGAGAGCTTTTCATCGCTCCTGGGGGGGGACTGTAGAATTTTAGTTCCATTTCATGGAATCCTTTCTCTGAAACCTTTGAAATCTGCTTTCTCTAATCTCGAGTATCTATTAGATTAGGCTCAGTTTTAGATTAGACTCTCATAAATTCCAAGATGGAATTGTCACGGGAAAACTGAAGTTCCCACCAAGTCTAACCCAAGAAACTATTTTTTTCTATTAATTAGGATATGGCCCAGGATATATCAGTTTTCCTCCTTGGGTACTCCAATTTTCGGTTATTCAGACAAACCCAGTAATTTGGGCAGGGAGGCCGCAGAGGCAGGTGTTTTCAGTAGATTCCACTTTGTTTTCTTTTTTAGGGTATTTTTTCTTAGTTTTTTTGCAAGGCAATGGGGTTAAGCGGCTTGCCCAAGGCCACACGGCTAGGTCATCATTGCCTGAGGCCACATTTGAACCCAGGTCCTCCTGACCCCGGGGCCGGTGCTCTGTCCACGGCGCCCCCAGATTCTGCTCCTGGATGCCCCTCGTCCCCCATCCTCCCCCACTCTCCCGCTCCCCCTCCCCCACGTCCTCGCGTCCCCCCTTTTCCCTGTCCGCTCCCCGTTTTTCCTCTTCTCTTCCTCTCTCCCCCGCCCCTCCTCCGCTCCGGTTCCCTCGGACGCGCCGCCCCCCACTCCCACTTCACTCTCCCACGCTTCCCGCACCCTTCAGGGCACCGGCGGGATTACCGAGACGCCGAGTCCTCCCGCCTCCCAGAGCGCCGCCGGAAGTGGGAGCTCACTTCCTGTTCCTGGCCGGCGCGGGCGGGGGGGGGGTGGCGGTGAAACGGGCGGGGTCTCTGGCCCCGGCTCCGCGGGCCGAGGCTTCACGTGCGGGAAGCGGCTCCGCCGGAGCTGCCCGTCATCCGGCTCCACTTCCGGCGCTCCCAGGCGGGACTTCCGGGGGAGGCGTGGCCCCGCCCCTCCTAGCCCCGCCCCCGCGCCCGGAGGCTCTCCCGCCTCCTCCTCCTTCCCAGGCTCGGGGCTTCACCGACCCACGCCCCGCGTGACGGGGGGCCAAGCGCTCTCCGCACCCCCTTCCCGTTTGTGAGAGGCGGGTGTCGGAGGCCCGTTGGGCATACGAGTGGGTGTGTGAAGGCCCGCGCGGCCACGCATGGCGGCCGCAGCTCTGACAGCCACGCTTTGGGGCCGGTTTCCCGCGGACTTCTGCATGCCCGCGCCCCGCGCCCTCCAGTGCCAACGCCATCCGCAAGGTCTGTGCCAACGTCAGCAGCTTAGAATCCGCCAGATTTCAGCTCCTCGAGAAAAATGCTCGGGGCAGTGCGGATCACAGACCCCGCGGGGCAGGTGTGCCGTGGAGGAGCGCGGCTGGGGTCCAGGGGGACGGGGTGGGGCTTCGGAATGGAGAGAAGCCGCTTCGGTAGAACCACACCTCCAGAAAAATGGTTTTTTTCAAAAACAGTTTTTTCTTCCCTCCCTCCCTCCCTCCCTCCCTCCCTCCCTCCTTCCTTCCTTCCTTCCTCCCTTCCTCCTTCACTTTCTCCCCCCTCCTTCCTTCCTTCCTTCCTTCCTTCCTTCCTCCTTCACTTCCTCCCCCCCTCCCTCCTTCCTTCCTTCCTTCCTTCCTTCCTTCCTTCCTTCCTTCCTCCCTTCCTCTTTCACTTCCTCCCCCTCCCTCCTTCCTTCCTTCCTTTCTTCCTCCCTGCCTTCCTCCCTTCCTCCTTCACTCCCCCCCCTCCTTCCTTGCCTTTGTATCCCCAAGACCTCACATGACGTGTTAGTCAGTGCTTGTGGAATGAATGGGAATGCTAGTCAGACCTTGCCCTCAGGAAGCTTATTTGGGTAGGAGTTTGGAAGGGAGGGGCTAGGGGCAGGGAGACCCATGAATGAGGGCCATAACTTGGACCATGACCTTGTGTAAGGAGAGAGATGTGAAAGAAGTCATGGAGATATAATCCACAAGAGCCAGCAGCTGATTGACTGTCATGAATGCCATTTCAGACACATCAAATTTGTGATGCCAGTCTCTCAGAGTAGAAATGTTTAGCATGCAGCTGGCAATAATGAGGGAAGAAGTTCAGGGCTGGATATAGATTTGGGAAATCATCATGAGACTGATGAGATCATCAAGGCGGGGAGGAAGAGAGTGGCATGTGACAGACAGATGGGAAGTGTACCCATGACCGCCACTCCAGTATCCCCTGCAGAGTGTTATAGAAAGTTATCCAGGGAAGAATTAAAGGCTTACTATGCAGCTATGAGGATCCAGTGGATATGTGGTGACATGAATTTGTAGTTGATACTAGTTTTATGTAGCTTCACAGGAATAAGAGGTGAAAAATGAGGAGCAACCCAGGGTTGAAATTTTGTAAGGTGTGCTCAGCAACATAAGGGCATAAGAGTGTGGGACAATTGAGTTGTTTAACCTTAGGGTCTTGACTGTGAAGGGAGTTAAGTTAGTCCAGACTGAAGAGATGAACTCATAGAACAGGATGGGATAGAGGGACTGGAGGTTGTGATGAGGAGTGAGAATAAATTTGGAAGTGAGAGACAGAGAGGGAGATCAAAGGACAGAATGTCAGTATAAAGGTTACAGTACTGTTAAATATATAATATCTGACCATTCTTATGGGTGTCTGAGGGAGAGGAAGGATTTAAATCACAGGAGTTTTTTCCTTGCTTCCCTCTCAAGACTATCTAAATGTGACTTTGGCAGTTTTATATTTCTGGGGGTTCCTATGATTACACAAGTGATTTACAATCTGCACTTCACAGTTCTAGGGCCTAATATACAGAGTTTATAATCACTGTCTGTAGAGTCATAGAGTGGGTATGTTAATGAATTATTTGTCTCGCCAGTCATTTACTTGTATATGTGGGAAAGAAGTTTGTTGGTGAAGGAAGAGAAGGAAAGTAATTACCTTGGAGAATGAAAAAAAGAATTAAATTAGGATACTGACTCATTTCTGTAAACAGCTCATATTTACAAAATACCTTTCTCATAACAGCCCTATGAAATAAATAGTCTAAGTTCTATTTTTCCTTCTTTTATTCGTATAAATACACAATTTGAGGTTGTTTGTGAAGCTTTGGTGGTGGCAGTGCTCAGGAGTGCTAGGATGTGGGATGGAGAGCTCAGAACTTTTTCTCTCACTCAGATGGTGGGGGTGTGGGGGAGATCATGTCCATTCCAACCAGAAGGAGGCTTATGCAGGGCTTCAAGTGATTGCAAGAAGACCCACCTGTAGTGTCGGCAGCACACCATCTGAAACAACATGAGTAGAATGTGGTAATATTTGCCCCAGAAGGCACACCCTTTGAGGATGGTATCTTTAAACTAGTAAAAGAATTCTCAGATGAATATCTGAATAAACCTTCCACTGTTAGGTTCCAATCAAAAGGTTTCATTCAGATGGCTCTACTGATGGTTCATATCTTTAGATATACTTCAGAATCGTTGAAGTCCAGCATATCATGTTTCCTCTGTTTTAGTATAAATTCAGTCTCTGCTGGATGAAACTAATTTCAACAGCCCTGCCAATGGCCAGGCAGGATGGCTTTATCAAGAAAACAGACAAGAATATGAGAAAAGAGCTATTGGGGGCAGCTTGGTGGTGGGGTACTTAGAGCACAGGCCCTGGAGTCAAGAGGATCTGAGTTCAAATGTGACCTCAACACATTCTTTCCCTGTGTGATTTTGGGCAAGTCACTTAACCCCATTTCCTTGCAAAAATCCCCCCCCAAAAGAGTTTCAGTTATTGTTGGACAAAGCTGGAATGATTCATATTAAACAACTGCTCTATTCATCTTCATCATCATTGTATGATTGTATGATTTACCTCTTGTAGAAAGGCTACCAGAAATTTTAAGTGCCACAGGTTTTAAGAATTTATATACTCAATGAGTCTGCAAAAAAAGGAAAAAAACTCTTCAGTTTAGAACCTTTAAAAGCTTGTGTATCTTAATTAATGTGCTTTTTTATGGCATGGTAAGAACTAAGTTATTGCTCCCTAAATTTGTAATATATCCTTGTTTGCATGTTATATAATGTTGCTGTGAAGTTTTTATGACAATATACACATTTGTACTTTTTTTCAAATATTGAATGTCTTATTTTTGAATTCTTTAGATTTTTTTAGATTGGAAAAAAGCATTTAAAAGTTTTTTTAATATATAAATATTACATGTAAAACTGAAGGGATATGTGATAAACCTAGAAAGGCTAATTGCAGCCAAGCTGTGGACCCTCCACCGCACTCCCTTACTTTGTGATGGCCTCTCTAACTGAGGTAGAAGGAAATCTTTGTACTTTGTGGTTTTGGCATAAGTCTGTAAGAAATAAATTTTTAAATTATCTAAACTCAAGGATATTTGAGGAGAGAATGAGGAGAGAAAGAGGGAACCACAGGGTGGCATTTTCTCTGTTGAAATTCTTTCTGCCACACCCATTCCACTTAACAAGGATCTAAAGATGAACAAATGTTAATGACTTAGTTATTCTCAGCAATATAGTGATCTAAGACAATTCCAAAGTATTCATGATGAAAAATGCTATGTTTCTCATAATGATTGTCCTTCATTCTCAAAGAAGACAATGACATATCAAGGGAGGTGATAGCATGAATAAGCAAGTGAATTGAATTTGAGTGAGGGGGTGCTATGCAAAGTCACCAGCTTCACTTTCTCCTCCAGAGCCATTTGGATCCAGAAATGAATCAGGATGACTAGAGATGGCCCTGAATGTGAGGCAATAAGGGTTAAATGACTTGCCCAAGATCACACAGATAGTGTCAAGTATTTCAGACCAGATTTGAACTCAAATCCTCCTGATTCCTGGGCTGGTGACTTATCCACTGCATCACCTAACTGCCCTATCTGTCTCGAGAGAAATAACTGTTGGAGTCTGAATACAGACCAAAGCATACTATTTTTCACTTTTTCCCCCATTTTGGTGTGAGTTTTTTTTCCCCACAAAGTGACTAATATAGAAATGTTTACATGATTGCACATGTATAACCTATATCAGATTGCCTACCATCTCAGGGGGTTGGGGATGGGCTGGGGAAAGGAGAGAATTTGTAACTCAAAATTAAAAAAAAAAAACAACTGTTAAAATGTTTTTATATGTATTTGGGGGAAAATTAGAAGTTTAGATTTGCTTAAACAAAGTAATTGTAATTTTGGAATAATTTTCTTAAAGCCATTCAGTTCAGAGTAGGGTAGAGATTATTTGGATTAATGCAAAGGAGTCTGTTAATCCTTTTTTGGTTCCCAACCTAATCTGTCTTTCTTTCTGAACTTTGAATTTGTCTCCTTTAGAAATCGATTAGATCTTTGATAAATATATAATTAAAGAATTCCAGTCTGGGATACTGATGCAATCTTTTATCTTAATATTTTAAAGTCCTTAATATGCCTCCACAGTGAGTACATTAAATCATCAAAGAAAACCAGGATGAAATTTAGAGAAATAAATTTAAAAATAGAACATCTAGTTCAAAGATCTAGGATTTGTTAAGCTTGGTACAGCTTTGTGTCATAAGTAGGCCATATGGCAAAAATGAGTCTGTAATGTAGTCCAATTAAAAAAATCACCTTTATATTTATATTTATTAAAGACAGCATGGCATATAAAGTCTAGACAATACTGTTTTTCTTAAGTTCTGTATTCATAAATCTTCCATTAGAGAAGTTTTATCCTAGAATTTCATATAGAGAGGCAGTATGGTTCCAACTAGATGAAATTCAATATAGTGACAGGAATGGGGAAGAAGTTCTGAATTGGGATAATTAGTGCCTTTCTCATAAGAATATTGTGAAGATCAAATGAGATAATATATGTATTTCTAGCCTTAAGGTGCTAGAGATAATATTGTTATTATTCAGTCCCAGCTCAGTCACTAATTACTGTGTCTCTTTGAATAAATCATTTTGTCAAAAGGAGAGACTTGTCAAATGCCTTATTGATAGCAAGATACATATCAGTAAGGCATTTGGTAGTGGCGTGTCATAAGAAGAAATAAGGATAATTTTGTCTATAATCAGAGTATTTTAAAATTCGATTCCAGGTCCTCTATAAAATCCCTGACAATCTTTACCCAATTATCTTTATTGATATATATTTCACTAAACCAGAAGATATCCCATTCTGATTTTTTTTAGTAAACCCACAGTAGCACCAGTAAGCCATTAGTTTAATAATCTTTAATAATTTCCTTTTTTGAAAATTAAGACAATATTTTCTTTTCAGGCTTTAAACAATAGAATTTCATGGCAATAAATTCCAAGACTTATATTTGGGTTTAAAAAATTAACTTCACAATTTAAGATGACTAAACAGCAAATATGGGAGTCTCATATGGGGTTTCAAGATCAATGTGAATTAATTGTGTGATATAGCAGCCAACACTAATTTAATTTCTACCTACATTAAGGAAACCATAGTGTCCAGGAATAAGGTTTTGTATTCTGCCCTGGTCAGGCTGTACATAGAATATATTATCAGTTTCTGTACATCAGAGTCTAGGTTTCAAGTCTTTCTGATGAGGATTTGATTTAAGGAACTAGGAATATTAGCAAGAAGAAAAGCCATATGAGGCAAATAATTATTTTAAAGTATTCCAAGGCCCATGATGAGGAAGAAAGAATAGACCTGTTTTGTTGGCCACTAGAGGGCCCACCTAGGTACAATAGATTGAGTTTTAGGAAGTGCATTTTAATAGCGGCAACATAAATGTCTTGATCTCAAAGTTGATTTTTTTAACACAAAAAATAATAAATGTTAATTGCACAGAAACAGATTTCAACTGTGTGTAAGGAACATTTTCCTAACAATCAGATCTATTGAAAAGTGGAATGGGCTGACTAGTAGATAGTGGGTCCCCTCTAATGAAGTATGCAAGAAAAGGATGGGCAACCCCTTCTCTGGTAAGTTGTAAAGAAGATTGTAGTTTGGCTCTAGATTTTCTCAAATGACTTTTGAAGTCCTGCTCTACTCTGTAGTTCTCTGGCTCTTTAAAGGTCATGTCTGGCTCTTTAAAGGTCATGTGCATTTTCACAGAATCACATTCCCAACTCTGAAAATTTTTGTTAATCATACCTGCACTTATTGTCTCCCGGGGTCATGCTAAGGATCAAAGCAGTCACTGTATGCAAAAAAAAAAAAATTGTACCCAGGTATTATTTTGTACCCTGAAACATAATGTAAGTTCTTACTGTTCTTATATTTTTCTGTACATTTCTTTTCAGCAGATCATTAGAGGCTCCTCTGTCCTCTAAAAAGATCAGACTATGCCTCTGCACTTGAGAATTCTCCTTTGAATTTTTAGGTTAAAAATCATGTCACCATTTTGGGATTTTGTGTCAGCAGTCCATGGATTTCTTTTGGGAAGCAGCATATAGACTGAGAGTTCTTCTGCTGTTGATGAACATTGAACTTTCCTCTGTACCAGAGCTCAGTGATGGGCTACATCACATAAAACAAACAGTACCATCCACAGGGACCTGGCTTTAATTCTCCTGCTTAGCACCTCATTTTATTCACAAGGATTTCCTGACCACAGGTCAATGTCATTGGTACCAAAGTATAAAACAATATGCTCTTCCTCCCCAGACCTTGTTAACCTCCCTTCTCTTGTTTTCTTTGCTCTACCAGTCCATTTATTGTGTTTCAGCATCATCAGAAACCAAATGTTTTATATTTGCAATGAGACAGTTGAATTTAGTTTTTAAATTTTTTATCTTATGTTTTTGTATCACCTTCATTTATGAATAGACATCTCCTTTTACTCTCCAAAAAGCTAGCCTTGCAATAAAGAATAAAAATGAAGGGGAACAGAGAGAAAGAAAAAGCACTACAGTAAACTGGTGGACACTATAAATGGTGACAGATCCATTGCTTAGTTGTAGATTTATCTGGCAAGTTAATATGTATTTTAAGCCACCTCTTTCTGTTAGAAATTAAGTAATGAAAATTCCACAAATAGTTTCTGTATTTAATCATTCCTACTAGAATTAAGGAATTAAGAGGGAAGGAATCTCTATAATCCTCTAGTTTACTTCTCTCCTACCTTCCTATTTTTATAAATGAGGAAACTGAGACCCACTGAGGGGAAGTAACTTGCCCAAAGTCATACCAAATTACAAGCAGCAGACTCAAGCCCTCTTTTCCTAAATCCCTCTTTCCATTCTGCTTCACTTCCATACTGAGTTTATATCTGAAGTAGCAATAATGTGCTGTTTTAGGAGTTGGCAACCTTTGAAGATATGTCTGTGTATCTCACAAGTGAGGAGTGGGGGCTTCTGTTCAGTGAGACCTTTAAAGAGATGTGATATTGGAGAATTATGGAAATTTCATCTCACTAGGTAAGAAAGAACTGATTGTAATCCTTCCTGAATTCCCTTCCTTCCAGGAAGGCATTCAGGAAGCCCCATAAGGTATTATTGGATCATATCTCACTTTCCTATTCTGTTAATTGGGCCATTTTTTGACCTTTTTATTTTTATGAATCTGACAGAAAAAACCCATGACTATTTCTGTAAACAAAGAACAGAAAGTATTGTATATGAATCCATCAATCTCTACTGTCTGTGTCCCAGTCTGAACTTACTTCTGTTCATTGTAGTTTTAAATGTTCCATTGGTAATTCTTTTTCTATCACTTTCACCACTTCTCTTCTGTACTGTCATTCTGCCCCTCTCCCCCATTAAAATTTTTCCTAACAGTTAAATCAAGCAAAAGAAATTCACACATTGTACATGAAAATGTGTGTACATTTTGTCTCATTTTGTACTTTAGAATCTTTCCCTTCTCTGCTAAGAGAAGGGAAGTGTGATTCATTATTGCCATCTGGAGTCAGGATTGGTCAATTCAGAGTTATTAAGTCCTTTAGTGTTTTCTTGATAGTATTGTAGTCATTATATAAATTGTTCTTCTCACTTCTCTCTGCATCATTTCCTATAAGTCTTCCTCAGTTTCTTTGAAACCTTTTGTCATTTCTTCAGTGTGCAATATTTCATTAAATTCATATTCCATTATTTGTTTAGTCATTTGCAATTTGTGGAAATAAGTTTATAGTTCTTTAATAGAACAAAAAGAACTGCTACAAATATTTTTGTTCACATTGAACCTTTTCTTCTTTCTTGGATCTCTTTGATGTGTCTGGGGCTTTTGTTAACTCTTTCCATCTACTGCCTACTGGGATAAGACATTGGAGACCCCTCTAAGAGAGTACTGATTTCCTAATATGAAATTTAATTAATCACATCTCGTTTTTCCCCCATTCAGAGGATTTCAAATCTCCAAATCTTGGGTTAGCTAGGTAGTGCAGTGAATAGAGCACCAGCCCTGGAGTCAGGAGGACCTAAGTTCAAATGTGGCCTGAGATACTTAATGCTTACTTAGATATGTGACCTTGGGTAAATCACTTTACCCCTTTACCTTGCCAAAAAAAAAGTGGGGAGGGGGGTAGCTAGTTGGCACATTAGTTAGAGTGCTGATCTTGGAGTCAGGAGGATGAAAGTTCGAATTCAGTCTCAGATGGGCAAGTCACTTAACCCTGATCACCTCGCATCCATAGCCATCTCCAGTTGTCCTGATTCATATCTGGCCATTAAGTTCAGATGGAAAAAAAATGAGGGAAAGAATCCTTGGTCCTGGATGTTGAGAAATCCAAGGAGAGGGAGCTCTCCAATAGAAAGGGAATCTATAGAGGTGAGTTGGGAAGAACTTGGCAAAAGACAGAAATAAGAGCACGTGTTTTGTAGGAAGGTGTAGAATTTGAAATATCAGAGGAGGATTTCTTTTTAGTGTTTCATTCTGCTCAGAAGCCTCAGAGGCAGATTTTCAGACTGGAACCTAATTAGCACAGTTGGGCACCAAACACATTTCTGGTTGACCCCTTACTCATTCTAACTTGAATTACTCCTCAGTTCATTTAGCAGAGTTAAAACTAATACAGAGCCTCCCAAGAATTCCTCAGTGTGCAGGGGTACACAGATAGGATGCCCCTTCCTAGTTTCAAAAACAGCAGGGAAAACTTTAGAAAAGGAACATATCAGGTTAAAGAAATGGGATTTCCGAATTATTGTGAGTGGAGAGTTCAGCCTCCCAGAAACCTGTGCTAATGAATTCACAAAGCTTTCTTACTATAATGACCATCCAGTCTTCAATGCTTTTGGCTTTTATCAACTAGGCTGAGTCAGTCTTCTGAAGCGAGGACTCAGTTGTGGGTAGTACATCCCTTTCACATTTCCTCTACTACTGTGCACCTGTGAGCTCTTTTGATTCTGCTTCTCTTTGTATGGAAACCACCTTCGCCACTGGAGTTGGGGCATCTTCTGCTAATTTGCTCGGGAGCAGTGAGAAGCAATGCTCATTGCTCATCTTTCCACTGCTTTAGCAATGACCTCCGTCTTTTGTTTTTCTGAGTTGGCTATGACTTTTGCTAGCTGCTGATAATCATTCCTGTGTTGTACCTGCAGAAATAAGGGAAAACCTTCCCTTTCCCCATTTTGGGGGTTGCTTTTTGCCCAAATACAGTTCTTAATCCTAGTCATCTCCTAATTTCAACTATTACAGTCTATGTTGACAGACCTTCTCCTCTTCACCCTATGAACTTTTCTCAAATTCTTTTAAATCTTATCTCTTATTCCTTGTCACTCTCCATTATTCTCATTTTTTGTTCATCTATGGCCTTTAGTTCATTTATTCCTTTTCTCTTTCATGCTATCTCTTATTCATATTTTTTGGCATCACTGGTGAAACAATCCATTTATTTGACTGGTTATCCTGTCCTCTCTCTCAGACATTTCTGCCACCCATGTTGCCATTGTATTATTTCCTCTCTGCTCCCCATCATCTCATTTTAAAAATAATTTTCTTATCTTCCATTCATGTTAGTTCAATATCTCCATTCTTCAGAGTCTACTTTCTCCCAAAAAAGAACAAGACACAATATTTGTCTTTTTGCTTTGTTCCAGGTTGTAAGAAAAAAATACAAGAAATTGTCTCTAAGGCAGGAAGTTCCTAAAGGGAGAAAAAACATATATATATATATGCATATATATATATATATGCATATATATATATATATATAATGTATATAAATGCATCAACAAAACACTCAAGGTATACTTTCTAGGTCTTGGACTTTGGAGAAGGCTGTGAGAAAGAAAGCAATTTAACAGAGTGGATTACTAACAGGAGGGGAAAGAGAGTAAATCCAGTTCTGAACAAATGCTTGTCTCCTTACAAAAAACACTTGGAGGAAAGGCCAGGAACCTAATGAATATGATATACTGGTCAGTTATATCTCAAACCATGTTACAAATGAAAGAATTAATACAAGAGAAAGAAGCTACCAATGTGATACATGTGGTCAGAATTACATCATTCAGCTCTTATTTAGCATCAGAGAATTCAAACTGGAGAGGAACCTTATGAATATGATGACTATGGGAAAGCTTTTAGTCACAGCTCAGATACAAGAAGATATCAGAGAATTCATAATGGAGAAAAAACCTTATGAATGTAATCAATGTGGTATAGTCTTCCAGTCATGGGTCCCAAGACATCAGAAAATACATACTAGAAAGAAATCTTTCGAATGTAATGAATGTGAGAAAGCCTTCAGTGAGAACTTGGATCTTACTCTGCATGAGATAGCTTGTACTGGAGAAAAACCTCATGTTTGTAACAAATGTGGGAAAACTTTCCTTCAGAAATCATTTGACATGAAAGAGGACATATTGGAGTAAAATCTTATGAATGTAATGACTGTGGGAAAGCTTTCACTCAGTCCTCATGTTTTATTCAGCACCGAGAGTTCTTACTGGTGAGAAACCCTATGAATGTAAGGAATATGGCAAAGCTTTAGTCAATGCTCACATATTACTATACATACAAAAATTCATACTGGAGAAAAACCTTTTGAATAATGAAATGTGGGAAAGCCTTCAGCTGCATCAAAGGTTTTAGTCAACACATGAAAGTTCATAGTGGAGAGAAACCCTATGAATGTAGTGAATATAAAAAAGGCTTTAGATGCCATTCCCGCCTTGTTGGTCCTTGGAGAGCTGCCACTGGAGAAAAATCATATGAATGTAATGAATATGGAAAAGCTTTCAGTAGACAGTCCTTAAGGAACAGATGAGAATTCATTCTGGGGAAAAACCATATATGTCTACAGTGAGTGGGGGAAGACCTTTAGTTGGAGTTCTCACTTAATGCAACATCAGAGAATTGGGGAGAAACCATATGAATATAATGAGTATCATTAAGCTTTTAGTCGAAGTTTGATTTCTTAAAATGTTAGAGAATTCATACTGGAGAGAAACCATATGAATGTAATGAATGTGGAAAAGCCTTCAGTCAGAATTCATGTTTTATTCAATTTGAGAAAATTCATTTTGGTTGAAAAATCCAACAAGTGTAATGAATATGAGAGAGCCTTGGCATGGAGAAGGAACTATGCAAATATTTATTCCCTTCTCTTTTCCCCTTTAGTCACAATGTGGTGAATATCAGTGAAGTTACCTAGACAAGAAATAATTTAAATGAAATTATGTGATAGTCTTCAATTAGTTCCCAGATTTTATTTGGCAGTAGAGGATATATTGGAAAAAAATCTTATAAATTTAATAAGTGGGGATCAGTCTTCAAAAAAAAAAAAGCTCCTCCAGAATACCATCTATATCCAGAGAAAGAATTGTGGACTTTGAACAAAGACCAAAGACTATTACCTTCAATCTTATTATGTGATTTTGTTTTCTGTTATACTTTATTTTTCTTCCTTAAGGATATTATTTTTCTCATCACATTCAACTGAGATCAAGTACCATGGAATCAATGTAAAGACTAACAGAATGCCTTATGTGGGGGGTGGGGGAGGGAAGCAAGAATGGGGGAAATATTGTAAAACTCAAAATAAATAAAATCTTTCTAAACTGCAAAAAAAAAAAATTCTTCCTCCTTGAATATCATACATCATATTGACCAGTTCTTGTTTGTTTAATGTAGTGAATGCAGGAAAGTTTTTACTTACATTAGACTAATTTTAGGTGCATCAGATAATTCATTCAGGAGAGAAATTTTGTGAATGTGGAAAATCCCTCAGTTGCCATTCAGTTCTTATTCTAGATCAAATAATCTCTACTAGAAAGTGTTTTCTTCATCAAGCATTGCAGAAAACATACTAAAAATCCTTTAAAATATAAAATATTCAGTCACTATCCTTCAGTTCTTGAGATAAGAGTTCACACTAGATCAAAATTGCTTAAACAATTTTAAACATGGTGCTTAAACACCATGAATATAGGAATGCTTATAAAAGAAGCATAGCCTTTAATGAGCACTCAATAATTCAAACTAGGGAGAAACCAGACAAAAGTAATAATTGTGGGTAACATTTTTTAAAAAATTAATTTTTCAGGGCAGCTAGGTGGCTCAGTAGATAGAGCACTGACCCTGGAGTCAGGAGTACCTGTGTTCAAATCTGGCCTCAGACACTTAATAATTGCCTAGCTGTGTGACCTTGGGCAAGTCATTTAACCCCACTGCCTGAAATAAAAATAAAACAAAAAATTAATTTTTTCAGCTACATGCAAAGAAAGTTTTCAGCATTCATTTTTCTGTAAGTTACAGTTTTGAGCTCCATATTCTTTTCCTTACTCCATACTCTTCCCCCAACCTTGATAGCAAGTAATCTAATATAGGTTATACATGTACAGTTGTGTTAAACATATTTCTGTATTAGTCATGTTGTAAGAGAAGAATCAGAGCAAAAGGGAAAAAAACATGAGAGGGTGAAAAAACCCAAAGCATAAAACAAATTTTAAAAATTGAAAATAGTAAGTTTTGTTCTGCATTCAAGCTCTATAATTTCTTTTCTGGGTGTGGATGGCATTTTGTCTCAGGAGTCCTTTAAAATTGCCTGATCATTGTACTGCTGAGAAGAGCTAAGTCCATTATAATTGATTGTCACACAATGTCACTTCGTGTGTACAATGTTCTGGTTTTGTTCACTTCACTCAGCATCAGTTTTCTGAAGTCCAGTGTGCAAGCTTTTTAAAAAAAATTATTTATTTAAGGCAATGGGGTTAAGTGATTTGCTCAAGGTCACACAGCTAGACAATTATTAAGCATCTGAGATCAGATTTGAACTCTGGTCCTCTAGCTGCCCCCCCAGTGAGTAAACTTTTAAAGAGAACTTCATATTTACACAATAGCAGAACTTTCATATTAGAGAGACTAAATGAATGTAAAGAAAACCTTTTTCCCAGGCACTATTTTCACTGAAGATAAGAAAACTGCAAAATGCATTGGACTTTGAGAATGAACTTTGTGGATCTCAAAGAATGTATTTTGGGTCAAAGATTTTTGATTATAAGCTTTATGAGAGCACTGATTAAATTCTTAATTCTGTTGTTATAGCATCTAGCCCTCCAATATCTAGACAGTCAATGAAGACTAATGCTTATTAAATGATTAAAATGATGATTGTGCTGAATAAATGCTTTCAGTAATAGCTTCTCCCTTAATCACATTGTGAAGGTTCCAATGGTTATCTAATATACAATAAACACCTTAAGCACCTGCAAGGTGATAAGTGCTGGGGATATAATTAATAAAAAGAAAGCAATCCCTGGTCTCATGGAACTTATAGTAAGGGATCCCAGTTAGAGGATACTCCTTATTAACTTAATGCTTGCAGTCCATTTGAAAATAAACTGATTTGGTCCATATAGCCTTAATCCAGAAAAATCTTTTTATTTCTGTTTAAAGATGTTAGCATCATTACTAGTGATGGGAAAGTTGGAATGAATTATGTATTTGAGAAGATCAGAAATCTCATATGCTGGGCTATATCCAAATAGCAAATATTCTTTGAACCTTTGAATATTCTATTCTGGAGAAAGTATGAGGAGTTAAGACTGGAGATAAGTCAAATTTTTCCCTATTTAATAAACATTTTCCCTCTGGAATTAAATGAAATCTTATAAGTGGATTAGTGGTCTTGGATAAGTGAAATTTGAAAGTGGAGAATAGAAGGCTCAAGGCTGACATTTGCATGAGCCAACATTTGAAGGAAATGTTACAGAAAGGAGCAGTTAGATGTATAAAGGAAGATCAGTCAGTTAAAATGTTAGAGATGGAAGGGGCTTAGTAGTGATAGTCTACTGTTCTTTTATGTATGAAAACAAATGACATCAGAAAGGGGATACCTCTATAAATTCAGGCTAATTTGAGGAGAAAAGGGGACATTAATAAAAAGAAGTGGGGGATGAATTTTCAGGGAGCAGGTGCCTCAATTCTTGAAGTTCTGAGAGGTGACTATAAGTACTGAGGATCTTTAAGACATGGGGAATGACTTGTATAGAAGATGGCATTCCCATTTTATAGATTAGGAAACAGATTCAGTGAGGTGGAGTATCAGTCATAGTCCTCTAAATGAATGGGAATTTAAAGGTTTCACAAACTGAGACACAGAAATGTGTAATATATTTAACTGAAGCTATACCAGTAACCTGACAGGCAGGGTTTACACTCTGACCACAATTGCAATGTTTTTTCCTGCAGTATTACTGTATATCCTCATGTATAAGATGCACCCATTTAAAAAAAATGTCTAAAAACTGGGAGCTTCTTATACAGTGGTTATAATTTTATTTGCATTTCCTGCTTTCTCATGCTTCTTTTTGCACTCATTGTTGAATTTTAACTTTTTTTGTGCTTGTTTTGTGCTCATTGTTTGCATTTGTTACCAGTATATTAGATTATATTTTGCCATGTTCTGCCCAGAAATGACTCAGAAAATATTTTTGTGCAGTGATGAATTCAAGTTCAAAGTGATCCAGTTTGCAAAAGTGAATGGAAATCATACTGCTGAACATCAGTTTGGTCCTCCACCTAATGAGAAAACAATCAGAGACTGGCGATGGGAAGAAGAAACTCCACTGAAAATGCCAGGGCAGAAGGCGATGAGAGGCAAATCAGCCAATGGTCTGATTTAGAGAGGGAACTGAAGAGATGGACTGAAGAGCAAAGGACCATTGGGATTACTGTGTCCACAAAGATGGTTCAGCAGGAGGCCAGAAGAATTGCTGATGAAAAAGAAGTGACTGATTTTTTTTTTTTTTTTTTAGATTTTGGCAAGGCAAATGGGGTTAAGTGGCTTGCCCAAGGCCACACAGCTAGGTAATTATTAAGTGTCTGAGACCGGATTTGAACCCAGGTACTCCTGACTCCAGGGCCGGTGCTTTATCCACTACACCACCTAGCCACCCCTAAGTGACTGATTTCAAAGGAGGACACAGACTGGTGCTTCAGGTTCATGAAACGGAATGGACTAAGCCTGTGTACACACACCAGACTTGCCCAAAAGCTATGAGCAGAAGGTCCTTGAATTTCATGATGAATAAAACTTGAGTTCAATAACTTCATGTAATAATTTTTTTCAAATTTTGTGCCCCCAAATTAAGGGGTGTCTTACACGTGGGGAAATATGGTATTCTTCAGAGATAACTGGATTGTTTCACATATTCACTAGTAGAAAATAATCCAGTGCAGCCACAACTGACTTTAAATTTATCAAATGTATTAAGATAGATTATTGTTGGATCATTGTAGAATGAAGGTCCACTAAAGTTCAAGTTCACCATTCCATTCTTTTTGTATTACAGCTGTGTAGCATTATAAAAGGTAACCTGTTGTTCAACCTGTTGTGTCATTCAAACTAGACTTCAAAGATTATTTTTAAAAAAGAAAATATAGTTTTTGATTAAAAAAAAAGGAATATTGAGTAGGGGAGGCACTATGTTATCTCATCCAAGCTGCATGTCCCAATTCTCCCACAGGAGACAGTCCAGGTGTGAAGATACAAGGTGGCACCTGAAACCCTGGAGGAAGGTGAGGAAGCTTGAGTTGGAGGAAATTGTAGAGGTGGAAAATTAGAATTTTGTGTTGGGGGGGGAAAGGGTTGGTGGGTGGTCATTTTGGACATAGGTTGCTAGAGAGCCTGGAACAAAATCATTATTAATCAGATGGTTTTCCAAATTAGCTTATGTAGGAAATCATGCTATCACACATGGCTTGAATACAGCTGAACAAATTGAGGTGAAACTTTCTTTACATAACCCGATCATTAATATGAGTTGACTGTTCTCCTAGCTAGGTGTAAAGCTAACTCTTCCACTTGTGCATCTTTCTGATTTATAAACTTTCTTTTTTGACAGTTAAAAACTTCTGGGTTTTTTTTTTTTTTGGCAAAGGAAAGGGGTTAAGTGACTTGCCCAAAGTAGGTAATTATTAAGAATCTGAGGTCAAATTTGAACTCAAGTCCTCCTGACTCCTCAGCCAGTGCTCTATTCACTGCACCACCTAGCTGCCTCAAAAATTCTTTTACTTTGAAAAGACCTTAAAAATAGATAAATCTTTGTTGTAATGAAGAAATGTTATATCCTTTATTTACAATCTTTTCAACTGAACTCAGCAATATTTTCAAGTCATGGGATAGCATAGCAAAAGTACAAGGTTCACCATTGATTGATCAAAAAAAATCACAAAAATCATGATTACAAAGTAGAAATTGATAAAAATAACTCACCTGCCTTTTCTTACCTTTCCGTGTCTTTAAAACCTCACTAGCTTTTGGAACCCAGCCCACTTGGAGAAGTGTAATAAACTCTGTCCCCCTAACTTTGGGAGTCCAGGAGACTCACACATTGACCCTATCTCCTCAGGCCCCAACTCCCAGCCAAGCAGACCTCTCTAGTGTTCACCCTAATTTTCTTAGGCTAAAAATGAAAATAATCATTGTCTTCTGTGAATTCAGCACTCTGCTTAAACCTGACACCATTTACTTCCATCATTTCTAGATCCAAAGATGTCTATTTGATAACAACAGCTAATATTCAGGGAGCCATATCAAAACTTCAGCTTTATTGTGTTTCACTTGGAGGCTCATTCTCTACCTTCTTCTAATTCCAAGAACATAGTCTCAACAAAAGTATTACTAGGAGCAGTGGGAATAATCTTCACTCATGTATCTAAAGTTTCCAAAGTGGGTTGGTGCTACACTGTGCCACCTAACTGCCCTGAACCAGTTTTACTTGTGGACAATTCCAATTGTTGAATGAATGAAAAACAGTAAGGGCTATGTGATGGGTGCTAGGCAATACTGGGGATACAAATACAAAATTTGTTTTCAAGGAGCTTTTATTCGAGTTGGTGGGAGACCAATTTCTGAGGGTATGATGAAGAGCCATAGAAAGTTCAAGGATGGGGGCAGCTAGGTGGGGTAGTGGATAAAGCACCAGCCCTGGAGTCAGGAGTACCTGAGTTCAAATCCAGTCTCAGACACTTAATAATGACCTAGCTGTGTGGCCTTGGGCAAGCCACTTAACCCTATTTGCCTTGCAAAAACCTAAAAAAAAAAAGTTCAAGGATGAGCCATTTTCAGAAGTATTGGTAGTAACTGATTTCTGGTCCCAGCAGAGTGGAAAGGTAAAGGAAGATGAAAGGGTGATCAGAAAGGATATAGAAGAGAAAGGGAGAGGGGTGGTGAGGAAGAGAGTGAATGGTAAAAGAAGAGTAATGGTGGGAAAGGTAAGGGATGATGTGGAAGATGAAGCATAGCTAGTGTCTGGGCTTTCTAAATAGAAAAGGTTCTGTGTCTTTGCACTGACAACACTGGCAGGTAGGTATATAAATGCTAAAACATGTCTTAAATATTTGGAGTAGTATATGATAGGAACAAAAGCCTGAGAATGAGATCTATGGCATTGTGGTTACTGGAAACAGTAAAACTTCCAAAGGAAAAATTTTCATGTACTCACCCATGTGACCATGGCCCATCTCTTAATGCTAAGCCTTATTTGTTCTGTTTCTAAGGGTGGTTGAGGATCTGACATTTTGTCCTGTTGCCACCCAGGACAGGTCTGGTGAGTACACTCCCCTAATAAACTTTATCTGCATATTAACACATTGGCTGTGGACTACCTCTTTCATTCATATCTCATCTATCTCTCATGTGGGACCATCCCTCTGGAAGATCTGTCCCTTTACAAATAGATGTTTAATAAAATATTGAAGAATTAACCTGAAAAAGCTACAAGCCAAGGCCAAAGTGGAGAGAATGTTGGTGTGTGATTTTCTGTTTGCATATGATTGTGCACTCCATACAAACTTTGAAGCTGAGATGCAATAAATTATGGATTGATCCTCTGCTTTGTGCCAATTTTGTGCTAACAATAAATACCAAGAAAACACAAGTGTTCCATCAGCCAAGCATCACACCATCCATATGTGGAACCATCAATTACAGCAAATGGAGAAGTTTTGAGTACTGTGGACAAGTTACTTACATTGGTGGTGTCCTTTCCAGGGAGATATACATTGATAATGAGGTTGACACACACATTGCCAGACCTAGCTCAGTGTTTGGAGACTCCAAAATTATGGGAGAGAAGTTTGACTACCAAACTGCCACAGCCATCTTGGGTTCTGTCTTGCTCATACATCATATGAGGCAGAATTGAAGCAGCTCAAAGGAAACATGACATATGGAAGTTTAGAGAATTCACCCCAGGTATTTACATGGACTATTTGTGCCCAACCTATGGTAGAGTATTCAGCCACAGTTGGTTACCTGTAACCTGTCCCTAACATAGTGATGTTGGAGGACAAGAACTAGAACCAACCAATTCCAGAGATGAGTGAATTAAATCATCCCAGGACATAAGCTCAGATGTCAATCAGTCACAGGTCAACTGGTAACCAATTTTAACCACCTATTATAGTTGTGTGCTGCGAAAAAGAGAAGGTAAGACAGCCTCTGTTCTCAAGGAGCTTAGAGAAAGTCGGGATTCAGTGATTCTGAATCTCTGTAGATTATCATATAAGCTCCATTTCTTAGCTCCTTCCCCTAACCCCCATTCCTTTTTCTTATATCCCTAGACAGTATGATGACAGATTCTAATGAACTCTCAATTTTGGATATGTGAAACAGAAAGATAAAAGGGAAAATATAGAACTGAACAAATCCTGGAAAAACTAGAACTAAATGATATGATATATGGAACTGTAAAAGTATATATATATATATATATATATCTCAGCACTTTATGGAACTTACACAAATACTGACCATGTATTTAGGGCCCAAAGATATTGCAAACAAGTTAAGAAGGCAGAAGTAGTAAATACATCCCTTATAGACCACAACAGAATAAAATACTAATAATTTCAGAGACCAACAGTACAAAAAAAAAATTTTGCTGTTAAAAATGTCCAAGTCTTTGTGACCCTATTTGGGGGATTTCTCTGCAAAGATACTGGAATGATTTGCAATTTACTTCTCCAGCTCATTTCCAGATGAGGAAACTGAGGCAAAAAGGGTTAAGTGACTGACCCAGGGTCACATAGCTAGTAGTATCTGGGGCTACATTTGAACTCAGGAGGATCTTCCTTACTCCAGGTCAAGGTACTCTATCCATTGTGCCACTTAGCTGCCTTCTTGTCTCTCATCCCTCTATTAAACACCCTTCCACCCCTCTTTTCTGCTATACCTTCTCTCCAGCTCCCTCAGATTACTAAGAATATCCTTATCTCTTCACAATTTAGTGATTTCAGCTAAATTAACAAAAGACTCTTCTTCACAAAAGCTTTGGAACCCTTGATCTTGGTTGGATTGAGGCTGGATTCTTCTTTGGTCTGGCCTGAACCTCAGCTCCTAATAGTTGATGGTACACTGCCTGGTCCTGATCTTGTAGCCTGTGAGCCTTGTCTCTACATGTAGCCTGTGCCCCTGCCCCTCTTGGCATCTTCTCTACAAGAACTGGGAGCATGCTTTTACTTTATCCAGTCTCCTCCATAGGACAGGGCATGCCAGGATTCAGCAAACTTCTATCGACTGATAGATCCTGAACCTGTCCTGGGTTCTCTTTGGGGAGCTTATAGCATGAGGGACCATTGTCACTCCCATTGGAAATAACATTTTCCAATTCTGAATCTACTGCACTGAGAAGCAGTGCAATAAAATGGAAGAACATTGCAGTTGGTGTTGGAGGAAATGGATTTGACCAGAACTCTATTTAGACCCTATGAACTTGGGCAAGTCATGTGATCTTTATTGTGCATCACTTTGACAACAGAGGAGCAGAGGCTTAAAATAATCAAATTCAAGGGATTCCAAATCTGAAACAAATGCTGACCCACATCTCTTTTCAAAGGGCCCACCACTCTGGTCCAAGCCATTCAAACACTCACCTGGGAGGATCCTAGGAAGTATCTAACAGCTTCAGTTCTGTAAAAGGAAAAGCTTCCCAGCACCTAGGATGGCACACCCAGGGAGTGGGCTGCTTTGGTGCCATGGGCAGGCGGGTGCAGGGCGGCCTGTGACTGCTGTGAGAGCCTCAGCCTTGGACCAAGCCTCTTCTCCCACTCCTGCTCCCATTGCAGCCCTGAGCTCGGCCTGGGCCAGAGGCGGGGCCGCAGGGGGCGGGGCGCCCCCGGCCCTGTCTGCTGCCCCCTCAGCGAGGGTGCCCTGGCGCGCAGGCGCGGAGCGGAGCCGCGAGCCAGGGGGCCCAGCCAGCCTCCCCGGCCCCCCCCCCCCCGCGGCGGCCCCGGCGGCCCGGCCCAGCGCCTTGTCCCTCCCGCGGGGCCCCGCGCTCCGGCCGGCCCGGCCTGGCCTCCGGGGCCCCGGTCCCGTCCCTTCCCCGCGCTCCCCGGCAGACTGCGGGGCGGCAAGGGAGGCCCCGGGAGCGGACTGCGGGGCCCGGCTCTGCTCCCCTCCTGGGCGCTGGGACGGGGTTCTGGAAGTCCCGGATCCCGCCCGGAAGGGACCTGGGCACCTCACAGGCCGGAGGCGGCCCAGCACCTGAAGCTGCACCTGCCGACCGGCCCGTGAGTCTCTATTTCCAGCCAACTTGCCCCCACACCCCCGTCCTTCTCCCTCTCCCGCCGCCTCAGCCCCCGGGCACCGCCACGCGCCGATATCGGGGTCCCCTGCGCTAGGACCTTCGATCCAGCGGCGCCACTTTACTCCCCGTTTCAGTTCCCTTCAGGATCCGCTTGGGGCTCAAGTTTATCTTTCCTCTAACCTCAATAACTCCCATCTTTTCATGTAGCTTCTTTTATAAAGCCCCGTAATCCTGTTACAAAATGTGCTTTCATGTGAATTAAAAACTGACAATTAGATGGTTCTAAATTTGCCTTTCTCCACAACCCATAGTAGAAAGTGACTCCAGCTCCAGTGGAGCTCATCTGAATGAATCCTTTTGCTCAGCTTGTTCAGCCGCCGTTTCACTTTTGTTCAAACAAGATAACTTCAGAATCAGGGGGGTAGGAGTCACTAGATCTGGGATCAAATCCTGCCTTCTCTGGCTACTGACCTTGGCAAAGCCATCTCAATTCTTTAGCCCTCAGTTTCCTTATTTGTAAAAGAGGGTTATATACTATGCAGTCTTTTAAGGTCCTTCTCAACTTTAAATCATGATCCTCATTTTACAAATGAAGAAACTGAGTCAAGATGGAAGAAATAGTGTCAAGATGGAAATTCGAGTCTCCCGATACCACATCCAAAGCCCTCTTTCCCCTATACATGGTGATGGACACTTCATCCTGACCTCCTTGCTTCTTGGGTAAGTGCTGTTCATTCACTAAAAGTTTAAGCAACTGCCAGTCTTTCCTCTTAAATCTGCTTCTCTTTCTACTAACACCTATCACAGGTAACACTCCATCAAGTTTGTAACCTTGGGCTAATCTCTGATCCTCTAATCCAACTATCAAGTCTAGTTGATTCCATTTCTTCAAGGTACCACATCTATTCCTCCCCTCTGGTCCTTCCGATAGTAGCCTGCAGGATCTCATTGCTATTTATATAAATCACTGCAATTATCTAATAGTCTAGCCAACTCCACTTAGCACTCCAATCTGTGACTCCTGCTGTTGCCAGAGTAAACTTTTTCATGAATTCTCACAGGATCATATGGTCATGCTAATAAACTGATTTCAAGTCACAACTTTTCAGCATCTCCCTTCTTGCTTCATATTTCCTTAGTGATGGAATTCTTTATTCTATTTGACATTAGAGGCAGTTAGGTGGCATAGTGGACAGAGTGCCTAAGAAACTATTAGTGTGAGCTGAGGTTACATCACCACCTCTTACCTCAGGTTCCTCATCTATAAAATGGGATAAGAGTACCTACTTCACAGGACTGATGTAATGACCAAATGAAGTAATATATGGGAAGTGACATTTAAGCCTAACTCATTCCATTAACTTTTTCTTTCTCTTGCAGTTCTGGATGTTCTGCTTTACTTCTGTGCTGGGGAACCAACCCACTCACATGATTCCAATACATAGGTGCACCCTATATGTAGATACCTCTTTTTATCTGTATCTCTAGCCTTGTTCTAGAAATCAAGTTGTCTGTATGCCATCTTCATTTAAATATCCCATCAATAGATCTTAAATAAAAACATCAAAAAGTAGGTTCATTATCTTCCAAACTTTCCAGCTGTCTGACAGGTGTTGTCATTCTCTGCTCCCTATCCAATTCATGTCAATTTTTAACAGAGAATGATTCTGAAGTTGGAATGTTACCCTCCTGTTTCTTTCTTTTTTGGGTTTTTTTTTTGCAAGGCAATGGGGTTAAATGACTTGCCCAAGGCCACCCAGCTAGGTAATTATTAAGTGTCTGAGGCCGGATTTGAACTCGGGTACTCCTGACTCCAGGGGATGGTGCTCTATCCACTGGGCCACCTAGCCGCCCCTCCCTCCTCAGTTTCTAAGGAGTACTTCAGGCAGGGAGATGACTAGTTTGGGGAAACTGTTACTCAACATTATTTAATTATCATTTTAGCCAACCAAAAACAATTATTTAATTATTTGCATACGGTACCAAGTTAGGTGCTACAGAAAGTTAGACAAAAACGGACCTTCCCTTAAACTTATAATCTTTAATGGGGTCTTGCCCTAAAGTAATTTTTGGGAATTCCCAACTACATTAATAGTTAATCTCTGGTGTGAATTCTCTGGTGCTGAATAAGTTTTGAGCTGTGACAGAAGGCTTTTCCACATTCACAACATTCATATGGTTTCTCACCAGAATGAATTCTCTGATGTTGAAGAAGGTTTGAGCCATGACTGAAGGCCTTACCACATTCATTACATTCATAAGGTTTTTCCCCAGTATGCGTTCTTAAGTGGTCAATAAGAACTGCAAGTTGTGTAAAAGCTTTCCCACATTCATTACACTCATAGGGTCTCTCTCCACTATGAACTCTCTGATGTTGAAAAAGGCTTGAGCTCCAATTGAAGGTCTTGCCACATTCATGACATTCATAAGGTTTCTCCCCAGTGTGAATTCTCTGGTGTGCAATAAAGACAGACCGGTGACTAAAGGCTTTTCCACACTCATTACACTGATAGGGTTTTTCTCCAGTGTGAATTCTGTGATGCCGGTTAAGGTCTGACTTTCCTCTGAAGGATTTCCCACATTCATTACATTCAAAGGGCCTTTCTCCAGTATGAATTCTTTGATGTTCAGTAAGGGTTGATCTGTGACTAAATGCTTTGCCACATTCATTACATTCATAGGGTTTATCTCCAGTATGAATTCTCCGATGCCTAATAATTTCAGATCTCTGGCTGAATGCTCTCCCACATTCATTACATTCAAAAGGTTTTTCTCCAGTATGAATTCTCAGATGCTGAATAAGGACTGAGCGCTGGCCAAAGCTTTGGCCACAAGAATCACATTTATGAGGTCTCACTCCTGTAGGTACTCTCTGCTCTATAACAAGATTTGAGTTCAGGCTGAAGTTTCTCCCAAATTCAGTACAGTCATGGCCTCTCTCATCTCTAGGGGTTTCTTCAGGCATGACTGTCACCTGTGCCTTTCTCTGTTGGGAAAGGGAGTTTCTCCATCTCTTCTCAGCTGGAATGCCCATCTGACTATCTAACCTGCTTTGAAGTTCATAGGTATCTCCAAATTTGGATTTCTGAAGAACATCTGTTTGGAGTATTTCTGATACTGTTCCACAAGATTCTATTTCTTCAGAAATTTCCTGCTTTGGTATCAGTAACTTGCTGTCAGTTCTGGTCTTATAATCTGAAATTATAAATGAAAAGTAAAAAAAAAAATCACCTGTTCTCTAATTGGAAGTAGGAGGGAAGAAAATTGATGGAGACTGATGACAAATATAGAATCATAATTTCAAAGAGCTTTAGATTTGGAACTATACAGGCCATGTAGCACAAGCCTTTGTCTTATGCATAAATCATAGAATTGGAATGGTCCTCAGAAATTTAGTTCAATTAATAATGAGGTTCCCTTCTACAATGTTCTTGACAAGAAGTCTACCTTCTACCTGAAGAGTCTAGTAACAGGAAATTCCCTACCACTGAAGGCAACCCATTTACTTTCATTCAGCTATGTTAGGAAACTTTTCCTTTTCTGAGTCAAAATCTGAATTGTAAATCCTAGTCATATGAGTGAAAATTCAGATGAGTCAGTAAGGAGCAATTTGGTGGAATGGTATTTTCAGTTTCCAATAATGATGTTAAGTTTATCTAACTTTTCTCCTTCCCATTTTTCCTCTGACATCTGAGCAGTTACTATAAAATTTTTCCACTACAATGTCTTTTAAAACTGATTTCAAATATTTCCAGGGCTCTCATGGGAAGAGGCATGAGATTTGTTCTATTTAATCTGAAGGGAACAAAACTAGGAATAATCAATGGAAGTTTCAAAGAAGCAAATTTAGTTTGATATAAAGAAAAAACTTCCCAACAATTCAACCATCCCAAATCAGAATAAGCTGCCTTGGTATGAAATAGTGAGCTTCCCTTAAGGGGAGGCTTCCCCCTATGGATGACCATTTGTCCAGAATACCGTAGAAGGGATTTTTTTCTTTAGGAGTATGGATTGAACTAAATAGTGGTCTGAGATTCCTTCTAACTTTGAAATGTGATGACTCTTAAATTTGTTCCCTTCTCTTCCCTCCATATTTGGCAACCCCATCAATCACTTCCTCAAAATGCTATTCCCTTGGCTTCCATGGCTCTGTGCTGTCTTGTGTCTTTTTGTGTCTCCCAGATGGCTTTCTACTCCTGCTAAATAAAATGAAACACTCTCCTAATGGGTTTCATTCCTTCATGTATCTTTCTATTCTAAGACATGCCAGCACTTTGGAAATTATTTCTCTAAATACATCCATGATAATTATTTTCCTATACAAAAACACACAGTAGTTTTCTAAAACTTATCTTTCCAAATTTTAGTTTTGTATCATTTTCCAGGTACCTCTCTAAATTCTTTTCTATCATTTTTCAACATGGTTTCTTTACCTTGCTGTGAGCAAATTTTTCTTCTTTATATTGAACATATTTGCACCAGACTTGGGAATGAGAAGTCTTGGTTCTATCATTTATAAATTGTATAATTTTGGGTAAGTCACTTCACCTCTTGGAGCCTCAGTTTCCCCATTTGTCACTACAAAAGCTCAAATGAGATGATGACTCAAAGTTGAGTTGAGGTTTGGGGAGCTCATTAAAGTCCTGTGAGGTAGGCTGTGCTAATGTCATTACCGCAATTTCAAAAATAAGGATAGTGAAGTCCATCATCAAATAGATAGTATGTGTTGGAGCTGGGATTTAAACCCAGCTCTTCTGACTACAAATACTTTATAATGATAAAAAGCAAACTATTATTATTATGCTGACCCCTCAGAATTTCACTACAGCTTTCAAGAGTGACCTTTCCATTTATACATTACTTGAGTAACACCACCAACTTCATACTAGATTATAGATTTAAAGTATGAAGGACATCAAAGACCACCTAAACCAACTCTTATTTTAAAATGAGGAAACTGAGGCTTAGATTAATAGCCACTAATTATCTAAGGTCAAAAAGGTGGTAAGCACAGAAGTTTGAAACCATGTTCTCTGAATTCAGAGCCAAAATTCTTTTTTTTTTTTACTGTTTAATGCTGGGACCACTGGGACCCTACTACCTCAACATTGTTTTTCTGTTTCCTTAGTACTTAGCACATATTCTAATCTGATTATCATATAAATGCTTATTAATTTTCTTAATAAATATCATTTCTTTCCAACTAGATTTTAAAATCCTTAGAAGACAAGTCCTGCGTTTTAAACTTTCTAGTGCATGCTAGAAGTTTAATACTGGCTGAATACAAATTCAGGACCCTTTGTCTAGGGTCAGACTGGATATCTCCAATAGACAAAGAAGTCCAAAGAGCTGTTGAAAAATAGGAAAACACAAGTATCACTCACTTTATATATCAATGCTATTGACTTTCAGAGATGTAAAGGACCTTATGAGATCATCTAGTTCAGAGGTGTAATTGGGAAATGTTTAACGAAATAAAAATACAATATAACACAAATAATGCTAATTTAAAATTTTCCAAGTCAATATCTGGTTTGTAGAAATGTATTTCTATATCTGATCCATCTATGCTCGTTTCTCAGAGAAAGAAAGTAACAATCTGAGGTTAGACAGGATCAGGATTGTACCAAATGTTTCCTGGCTCTTGGTCATGTGTCAAAGAACCACTGTTACATATATGTATAACAAAAAAAGATCAAGATAAGGGGCAGCTAGGTGGCGTAGTGGACAAAGCACTGGCTTTGGAGTCAGGAGTACCTGGGTTCAAATCCGGTTTCAGACACTTAATAATTACCTAGCTGTGTGGCCTTGGGCAAGCCACTTAACCCTGTTTGCCTTGCAAAAACCAAAAAAAAAAAAAAAAAAAAAAATGGTTTTGTGGAAAGGCTCCTGGTTAACCTAATTTTTCTAATAAAGTCTTTTCCTTGCTGCATGAGGGTGACTCTAGGCTCTTAAAGGCTATAGACCAATGGAGCTCAACCTCTAGAAAGTTTTGGAATTTTTTTTGGCAAGGCAATGGGGTTAAGTGACTTGCCCAAGGTCACACAGCTAGGTAATTAAGTGTCTGAGGCTGGATATGAACTCAGGTCCTCTTGACACCAGCTGGTACTCTATCCATTGTGCTACTTAGCTGCCCCAACCTCTAGAAAGTTTCAATCAAGTGGAAAATTTTGAAAACACTTGAGAATAGACGCAAAAATAGACTGTGTTTCTATCATACCATCTCCTGAAACCCTGTCTAGCTAAATGAGATTGATTAATATTGGCTTGGCTACCAAATAAATAACTTTTCAGTCACATAATTGCATGAAGAGGATGGCTAGGTGGTGCAGTGAACAGAGCACTGGCCCTGGAGTCAGTATCTGAGTTCAAATCCAGCCTCAAACACTTAATAATTACCTAGCTGTGTGACCTTGGGCAAGCCACTTAATCCCATTGCCTTGCAAAAAAAAAAAACCAACCTAAAAAAATTGCATTAAGAAACTCTATTAAGGTGTAGAGAAGAGTTTCATTCTATGTCAGTAGAGGTAGTAACATGATTGTTGAAATCAGGGATTATCACCCTTGCAATGACTATTATAATAACAGCCCCCAATTGGTTTCCTGGACTCCAGTCTAACTTCCTCCTGTCTCCTACACTATTGCCAAAGTGTTATCCATATGGCATATCTGACCACATCATATCCCTTCCCTTCAAAATACCTTCAATGGCTCTCTACTGTCTCAGAAGCAAAATCTATAAAAACTAGTCTGAAATTGAAATCTTTTTACATACTACCTACTTTTCTATTTTTATTTCATTTTACTACTCTTCATGGGCAGCTAAGTGATATAATGGATACACCATTGGAGCTGGAGTCAGAAATCCTGAACTCAAATCAGGCCTGAGACACTTGCTGGTTGTCTAACCAGGCAAGACATTCCACTTTTGTCCTTTCCTGAACTGTAAAATGGAGATCATAACACAAAAATTTCAGGGTTGTTGTGAGGATCAAATGAGATAACTTGTAAAGTACTTAGCATAGTGCTAAGCAGGCACTTAAAAAATGTTTGTTCCCTTACACTCTTTCCCTTCAAGCCCTTTCATTCCAGTTAAATTGAACTGTATACAACATAATTCCATCTCCTGCTCTTCTGCCTTTGTATTACAGGCCCTCTACCTCTATGCCCCACCATTGTCCATTTATTAGCAATCTCTTCTTGAAATGATTTTGTATATTCTTTCTATTTATTTATGTAAGTAAATTTAAAAGGGAGAACTTAAACTTTTTGAAGCCCAGAAATATTTCTTTTGTTTTTGTATCCCCACACAAAACAGATACTTAGTAAATGTGCTGAAGTGAATCTTGGAAGTAATAAGTATCTTGTTATTTTGCCATCTACTAACTATTATATTGCCTACCCTTCAGTTTACTAGGGCAATGCCTTGTAAACCACAAATAAATGTGAGTTATACATTATACTTTGTGTTTCTGTGACTTAAATCAAATGCCACCTCCTCTGGGCTGTCTTCTCTGATTTCTCACTTTTTTTTTTTTGGCAAGTAATGGGGTTAAGTGACTTGTCAAAGGTCACCCAACTAGGTAATTAATTATTAAGTGTCTGAGGCCACATTTGAACTCAGGTCCTCCTGACTCCAGGGCCAGTGCTTTATTCATTGTACCACCTAGCTGCCCCTGATTTCTTACTGTTAACAGTCTTCTAAGTGGGTGGCATGTTGAAGTAATTAAAAGAGCTGACTTTGAAGTTTGGAAGACCTGGGGTTAAGCTGTTTCTTCTATGTACTGGTACTATGACCACAGTCAAGTCACAATGTCCTAGGATACTGGTAACTAAGACTCTAAACTGCTGGTCCATTCAGGGGGAATGAGCTTTCAAATTTGAATGGCTTACACTGATAAAATCACAGACCCAGACCTAAAACTTCACAGACCCAGATCCAAAACTCCATAAACCCTAACCTACAACTTTTGACTTCACATGGAATTTAGCACCTCTTCTTGAATAAGTGTGTATAACAATTTATAAATGTTGGAGTTTTATATCTGCCTACTTGAAACGTGACCTTGAAGGTACAAATTGTTGATGCTCCATAATGCTAAGCAGTGTGCTTTGGTTTTAATTAAATTGACTAGGGTATTAATGAAAGTGACTGCATAATGGTCCAAGGTTATCAAAACCTAAAGATTTCATGGGCAAATAAATGGTAAGAGTAGTCTGGCTATTGGGTTTTTGATGATATTAGATTAAGCTGATAAGGTAGACAGTGCGAAGGATAATATTAACTAACTTGCATTTATGATGGAATAAGGAGAGCCTTCAGAATGAGAGAAGTAGGTGAGGCTAAGGAAAACAGAGGACAGTGACTCTGGGACTACCACACTGTATCCAATTTTGTATACATCAAAAGATAAGTGATTTCTTTGATGTAAGTGTACCAACCCACCAACCAATACTGCAACAGAATCAGAAGCAGAATTCAAAGAGACCACAGAAATTACCTCATCCAATCTAGATGTGAGTAGGAACTACTTTTGACAGGCAGTTTTCTGCTCTACACTTCAAGGAGAATTTTTTTATTTCTTCAGGGCAGTCCAAGTTACACAGGGTAACTCTGCGAAGAAGCCTTTCCTCACATGGTATTGAATTCTATGTCTCTATTTCTTTTATCCACTATTTCTTCTTCTACCCTCTGGGGCTAAGCAGAACACATGATAATCAGCTATCTCTCCAAATCTTCTCTTCTAAGCTAAATAGTCTTGTTTTTTTGAATCTTGTCTCAAATGGCACAGGTGATAGCCCTGTAGGTATTTTGGTCACCTTCTCTCTTGTTAATGTTCGTCTCAAAATGTTCTCTAGAACTAAACTGATACTCTAGGTGTGGCTGAATCATGGAAGAGCACAGTGAGTACCCTTCCTTCATGATGAAGACTGATTTCTTTTAATACAGTTAATTTTTTTTGGCTGACATATCATAGTGTTTTCTTGGAACATAGTGCAGGAGGTAGATTCAGAAATCATCTAGTTCAGTGGTTCTTTATTTGGGGTCCACGAATGTGTTTTTTCTATTTTGATAACTGCATTTTTTCATAATCCTATTCATTTCATTTTCTACATTTAAAAACATTATTCTGGGGCGGCTAGGTGGCACAGCGGATAGAGCACTGGCCCTAGAGTCAGGAGTACCTGAGTTCAAATCCGGCCCCAGACACTTAAAAAATAAAAACATCATTCTGAGAAGGGATTTATAAATTTCATCAGTCCACCTAGTTCAATGCCTTGATCTCTCAGATAAGGAAACTGAGCCTCAGAGAAATGAAGTAGGTATAAAAATAATTTGAGTTGACACAGGGAGTAAGTGGCAGAGCTAGGATTCAAATGCAGGTAACCCTAACTCCAAATTCAATACTTCATTATCACTATAACTACTGATTTTGAAATTCATTAAAACATCTAGATATTTTTCATACTATTTTATTGGCTATTTCTCTCCCATTCTGTACATGTGAAGTTGGTTCTCTGAACGAAGTTTTTTGGACTTAACTGTGTATGTATTTACATCTATTTGTAGAAATCACATAAACAAAATGGGAAAATGGAAAAATAGATTTCTATAAAAACCTCATACAAGTTTAAAATGTACAGCTTTGACAAAGTATGGAACAACATAATTCCTGGAAAGTTCAAATGACTACAAAACCCAAGGACAATGGGAATGTTTAGAAGGTATGTAAATGCTACATGTTCCTAAAAATAACCTAAATGCAAGAAGTGGAAGAAAAGGCATTCTCAAAGATAAAGAGTGCTTAGAAAGCATGTAGGCTTGGTGATATATCCATAAGAAGTAATAGAATAATAATCTAAATGATACAATGGGATTCTTGATTCAAAAAGAATAATTGGAAGACCTTGGCTGCACTGGGAGGCAGTCTGGGTAGTGCAATACACACTGGACTTGGAATCATCAATCCTAAGCTCTGACACTCACCAGCTATGGAACCTCTCAGTGGGAAAATGGAGAAAATGTTTCACTTGGTCCTCAGTACTGCAATCAGAGTGCTTAATGAAAAGGTTATCAATTGGAGTCACCAGACCTGGTTATGAATTCTGGTTTTGTCATTTGCTGTTTGTGAGTGACCTTGGTCAAGCCCAGAAAGGTCCCACAGCTGGCACTGGCAAAATGAGGGGTCGGGAGGAGTTAATCTCTCTGAGCTCTTCTATCTTTTAGTATATGATCTGATATATCATAAAGTATCCCAGGCATGTGAGTTATCTGTGAAGAACAAAACGGACAAAAATCTAGGAAGATAAAAAGTGACTGGCAGATTTAGGTAAATCCACTAATGAAATCACAGATCACCAAAAGTATCAAACCCTTATCTATATGTATTTTAAGATAAATTTATTTAAATTTAGTCCAACTAATTCACAAGTATCCTTACTTCAGTTCCTGTAATAAGCAAAAAAATGATTTATCAGCAAAATGGCAAACTGTCTAATGTAGGGGCCTGCAGGAACATCTGGCCCAAAGGTCATTTAGTTTGGTTGCCACAGCAACAGATAGGACTCAAAATTCAATAAATCTAGGAGCTTTTCAGGGGTGAATTAATTGTTTTATCAAATACAGCAAGTGAATGATGTTATATGTCCCTTGGCAGAATAAAGGTTCCCCATCCTGTTCTAGTGGAAAACAGACAAATCTGCAGTGAGAAGAAAAATTCAATTTGCCTTTACAATAGTTTTTATCAAAATGTGCTCAAGGATGTGATGAAAGAATCTATATTAAAGGCTCTGGTTGAAGAGGAAGGACATAGAGTTCTGGGAGTGAGCTGGGGAAGAATGAATACCGTATTGGGGATCCTGGAGGTGTAGTAGCATCTCATGATGCGGAGGCCCTGAATGGGATCCAGATGATGGGAAGCTGATGTGGGCTGAAGCAGAGAGTGGCTCTTGTACTGCCCCCAGGGTTGCCATATCCTCTGATGATGTGCACAAATGGGACCTGGGGAACAGTTAATGTTACAGGTGGGTGAGGATGAATTCAGATAGATATCGCAAGAATCCCAAACTAAAAACAATAAACACTTCATTTTAACAGGAAAGAGACTGGGGGGGGGGGGGAATTGAACCAGGGTTTCATTCACTTTCTAAAGGAAATCAGGAAGAACACAGAGGTAGAGCAGATAAAAATCTTAGAGCTTTGTATTATTTCTACTATATTCACTCCAAGATTTTCCAAGACTAGTTTCTACTTTCTCTCAGGTATTGTTATCAGTAGGTAACAACTTCTTCTTGCCTGGGGGAGGCATCATAGAATCCTAATCTGTTGTATATCAATGAGCAACTCAGTTCATTTTCTGAGATCAGTTCCCTAATTGGTAAAACGACAATAATATCTATAGCACATATAGTTTTGTGTAAGGCTCAAATAAGATAATGTATATGAAGAACTCTGCAAACTTCAAATGTCAGTCATTATTCTAGGAAATGACTTGGTGGCAAAGGCCAGGCAACATTAAGCAATGTCAGCCTCATCTGCTCCAGCCCACCTTTCTTTTTTTTTTGCAAGGCAATGGGACTTGCCCAAGGTCACACAGCTTGGTAACTATTAAGTGTCTGTATTTGAACTCAGGTCCTCCTGACTCCAGGGCCAGTGCTGTATCTACTGCAACACCTAGCTGCCCCAATCCAGTCCACCTTTCTAAACTAACTTCACATTATCCTCTTTCTTGTAGTCAGCAGTTCAGAAAACTGACTCAGTTGTTGTTCCAGGCAACATTAGAACCTAACCTAAGCTGTCATCTCACACTTCCATAAATTTTCAGGGGTAATCCTCAATACTTGGGAGTCCTGTTTTCCTTATTTTTCCCTGTAAAATTCTCTTCCTTTGGGTTTAGCTCAGGTGCCATCTTCTTGTATATTGCCTCTTCTGAGTTCCTATACTAAAATTATTTTCTCTTTTCTCAGATTTTCCCACTAATATATCCTGTTTTTTTTTATTATGGAGTATTTATACTACTTCTCTATCACCCAGAATATAAACTTCTTGAGGGCAAGGCCAATCAATTCTATCTTTATATTCTTAGCACCTAAGGAAAAATCCAGGACATGGCAGCTGGGTAATAAATGTTTGTTGAACTGAATATAAATTTCAAAGGAGGTGAAGTCTGTCTATGGCACCCCAGAAACCTTACCTCTCTAATAACAATAACAATCCGCTTTTCCATTATGCTCAAGTGTCTTACCCCAGCTGTGACTTGAACCCAGAGCCCCTAACTTCAAAGTCCAGGGTTCTTTTCAATAAACTAAATCTAATGCTTTACCAGAGACAAGGATGGCCTGGGTTTTAATTCTAGTTTCATTGCCAACTTACTGTGTAACCTTGTAAAAGCAAGTTTACTTTGATAGGTCTCAGTAAAATACAAGTAAAGTACAAGGAGATGTGATCTGTCTCTCTAGAATACCTTTCTACCCTAAAATCCCAAAGTTATCTACACTAATGAACAAAATTGAGTATTGTCTCTGTAATGAACCTGGAGAGCTGCATTTTATCACTGTTTATTGGGATATCTGAAGCTATAAAACTGTACATTTAAAGTAGGCCACCATGTAGGGAGTCACAGCAATGCTGTCTGAATAAGCCTCTGGAATACTAAGATCTGGTTTGTTGTCCTTCAAGGGATCATGGCTTAATTTGTTGATAAACTTTCTGTCATCTCCTTCACTGTTATTTAGAAACACAATGCCAAACCTGGAAGGAACCATAGCAACAAACTAGATTAGGGTTTCTTAACCAGTTAGAAAAAATATCACGATCTGGTAAAGCCTGTAGACTTCTTTGGATGTTGTTATATCATCAAATAAAATATACACAATCACAAGGAAACCATGAAAGTGATTAAAGTATTTTTAAAAGCCCCATGCTTATTAGACCCTACGGTAGTTGTTTACAGTTGCGTCTACTTTTCACGACCTCGTTTGGGGATTTTCTTGGCAAAGATACTGAAGTGTTTTGCTATTTCCTTCTCTGTCTGAAGGAAGAAACTAAGGCAAACGGTGTTAAGTGACTTGCCCCTCATCACTTTTTAGTGAAGCTAAAACTCAGGAAAGTCTTCCTTCCTCTCCAGTCCCTCCACCTCCGAGCTAAAGTATGCCAGATGAATCCAAAGAAACAGCTGCGAGAGGGTGAGCACCATACTGGAGAGTGGTTAGCAATGGGGTGAGGAAGAAGAGGTTCAAAGCTTTTTTTTTTTGCCCCCTTTGGTCCCCCAGCCCAGAGCCTAGGACACAGCAGGCGCTTCATAAATGCTCTCTGCTCTGAGGACTCCTCTTCTTGGTGTTTGTTAGCTCATCTTGGAGATGAATCGGGTGGCTGGGGGGGGCTCTGAGGTCCCTCCTGGATCCCCTAACACCTCCTCTTTCTGATGCGCCCCGGGCCGGGCCCGTCACTAGGGCGGCCGGGCTCGGCCCCCTCCGGCGCCGCCCTGCCCGGGTCGGGGGGGTTCCAAGGCCTCGGGACACCGGGCCGTGGAGAAAGGGGAAAAGGGCGGGAGTCCCGGAGGGCCGGGCCCCGGCCCCGCCGCTCGCACTCACCCTGCTCCGCCGGCGGGCCGCGGCCTGGGGCCTCCAGCTGCCTCCCCGGGCGCAGGCGCAAGGCCGCACGTGGAAGCGGGCGCCGCGTGAGTCCGACTGCAGCGGCCCAGGCGCCGGGCCTCAGCCGCGGCCGGAAGCGCTCCCCGGCCGGCGCCCCGCCGCTTCCGGCGACGCTCTACGCGCGGGAGGACCCGGCATCTCGGTGGTCGGCGAGCTTCCGGCCTAGCGCGGGCCTGGCCTTTCTTGCTTACGTAACCGGCCTCCGCGTCCCCGCCCCCCCCCGGGAGGCGCACCTGCGCAGAGAGGGCCGCGAGGCGCCTTCGCAGACAAAGAGGCCCGTTTCCCGGGCAACACCGGCGAAAGCTAGTCTCAGCCCAAATGTACAAAAACATCCATAGCAGATTTCTTTCTGTTTTGGGGCAAAGAGTTGGAAACCGTGGAAATGCTCATCCGTTGGGGAGCGAGTTGGTGACGGCGAGCAGCATTATAGGTGCCATAGCTGGCGCCGCGGGTGGCGCGCCGGCCCTGGGGTCCGGGGGCCTGAGTGCGAGTCCGGCCTCAGACACTGAATAACTACCGAGCTGTGTGGCCTCGGGCCAGCCACTTCACCCCGCTGCCTTGCGAACACCTCAGATAGTGGTTGTAAGTGCAGTAGGACATAATGAGGGAACCTGGGAAGGCTCATGCAGAGAGAAGTGAGGAGAACCTGTGTGCAGTCATGATGATCAAATAGGAAAGCCTTGCTTACCCTTATCAATATAACGATCCTAAACAACTTCGAAGGCTCCATGAGGAGAAATGTCCAACTCCAGAGAGAGAGCCGATGAACTCTGAATGAAGACCGAAGCATCCTTTTTTCTTGCTCGCTCTTGTGTGTTTTTTTTTGCATTATGACAAATATGGAAATGTTCTGCATGACTTCATGAGTATAAGGGATATCAATTGGGTGGGGAGGATCTAGAGGGAGAGACAATTTGGAATTCGAAATTGAGAAAATATATTGAAAAATGAGCCTTTATCTTCCACTTCAGAACCTTCTCCTTCTGAGATACAAAGGACAATTGGACTCCGATCGACCTTCCTGACTTAATTTCACATTATTCCTTCATGAATTCTGCATTTCAGCCAAACTGAATGAGCCGCTGTCCAGGCAATAGTAGTAAAAACTGACCCGAATATCCATCTCCCACTTTCATCTGAGTCGGGGCAACCTGCTGTGATAGGAATCCAGTGTTGGGACATTGATACTTACCGGTTTTGAGGCATGTAACAAATCACCGCTCCTCTCTGGACTTCAGCTTTCTCTTCTAGAAAACGTTTTGATCGGAATCGATCATTTTTGAGGTGTCTTCTAGGTTTGAAGCCTGTCATTCCTATCTTAGACTTTAAATTTCCAGACATTGCCTTGGTCGGGAAATCAGTTGATTAGATTCAAATCTAACACTTCCAAACTGTTTGGGTATTAGACTGGACTTGGTCTCTGAGGAGCTTAGAATTCTAAGATTTTTTTTTTTGTGGTTTAATTTCCCCTTCTCCTGGGGAAACCCATCTAGGAACCAATCTAATGAAGTGAGGGAGATTCAAGGTTAAACTCAGTGGAGAAACCCAAAGCCTGTTTGATTTTGTCTTAAGAGGGCTCATCATTTCCAAGTGTTTCCAACCAAGGCTTCCAGAGACAAAATTGGGGAGTTCCAGAATACAGGCTCAATGTGGGGATAGTCTTAGGGGGAATCAAGTTCCATTTCAATCATTGGCAGAATTTGTTAAAAATTAAAGTGAGCTTCCCATCACTGAAAAATATTCAAGCAAAGGCAAGTGACTTTGCCAACAAAGTTGAAGAGGAAGATAACTCCTTCATTGGTGTTGAGTTCTCCTGTCCACCAGGGGATTAATTTGACTCAGGACAGAAATGAAACATGCATATACTTGGGTGGGGATGCTAGCAGGACAACTAGCTGAGCCGTTTATTCACAATATCAGACAATTTTTTTATAGCAGAAAACCACAAATCAGCAGACAGGATAAAACAATGATGTTTCTCTAACTTGTGCAGGATGTAACCTAGATCAAGAAGTTCAGGTACAGGGCTATCACACAAGGGAGATCATGAATGACACAGTTGTGTTATCATAGCAGAGTTCTGTGGAAAGCCTTCAACCCAAGGGGCACCTAAACTTGGACTTTTAGTCATAACTGATCTTTAACCGAAACTCACCTGAGGAGCTCTCAACACATTGGCAGTGGAAAAATTGAGGGAGATGACTTAGGATCATAGAGTTAGAGCTGGAAAGAACCTTGGAGATCATCCATCCAAAGGTCTCATTTTACAGATGAGGAAATAAGCCTAGAGAAGTTAAATAACCTTGGGTTATACAGCAAAGTGTTTGCTGTGATATACCTTCCTCCAAATCTGGTGCCTATCCACCATATCAGCAGTTCTCAAAATGGTGGTTGGGTCATCTAGGAATTCTGCTCACCCTTTTAGGGGGTCTGCAAGGTCAAAACAATTTCACAATAATATGATATTTTAATATGATAAATGTTAACAGATATAATCCATATAAACAAAATTGTTTTGGAGGAAGTCCTCAATGATTTCTAAGACTGTAATGGGGTCCCAAGAACAAAATTCTTGAGAATGCAGTTGTACCAACCTCATCGTGACACTTTCCAGCTAAGGATTTTTTTTTTTTTGTGGCATCATATTGGACCATGATTGTTAATTGCTCCAACTGCTATTGTATTAAAAAAAAAATTTCCCAGTCCTTGGAACCTGCCTGCCATCATAGTTCCTAGTATTATTCAGGATCAAAACTTACAAGTTGTCTTTGACTCTTTCCTCCCCTGGAAGAAATCAGTTGAAATAACTCACTCATCTTCATTAAATCATAGGTTCAAAATGTCTTCTCACTTTAAGATTCTAAGCAGAAAATCCTTTTTTACCTGGCCCTCAATTGTGTGATAAATGAAAGCCTTCAAGAGAGAGAGTTTCTGGGTAATTAAAAATCAGTTTATTAGTCTAGTACATAATCAATAAGTGATGGTCAGTGGTTTCTCTCAATTATCAAAGATGCCAAAGAATATTCTGAAATGCCTTCAATCAGCTGTGTACCCTCTAAAAAGGAACTCCCTTGACTAGTAAAACTCAATTCTAATTGATGTGGTCTAAGTCTTCAGTTCCTACTGTTGAAAATGTAGCTTGATTATGAGACTCAGCCACCTCAAGGCAGGAGGTGCCATTTTCATTTACGTTTATTTCTGGCTACTTTTCTCCTTCATGAACTGGGTTGCCTTAAATTATAATGGAGGGGATCGAGAACAGGGGGTTCCTCACCCAGGAAAAGACTCAGATTGGAGTCTGTTTATACTCTAAACAGAAATTATATTTTCCAATTGTGTGGAATCCTGCCCAATCTAGTTAAGAAGCATTTCCTTTGGGTTAATAATCTCATTATTCACCCATACCTGTCACAGACTTTTCCAGACTTAGATTTTAACTGATATGAGGAAAAGGGTGGATTATAAATTAATAATGTCATCAATATGATAGCATAGTATTTATTTCTTTTGCTTGACTGTCTGACCTTGCTCCTAGAGCCTTCTTATGTTCCACAGCCAGGCAGTGTGTTGGGCTAGTTTTAATCACTTGGGAAAGTGATTGTTAAACTTTGAGAGTACACCTCAGAAATAATTGTTATAAATCACAATTTGATTCATTGTTTTGTTGATTGTCTAAATTTAAGAAAGTGTTTATAATTCAGATTAAATTTAAGTGTGGAAATTTTAAAAATTTCCTCCATCTTCCAAATCCTAGTTGTTAAACATTTATCCGCACACACTTATATTGCCCTCTAAATAGTGCTGGAGGTCAGCAGGAGTATAGTAAAAGGCTAAAGAATGAAGTTAGGTAATAATAATTGCCATCTATATACCACTTTCAGGTTTGCAAAGTGCTTTAAGTTTATTTCATTTGACTTTCACAATATCCTTCCCTTTTACACTGTGGTGGTTCTCAGTGGATAGGCAGTTATTTAGGATCATCATACATACTTTCTAGCAGCTAGGAATCTTAGAGAATATTCAGACTAATCTCATTTTTTTCAAATGAGGAAACTAAGGTTTAGATGCTTATCTAAGATCTTATGCTTTATGTGCAAAGTTAATTATCTGAACCTACATCTCCTAACTTCAAATCAGAGCTCTTTTCTATTATGCCATCTCTAAGACCATGGCTAGCAGCTCAAATTGAATCTAATAAAAGCCTAAATCTTCTGTGAGATATTTGTGTATTAATAGGGGATTCTTAGAGATGGAAGAGTCTTTAAAAACCAAAAGATAAAATTCTCAAAAGGATAGTTATCAAAAGATAAATGGGTGATTACAAGCAATGAAGATGTTATGTGGAGGGAAAGCATATCTTTCTGCTATCTACTCTGCCTGTCTATAAAGTCAGCTCCATAAAAAGGAGGAGGAGGTGGTGATGGTGATGGTGGTGGTGATGGTGATAGTGGAAATGAGTCCTGGTTTTCCAATGCTATTTATATATGGAATGATCATGTGAAAGGTCAACATGTTGTAATGTTGTACTAGAACTCCAGTGGTGTAGGAGAGTAATACCTTTCTTCCAATCCATTAGGCATAAAAATCTAGGAGTCACTCTAGATTCCTTATTCTTTCTCCTCCTTCTAATCCATGCTGCTACTAAAGTCTCTTGATTTTATCCAATAGGTCTCCTCCCCTCCTGTCATGGTCACTACCATGTTGCAGGCCCTGATCACCTCATATCTACATTATAACAATAGCCTGCTAGAGGGTCTGCTGGCCTCATGTCTCTCCCCACTCTACTTGCCATTCAACCACCAAAGTGATTTTCCTAATGTGCAGGTATGATCGTGTCACCTCCCAACTCAATATACTTTAGGGTTTCTCCAATGGTTTCAGGATTGAATACAAAAGGCTCTGTCATCAGAACTCTTTATAACCTAATTTTTTCTTACTTTTCCAGTTTTCTTACACCTTTCTCCTGATCTGTACTCTTTAAATCAATGACTCTGGTGGTCTGGCCTGTTCTATGAACAAGACATTCCATTTACTGACTTTAGACATTGACATGGGTTATCTTTATCTTGCATTAAGGGGTTCCCCCCTCCTCTTTGCTTCCTAGCTTCAATGATTTCCTTCAGGTTCTAAATAAAACCCTCTCGGAGGAAGTGTTTCCTAATCTGTCTTCTTCTTGTTGATTATTTCCACTTTGTCCTGAACATAACTTGCTTGTGTAATCTTGACTTACAGGGCCAATTGCATGGAATTCTCTCCTCACTGTTGGAAAATGATTATTCAAAAGCCTGTGCATGAGAAAGAGTGTGGTGCAGGTGGTAAGCACAGGAGAGGAGGGATGTCCTAACCTCTTTTGGTTTCTAGTTTTGAGAGAGAAGGTGGTTATTTTATCTTTGCTTTGGGTTGGGGGGTGGGGTGAGGGTGGGGAGAGACTCTGGGAAGAGGTCAACACAATAAGGACTATCAAGTTTCCGGGTTCCTGTTCTCATCTCCTAGAAACTTCAGGAAATTTCCCCTTGGTTGAGATTTGGAACTCTCCCTTTTGTCTGAATTGAACTATCTTGCTCCTCAAAGGAGAGTTCATTCAGTTTATATTGCTTAGTATTTATTTCCGTGTATGTTTTTACTGATGTCTTTTTTCTTTGCTATCAGCTTGGATAAAGGGTTTTCATTGTTATTTACTATATAGGCTTATTGTGGAACTGGCTTTCGGTAGGAAAGGGGTCAAGATTTCTTTGACTTGTCTGTGGATTCACTTGGTTCCATCTTATTGAATGTGAAGGCTTTTAAATAAGGATTTACTCCTTGTGTTGTAGGCTTGATTACTTGCTTTGTTGACAGTTTAAAATTTGTGATATACAATTTAAAATGTGATTTACTATCAGTTGAATTTAATGCTCCATAGATTTGGAAATTACATTTGTAATTTCTTTATTCTCTGATCCCATGTTCTTATAGCTCAATTGAGTCAGGAGGAGCTAAAGATCAATTGTCATCTCATGACCACATTGATATGTCACTGCCAAGCCATAAAGACATATGGGCCTACCACTGCTATCTCTCTTTACTCCTTGATCTGTCACTGTTCTGTCATTTGGTGGCATGCAATTGATTCCTGACATAGAATGACCTCTGGTTCATCCCCAAACTTTGGATTCTGACCCATTTTTCTTAGGAAAGGTTCTCTTTAGGCCTTGTGATGTCTCTTTATCACTACTGTGTGTTGGGTGGGGTCACCCCTCTCTCTCATGGGGGAACTCAATCGGGTGCATGAGTGATCTTGGCTATTTTACTTCTCTCTAGGCCTTGGTTTTTCCCACCTGTAAAGGGAAAAGACTGATTATGGAAAACTATTTGGAATTATGCAAAAAAGTCTTGAAACTATTCATGTCATTAAGGGCCTATACATACCCTTATATGTCAATAACATATTTATCCATATATAACAAAAATGTTATAGTATTTTGTTATGGAGGTAATACTCTTCATGGTAGCAAGGACCTTGAACAAAGTGGATGTTCATCAATAGGGGAATGAAAGGATAAACTGTGGTATATGAATGTACTGGGATATTATTGCTCTATAATAAATGACAAGTATACAAAATTTGGAGAAACATGGGAAGGCTTACATGAATCGAAGTGGGATGAAAAGAGTAGAGCCAATTGAACAATATATTACAATACTGTAAAAAAACCAACACTGAAATCATAATATTTATACTAACTAGTCCTGGTCCTAGAAAAAAGAGGAGGAGAATATTTTCTTTCTCTGAGCAGACAGGTGGAGCAGAATAAGTGAGGAGCAAGGTATTTACTAATATACAGTTGTTTTGTGGTTTGACTTCAATTTTTCTTTGTTTCAAGTGAAAATTCAACAGGGGAGGTGATAAACTGAGAAATGATTCTGATATTAATAATACATAAATGAAAATTATTACTTGGGGAAAAGAATTGAGAAGGTATTTTTCGAGGAATATACTTTTTTTTTTGGGTGGGGCAATAAGGTTAAGTAACTTGCCCGAGGTTTCAGTGGTAATAAGAATCAAGTGACTGAGTTCATATTTGAATTCAGGTCCTCCTGATTCCATAGCTACCTTCTGTAAGGCAGTTTGTTTAGTGTTTGCTGGGTAATAGTTGTTGTGTTAAAACAAAATATCTCAGGGGTGGATAGGTGGCATAGTGGATAGAGCACTGGCCCTGGAGTCAAGAGGACCTGAGTTCAAATCCGGCCTCAGACACTTAATAATTACCTAGCTGTATGGCTTTGGGCAAGCCACTTAACCCCATTTGCCTTGAAAAAACCTAAAAAAATAGAGGGGGAACCCCCCCAAAATATCTCTTCATAGTATAGAAAAAAAAGAATAAATAAAATGGGGGGGGGGGAAGATTTGGACCTCTCTAAAGTCTCTTCCTGATTTCTTTAAGCAACTAATCTGAAGAAACCACAAAGCATTTGTGCACCTCTGACAAATTTTGAAAGTTGTACCCCCAATATGTGCCCTCCATTGGAGGGTTTGAATGCCACTGTCTATTAAAGAAACCGAAACTCTATTAAGAGAAGGCAGTCATGAAGACAGACCCACTTGGAGAGACAGATGGGGATGGAGAAAGTAGGTAGAGAACTGGTAAGAATTAGAATGTTTTGAGGTTCTTGGAATTTCTATCAAAAAATGACTGACCCAAGGGGGGTAGCTAGGTGATGCAGTGGATAGAGTACTGGTCCTGGAGTCAGGAGGACCTGAGTTCAAATCCGACCTCAGACACTTAATAATTACTTATCTGTGTGACCTTGGGCAAGTCACTCAACCCCGTTGCCTTGAAAAAATAAAAAAAAATGACTGACCAGAAGGGCTACCATTTGTCCTCCAGTAACCCCCCTGATTAGACTCTTTTCCTACAAACCTATCTGAATATAAGGCATTAGAGATGGGCCAAGTCCTGGCTCCAAAATATAGGAGCTTGTCGCTAGATTATCTCTCAAAAACTTAACATCTCTCTTCTTCCCTGCAGGAAGACACAAAGAGATGCAACAATTCATTTAAGTCTTAACATTTCTTCCCTGAAACCTGGTTTTCTAGAGACAGACTGAGCTGACCTGAAGGAGACTCTTCTCCTTCACTGGGTCCCCTTCCATCTGAGAAAGTAATAAAATCATTGAATATTGGAGCTAGAAGAGACTTTAGAACATAGAAAATGGAAAAGTCAGAGTTGAGAGAGACCTTAGATCATAGAATATGGAATTTTAGAACTGGAAGGGACCTGAGAACATACGACATGGGATGTCAGAAGTGGAAAGGCCCTTAGAACCTACCATGTCAGAGAGAGATCTCTGATCATAAGACAGAATATTAGATCTGAAAATGATTTTGGTAGGACACAACATTACAGACACAAAAGGGACCAGAGAACACAGGTCTGGGGGAGAAGAGTTAGAGACTTCATGGGACAGATTTCTTTTTTGGGGTGGTATAGAATTAGGGTCGGGGCAAGAAGGCAGAGGGGAGCTCCAGGAGGCAAGGATTTCCTTTCACAGGTTTCTCCCCAGCCAGCTGCAGAGCAGCATGAACAGAGTGGTTGTCCCCAAACCTGTAAGGATACCCCCACAGTTGGCTGCCTCTGAATTCATGTCTAAGGGTTGGTCTCCCACAGACAAAGGGTTGCACATGTCAGACTGGCAGCAGTTCACGGTCACGTGAGTCCCCTCTATGATCTTGTTGGCTTCTTTGCAGGCATCTGAGCACCACGCCGAAAAGGTGGTTAAGTAGTTGGAATCTGCATAGGAGGGAGGGGTTAGTGAGAAGGTGAGGGCAAGATCACACACAGGCTGGATCTTGTAGAGAGAAGGTAGCTACTAATTTTTACTGGTAGAGTGTGGTGATGGGGATAAGGATGCAGGAATAAGATCAGAATGGGTCCTGTGGGAACACTGAACTTCAAATTGACACTTTATTCTGACAACTGTCTCTCATTATCCCTCACAATTTGGGGTGAGGAGTAAAGGATAGGACCATGGGAATATCAAGGAGTTTCTTCTCTGCTACCATATTTCTTAGATGATCAGATATATTTTTGAAGGACTGAATATGCTCTCCTTATGGGGAATATTGGTAGGATTTTAAAATAGGAGCCTAGAATGGGTAATATTAAATCCAAAGAAATGAAACAATCAATGTAGAATCTCAGGAATCATGAATGACAAATTTAAGGTTGCCTTTAGGCTTTGCTAATAAAACTATGTTGAAGGCAGAAATTTTTCTTATAGTATCATTATGTATAAAGATATATTCTGGTAAGGAAAACTAGGAATTCCAAGGGTGAAAATATGGTGTGGAACTTTCAGATGAGGAACAATGAGGGGAGGAGCAGAGGGGATATTGTTTTCAAAATATTATATAGGTCATCTGGACAGAAATATGAAATAGGGGAGGACCTTGGTAAATAGGTTCCAAGGCTGTCAATGATGCATACTTTTCTATGGAAGAGGACTTCAATTACCCAGATACTTGCTGGAATTTTCAGAGACAAAATAGTCAATAAATTCTTGACTAATTTTAGGAATAATTTCACACTTGAAAAAGTGGAGGAAGTAGGGTGTGGGAACTGCTGTTCTGGACTTGATTCTAACCAACAGGGAGATGTCAGGTGCTGAAGGAGAAATGATGGGTACTCTGGTGGAAGGTGGGATGGGAAGAGGTCAGGATAGAAGAGAGGAAAGCCAGCATAGTCTCATACACTACTTCACATTTGAGGAGACCTGACTTCAAAGAGTAGAGATTAGATGAAAGGTAGGATCCACTGGCTTAATATTCTGCAAGTGAAGATATCCCAAGAGGGATGGGAAGTTTTTGTAAATGAAATTCTGAATACACAGATATGATTCTGATGAGGAGGAAAAGGAGCTACTGTCCAGAAGGGCCTATGTAGTAGTTTAGGCAATTATCAACCAAGTCAAAAAAAAGATGCATAAAATATGAACAGGTTAAGAGAAGAATACAAAATGGTAGCCCTATTCTGTAAGAACAGAGTTGGGAACATTAAAGGTCAGAAGCTAAGGCTGGAAGTCAGTATTAAGGCAAGAAGACTACTCAGATATTCTCTGGCATCTTGCACACCCATGTACTTTTGTTTTCCATCTCTTGACTTCAGACATTTTCACTGGCTCTCCCCCATGTAATCTTCCTCTCCACCTCCTAGCTTCTTTGTCTTCAAGTCTCAGCTAAAATTCCATGCATTTGCCCATTGTCCTTTGGGATCACCTGAAAATTTATTCTAAATTTTATTTTTATAGTTGAAAAAAATTGAGGCAAATAGAGGTTAAGTAACTTGACCAGGGTCTCATCCTGGGCAGGATTTTACCCCAGGTCTTCCTGACTCCAGGACCCAGTGCTCTATTTACTGAACTAATCTTTGGAGAAGAGGAGATATATTACCATCTTGAACAGTAGAAATGTTATATAGATTTTCAAAAATGGGGTGAGAAAGGATTCTGCATATTGGGCATATGTTTTTTTTATATGAATTGTTTCTAAACAGTTAAAAAGCAATGACTGGCTCACTATGAACCAATATGTCAGTCTTCATTAAGAAAAGGCCTATTAGACTCATTTTATTTCCTTTATGGCTAGATTAAAAGAATATTGTAGACAAACTGAATAAACCCTGATTTTGGAAAAAGAAAACAAAAATCAAACCAAACTCTGACAAAATCTTTTACATTAACTTGCTGACAAAGTAGAGAGGTGGGATAGCGATGATGGAAGAGTTATTTTGGTTTATAATCATTTGAATGTCTGGTATCAGTTTTAACGTGAGCTTTACTAGTATACGATAGGAAGACATGGCTTATGTAGGAAACATAGTGGTTTTAGTAAACTTCAAGTCCACAGTGTGATATGACAGATAAAAAAGCAAAAGAACTTAGGAAAAAAGGAACTCAGATTTGGAAAGTGATCTGATCTTTCTCTCTTCTGCTGAAACATTCAGTTCTGGGCTTATTATTTTAAGAGGGGCATGACAAACTGTAATATGTCCAGAAGAGGGCGCCTAAGATGGTCAGGCACCTAGAGATGTTAAATAAACCAGGGTAAAGGAAACAAAGTTGCTTTGTTTGGCAAAAAGAAGAAAACTAATCAGATCCCCATTGTTGTCTTCAGTTATTTGAAGGCTGTCATAAGAAATATTAATTTTTATTTTTCTGAAGGTAAAACTAGGATCAATGAGTGGGACAAATGTGCCAGTTTAGGTCTGGTATCAAGACAAATTCCTAAAATTTGGATTGTCTAAGAGTAGAATGGGCTTCTTGGAACAGCAGTTGGGCCCTTCATTGGAACTTTTCAAGTAGAGGCTGGGGGGGACTATGTATTATGGGTAACGGGGGGATTCATGTTAAGGTGCAGATTGAACTACATGGCTTCCAAGGTCCTTTAGAACTCCGAGATTCTATAAACTCTAAAGTGCTAAATAAATGAGAGATATCATCATCATTATCATCCATTATGCCAATAATCAAGGCAGAACAAGAACTTGTTTCTTCCTTTCCTTTGATTGGGGGTGAGGCATGAAAATATGGAAAGGTCTTAGGAGAGAGAGAGATAGAAGGAAAAAAGAGATATAGAGGAAATGGGGTGATAATAGACTAAATTCATAGAATCATGGAATGATAGAGCTAGAATAGACCTTAGAACATAGAATGTCAGAACTAGAAGGTCCTCAGGTCACCCTTATTTTTCATATAGGAAATTGAGGTTGAGGGAGAAATCATATAATCAAGATTTTGAACCTAGTCAGTGGCAGAGCTAGGATTCAAACTCAGTGTCCAAACTTTCAGTCCAGGGCTCTTACCATGCTTTCTATTTAAGTACTTGCCCTAATTATAGGTAATAACCTTAGGAACAGCCCCTATAATCTAGTATGAATTTCTCTTCATCACTTACCTGCATTCCCTCTGGTGATGATGGTTTTGCAGAAGGTCTGAGAGGGTGCGCATGTTTGGATCTTATTACAGTGCTCCTCAATTGACTCTGACTCACAGGTGTAGCATTCCAGAGAGCCTGGAGACATGAGGGTAAGGGGAAAAAAGTGAAAGAAGGGAGCGAGATGCTTTTTCTGGGACTTATATATTAAAACCCAAAGGTGGTCAATAATTTGGTTCCAATCTACCTTTCCAGGAATGTGAAATCATCACATTCCTCCCTTTAAAACTCTGAATATTAACCAAAGAGGTCAATGACTACTTTCCTAATATCATCTTTATGTTTTCCTGCCTCTATTCATTTGCCCAGGAAGTCAGTCCCCTGGACCTAGTATTCACTCCTTTCTTCAACTCTAGCCACTGAAAGTCTTCTCTCTGAATTGATGAACTCTGAGTGCAGAATAAAGCATACTTTTTTCACATTTTTTTTCTATGTAGGCAATGGGGTTAGATGACTTGACAAAGTCACACAGCTAGTAGGAATCAAGTATCTGAGGCTGAATTTGAACTCAGGTTCTCCTGACTACAGGGCTGGTACTCTACCCACTGCACTACCTCTTTGCCCCCTTTCACTTTATTTTTCGTGCTTTTTTTTGCAACATGGGTAATATTGAATTTTTGTTTTATATGACTATACATATGTAAGTGATATATCACTTGCCTTCTCTATGGGTTGAGAGGGAAAGAATTTGGAACTCAAAATTGTAAAAAATTAATCTTAAAAATTAAAAATATAATTTAAAAATGCTATTTAAAAAGAAGTCTTCTCTTCCTTCAAAGATGTTTAGTTGTCATTCTTCTTTGAATCCATCCTGTAATCACTCTTTTATCCCTATTCTATTCTATTTTATTTTTTATCACATTTATCTGTGTACATACCATAACCCTCTTAGGAGACTATAAGTACCTTGAGGGACTGTCAGTTTTTGCTTTTGGATTCACAGTACACAGTATATATCTCACACCAGCCTAATAAACATTTTCCTAATTGTTGGAGAAAAGCATGGAATTGGAAAACTCATTGGTGAGAGAGCAGGGAAACAGATAAGATAGAGTGGTTTCCTTTTGTATATATGTGACTTGTTCCTACTTCCACATTTTTTGCTCTTGTAGTCAGCTTCTCTCCCCTTTTACTTAGTTGTGCCCCCACCCCATCCCATGTTCTTCATCCTCTCCATCTATCCAAACATTAACCATTGTTCAAAGGCCACACCTCCTTCAAGAAGCCTTCCTTGAGTATTCCAGCACTCACTGAACTCCTTTCTTTGAACTCTGAGATTCATTGTCTGAACTTGGTATCTGACACTTAGCATAGTGCTGTGGTCCTGCAACCTCTGACTGCTGGTATCCCTTGATTACTCACATTACAATTAATAGTGAAAGACTCAGAAGGTGTTGTCAAGATTGTAACTCTACAGTCATCAGCTCTTCAATAATTGTTGTGTAAGATCTCAGGCAGTTCATAGTCCAACCTAGGACTATGGGGTACAAACAGCTTTAAAGAAGTTACCATGTTGGGGCGGCTAGGTGGTGCAGTGGATAGAGCACTGGCCCTGGAATCAGGAGTACCTGAGCTCAAATTTGACCTCAGACACTTAATTACCTAGCTGTGTGGCCTTGGGCAAGCCACTTAACCCCATTGCCTAGCAAAAATTAAAAAAAAAATTTACCATGTTGACTTTCCAGAGATGTTTGGTTCTGCTACAAAGAAGTCCATTCAGATTTCTTCCTTTTTCTGTTGTCAACATATCCAACTTTGTAGTCATAGCTTAAAGGCTAGTTTAGAGAATTCTAATCAAGAAGCTTGGACCTTTTTCTGGTTTCATCTGCTATTTATAGCAGCCTTAAAATGAGAGGGACAGTGGTGACTTTTCTAAGGACTACTGATAGAAAATGCTGGCTTCCTAAACAGATAAATTCCTCTGCCTTCCAGAGCAGCTAATAAATATTTTCTGGTTCAGTTCCTAGATGAATTTCTATGGAATGGTGATCTTATTGGAAAGGGTGTTTCCCCACCCCCCCATCCCACTCATTGCCTTCTCATCCAGTGGGATCCTTGAACATGGCTTTTCATAAATCCTCTAAGGAGAATCTGTTGTTTGTTTTTCTTTCTTGGAAAGGAGGGAGGTGATGCCATGACATCCAAGTGACTTGGATTTAAGTGAGGCAGGGCTGAGCTAAGTCACCAGCCTCACTTTTTCCTCTAGAGTATCTGCATCCAATGGTCAGATATGGATTAGGACAAATGGAGACTATTAAGGTCTTTTACAGGTCACAGTTTGACTGAGAATTGATCAAATGTATTGGAGGCCTTCCTCTGGTTCAGTTGATAGAATGGAGATCCTTGAAGAGAGGGGCACCTAGGTGTCTTAGTGGACAGAGCAACAAGTTTGAAATCAGGAAAACCTGAGTTCAAATGTGACCTCAGACACTTGCTAGCTGAGTAACCCTGGGAAGTCACTTGACCTTTGTCAGTCTTAGTTTTCTTGTCTATAAAATAAAAAATAACCATCTTCCAATGTTGTGAGGATCAAATGAGGATAATTGTAAAGCACAATGTCTGACACATAGTAGATGCCATATAAATTTTGATGATTTTTACTATTTTATTATTAATTTTTTATTTTTGTCTTGGTATCCTAGAACCTAGCAAAGTATCTGGGGCTTTTAGGAAGGGATCTGGGCCTGGGATTTTATTAGTAGGTAATTAGTATAGATGAAGTAAATTCCTTTACCAATATCAGCCCTTCATAGCTGTGTTTGGGAACTGCTTGTCCAGGGTTACACAGCCCATATGGGTCAGAGGCAGAGCTGAAATTCAGGTCACTTGGTCATCATGACTTTAAAACTTCCTAACTAGCACACAGTAGACACTTAATAAAATTTTGTTGAATTTAATTCCTCTAATATTTCAAAGATGTTGACATTGAGATTGCCCACCCAGTATTCCTCCATCTTGCTATACTTGTGGCCTCCTTTTTTGGATCAGATATGTTCCCTATGTCTTTTGTGTTATTTCTGTCTTGTGAGTCATTATTATAGATTGGTGCCGTCCTTACAGCTACCATGCATTTGTCCATTGTCCTTTTGGGGTCACCTGAAAATTGTATTCTTTTGAGATTGTGCCAATATGTGATCATAGCCTTAGCCACCACTAGGACAGTGTGTGTGTGTGTGTGTGTGTGTGTGTGTGTGTGTGTGTGTGTGTGTATGTGTGTGTCTGTACTTCCACAGAAAGGACTAGTTTGATTTTGGTGGAAGGGACTGCCTTGAATTATTTCATTATTTCTTATGTGTCTTCTCTACCAAACTATGAGAGCTCTCATTAGAGGGGCCTCTCTGGAATTGTGGGAAAAGTACACTGGATGTAGAATCAAGAATCCTGTTCTATACTTCCTAGTTTTTTTGCCTCAAATCTTCCTGTCTCACCAATCCCAACTTACCAACTCCCTACTCCAAATCTTCTTCATCCTTCACTCCAATCTAGCCTCCATCTAGCAATAAAAATGATCTTGCTAAAGCACAGATCTGACCATGTCAATATCTTATTCAATAAACTCCATTTTCAGGATCAAATAGGAAATTCTCTGTTTGACTTTTAAATCTCTGACCCCTTCCTATCTTTTCAGCCTTTTTGCAGTGTATGCTTTGCATATACTCATCAATCCAGTGACACTGGCCTCCTGGCTGTTTTTCACACAAGATAATCCAGCTCCTGTCTCTGGGAATTTTCTCTGACTGTCCCCCAAGTTTGGAATGGCCTCCTTCCTCCTTTTTACCTCCAGGCTTCCCTAACTTCTTTCAGGTCTCAGTTAAAATCCTACCTTCTGTATGGGGCCTTTCCAGATCTCCCCTTAATAAGAATGCTTTCCCTCTGTTATCTCTGATTTATCCTGTACATAGGTGTTTACATATTATCTTTCCTATTAGAGTGTGACCTCCTTGGGGCAGAGACCTTTCCTTTCCTTCTCCTTTTCCTTTCTCGATTTCTCCTCTCCCCTCCCCTCTCCTCTCCCTCTCCTCTCCTCTCTCTTCTCTCTTTTCCTTTCCCTTTTCCCTTCCCTTTCCTTCCTTTTTGTTCCACTTTCATGGGGGGAAGAACTTGGATTGATAGTTGGAATTTGCCATCAGGTAAACATAGACTGGAGGAAAGGAAAAACTTCCTAACAATTAGAAGTATCCAAAAGCAGAATGGGGGACAAGAGGGGACACTGGGTGAGCCTTTATTAAGTATGTCATAGATCATAAATTTATAGCTGCTACATTGGACATTACTGAGTTCCATTCCCTTTCATTTTACAGATGAAGAAACTGAGGCCCAGAGAGACACACAGCTAGGGTTTACTTAACTTCAGTTTCTTCATTTTAAGAGTGACAGTTTTGTACTAGATGTTGCAGAGGGGATTTTTATGCAGGCATGGGCTGGGCTAGGAGAAATGTGAGGTCTTTTTTAACTCTGAAACTCTGTGAACTAAGCCCTCAAGTGCCAATGCTACTGGGGAGCAAGCAGTTGGGACAAGAGGGGTAGATGGAGGGAGAGTAAATTAGAGAAGTCTTCCTAGAGGAGGTGGTGGTAACAACTATGAAACTGGATCACAAAGGAAGTGAGGGGCAAGAATGGGTCAAAATGGGGAGGAAGAGAGAGTGTGGGTTGTTCCTGGCAGCCTGAGTGACTCCTAAGTATAATCTTTCCACCCAGAATTCTCTATCCTTCACACAGATGCCCAAGTTATCTTCCTATGTACCATTCTGATCATGCTGCTTCTCTAAGTCTCTTTGGCTCACCACTCCCTGCAGGATCAGTTGTTGACATCAAGGTGCTCTACAGTTTGGCTCCAATACAGTTGTCCAGCTTTATCTCATACCACTTCTTTTTAGGGAGTTTATGTAGACAGTAGTTTAGTTTTATCTCATGCAATCCACCTTTAGGGAGTTTCTGTACTTGGACCACCCTTCTCCTTTCTCATGAACTTGTTTCCCTTTACTCCATTGACTACCTATCTATTGAAGTCCTTTTCCCTCAAGACTCAATTCAGATGCCACCTTCCCAAGAAGTTTCCCTTGATCCTTCAATTCTCACTCCCCCCCCCCCAAGTGAAAGCATTATTTTTCTTTTCAAACTTCTCAATGCATTTTGCCTGGACTACTTTGCCCTTAATTTTCTCCCCTTCTACTGGAATTGTTTATATATTTGTCCTCCCATTAGATTGAAAAAAACAGGATCTAAATCATATTCCAAGCATTTATTAAGTGCTTACTACTTACGAGGGAAGCTTCGGAGTTTAGACATGAAATTGTGCCTCCTCTCACAGAACTCTCAATTCCACTGGGGAATAGGATATGCCTAAAGATAATGCCCTTCATTTCTTGCTAAATATATTCAAGAAATGCCAACATCAGTAGAAATTGAGGTTAGAGGGTAAGATTCTACAGATAATTATAAGACCTTCTACACAGTAGGCATTTACCAGGTGTTTGTTTTGTTGAATTCAATTGAACTGAAGCAGTGCAGGGGCCTGAAGATAACATCGGAACAGAGCCTTGGTGGGAAGAGGGGAAAGGAAGACAATGGACCCTGGGAGTCAGCCAGTTGGGAACTGGCCAAATGCTTAACCCCATTCATTGCCAGGACTTAGGACAGTTTTAGGACAATGCCCAGAGACTCAGCAGTCTGCTGTCACCAGAAAGGAAGATATTAACTTTTTCTTCCCTCCAGATAAGGTCCAAGTTCTTCTTACCTTGAAGGATCAAAGAATTAGAGCTGGACAGAAACTTAGAGGTCATACAGGTCAATCCCCTTTTCATATTGCAGTTGAGGAAATTGAAACCTAGAGAGTCCTAGGATTCCACAGTTAGTGTGATCTGCGGCAGGATTTGAACCCAGATTTTCCTGACTCTACACCATGGGGATTTTCTCCAGCTGCTCCTCTCCATTTATGAAAAGATTTTTTCCCGCCCCCCCCCCTTTTTTTGATGAACTAGAGTTGTTTCATAGAAAGTACACTGGAACTGGAGACAAGAAAGTCCTATGAGCTTTGTGACTGGGGAGATCTCTTCATCTTTTTGAGTCTTAAAATGAGGATCATAGTATTTGCAATACTCATCTCACTGTTGTTTGTCCTTTGTTCTCAAAGAAGACTATCATATCAAGGAGATGCAGCCATGACAAGCATGAACTGGATTGAGTGAGGGGGGCTTTGCTAAGTCATCACCCTCACTTTCTTCTATGGAGCTATCTGGTTCCAATGGCCAGATATAGATTAGGACACTATTGGGGATGACTTGGTTAAGAGACAATCAGGGTTAAGTGACTTGCCCAAGGTCACACAGCTAGTAAGTGTCAAGTGTCTGAAGCTGGATTTGAACTCAGGTCCTCTTCTATCCACTACACCCTTCTAACTGCTCAACTACCTCATAGAGTTGTGAGAGTAGGGCTTTATACTAGGGATGTGAGTTCTCTTCAGTGAAAAGCTCAATTTCCCTTTCCCTGAAGACATTACCCTTTGAGTATTTCTCTCTTTTCCAAGCTCTACATGGCTGCTATTACTCCTTTGGACATTTAATGGCATTTCTTCTTGGTTCAACTCCTCACAACCTTCCTTTCCTCCTTACCCACTACGGGGTCCCTGCTTGCTCTAATTTCATAACTCTTTGCAGGCCTAGGTCAAATGCTAAGATTAGGAAACCTTCCTGACCCTACAATTCCCATTGGGAAGTGGTTTCTCCTTCTTTTGAACCTCTCCAGCTCAATGTCTAGCCCTCCCTTAGATCATCCTAACCTCTTCTTGCCTTATATTATACTTTTCTTTGTCTGATTTTCCCAGTGAGGCTGGGAAGGGACTTGTCTCCTTTTTTCTCATCTACACCAGGACCCTCAAGACTGGGTTCACATCCTTGATTTTCTCAGCTTGCCAAATAGTTCTTAATCATTTACCAGGAGTTCTTAATCTTTTTTTTTAATGTCCTGGACCTCTTTGGCAATCTGGTGAAGCCTATGAACCCCTCCTTAGAATAATGTTTTTAAATGCTTTTAGTGTTTTAAACATGGGATTACAAAGGGAACCAATTATACTGAGATATAGTTAAAAGAAACAAAGCCAAAAACTCATAGACCCCTGTTCAATTTTAACACCTAGAAAACCTTTCCAAATCTCTTCAGCTGGAAGTGATCTCTTTCTCCTCTAACACCTCATGACTTGATTTCTCTCACTCCTTAACATGATGTGACCCTTAATAATAATAGTAACATTTTCACACGGGCAAGTAGGTGGTACAGTAGAGGAGTACCAGGTGAGGAGCTGAGAAGACCTGAGTTCAAATCCAGCCTCAGACACTTACTAGCTGTGTGACCCACACAGGGCAAATCACTTAAGCCTATTTGTCTCATTTTCCTTCTTTGTAAAGTGAGCTGGAGAAGAAAATAGTAAACCTCCATTATCTCGCCAAAGAAACCCCCAAAGTATTCACTAAGAGTCTGACATAACTGAAAACAGTTGAACAACAGCAAAACTATTAACACAGTGCTTCAAGAGTCGCAAAGCCCTTTATAAATATTATCTCATTTGATCCTCACAACAACCCAGGAAGGGAGGTGCTATTATTATACTCATTTTACAGATGGGGAAACTGAGGCCGGCAGCAGTTAAGTAACTTGTCCAGGGTCACATAGTCAGTGTGACCAGATTTGAACTCAGGTCTTCTAGACCAGGTTCAACACTGTATTGACCATGCCAACTTGCTGCCTCCTAGTCATTTTTATCACACCCTCCCTTGGATGTGATATGCGGGTATGTGTAGTCTCATCTCTCCTACTAGACATGAGGGCAAGGAGCTTCTCCCAGCACCCTGAGCTTGAGAGATACTGCTCATTAAATATTTGCTGAATTCCTCAAGTAGCTAGTTCCCTTTCTTCTGACCTGATCTTCTACTTTGTATCTATCTTACAGATACCTTATTATTATTATTTGTCTCACTCAAAGGCTTCTTGAGGGCAGGAATTGCTTTTTGCCTTTCTTTGTATCCTTGGTACTTATCACAATCTTTGGTACATTGGAGGTTGACTGATTGAAAAGGATTCTCAAACTCCTTGTCTCCTCCCTTTGTCAGCCACGGGGCTTTGTCCTCGGTAGACATCCAGCAAACTATCTACTTACTGGTCCTTAGTATTTTATGTTCTCTCTCTGGCCCCATCCTAACTCTCTAGGCTCATCTGGAGTGGGGGAGGGAGGTGTCTACAGAGGACAGTTTTCCCCATCCACCCACTGGGGTCCCAGCTACACGCCCATATAAGAAGCCCCTGGGCTGGAGGGCCACAGTAGTAGAACCCTAGAGATGGTGGAAGGAGCTGTTTCTGTGCCTCTGGAGGACTGTGGGTTTAGGGACAGGCTCAGTGGCTGCTGCTGTGGAGCTGTATTGACTGGTACTTTTCCAGGACTGAAAGCTCTCCCTTTCCCCATCTCCCATCAAAGATTCCATTCACCTTATGCTTGTTCCACCTCTGCCAAACAGCTCATTCCATTCTATGTATCTAGTACTCTTTGCTTCAGACTAATTGAACTGAAAGACCCCATGAACCTTCTTGACTCTGTTCCTTTACTAGAGCTCATCCTTATATTTAGAAAGTTCCCCTGGCTTTGCTTGTTGAATTCATACCCATCCCCAGTCAAATCCTGTGATAGACAGAGGATACATGCCAGCTTCTCTGAGAAATCTCCCCTCCTTCCTCATCCTTCCTTCAGTTCCTGTAGAGCCCACATTCTTCTCTGTAACCCTCTAATGCCCCTGATCATGTACATTTTAGTTATCTTTGCATGTGTACTATCCCATTACAGGTCCTGGGGGAATGGAGAAGGGTGGGTTGGGGAGGATTTGGGACAGATGTGTACCTTCATAGGGAATATGCTTGATTTCCACTTCTTCTTGTTCATCATAGTCATCATAATCATCCTTATCATAATCCTCTTCTTTGCTTTCCTCTACCAACTTCATCTCCTTCTGTTCACTCCCTGTAAAGTGAGAAATATAAGTTTCAGAGGGTTTACAGTTCCAGGGAAATTAGGGTTAGGCTCTCTAGTGAGACCTCTAAAGAGGTCTCTGGAAATTCTCCTTTCCTCTAGTCCCTTCACAGCTCCAGAATGTCTAATCTGGCCCTAACTATAATGTATGTCTTTCATTTTTTGAAGAAGACGATGACATCAGGGAGCTGATGATGCCATGACAAGCACATGAATTGGATTTGAATGGGGGGATGCTGTCCTAAGTCATCAGCCTCACTTTCTCTTCCAGACCCATCTGGGTCCAGTGGCCAGATATGGATCAGGACAACTGGGGATGGCCCTGGATGCAGGGCAATAAGGGTTAAGTGACTTGCCTATGGTCACATAGCTAGTAAGTGGCAAGTGTCTGAGGTCAGATTCAAACTCCAATCTTCCTAAATCCAAGGCCAGTGCTCTATCCACTGCGCCTATCTATCTAGCATCCTAACACATGTCATAGTAGAAAAGGAATTTAATCAGAGTTGGGAAAACAGAATTCAAACTTTGTTTCTGCTGCTGATTCAATGTATACAGAAGTCATCTTAGAGGTCATAAAATCCAATTCCCTAATTTTTACTGAAAAAGGAAATTGGGGCCCAAAGAGATGATTGGTCAAAGGTCAGTGACAGATCTGGGATTTGAACTCAAGTCCTCTGACTTCCAATTTATCACTTGTTTCACTACACAGTAGTCCCAGGGGCTGGTCTAAATACAACTCTCTTGGTCCTCCTGGATATTCTTTAGATGGAAACCATATCCCTATCTCCCCAACCCACCATTCCATGATTCTGCCTCCTACCTGACTGGGATGTAATGTTGTTCACTCCTGAGGGAGAAGTAGGGTCCTTGACTTTGCTCCCTTGCTCCTCTTTCTCTCAAATAAGGACTGACTTCTTCATACCCATTATCCCCTCCTCCAGGACCAGATGCCTCACTCACCTTGATACAGACACAGCACAGAAGTCACCAGGATGATAATAAAGACCCTCATCCCAACAGAACAGCCCTTGCAGCCCAGCTCTGTGCTCCTGCTGTTGGTGGTGTGAACAGTGGGACCAAGGGTTGTCTGAAGATTGTCCTTTAGCTGTGACAGTGCAAGAGACAGGATGGCAGAAGGTCTTTGTGGTGCTTGGTTGGGCTAAAGGGTGGCAGAGAAGGATGGGAAGGGGTGTTGGATAGATAGACAGGCTCAGTTCCCAGCCTGAGACAATTGTTCCCCCCCCCCCCCCGAACGTCAGCTCTGGTCTTGGCATAGGGCTTGTCACGTTTCTCTTCCTTCTTATTCTCGCAACTGGACCCTGGGGGATGCTGGAGGTCAGAGGGGAAGTGAGGAGAGGAAGAGGAAATCATTCTGATTTCAATCTGAGAGGTCAGACAATTCCAGGAGTTTACTTCCTGTCCACCTGTCTGTCTTCTATTCCCTCAATCCCTGGGGCAACCCCCCATTAACATCAGGTAGGTTACTCAGTATCCCTCCCTCCCCACCCAGGGCACCATCCCATTCAGTTGATAATTATTCGTTTAGGTTGTGTTAGATAAAATCTGATGTACAATTTTTCATTACTGCTCACATCATTTGAATTTACACTTAATTAATGAACAGGGGCATTAGCAGCTAGGTCCCCCCACTATGGAGCACACTTCATCATGCTCCTATAGGGACAGAAGCTCTATAGCAAACCCCTGCACTCACCAGCTCTCAAGCTCCCCAGTCAGGTTATTATTTCTGAATGTTCTGCCCCAGCACTTCTCTGCTTTTAGCAACTCTCCCTTTCTGCTGTAATGGAAACTCCTTTTTATAAGGCTAAAGCTATAGTCTCTCTTAGTCATCCTCTCCACCCACACAGAATACAGGCCCAGCACAGTTAATGCCTCCCCTTCCAGGTCACTATGTCCACAGTCTAGGACAGATTCAAACTTCTGACATTCCCTAAAGATCCCTTGAAGAACTTCAGTCACTCACTGTCTCCTTTCAGTCTCTCATCTCCCCAAATGGTGATAACTGTATAGAGATAATGCTAGACCTTGGGTAAAGTCCAAGTAAATAGGAAGGAGTAGAGTCAACACTTGAACTCAGGACCACAGATTCTAAATGTAGCATCTTTTCCATTACACCATGGTGTGAAGTATATATGGGGAATTTTCATCTCAGTTGCTGCACCTACACCTTTCTTCTTCTCTTGGTTATCAGGACCTTAAGTACCTGACACCATCTATACCTGGGAGGTAGCAGCCTGCTGGTCCAGCTAGAGAAGGAGCTCAAGCTTGGGACTTACTAGGTCCTAGGCTTAGGCACCTTGGAACCTAGCATAAAGTAATTTTTGTGCTCAGGATCTCAGTTTTCTCATCTGTAAACTGGGCATAATAATTTCTGCCCTGTCCTACCTGCCTCACGTAGCTGTTAAGGCCAAATGAGGTGAAGAAGAGGAAAATATTTTGAACAAAACACAACTCCCTTCAAGCTGTTTTGTAACTCACTGCCTGACCTTCTTCTATTGTAAAATGAAGAGGTTATCTAAGTTCTGATAGGCTATGAAGTCTATGGAGAGTTTGTGGGGTGTCATTAATTTTCTACTCCAGTGGGGGTATTGGTTGCATATGGGATCTGGGTAGGTTGGGTCTGACCCCAAGACAAAGATCAAGGCATCCCTCTGAGGCCAAGCTACAAATGGGCTGAGTGGGATGAGTGGGTCAGACCTCTACTCCTGCTGTATAGGAAATCAGAAGACTCTGTTTCTACATTCTAGCTTGGAACCAATTAGCTGTGTAATCAGGGGCAAGTTACTGTGATTTTTAAGCCTTAATTTTCTCACCTGTAGAATGTGGATTGTGATCTTTGCACTCCCTGACCCATGGGACTGCCTACCCCCATTAAGTGCTATGGAAACAGAGATGGGGGGGGGGTGATATAGACTTGTTAGGGAGGGTTACTTCCTTTCCCTACTCCAATGGGAAAGTCTTGAACCATAGAATCATAGAAAATAATAGCTAACAATAATAATATTTATAGAGATCTTACTATGTTTATTACCTTCCAAATATTACAAATGTTATCTCATTTGATCCTCATAACAACTTTGTGGGGAGGTGCTATCATTATCTTCATTTTTGGATGAGAAAATTGAGGCCAACAGGAGTTAAGTGACTTGCCTAGGTTCACACAACCAGTAAGTGTCTGTCAGCTCTTCTCTTTCTGTTCAGACCATAACTGGTCATTGTTCCCTTCTGGATGCCCTGTTTTTATGAAGGGCATTGAAAAATGGCATATGACCACTTGTCAGACAGTAAAGGAAGGGTTTGGGGGCTTGTGAAGAGGGAGAGTAGTTATGGAGTCAGGAGTAGGGGGGGAAGGTATTTTAGTTATTCAACTGTGAGACCTGATTTCCTCAGCCAGTTTAAAATAGCCATCAGGGAAGTACATCAAGTCCCCCTCTATCCCCGCCCCTGACCTTGAGCAGATTTTCTCATTGTGTAAGGGGCCTTTCTTGCCTTGATAGCTACTCATGGGATTACTTGGCAAATTCTGAACTTCCTTTGAAGTCCTCTGCTGGGGGTAGTGGAGATGGTGGTGAAATGGGTGGGGTGACCCACAGAGACAGAAGGATAGTGGCAGCATAGATTGAGAGCTGGCATGGGTCAACTAATCTAATACCCTCATTTTGCAGAGGAAACTGAGGTTGAGAATGTGAATAATAATAAGAAGAAGAATAGAACCTTTCTCTGCTTTGCATCCATCTCTAACATACTAACTCTACTTGATCAATCCACTCCATTTCAGCCCCTTCCCATCTCACCCTTCCTTCTACTTCTTTAGGTATGGCTGCTATAGCAGGATTGTGTGCTGGATAAAATTCCCAGGCAGCACAATCATCATCTGCCAGAGATGATTCTGGTGAATCAGTGACTTACAAAAGTAATAACAACTGCTAATATTTACACAACCCTTTAAGTTTTATTTTTCATACTATAGTTCATTTGTGCCTCTTAACAACCCTGGGAGGCTCTATGATTATAACCTTTTTACAGATGAGGACACTGAGGCAAACAAAGGTTAAATGATGCATCCAGAGTCAAACAACTGGTAGGTGTTTGAGGCAGGATTCTATATTCCTGATTCCATATGCGGCATTCTATCCACTATGAATGGATGAATTGCTTTCTCCCCAGATTTCCTTAGATCTTGATCTTTCCCTTTACCCAATTTCTCATCTGTGAATTTACCTGGGATGACTCAGAGGGACACCAAAGCCATGGAGATCTGGGCAATCCTTTGTTGGGGATACCCTGCCTAAGAATCCCTGCTAGATAGATCCCTCTACCTATTTATTAAAGGTTTTTCCTTTGCCTTTTCTTATTTCCAATATTTCCTTAGCTCTGAGGGTGTATGGGAATCCTCTATGCTGAAAATCAAGTGCTGTTGTGCACCCCCTCTTTTGACATTCATGTTGTCTTCCTCATTAATAAGCATCATCACTATTATTATTATTATTATTATTACAATATCTAACATTTAGAGGGTGTACTCAATGTGTCAGGATTGTACAGAGTGCTTTCAATTAGATTGTGAACTCTTGGGGAGCAGGGTCTGAGTTTTTGTCTCTCCCCAGCCCCCCCTCCAGCACTTAGAATGACTGGCATATGGTAACCACTTCATAAATGCTAACTGACAGGTGACCTAGCATCCTAGGCTCATATCCCATAGGGGTGAAGGGATCTAAGACTTCAACTGGTCCAACTCATTCATTTACAGATAAGGATAATGAGTATCCCTGTCCCCCCTCCTGCCCCACCCCCCAGTAAAAATGTACAGCCACAGGAAAACTCCTGGTGTGGGAATTCCTCCTACCAACACAGATTGCAATTTGACTGGAATTTAGCAGATAACTGATAGGGAGATGCCTCAAGTAAATGGGAGTTGAACTGGGTGTCAGAAGGAGGATCCCACTCTATGGGTTAGGTTCAGCCCTCTCTCCATGGTAATGCCTTCTCTCTTTATAGGGTTAAGAGAATGGGATTATAAATTCCTAGAATAATGGAGCCCAAAGGGTCCTTTGAACACAGACTGATAGGAATGGGAGGGTGCCTCAGAGGACATCTACTCCAAACCCTCATTGGTCAGGGGATGAAAATGAGACTCTGAGAAAGGAGAGGGACTTGCCCAAGATTATCTGTGGACTTAAACCGTAGGTCTCCCAAGACCCAAGGAAGTGGGTTTAGATGACAAAGGTAAGAATAAGGGGTAAGGAAAGGGAACAAACATTTATTGTCTATTACTGCCAGGTGTTTTACAAATATGAGCTCATTTGAATAATAATATAAATAATAATAATTATAATAGTTAAATATGATATGTTGGACCTTAATATTTACAAAGTCTTTTATGTTATGGCATCTTATTTAAGTCTTACCATAATATTCTGAGGTAAATACTAATAGGTATCTGGAATAGAAAAGGGAACAAATTACTACTGTCAGGAGAAGCACTTTACAAATATCTCATTTGATCCTCACAGGAACCCTAGGAGGCTGGTGCTATTTTCTCCATTTTACAGGGAGAAAACTGAGATAGACAGAGGTTAAGTGACTAGCCTAGGGTGAGGTGAAGTGCTAGTATTATTCCACATTTTACAGTGGAGGAAACTGAGGAAGACAGAGATTAAGGGATTTTCCCATACCTGGTATCTATCTGGGCAGGGTTTGAATAAAGGTCTTTCTGAGTGCAACTCTGGTTCTCTTTTCACTGTGCCACTTAGCAGTTTGTGATTTCATTGGTAATACAATTCTTGAATAGGGAAACTCTTTCCACCTATTTCTGCAGCTTCTATTCTTAGAGAGTTGTTTAGAGTTCAAGGAGGTTAAGTGACTAGTCCAGGGTCACACAACTAGAATGTGTCAGAATGTCAAGCCTTCCTGGCTCTAAGGCAGGTACATTTTCCATCATTGTGCCATGATTCCTCTTAAGGATTTTATATGATCCCTTTTACAGATAAGGAAACCAAGGCTTTGTGAGGTTCAGTGACATGCCTGTGGTCAAATGGCTAGTTGGCATCTGAAATGGGATTTGTCAACTTCCAAAGAAAGTATTTAGTTGAAGGACCTTAATGTGCATGACCCAAAGCAAAGACTGGATGGAAGCATTAATATTCAGGTGATCCCATGTGCATCTCCCTTTAACAATGTGGGACCCAGATTTGGAAATGTCCAGCCTCTCCACTTCCATCTGAAAGATGGAAGAAAGGACTCAGTTCTATCCCATGCTTAGGAAGAACCTTCTTATTAAGCCGAGAACAGATAGAGGAGCTTGCTAAGCATTCTGCCTTTTGGAAGTCTTCTTCTGTGACCTCATTACTCACACCTTGCCTACTCATGGGAAGTTGGGAAAGTTCCTCAACTCTGTTCTGGGAAGACAGCCTTCCTCCTCATCTGGCTGTTGGAACTTTCAGTTCTCATATTCTTCCAAAGTCCAAACTTTTCAAAAAACAGCATCCAACAACACTCACTATGGGTGACCTGGCAGGGTCAAAGGTGACTTTATCAGGCAGCTAAGGAGGAGGAGGAGAAGGAGAGCACTCTTTTTAAATTATCAGCTCAATTACTCTCCACTTTCTACTCCCTTGGGAGTTCAACTGGGAACTGGGAGAGGTAGGGAAAGAAACAGATAATAAGCCCTAAAGCTGTCCTTCAGGTATCTATAAATTTGTATGGGAAAAGATTGAATTTTTAATTTTCACTAACTGCTAAGAGAAATTTAGAATTTCCTTTAATTATGAATAAAAAAAGAACCACTATTCTGAGAAAGGGTCCACAGGTTTTTAACAGACTACTTAAAGGATCTAAGACACAGAAAAAAAACCAAAGAATCTTTGCCTCAGATTACTATGATAGTGCAGATGAGGGCCCACAGAGCAGCCACAAGGTGGGAGGGGAAGATACTGGATGGGGAGGACAGTTCTTATTTCAGACTGTTAGCCTCACAGTCAGTGACTCCTTGAAAAAAAATTAAGGGGGATGTTGGGGCTGAGGAAGAGTCATTTTCATTTCTTCTCTGATTTATAATTACCTGACATAGAGAATGAACTAAAATAATGAGGTAACAATGGAAACAGGCTCTAGACTTGGGGGACCTGGGTTCAAATCTCATCTGGGTCATTAACTGGACAAGTTTCCTTAAGTGTAAAATGAAAGGCTTTGTCTAGTAGTCTCTGTGGTTTCTCTCAGCTATGATCCTATAATGACTTTTTCCCCTGCAAAATTAGAAGACCTAAGGTCAAATCATTATGCAGATGGATTCTTTAGAGGTGTCAATGAATTTGGGCAACAGGGTTGGTATGAAAGAACTTAGGAAAAACAAAACCCAGAGAATACTGGGGTGGGAGTGCTATGGGAAAGCTGAAGGGAGAAAAGAGCCTAGAGAGATGGGTCAGTGAAGGAGGCAAGAATTAGATCAAGTGCCTCTGAGATCCAGGCCCATTCTCCTCACTCAGATAAGGTCATCTGGGTGATCTGCCCAATACATAGGACAATAACTGTGGACCATTCCAGCTTTTCCACAACTGATTTTTGTTCATCCTTGTTAAGGATTAATCGTTATGGTCAAAACAGAATTGATGGGCTACCTTTAAAATTTTTGTTTTTATTTTTTAAGGAGAGACATAGAGGCTCTAGGTCTCAGAAAATATAGGACAAAATAGGTCTTGGACATACCAGTGTGGGAGGAAGAGGGGAAGGAAAGGTTATTGTTCATGAAGCTGAGAACACAGAGGGAGGAAGGGAAAGAGGAGAGAGAAATGGGGAGGGAAGGAAGGAGAGGAGGCGAGAAGAAAAACAGAGAAAAGGAGGGAAAAAGGAAGAGAAAGAAGGGAGGAAGAAGAGGAGAGAAAGATGGAGAAAGAGGGAGTGAAAGAGCAAGTCTGGGAATGAGAGAGAGGGAAGGAAAGAAAGAGAGAGAGGGAGAAAGGGAGGAAGAAAAAAGGAAGGAAAGGGAAAAGGGAAGGAAGAAAAAGAGAGGAGGTAAAGAGTAGAGAGAGGGAGAGAAGGGAAAGAGGGAGAAAAGAGAAAGGGAAGAAGATGGAGGGAAAGAAGGGAGTGAGAAAAAAGAGAGAGGGAAAGGGTGAGAATGATAGTGAGGAAGAGAAGAGAAAAGAAGAGGAAAGAAATAGAAGAGGCTCCAGCCATTTCAGCTGGAGAAGCTGTGGCTCAATTGCACTCTCTAAAGAGGAGGAAAACGGGGTGTTTGGAGGAAGGAGCTCTCCAGTTAAGGCAGAGAAACAATTGGGAAGAGTGTTGGTCTCTGAGTCTGCATGCAAGCCCTAGTCCTGCCCTTCATGTAGATATGGGACCCTGAGTAGGTTACCTGACCTTTTTGAGTCTCAGTTTCTTCAGCTATTAAATAGAGATAAATTTTGTATGTCTTCCTGCTGAATTGTTGTGAGGAAAGTCTTTGATTGGGTGAATTGATCTTGTACTCAGGATAAATGAATTTTATAATCTAGCTCTGCCACTTGCTATCTGTGTGATCAGAGTTTCTTCCTCTGTAAAATGGGAACAGTCATGCTTGCTCTACATACTTCATTGTTATTTTGAGGAAAGAGATTGGTGAACCTTAAAAGTGGCAAGTAAATGTGATTATTAATTATGACTATAACTTGCTAAAGTCCTCCTTTGATAATGTGAAGGTGATCCTGGATTCTTCAAGGTTATGCCATCTAGGAGACCACAAATCTTGGCAGGCCTTACTGAGCTGCAAAGGCTTCAAGCCCAAGTTTGTACTTTGTCATTTGAAGTACACATTATCACCTGACCTCCTCCTGCCAGGACCTATTCAACATTAAGACCAGGGGTAGTCAGGTCACCACCTGATAGATAGAACTCTGGAGCCAGGACGACCTGAGTTCAAATCTAGCTATGTGACCCTGGGCAAGTCACTTTACTTCAACTGTCTCACCATCCCTACCTCATCCCCCCAACAACAACACAAACATCCATCTAACAACAGGACGACTCATACCTGGTCTGATCAAGTGTAATGAGGATATTTTGCTGCAGTTGACCCTGACATCCCCCCAAAATCTCTGTTTTATAGACAAAATCTCAGAGGGAAAAAAAGCCCTTAGGCCTTCATCTCTTCACCTCCCATTTTCTTAACTTTTTACGGTCTTCTGACTTCAGACTAAATCTGTTCTCTCCAAGATTATTCATACTAAACCTGATGCATTTTTCTCAGTTCACATTCTCCTTGACTCCTTGGCAACTCTTTGTTTTTTTTAAGGCTTTTTTTTTTTTTGCAAGGCAATGGGGTTAAGTGGCTTGTCCAAGGCCACACAGTTAGGTAATCATTAAGTATCTGAGGTCAGATTTGAACTCAGGTACTCCTGACTACAGGGCCGGTGCTCTATCTACTGTGCCACCTAGCCACCCCAGTAACTCTTTATATTAACAACTACACCCCTAATCATGGATGCCTTCTCATTCCTTGGTTTTGGTGACATTGCTCTCTTTCTGTTTCTTTTCCTATTTGATAGATCCTCTCTGTCTTAAGCAGCACCCATCTCCTCAACTCTAAAGCTTGATTATGGCCCATTTTTCCTTCTTTCAATACTCCCAGTAATCTCATCAAATTCCCTTTCCTATAAATTCATCTATCATCTCCATGTCAATGACTCTAAAATCTACACATTCAACCCTAATCTCTCTCTCATACTCTAGTCCCACATTGCAAATTACCTGCTGGACCTTTCCAGATGGATGAACCACAAACATTTCCAATTTACCATATCCATCATGGAATAGTGTAAAGAGCGCTAGCTAAGGAGTCTGGGATCTAGGTTCAAATTCCACCTCTGATACTACTTATATGGCCAAGGGCAAGTTATTAATCAACCTCCCTAGGCTTCAGTTTCCTCATCTGTAAAATGAGGGGATTGGGCTAGATGGCATCTGGGAGACTTTTCTGCTGGAAGATCTGTGAATTTGTTATAGTATCCTCTAAATCTTTTCCTCCTTCAAATTTGCTTATTTCTATTTAGCTTGTCACCATATTTCCTTTAACTAGGTTAGAAACTTCAGAGTCATTTTTGACCCTCTCCTCTCTTTTACCTTTCCTCCTGTACCCTATCCAGCCAGTTCCTAAGGCTTATAGCTTTAACCCCAAACATCTTTATCTTTCATCATCTTCTCTCTATTCACATGGCTTCCCATCTTGAAGGGACTATTGAAATAGTTATTGTTCCTAATGAATTCTTTTGTTTTGTTTCCCCCTTCTCCAAATGACTTTTCACTTTTGTTATTGATGAGTCATTTCAATTCTTTCTTACTGTCTGGGACCCCATTTAGGATTTTCTTGGCAAAAATACTGGAGTCATTAACAATTTCTTCTCCAATTCATTTTTCAGATGAGAAATTGAGGCAACAGGATTAGTGATAAGCAATAAGGTTGAGTGACTTGCTCAGGGTCACACAGCTAGTAAGTGAATAAGGCCAAATTTGAACTCAGCTCCTTCTGACTCCAGTTCTTACCCTCCATATAGCTACCAAGACCATCTTTCTAAGGCACAGATCAGAACATGGAACTTGTCTGCTCAGAAATTTTTCAGTGACTCCCTATTGCCTCTAGAATAAATTATAAACTTCCCTGTTTGGTACTTAGAGTTCTGTCTCTAGCCTGTTTTTCTAGACAATTCCTCATCCTATATTCTGAATTCCAGTTGAAGTGAACAAATTGTTTACAGGGCATTGTAGTCCACCTCCTGTCTCCACCTTTGTCCTTGCTTAGTGAAGCTGACCCTCATGCCTGAAATTCCCTCTCTCTTCTTTTAGAAGACATGACTTCCTTTATAACTCAGTGTGCCCAGGTGCCACTTCCTAATGGAAGTTTATCCTTATCTCCTCAGTTTTTGGTACTCTTTCCCTTCTCAAATTGCCTGTTATTTAATTTTCTGTCTTTTATATACCTGTTAGAAGGATAATTTCATTTTTATTTTCTTGTATGTAGTAGATGCCTAAAAAGTGGGTTGAATTGAGTTGAGTAGAGTAGGTGAGAGGCTCACTGCTAGTTGGTGACCAATGTTTTGACCCTAGCTGCTATGGAACAACCATTGAAAATGTCTGAGTAGGGAGTGACTTGGTTAGCCTTACCACCTTAGATTATTTTGGTAGCTAGATGGAAATGGATTGGAGTTTAGAGAGAGTGGAAATAAGGGAAATGAGTTGTGAATTGAAAACATAATTGAAAGCACTATGACATAGAAATGTATTATGGATTTAGAACCAGAAAAACCTTGGGTTCAGATCCCAGATCTGCCACTTTCCAATTTTGGGGAATTCACTTCCTTTTTTCTAAATTTCAGTTTCTTTATAAGATGAGGAGGTGGGATAAGATGACCTTTAGGGTCTCATCTAACTCCCAAACTTTGACTGGTAATGAATTGCAATCTGTGTCAGAGGCTAAAATGCTCACATGGAACAAGTCACTTGTTCTAACTAGTAAAAAAGGCCAGGAAACTGAAAGCAAGGAGATTTCTGCAGCAGAATGGGGCAGGCGTTGGGTCAGATGTGACTGATCAGCAAAAATTCTCAAAGCAGGGAGGCAATACTATCCTAGAGCCCTCTGCCCTACAAACTGCTTCCCAAGATGAGGAGGAGCTCTAGTCCGGTGGTCTGAGTCATGCTCAGAAATGGGGTACTCCACCCATATTACTGGGTACAGAAGTGGGGAAGGAAGAAGACAGGGTGGGAATGAGATGTGGGGGTTGAAGGGGTTATGATAATGACTTCCTAAAATTAGAGCTATCTAAAAGTGGAATGAGCTGTGTGTGTGGGGCAGTGGTGGATATTGTATTCTCCCTCACTAGGGGTCTTAAGGCAAGATTGAATGCTCAATTGTTGAAGGTGTTATATAGAAGGTTGTTGACCAAGTATGGGCTGGGTCATACAGCCTCTGAGGTCTTTTTTCACTTCAGATTCTGATTCTGGGGTGGGTGGGGGAGGGAGAAAAGGAGGAAAGAAGAAAGACAAGGGAGAAGGAAGATGAAGAAGATGAGGGGTCAGGGAAAAGAAAGGTAGTGGGGGGGAGGGGGGAAGAAAGGAGGTTAGCTTGAGGAAAACCAAATGATAGAATGTTGGGGAGAGAAAGTGAGTTCTTTTACTCCATTGGGACTTCCATCAGTCCCTTTCTCCCCGTGCTGGCAGAGCAGCTCCCTCTTTGTATGCACTCTCCCTCTGTGTCAGGGCAGCCACAAGACTCAAGAATGTTAGAATCCTAGAACTAGAAGGGAACTTGGAACATAGAATGGCAGAACTGGGAGGAACATTAGAACATAATCTATTGGAGCTTGGAGAGACTAGAATACAGAACACAAAATGACAAAACTGGCAGAGAACATAGAACACAGCAAGTCAGAGGTGGAAGGTGAATCTCAGAGCTGGGGGGGGGCCTTAGAACAAAGGATGTCAGAGCTGGGGGGGGGTCTTAGGACAAAGATGTCAGAGCTGAAGAGTCTTTAGGTCAAAGAATGTCGGGGGGTGCTTAGAACAAAGGATGTCAGAGCTGGGGGACTTAGGACAAAGGATGTCAGAGCTGGGGGGACTTAGGACAAAGGATATCAGAGCTGGGGGGACTTAGGACAAAGGATGTCAGAGCTGGGGGACTTAGCACAAAGGATGTCAGAGCTGGGGGGACTTAGGACAAAGGATGTTAGAGCTGGGGGACTTAGGACAAAGGATGTCAGAGCTGGGGGACTTAGCACAAAGGATGTCAGAGCTGGGGGGACTTAGGACAAAGGATGTTAGAGCTGGGGGACTTAGGACAAAGGATGTCAGAGCTTGGGGACTTAGGACAAAGGATGTCAGAGCTGGGGGACTTAGGACAAAGGATGTTAGAGCTGGAGGACTTAGGACAAAGGATGTCAGAGCTGGGGGGACTTAGGACAAAGGATGTCAGAGCTGGGGGACTTAGCACAAAGGATGTCAGAGCTGGGGGGACTTAGGAAAAAGGATGTCAGAGCTGGGGGACTTAGGACAAAGGATGTCAGAGCTGGGGGACTTAGGACAAAGGATGTCAGAGCCGGGGGACTTAGGACAAAGATGTCAGAGCTGGGGGACTTAGGACAAAGGATGTCAGAGCTGGGGGACTTAGCACAAAGGATGTCAGAGCTGGGGGACTTAGGACAAAGGATGTCAGAGCTGGGGGACTTAGGACAAAGGATGTCAGAACTGGGGGGACTTAGGACAAAGGATGTCAGATCTGGGGGACTTAGCACAAAGGATGTCACAGCTGGGGGGACTTAGGACAAAGGATGTCAGAGCTGGGGGACTTAGGACAAAGGATGTCAGAACTGGGGGGACTTAGGACAAAGGATGTCAGATCTGGGGGACTTAGCACAAAGGATGTCACAGCTGGGGGGACTTAGGACAAAGGATGTCAGAGCTGGGGGACTTAGGACAAAGGATGTCAGAGCTGGGGGGACTTAGGACAAAGGATGTCCGAGCTGGGGGACTTAGGACAAAGGATGTCAGATCTGGGGGACTTAGCACAAAGGATGTCCGAGCTGGGGGGACTTAGGACACAGGGTGTCAGGGTGGTGGTGGTCCTTAGAACAAGGAACACAACTTTCAGAGCCGGGGCGGACTTTAGGATGTCTAGGCTGGGAGGAGCAGCTCAGAATACAGGCTGCCCTGGCTAGGGAGGGATTAGAACACAGAACACAAAGCTCCCAGCACGTGGGACGTCGGAACTCGAGACCCCTCGTCGGAGCGGGACAGCCCCCGTTTGTGGAGAACACGACCGGCCGTGACCGTGACCTCCCAGCCCGGGGCCTCGGACCGCACGCCGGGCTTCCTCGGCTCCCGCCCGGTTCTTGCCCCGGAGCCCGCGGGCCCCGGCCTCCTGGGCGGCCCCGCAGTCTCCCCACCGCCACCTGGAGGCTTCCGCGGGACAGGCTGGCCCCTGGCCCATCCCAGGCGAGGCCCGTCCCCCGCCCTGAAGGGGAGGGGGCGCCCTGCGAAGGCTGCCCAAGGGGCTCGTGGCCGCGGTCCTGGGGGTCGGCCGGGGTGGGCCACCTCCCCGGTGTCCCTGCCCCGCCTTCTTCCCTCTCTCCCCTCGTCTTTAATCTCCTTTCTGCCTCTGTGCTTCTCCGTCCCCCGCCCCTCTTGCTGCTCTAGGTCTCTTCTCCAGATGTTTCCTCTTTTTCTACCTTCTCCTAGTGCCTGGACTGGGGACCCCCCACCCCCTACCCCAGGAGCTCTTCTCTCTCTTTCTTTCCCCAGCCTTTCTGCCTCCCGGGTCCTTGATGTGCCCCTACACCCATGATTCAGTTCCACCTGCCTTTGCCTGGGAGCTTCTGTCCCGCCAGCAGGCGCCGTCTAAAATTAGACCCTAGGAGTCTAGAAGTCCACCTTCGGCTCCCTGAACTTGGGCATCACACACCTGGGGCTCCCCTGATGACAGTTGGGATCCCGAGACTCCACTGGTCCTCCGACACCGAAAAGGACTCAGGAAATGTTATGGAGGATGTAGCTCTCACTTCTCAAACGTCACAGTCTCCTTCCAACCTTTTAGTGTGATCTGTGTCCAAGATCTGGGGCAGCTGGAACCAGGACCTCCCTAGGGCACAGGCCAATAGAGTCACTTGAATGAATACATTCCTTCCCTCTCCCCAATTCAGTGAATTTCACTTTGAAACAAGATTTACAAGAATTAAAAAAAAGGAAAATTAGTTCAGCAATAACAACCAACTCCTTGACCAATTCTGACAACACATGTGGTATTTCCCCATCTCTGCAAATAACAGAGCATTTCATCACAAGGCAATTGCTTTCTGACTTGAACTTTTCAAGTGAATTTTGTTGTAGAATCCTAGAATATCAGAGCTGGAAGTAACCTCAGATTACATCAGGTACCCAAGGAGGAATTTCTTTGACATCATCCCTGTGATGCTCAAACACTCCATGGGATACTTCTATTTGGTAGGATCTTCTCCATTACATCTTCTGTGGAAGATCCCCCTTCCCAAATCCATGGGTATTAAACCTTATTTCCACTTGGAGCCAATACAGAAGGCCCTGTGTCTTTGAGACCAGTTGATTTTACTTTCTACTGCTTTCTAAAATTAACTTGAATTTCAAATATGCTCTTTTCTGCTATTGGCATTCTGACATTTCCCTTTTCTCCTACACACGGCAAAGTATAATAGTGAATTATACTATTCCTACTATTTCCACTATCTTGGTCTTTTTTCCCGTTCTACATCCTTTCCCTTTTTTCTTATGACTCTACACATGTCAGAGTATAATAGTGTATCTTCCATGATTTATTTACAAGGGAAAAGCAAATGAACAATTTCAGTTATTTTAGGAGGAAATTCTATGTGCAAAGGAAAGAAATCTACCCCTTCTCAGACTGAGTAGCATCTATTGTAAATCTTGACTAGATTTCCTTGGCCCTAGAGAAGTCTATCCTGATCATGCTTAAGATAAAAATCTAATCTTAAAGAGTCCTTAAAAGAACCCAGACCATATAAGCATCTTCTCAAGAGGACAACCTTTACATTGATTTTTGGAAATCATTCCACTTGAGAACATTGAATTGAATTCATTGTTTCATTCTAAAAGTATAGTCTCTCAGTCAATTAGGAATCTTTTAGATTTTTAAAAATATTTTTTATTTTTCCCAATTATATATAAAACACTTTAACATTCTTTTAAAAAATTTTTAGTTCTGGGGCGGCTAGGTGGCACAGTGGATAGAGCACTGGGCCCTGGAGTCAGGAGTACCTGAGTTCAAATCTGGCCTCAGACAATAATTACCTAGCTGTACGGCCTTGGGCAAGCCACATTTCCTTGCAAAAAAAATTAGTTCCAAATTCCCTGCTTCTCTTATATATTCCCCTCATTGAGATGGTAAGCAATTTGACACAGGTTATACATGTGTAGTCATGCTAACAGGAAAATCCCGCCCCCCATTCCCCAAATAAAATAAACACATATTTGCTCTGCATTCAGGCTCCATCAGTTCTTTCTCTGGAGATGGACAGCACCTTTCATCATTAGAAAACTTTCTAAAGTCAAGGCAAGATCCAAGGTGTTCCATACACATGACTACATATTTTCTCACATTTCTGCTTTCCCTACTACCTCAAACAAGGGGAAACACAGGAATACACCCAGCATAGATAGTATTTCCCATTACCTTAAAAAATCCAGAATAATTCATTTTCTTACAAGAGTCATCCATGGAAGTCCCAAAATATATGTTTTTTGCCTACACTGGGTAAGTTTGTTAAGGATAGACTGGACATCCATATCTAGAGAAGGAAATATGCAGTTTAAATGCAGACCCAAGCTGCTTATCTTCAATTTTTTTAAAAGTTGTGCTATGTATTATGTTTTTTCTCTCTAATGTTTTCACCTGGTTTGATTTGGTTCTTCTTTCACAACATGATTAATATGGTTATATGTATATAGCCTATACTAGATTGCTTTCTGTCAGGGGGATGGAGGAGGGAAGGGAGAAAGGGAGAAAATTGTGAAATTCAAAACCTTGCAAAAAATGATTGTTGAAAAGTACCATTGCATGTAGTTGGAAAAATATTTTTAAAAAGTATAGATTGGGGGGTGGTTAGGTGGCACAGTGGATAGAGCACTGGCCCTGGAGTCAAGAGTACCTCAGTTCAAATCCGACCTCAGACACTTATAAGTGTGTGTGTGGCCTTGGGCAAGGCACTTAACCCCATTGCCTTACCAAAAAAAAAACCCTAAAAAAAGTATAGATTGCAAATACAGGGATAACTTGGTGGCAGGAAAAATTTTTAATAAATTACTGCATCAAAACTTGATCAGGGTCCAGAATAGGAAATAGCTTTGGGAATGGAGAGAACAGGTGTTATGCTAAACTAGTGGGAAGTCAAGAGATCTAATCACTGACATGATTAGAGCTGTGGTGATAACAATACCAGATATAGATAGTGCTTTAAAATTTACAAAGCACTATCTCTGTCATGTGGTCCTTATTGTTGGTTCTGCAGAGCAAGTATCATCCTTCATCATTTTATAAATGACAGGCTTGTGCCTTCAAGTATAAATCATATGGCAGGATCTTTATCCTCATTATTATGGCCATCCTTCTATTTGGAATATTTCAGTTTGTCTAATGTCATTTCAAAAAATACATTTGATCATAATTGTATACAATAATCTGGGAGTAGTATGATCATGGCAGATTAAGGAAAGACTGCCACTTCTCTCCTGGAAACTATGCTTCTATTGAAGTTTTAGATAGCATTAAGCATTTTTGCTTGCCACTTTAATGACTAATTTTGAGTTTTCGGTTCACTAAAGTCTTTCAGGACTTAATCTGAAATGGCTAGAATTGATATCCTTTCCAGCTTCATTTCACAAATATATTAACCCTCTCCAGGGTATTTGACTTTAATTCTTGGGAAAATTTTGGAATTAATCATTAAAAATATAGTAAATACTATGGAAAGTGTAAGGAAAGAAAATCTATTATTTGAAGTTTTTCTCTCTCTACTCCTTCCCACTTTCCTTTTGACTTCTTCAGCAAGTGGAGAATATTAATGATTAAATAAGTCATGTAGCTAACATATAACACTTCCTACATGCTAGGCACTGTGCTAAATACTTTAGAAAAATTTTCTCATTTAACCTTGGAAAGTGGATAAAGATATTATCTTACAGTTAATGAACTGAGGCACACAGAGGTTAAGTGACTTTCCCAGGATCTGGGAATCAATAAGTATTTGAGGCAGGATTTGAACTGAACCTGTCTCCAGGTTTAGTGCACTATTCATTACATTCCCTAGCTTCCCCCTTTTCTGAGATCTTTAGAGTGAACACAAGATTATAGAATGGACCAATGAGGTCTATCCAGAATGACCAGTAAGACATCTGTGTCTCAGGAAGGGAATACAGGAATTTCAAATAAATTCAACACATCAAATATTTTTAAACTATCTCCAATGCCAGTCTAGATACAGCTCTAAGAAAAAAATCAAAAACAGAACTCCAACCCAGGTAAATGACTCTAGCCAGAATATAGATGGATTCAAAGTGTTCTAAGGGCATCAGGATCTGTGAGATTTAATACAAAAATAGACAGAGGTCTATGGAGTCAATTGAAAATGCTACAGTCTAGGATGAACAGGTATCTACCTTTGAGTTAATAACAACAATAATAATAGTCAACATTTATTTGTGCCTATAAATACTAAGCACTTTACAATTAGGTCAGATAAGCTTGGGGACATGCTAACGAATCATTACTCATTTCAGGTGGCAATCTACGTAATATGTAGATTATACTTCTCTCTCTGGGGGAAAGATCCAGTCTTTCCAGCTTGAATCATACCTCCTCATCTTCCCCTCAATCCCCACAACCATCACCAAATGTATACATACCTGGGCAAGAGAGAGAAAAAAAAACATACTCTGCCTTCCTCTGACACTTCGAAATACTTCCTTTGCCATCACCACTTAGCAAGCCCTCCTCTTAGAAGTCCACTTCATCTGTTCATATGACTCAGGTCAAAAGCTGTCAAAAATCTTCTCTCAGTCTCTAGTTTGGTCTCCTTCATCCTACATTAAGTTTAGAGTCTACCTGGTTCACAGACTTTCTCTCCACCAACCCCTTACCCCCTACTTGAATATTGCAATATATATGGACTGACTTCCCCTCTAACATTCTGTCCTTCTTAATTGCCATGATCTATGTCTTCATTCTACTTCAATCACACACAAAGGACAATTCCAACTTAGATCTCATCATCAACCCAATATCTATGATCCTGAACTCAGAAATTTCTCTTTTTGGCCCTAACTTCCTACATTTATTAATAAACTTTTCCTCCTCAAATTATTTTGCATTTTCTAATGTTCTGTTTCCCTGTGGAATAGAAATCCCTCAAAGGCAAGAACTGTTTTTTCTTTGTTACTGTTTCCTTAGCACCAAATATAGTGCCCGGAGCATTGGAGATATTTTAAAAATATTTAATGACAACCAAGGAGAAACACAAATTTTGTATTTTTTTGGTGTTAGCATTCTACTCATGGTTTGTATTTAGTATTATTGATAATAATAATAGGTGACTCAAAGGTGATTTTAATTATATTTTAGAACTAGACTATTGAAAGGGATGGGACATAAGAGGAAAAAAACATCCCTTATCAGAGAGAATGATCAGGTTTCTGTGACCCCCAGAAGATGGAAAGAATAGAAATGAAGATAACTTTGTCTATGGAGAAAATGCTCAAGAGTGTCCGAGATGTAAGAAGTAACAACAGTTTATTTTCTTTTGCTACCTTGAGTCTTGATGATCTGCTTAGGGCTTTTGGTGGAGTCAACCCAAAATTCAGAGTGAGGTGGTGACAGATGGTGATGGGAAGGCTCTCAGTCTGGAAAATACAAAATGTGGTAAGGTTGAACTCCATGCATTTTAATTAAAGATGCATTTTATTATTATTAGCTATTAATAAATACATTTAGATACATTTTAAATAACTATACCTTTGTATGTATGGTAGAGGAATAGTTCATGTTCACTTGATGCATGTCTAAGGTGTTACATGTAATAGCAATGGCAAGTTTTATTGTTTAGTGACAGGTAGACAATGGAGATCTCCTTCCAGATTCTACATTTAAGAAAGGTGCATAGGGCAGCCATTTCATCATTTCCCACCTGGCAACACTCCTTTGGACTTGATCATGCTCCTGCACTATAAACCCTTCAAACCCACCCCAATTTTGGGATAATGAGTCACACAAGACTAAAACTACTGACCAACAACAACCAGATTAATACCGAAAGTGAATCCCATGAAACGGTTCAAATTTGCTCTAGTAGAAGTTATGATTATGTAAAATAGTTCCAGCTCAATGGAAAAATCCAGTTTGAAATAAAGTAATGGGATCACTTGATGGGATTCATTATTGGTATTAATTATGGCTTATAAAAATCTATTGGCCAGCAGAAATTCTAAGTTGTGAGTGGAAGGAAAAAAGAATGTTCCTTCTTCCAAAGCAGCAGTTCTTAGCCTTTTTGTGTGTCTATTATGAACCTCATTGGAAATCTGATTATAGTTTATAAAAACATCAGAATAAGATTTTAAAAATATATAAAATGTTTAAAATTAAAAAGGCAACCAATTATATTGAAATATATTTTGTTCATAGACTGTGATCACATATAATCTAGTGGCATGTCTAAATAACTATAGTAATTTCCAAATAGTGATAAGCATGTAATATTTGTAAATATTTTCAATAATTATAATGAAACATAAAAATGTCTGTGATTTTCATTGCTAAAGCCATAGGTTCTGCTAATTCTACTTTGGTTTGTGGCCCACACATTCACAATTGAAGGAAAGACATGCTAAAGATACAATTTTTTACCTCCTGGAAATTACCTTATGGGAATGAACTCAAATTAAGAACCCATGTTCTAGGGCAATCGAAGAAGGCAGTGGAAGAGTTGATTAGTGAGGTAATCTGGGCATTTGGGGTTCTAGAGTAAAGAAGGAAAGTGGTATTGGACTGTACAAATCTGCCCCATTTGAATTCAACTACTCCTAGAAATCAATCAAGAACCAGTGATAGTGGCAGGCTGAGAAGAAAGGAGCTATGTGGGCAGCTGCTTCATATTATTTGTCTTTCTTGGCCATATAGGTTTAAATGAAAGCTATTCACAGATGATAGAGGAGGGAGTTTCAATTCTCTCTCCTTTCTCCACATGGTGCCCACCAATGTCACCTGCCCCTTACATGTTCTTGAAAACCTTAAAGTGCTGTGCTTTTTGTTTATTTGTGTTTTTTATTTTATTTATTTATTTTTGGCCCACACTTACCTGTAATTTCATTTTGTATGGAGAACCAATAGTGAAAAAAATTCCCTTTACTAATGGAGATTATCAATATCTATTGACTTTGCAGACTTTCTCTAAGTGTCAACTAAGACCCCACCTTCTATGAGAAGTTTTCCTTGAGCCCTCTTAATTCTAGTGTCTTCTGTTATTTTCTCTTTATCTTATATATAAATTTATCTACATGTCATCTCCCCCATTAGACTGTAAGCTTCTTGAGGGAAGAGACTGTTTTTTTTGTCTCTTTGTATCCCCAATGCTTAACTCGGTGACTTAGTAAAGTAGATGCTTAATAAATGTTTCTTGATTAATTCATTGATTTTTTGGTATATAGGACATTCTTGGAGATGCTTTTTCAATATCTTTATTCCCAATCCTGTTTGCCAAGGGTTATATGTAACATCTGTATGGGCAATCAGGTAAGTGGTGCATAGTTATCTTTGCTGGGTCCTGACCATTTCCCCAGGACATTTGGTAGATCGACAAATTACTTTATATTTTAATTACTTGATATGAAGTGGCTTTTCACTAACCTATTACTTTCCAAATTTATATTTATTTTATTTTTCTCCAGTTACATGCAAGTTTCAATATTCACTTTTAAAACCTTGAGTTATCAATTCTATACCTTCCTCTCACCTCAGTCCTCCTCATTGAGAAAGCAAATTATTTGATATAGGTTAAAATATGTCATGCAAAATATTACCATAATAGTCATATTGTGAAAGTAAGCATAACTTTCCCCCTCCCAAACAAAAAATAAACCTCAAGAAAAATAAAGTTTGAAAAAGTGTATTTCAAGATGTATTCATATACCATCAGCTCTGTTTTTGGGATGGATAATGTTTTTTATCATAAGTCCTTCAGAGTTCTTTTGGATCATAGCATTGCTGAGAAAGGTAAGTCATGTACACTGAGCATCCTCCTACAACATTTCTGTTACTTTGTATATAGTACATTTCCCATTGCATTTGCTCATCTAAGTTTTTTACTGAGAGCATCCTGTTCACCATTTCTTATAATAGTATAGTATTTCATCTTAATCACCATAATTTGTTCAGTCATTCTCTAACTGATGAGTATTCCCTTAATTTCCAGTTCCTTGTCACCATAAAAGAGCTACTATAGTAGTAAATCCTTTCCCTCCCTATTTTTTCATCTCTTCTGGACTAGTAGTGGCATTGCTAGGTCAAAGGGTACAGACTCTCATCTTTAACTTTCCTTTGTCTCTGAGAGACCTCATCACTAACTGATTTTTTTTTTGTATCTCTTGTAGAGTCAGTTTGAGGGACAGCATGATGTAGTGGAATGAGTGCTGTATTTGAGTCAGGAAGACCTAGGTTTGAATTCTTTTCACAGGTATTACTAATCTTGTAGTACTCTTTAGGGCACTCTGTGTCTCAGTTTCCTTGTTTGTAAAATGTAGATACCCACTGACTTCATTTGGTTGTTGTAAGGATCAAATAAGATGATGCTTGGAAAGTACAGTGTAAGCATAAAAATTCTTCCTAAATTTGCTGTTAAGAATATGGGCCATCATTCCACTAAATAGTTTCAACCCTTGCCTTTTCCTTTATTCTAGTATTCACTGAGTGGGTGGAAATCCTTGCTTATATCATTTCTTATGTCCCCTTCGATCTGTAACTGTCCTTGTTATCAATATCTATGAACATTCAGGTAAAGGAGATTGATTAAGTTTGATAATACTTACTGATATCTTTGCATACTCTCTGAAGTCCTAGATTTGAAGCTTCAGTTTTTTGTATGTGTGTTGTGCAGTTCTGCTTTGTGATGTCACAGATTGCCTTTACCACTTCAGTGGGGACCACCAAGGATTCTGACATATGGGACTTAACAGACAGAACATCTGCACTCACATTGACCTTCCCTGGACAATAATAGACAATATTTGGTCACTGCCATGACCTAACTCTCGAAGGCAGAAGTCACTCATTGCTAGGATCAGAACATAGAGCAACAGATTATCAACTTATTCTTTGAATTGAATTTCAAATTCATTACCTGAGACCTAATAAACAATCAACAAATGCCTATGAAGGGCCAGGGACTGTGCTAAACTCTGGGGATATAAAAAGAGGCAAAAGACAGTGTCTCTCTTAAAGAGTTTACAATCTAATGAGGAAAACAACATGTAAACAAATATATACCAAGCAAGTTGTAAACAGGATAAATAATTAAATAACAGACAGAAAACACTAGAATTAGGAGGAGTTTGGGAAGGCTTCCTTATAGAAGGTGGGATTTGAGTTGGTACTTGAAGGAAGACAGGGAAGTGAGGAGGCAGAGTTAGAGAGGGAGAGAATTCCAGGCATGAGGAACAGCTAAAAAGAATGTCTGGACCTGAGAGATGGGGTGTCTTGTTCAAGGAATAGTCAAGAGGCCAGTGGTAGAGGATCAAAGGTTATATGACAAGGAGTGAGGTATAAGATTCATTGTCTTCATCTATAAAGGAAGCAAGCATTTATTTAGTGCTTACTGTATGTCAGTCACACTATTCCATTTGATCCTCAAAACAAATCTGGGAGGTAGGTGCTATTATTTTTTGTTGTGGTTGTTATTCTTATCCTTATTCCCATTTGAAGAAACTAAGAGATTGAGTGACTTGCTCTCATGCTCTTTTGCCTATTAGAATCTGATTTATCCTTTAAGATTCAATGTAAGGTCAACTTAAGGTCATTCTTCAAAGTCACCTCCAAGATGCCATTCCTCATCATTTCATCCCATTCTGTCTCCTCTTGCACTGCATCTCCTCTTGTAGTTCTTAGAGGAAACACTATTTGTAAAGTATTGATTTATATAGTATTTAAGGTTTACAAAGCAGTTTGCAAATATTATCTCATTTTATCCTACAACAAACCTGGGAGATAGATGCTATTATTATTAATATTATTATTATAATTTAGGTTTTTGCAAGGCAAATGGGGTTAAAGTGGCTTGCCCAAGGCTAGATGCTATTATTATTGTCATTATTCCCACTAAAGAAACTAAGTCAGAAAGAGATCGAGGAACTTGCCCTCATACTCTCTTTTAACTATTAGAATCTGATACATCCTGTGTGGTCCAATGTAAATTCATTCTATAAAATCAACTACTCCAAGAAGCCATCCCACATCACTTCATCCCATTCTCTCTCCTCTTACATTGACTGCATCTCCTCCTGCAGTTCTTAATTATATAGGGGAAACACAATTTGTAGAGTATTGATTTATATAGCATTTTTAGGTTTACCAAGTACTTTGCAAATATTATGTCATTTGATCCTCACAATAAGCCTGGGGGTTGGGTGCTATAATACTCATTTTACATTTGAGGAACCTGAGGCAGTAGAATGACTTGCCCAAGTTCACACAGCTAATAAAGGTCCAAGATTGAATTTGAACACTAGACTTTGTGATTCTAGGTCTAGCTCTTTACCCACTGCATGACCGGTTGTGTCAAAGGAGACAAGATCTTTGAGGATCTCTTTTGGCCATAGAAGTATGATCCTATGATCCGATGAATTTATCTAGCAGCCTCCATCAAGGTTAAGAACTCCAATTTGGTTTATACAGCAAGTCTTCCTGTTACTAAATCCTATTTTGTATAATAGGTTTCTTGTAGACATTTCTCCCTATCTGGTAAACAATGGGTCTCTAGGCACTGCTGTTAGCTTACAAAAAATGTTTACATAGGTTGGCCAAAGTCAATTCGAGTGTTCAAATGAATTACCTGATTGGATTCTTAAAGATCTGTTTATGTTTCTCAGCCAAACTGGCCTACAGGTTCTGGAGGGTTCAACCTGGATTGCTTCCTCTTTCTACTTCCCACCTCATCCTCTGCTTTTTGGTCTTCTCAACTACCTACCCAGATGAAGTCACCAAAAGGCTCTGTGGCAACAGCATGTATTTTTGAGAGTAGCTACCAAACTTTAGAACAATCTCCATCATTGTATCTCTGAGTCAGAATACATCTAGATGTTTTCTAAGTGCTCTATGGACTTTTCATCTTCTTCAATCCTTACTAACATCCTTCAATGAGTCCTCCATAGAAGACTTACTCAAGACTTGTGCTGAAGGTCATTACAATTTTTTGGATCTCAGCACATTTTTATTTCTCACTTTCATTTCAAGAATAGTTTCCCTACCTCCTTCCCACTCCCATTTCAGGTCATATATTTCTGGCATAATATCTTATGGACTCTTATGTACTCATTGGTAGAGTCAGCATTAGTGGACAGAACTTTAACCTTGAGGTCAAGAGAGATTTAGATTTTGTTTTTACTTCTTCTCTTGGCAAATTCTCTCAGTTTTCTTATCTTTATTCATTCATATAATCTATTTTTACTATGCCTTTATTAATGGTATTTTATTGATACAAGGAAAGTATAAGGTTTATCTTGAGTTATCCATGGGCTTGAATATAGGAGAACTGATAAAGAAAAGAGGTTCAGGAGAAAGGATATGGCATCATCTCTCCCCCATCTCAACTTTCCCCTTTGTGATTTCAATATATTGTGACTTGACATAAGAAATTGTATGGGAAGTTTTGAGGATTTTTGTGAAAGCTCAAATGACATACAAAGGCTTGTCGATGTCACAAAAACAATTACAAATTCAGAAATGCACAAAATACATGTATAGTATTGTATATTATCAACATAGTTTAACTTTTAATATCCTACTAATTTAGACGTTGTCTCTAGTACGAAGCGAGAGCCAAAAGATTTAATAGGGATTTTCCAGAGACCAGTGGTGTGATGCCCTTAACTCCAGATATCTGGAAGAGATATTTGTAGTGGTATCTAGGAGTGTACCGGTAGCAGTTGATACTCTGGTTAAAAAACAAGTAGGTATGATGCACTTTTAAGTTCAATCTGAATTATTAACATTTCCACCGAGATTTTTTAAATAAAAAATAATTTATCAAGCCCCAATTTATAACCTTCACCAATTTCTAAGGTGTACATACTCCCAATAAAAACTTAACCCAATTAAGGACCTGTACAAAATGATTCTAGCAGGGTCCCACATCAACAGCTAAGATAGATGATAGAACCAATCTTGGTCACTGGAGAGGTCAGTCATGAGAGGCTTGGGTGCAGTATTGAGTTTGGGTACAGTTGGTCATTGGGTTCAGTAGGTCAAAAGAGAGAGTCAAAATTGGGTCATGGCAGAGTCCCCTAGGACTTGGCTCACTCAGCTTCTGTTGAGCTCTCTGCTTCCCTTCCTTATTAAAGGAATGCTTCCTACACCTCACCTTGCTGGAGGCCCACTTTTTTTTTTTAAATCCATCTTCCTCCTCGTGACTAGAAATCAATAAATGACTAATCCACATCTCTGAGCTCATAATCAGGGAATGCTTTCTATCTAGTGCAAATAACAGAGGAGATTACAAAAGATTTTACAGTATTTGCACAGTGGTTTTAGAAGTCAAACGTGGGGAAAAGAGGAAGTATTAGGAAACTTTTGTTTCAGAAAACACAAACTGCTTCGGGAATTTCCAACCCTTGAAACACTTCACAAATATCAGCTATTATTACTCTAACATGCTGCAACCTGTTTATACTACTCTGACTTTTGGGTTGCCAAGCAATTTTGATTCTTTGGAGTTATATGGCATCAATGGGAGATACTGGTATTAAAACTTTTTTGTTTGTTTCAGGGAACAGCTTGGCATCATTTAAAGCACCACTTAATTTCCCAACTACAACTCCATTTTTTCCTTTTCCTATGCAATTATTTTCCCAGGCAATTGTATACATGCAGTACCTGTCCAAGACATAAATGCTGATTTATCCACCCAACGGAATGTCCATTCAATCACGTTCAGTAATGGGGGCAATAAGCTTTGTAGAGTCTTAGAGTCTGTCTTCCTGACAAGGAAAGAAGACTCATACAGAATATTTTCCAATGCAAACATTTACTCTACAATGGCAAGTGAAGACAGTTGGAGATGCTGGAGGCAAGCCAGGGGTATGCTGGAGCTAGGTACTGGGTCAGATTGTTAAATATCCAGTGTGAACATTTATACTTTAGAAACTGGCAAATCAAATCAGAGCTTGATTTATTGGTTTGTTGATTTTCTAAATTTAAGTGATGGAGAAAACATTAATAGCATACATTAGACGTAAGTGTTTCATAGGTACTTAAGTTTTTTCTTGAAGAGCTGGTTATTAAACATTTAGCAACTATTTACCAGCATGGATTGAATAATGTCATTCTTTCTTTGTTTCTTTGTTTCTCTCTCTTCCTTCATTCCTACCTAATTGGAATTAAGTGACTTTCCCTGTGAATTAAGTGTCTGAGGCTGGATTTGAACTCAGGTCATTCTGACTCCAGGATTGATGCCTATGCTAATTTTTAAGATCAGTTTTTATTAATCAGTTGATGTTTTGCCTTATCTTTTTACATGTTTATTATCATTTTAAAAATGCTTACTTGTTACATGCTTAAATGTTAAAAATGCTTGCTTGTTAAAACAACTTATCATTGCAAAATACCACCAGAAATCTTAGGCAGAGATTTCACTTAGAATTTTTACTTTAACAGCTGAGTACAAAGAAATTAAAAAGGCTTCCACTTCAAAGTCTTTCTATTTCAATGGCCTCTCAATTGGACTCCCAGCTGCCAGTCTCTCTCCTCTTCAATCCATCCTTCACCCAGCTACCAAAGTCATCTTCCTTTGATTGATTATCTTATCATTTCATTATTTAAGAACTTTCAGTGACTCATTGCCTGTTACAATCTGGCTCCATTCTCCTTTGCTGGGGTTACTGTCAGTTACTCTCTTTAGCACTATTTGCTATTCTTTCACTCAGGGTATAGTGGTTAAATTGTTGACTTGGAGTCAGGAAGACCTGAGTTCCAATTCTGCCTCAGACACTTGGTAGCTGTGTGATTTCCCAGGCAATTTATTTAATCTCTTTCTACCTTAGTTTTCTCATCTGCAAAATGGGAATAATAATACCTCTACCTTGGGAGGTTGTTGTATTCTTAACCTAGGGTTTGTGAACTTTTAAAAAAATTATATTAACTATATATTTTTTTAAATTTTAAAACAATTTTTTATTTATTTAAAGCAATGGGGTTAAGTGACTTGACCTAGCTGCACCTGTTAATTATATTTCAATATAATTAACTGACATTATAAGCCTATGTATTTTACTTTATGCACTTAAAAACCTGTCTGCAAATTTTTTTAAGCTTTATTAGACTTCCAAAGAGGTTCAGGTCATAAAAAAGTTAAGAATTCCATTTCTAGAGGGTTTCTTCTATTTTAAAGAGATAGTAGGGGAGGCAGCTAGGTGGTGCAGTGGATAGAGCAGTGGCCGTGGAGTCAGGAGGACCTGAGTTCAAATATGACCATAGACACTTATTATCTGGCTGTGTGAACTTGGGCAAGTCACTTAACCCCACTGCCAAACAAAAGAAGAGATTGTAGAAATCTGACTGATTCTTTGGTCAACCAATTGCCAGTCACCCACTAATTTTATCAAACTTCATTGAAGAACATTTTCACATCTTATAAAAGATTAACAAAATGTAAAGTCTTCTCTATATCATTTAAGACTTTAACACCACTTTATCTCTGATTCCTGCTCATTACATTCTTCACTTTTACCAATTGATTGGAGTGAGGGGGGGAGGGAGAGGAACTGATCACTAGTCTCAATCAGTTTACCTACAGTTACAGACTCTTGTCTTTTGCTGCTATCTCCAAGCTAGCTCTTGTAGTATTTTCCTCTATCAAATATCTTCTCTTCTTATATTCTTCCACTTAGCAAACTCCAGTCCCAGTTTGGACTTTTCGATTTATTAAATATAGCCTATGCCAAAGATTCATGGTTGTAATTTCCAGATATGATATGAAAAATCTGGAGAGGACAAAGGTTTTAGGGAGATGAGAATGACTCTCCCCAGAATATTCAAGATATTAGCTGAAACATTTGCATCTGACCAAACAAGCTATGGGAATGAGGAAAAAACTACCCATAGGTGATACATGAATGGAGCCTTTAAGGTTTCTATGAGAAGATGAAGATTGATTGATTTCCAGGTCATGGTGTGATGGTGGCATGATGATGGTGGTGGCATGATGATGGTGGTGGTGGTGTGATGATGGTGGTGGTGGTGGTGGTGTGATGGTGGTGGTGGTATGATGGTGGTGATGGTATGATGATGGTGATGGTGGTGGTGGTGGTGGTGGTGTGATGGTGGTGGTGATGTGATGATGGTGATGTGATGATGGTGATGGTGGTGTGGTGGTGATGGTGGTGTGATAATTGTGGTGGTGGTGTGATGGTGGTGGTGATAGCCTAGAGAAGCATAGGAGTGGAAGAAGGGAGAGTTTTAGAGAATTAGCAAATAGCAAAATGCCAAAGGGAGTAATTGACAATAATCCCAGTAAAGGAGAATGAAGCTAGATTGTGAATAGGTAAATAGGATCCATTGAAAGTTCTTAAACAGGGAAATAAGATAAGTGAAAGAAGATGACTTTTCCAGCTGAGGGAGGGTGGTTTGGATAGGAGAGAGACTGGCAGTTGGAGTCCAATTGAGAGGTTATTGAAACAGCCCAAGTGAGAAATGAAAAGGGCTTTGAAGAGGAAGCTTTTTAAATTTCTTTGTACTCAGCTATTAAAATAAAAATTCTGAGTAAAAGTTACCCCATTTTGCTGCACCTATATAGCAATTTTAAGAATGGGAAAGTGTTTTCATCTCTCTCTCTCTCTCTCTCTCTCTCTCCTCTCCTCTCCTCTCCTCTCTACCATCTCTCCATTCTCCTCCTCTTTTTCTCTCTCCTTCGAATTTCCTTCCTTCCTTCCTTCCTTCCTTCCTTCCTTCCTTCCTTCCTTCCTTCCTTCCTTCCTTCCTTCCTTCCCTCCTTCCCACCTTCCTTCCTTCTTTCTTGTCTGTCTTTCTGTATGACCCATATCAGATTGCTTGTTGTCTTGGGGAAGGAGAAGGAAAAGGAAGAAGGGAGAAAAATGTGAAACTCAGAACCTTACAGAAGAATGAATGTTGAGAACTCTCTTTACATGTAATTGGAAAAAAATACTATTCAGTTAAAAAAAAGAGGTGAAGAAAAATGGAGGGAAAATCAATAAGACGTGTTTGTGTGTGTGTGTGAGTGAGAGAGAGAGAGAGAGAAGAGAGAGAGAGAAGAGAGAGAGAGAGAGAGAGAGAGAGAGAGAGAGAGAGAGAGAGAGAGAGAGAGAGAGAGAGAAGAGGAAGGACGACAGTTTTCTCTACTGGAGACATTTAGATGGTGCAGAGGACTGTGCCTGGAGTCCGGAAGATTGGAGATCAAAGCAGTCTCTAGAAACTTAGGAGACTGTGACGCATTAGGAGGTAGTAAGATATCAAAAAATAATGAGAGTACTGGGGAGGCTAGGTGGTGCAGTGGATAAAGCACCGGCCTTGGAGTCAGGAGTACCTGGGTTCAAATCCAACCTCAGACACTTAATAATTACCTAGCTGTGTGGCCTTGGGCAAGCCACTTAACCCCGTTTGCCTTGCAAAAACCTAGAAAAAAATAATAATGAGAGTACTGCCAAACATAGCTAAATATGTTGGTTCTAGAAAAAGACTCCATTATAGAGAGGAAGAAGCCAAGACTTGCCCAGAAGGGAGTCTTGAATAGAGATAACAACTGTATCACCCTGTGTGACCCTGCACAAATCACTTAACATCTGTCTGTTTCCACATGTGTAAAATGGGTTAATAAGAGCATCTAGCACCTAGTTTTCAGGGTAGTTATGAGGATCCAATTAGATAATATTTTCAAAGTGCTTAGCATAGTGCCTGGGATATGGCAATCATTATAAAAATGTTCATTTTTCTCTCCACCCCCCCACCACTAAAAGAAAGAGTCATTTGGAGGAAATGTGAGTTTAAGGAATAAGATTCCATATTGAATGTGTTGGATATGAGATGGCTATAAAAGATACTGCATTTGAGTTGTTCTACTTTGTGTGCAGATGATATGTTCATGTGCACTTTCAGGTGGTCTTTGGGAGTAGAAGGAAGCCCTGATTCCTCCATTAGACACGTGAAAGTGGGGACAGTATGTGATATCTCAGTACCAATCTGAATTACCTGGTCCAAGACTCTGCCATTAGGGGGAGCTCAGTCCACAGTGTCAACTAATGGTGAAATGTGCAGATTTATTAATGCTAGGACTCAGAAGTGGAAGGATCTGTAAAGACCATTCAATTCCCTTAACGGGGAGAAAACAGATCCTCAGGTGGAGTAAGAAGACAAAGCACACAACTTCAAAATTGGAAAAGACTTTAGTCCTGCCCCTACTGGAATAAGAACAACTTCCCACTGGAGATCCCAATATCTCTGACTAGTATCAATTACCTAGTCCTTTACCTTGTTAACCATAATTTTCTTAGGCTAAAAAATGAAATAACAAAAGTTAGTTTATAATGAAATTTTATTTTCTAGGATCTCACCAAGAACCTATGAGTGAATGGCATCCTTTCAGATGCCAATCCTGATACACAATTTTGGGGGCATTTTATACAAAAAGGACAAAGAATCATAAAACTGAGTCAAGTAAACAATGAGATTTCATATAGATGACATCATTTCAAATTATGATCCTCTCATATCTTATATTTGCTTCAAATTCCTATTGACAAGCATCCTACTTAGCCTAGAGAGGGAATGTTTACAACTAGCCACAGGATTGCTCTCTCTTCATCTAAGATGTCTCTTATCTTGTAGTTTGTTGATCCAGGTGAAGGAATTCATTGGTGCTATAACAGAGCTGACAAGTAGTGTTGACACAGGCCAAGTCAACATTTAGATGTAGGAGACAGGTCTTGGATTGACATTTTTACACACTGAGACAACATTCAGATTTATAACTGTTACCTAGAGTCTGAGAAATCAATTTTTGATCAGAAACATAGGATTGAAGACATTAACCTTTGACAATCTGAAGGCTTCCAGTAAAGGAGAAGCAGTACATTCTACTTTGGGACAGCTCTAATTATTAGGAAGTTTTTCCTTATGTAAGGGCAGCCAGGTGATGCAGTGGATAGGGTCCTGGGCCTGCGTTAAAATCTTGCTCATAAACTTAACTGTATGACCCTGGACAAGTCATTTAACCTCTGTTCATCTCAGTTTTCTAATAGCAAATGAAATAGTCATTGTAAAGCATTTCACACAATGCCTAGCACATAGCAAGTCCTAGAGTAATTTTGGTGATGGTGGTTATCATTATTATTTTATTATTTTAGAGTTGGGGCACATTCTTGCCTTTCCTGATGGGATCTCTCTTTCAATGCTGTGGCTTCTGATTGACTTTCTGTTCTGGACTAGAGAAAGAAGCTTACTGCTTGTTCTTGTGAATTTTTTTTACTCATTTTTCAATCTGGTGCCCTTTAAATCATTAGAGAGTTTATGTGGGAGAGCTAGACTCCTTTGTGGCCCTTCAAATCTCCCTCTAATTTAGAACTCTTCACCTTTTCTCCATTATTTCTTATAATTATCTTATTTACCTCTAGTAGTGGTCCTAAGACTCTTTTGATTTCCCACATTTGTTTATTTCTGGCCGAGGAAGCAGAAAAGGGGAAAATCCTTGATCTTAATTCAATAATTTGTTTTTAATATATGAAACAATAATTTCTCTCAATAACAAAAGTTATTATTTATATAGGACTTATAGGCATGGTGCTAAGCATTTTTTTTGTTATTCTTTTTAGGGTTTTGCAAGGCAAATGGGGTTTAGGTAATTATTAAGTGTCTGAGACTGAATTTGAACCCAGGTACTCCTGACTCCAGGGCCGGTGCTTTATCCGCTGTGCCACCTAGCCGCCCTGGTGCTAAGCATTTTTAAAGCATCTCATTTTATCCTCAAAAACAACCCTGTGAGGCAGGAGTTATTATTATCAACATTTTACATTTGAGGAAGCTGAAGTAAACAGAGGTTAAACGATTTGTCAGGGCCACATAAGTGAAGAAGCTGAATTTGAGCTTAGGTCTTCCCAATTCCTGACCTGGTCCTTTATTTATTGTAGCACCTAGCACTATAAAAAGTAGTGAGAGATTTGATTTTTGAGTCTTATTTACTTACCTTTTGGATATTTGAATTTTCTCATTTCAAAAATTGAAATGAGCACTGCATTGCCTACCTCACAAGGTTTTTGTGAGGGAATGGCTTATAAAAAGCCTTAAAATGCTGTGAAAATGAGAACTGACATATCTTTTTGCTTTAACACTTTTATTTTCCTTCTTGTATTTGGGCTTGGAGCTAATGAGACTTGAGTTGCCATATAAAATAAACCTAACAGAACTTAATGGAGATATCAATTTATAACAAGATTCTGTTCTATACAGGAATATGCATGCTAGTGTCTTTAGGGTAATCCAAATTATATTCTCAATTTGTAGACGTAATTTTTGAGAAATTTAAACAGCATTCCAAAAGTCTTAGTATAATTTTAAATCATTAGAAATTAGCATGTTTCAAGTAATGCCATCTAAACAAAAGCAAAGTTCCATGAAGAGATTGTCTCAAAACCCCAGAGCTAGGTGGATATGTGTAACACCACTCATTTTATATTCAGTTTATGGCCTGCATGACTATCTATGATCTAAGTTTGGCCCAATATAGCAGAGTAAGAGATGGTTATACAAAAGTCATCAGAAATAGTGAATAAGTAAGCTCATTTATTCTAGTCAATTAGTAAACAAAAAAAGAAAAATATATGTTAGAATTTAAGAATACGTCAAAGAATACACATAGTTCAGCTGAAAATGAGATAAAATCTTAGTTCAATCAAAGAGACTGTAATTTTACCAGAAAAGTTCACTTTCAGCAATTTCTAGAAATATAAGCTCTAGAAGTCAAGGGTTACAATAAGGGTTCTGATTTCCTTGTTCAAGTCTGTGACTTCAGGGCTTTAGCATACTAATCAAAAGTTTGTACCAAACCTCCCTTGACCTGTCTTGTGGTCCTCTCACCCAAATGTCTCGGTAACTAATAGAAATAAGTCCATTGGAACTGAAGAGTATAGAATGACTTTGCATAGGAATTAGGGAGGCTGAGGAAATTTGCTCATATTCCAGGGGTCTTCTAAAAATAATATTCTAATTGAGAACTGAAATTGTTTCAGAGTTTGGAACAAGAATCCCATTTCAGTAAAACCTTTGAGGAGGACTCAATGTGGTAAAGGAGGAGAGGTCTTGACTTTAGCTTCAGCCTAGATTTCTTTTTTCTTGTCTCCCCTTCCCTCTTCAAGATGGAGAAGGACCTGTGAGCCTTGAAAGGTCTGGGGGATTTGAGTATCAGATCAGCATTACCTCTTGCCTGAGGAACCTGAAGTTGAACCAGAAGCAACAGTTGAAGCCAAACATGGAATAACTGATTGGTTTAAGATTGGAGTATGACAAAGATATATATATATATATATACATATATATATATAGTCACTAGTCACTTTATTTAACATAGGCAGAGAGCATCATGTGAAAGGTTGCTGTGAGATATATCAACAATCTCAGATATGGAGATGATATATTCTGATGGCAGAAAATTAAGAGGAATTAAGAAGCTGTTTAATGAAGATAAAAGAGAATGTGAAAGATGACTTGAAGCTTAACATCAGTAAAACTAAGATCATGGCAACTGATTCCATCACTTCCTGACAAAGAAGAAATGGAAGCAGGCTCAAATTTAAATTCTTGGGCTCAAATATCACTGCCGACGATGATTTCAACCATGAAATTTAAAGATGCTTGTTCCTTGGAAGGAAAGTTATGGCAAATATGGACCCCATATTAAAAGACAGAAGTAGGCCTTGCTGATAAAGGTTCACATAGTCAAAGCTATAGTTTTTCCAGTATAGTTGTGAGGGTTAGTTACAAAGAAAGCTAAGCAAAACAGAACCAATGCTTTCAAATTTTGTTTCTGGAGAAGACTTTTGGGAGTCACTTGGATCAAACCAATCAGACAAGAATAAAGATTTTTTTAAGGATAAAATAGCATAATTTTATAAAAAATGTGGGAAAAGCTAGAAAACAATCTGACAGAAATTGAGCATAGACCAATATCTAACACCATTTACCAAGATAAAGTCAAAATGGACACATGACCTAGATTTGAAGGAAGATATAAGATAATTTGAAGAACATGGAGCATATTACCTATTAGACTGATGAGAGGTGAACAAATAAGAGATAGTGTTGTGAGATGTGAAATGGAAAATTTTGGTTATATTAAATTTAAAAAATTAAAAAAGTTTTTACACAAATAAAGCATATATAGTCAAGGAAAGCAGAAAACCGGGAAAAAATTTTATACAGTTCCTCAGATAAAGTTATATATCAAATATATAAAGAACTTTGTCAGCTCTGTAAGGATGCAAATCAGTCTCCAATTGATAAATGGTCAAAGGGTTTGAACAGAATTTCCTGATGAAGAAACAAAAACAATTTTTAGTCATATGAAAAAAATGCTCTAAATCATTATTGATTAGAGAAAGGCAAATTAAAACAAATCTGAGATATCATTTTACACTGATTAGATTGGCTAAAATGATAGGAAAGGGGAAAGTGACAAATGTTGAAAGTGATATGGAAAAGTTAGAACCCTAATTCATTCTTGGTCGATCTGTGAGCTGATCCAACCATTTTGAGGAGAGGTTTGGAATTAGGTCTAAAGAGTTATTAAACTGCCTATATACTTTGATTCAGCAATGCTACTACTAGTTTACATTTCCTACTACAATTTCTAAAATATTTCCAGTAGCTCTCTTTGAGGTGGAAAAGAACTAGATATTGTGGTGATGCCTGTCAACTGGGGAATGGCTAAACAAATTGTGATACATGTTCCTTATGGAATATTACTCTGCTATAATAAATGATGAGCTTGATGATTTTAGAAAAACATTGAGAGACCTCCAATAAAGAAGAGCAAAAAAAGCAGAACCAAGAGGATGGTATATATAGTGGTAGTAGGTAGTAGGTAGTAGTAGTAGTAGTAGTAGTAGTAGTAGTAGTAGTAGTACTAGTAGTAGTAGCAGCAGTGTTTTAAGAAATATTTTTTGTCTTTTTATTTAATATTTATTCTCATTTTGTACAATTTTTTATACATTAATAAAATATTCTTGTTTAAGAGTAAACAAAATACCCCATCCCCCCAAAAATATAGACTCACTTGAGCGATAAAGGGGAGAGAAAAAAATTAAAATTAAAATTAAAAAAATAATAGTAATAATTGTAGGTATGGCCAGTTGGCGCAGTGAATGGAGCACCAACCCTGGAGCCAGGAGCACCCGGGCCCATATCCCGCCCCGTACACCCAACAATCACCCAGCTGTATGACATGCAAGCCACCCCAACCCCACTGCCCTGCATTAACCAAAAAAAGAAAACAAAAGACCTAAAATAAAATAAAATAAAATAGTAATAATAGTAGAGGCGGCTGGGTGGCAGACAGAGCACTGCCCCTTAAGGATTCCAAGTTAAGAAATATTTTGAGCAACCAAATTATTCTGATGATTATAGATATCCAGTTATTTTCTCATTTTGTATTTAAGGATAAAATGAAAAAAAAAACCTTACCAAAAAAAGATACATTATCTCACCAAAGAAAAAGAACTCCCTTAAAAAGTAGAGTTGGTTAAGTGGCAAAAGAGGTATAAAGTTAACCTGATGAAAAGAATTCCTTGGGAAACAGAATTGGAATTCTACCCACTGCCCCTCCATTTATCTCCTTTCTCCCAAGCTAAGAGAAGCAGCAATATTTGTGTGCCCCATCATTGTGGGACCTTTTGGGGGAGAAATTAAAGCTCACAATCTGTTCTGTCAGCTCAATATGGGAGTCAGGGTCAATCTGAAGCACTTCCATATCCTGGTGGACATGGTCTGATTCCAGTTAGGAAAGGAAAAAAATTTCCTTAAAGTTTTAGAAGATTGAACTTTAGAATCAAGAAATCTGCCCAGATGAAAATGGAAACTCATCCAATAATATATTATCCAAAGAAGAGAGACTATAACAAGAAATGGAATTGGCTAAATGGAAAAAGAGAAAAAAATCTCCCTGAAGAAAATAATTCCTTAAAAATTATAATTGAGCAAGTTGAAGCTAATACCTCCAAGAGGCATCAAGAAACAAACAAAATCAAAAGAATGAAGAAATAGAAGACAGTGTGAAATAGCTCACTGGGAGAAAAAAATCTGACCTGAGAAATAGATCAAAGAGAGATAATTTAAGAATTACTTGGATTGCCCGAAAGCCTGAAAGATAAGAAAAGAACCTAGACATATTTATTTTTTAATTTTCTTTTTTTCCTCCAGTTACATGTAAAAACAAATTTTAAAATTCATTTTTAAAACTTTGAGTTCCAAATTTTCTCCCTTCTTCCTACCTCCCCCCTTCCCCCAATGAGAAAGCAAGTAATTTGATATAGGTTAAAATTCTGTAGCTAGACACAATATTTCAAGAAATTAAAAGTAAAACCACCCTATTATCTTAGAATTAAAAGACAAACTAGAAATAACCCACCTGAAAGAGATACCAAAATGACAACTCCCAGTATAGCTATGTTTCAGAGGAGGTCAAGTCAAAGAGAAAATATTTCATGGACCTAGAAAGAAACCAATTACTATGAATCCTCACTCAGGATCACAGAAAATTTAGCAGCCACTATGTTAAAGGAATAGAAGGCTTGGAATATGATATTTGAGAAGGCAAAAGAACTGGGATTACAACCAAGAATAACTTACCCATAAAACTGAGTATAATCCTTCAAAGGTAAGGCAGAAATGTAATGAAAACAGAGAATTTACAAGTAATCCTAATGAAAAGATGGTGTGAATAGAAAATTTGGCTTTCTAATATAAGACTAAAGAGAAGCATAAAAAGGCAAACATGAAAGAGAAATTATAAGGGACTCCATAAAGTTAAATTGTTCACATTTCAACATGAGAAGATGATACGTATAACTTCTAAGAACTTTATGATTATTAAGGCACTTAGACTACATAGACAGAAGGTCATGGACATGAGTTGAATATGTTGGAATAATCTCAAAAATAGAGGGATAAGAAAGAGGGATGTACTGGCAGAGGAGGAAGAAAGAGCAAGAATAGGGAAAGTTATCTCACATAAAAAATACACATGGTCACACAGCTAGGTAATTATCAAGTGTCTGAGGTCAAATTTGAACTGAGGTTGTCCTGACTAGCTGGTGCTCTATCCACTGCACCACCTAGCTACCCCCTACCAATCATTTTTATAAGATTTTGAATTTTACAATTTTTCCCCCTCCTCTGTTCTCCCCCTCCCCCAACAGAAGGCAATTTGATATAGTCTTTACATTTGTTTCCATGATATGCATAGTTCAAAACTGAAAATATTGAGAAAAAACAGATCTATGAGGAAGAAAGAAAACATTAGAGATAGCAAAATTATGTAATACATAAGACAACTTTTTAAAAATTGAAAATAATAATCTCTGGTCTTCTTTTACACTCCACAGTCCCTTCTCTGGATACAGATGGTATTCTCCATCATGAATCCTCTAAATTGTCCTTGATTATTGCAGTGCTGGAATGAGCAAGTTCATCAAGGTTTATCACTGAATTCAAATTTTTAAAGAAAAAATTAAAAGAATTATAGGAGGAAATAGATGGTAAAACTATACTAGTGGGGATCCTCAACTTTCCCTTCTCAGAGCTAGATAAATCTCACTAAAAATTATTAAGAACATAAGGGAATGGATAGAATTTTTAAAAAGTTAGATATGTTAGATTTCTGTGGAAAATTGAATGAGAATAGGAAAGAGCATATCTTCTTCTCAACTATACATGGACATGTATTAAGGCATAAAAAGCTCACAACCAAATTCAGAAAGCAGAAATATTAAATGTATCCTTTTCTGATCAATGGCAAATCACTCTGGAATCTTTGCCAAGAAAATCCCAACTGGAGTCACACAGATACAACTGAAACAACTGAACAACAATGATGATAATTTCTGACTATAATGGAAAAAAATTATATCCAAAAAAGGGAGGTAGAAGCACAGATTAAAAATTAATTGGAAATTAAATAATCTAATCCTAAAGAATGAATGGATCAACTCCCTCTTTGATAAAAACTGCTGGGATAATTGGAAGTTAGTATGGAAGAAACTTAGATTAGACCAACACCTCACACCCTTTACCAAGAGAAGATCCAAATGGTTACAGGACTTAGACATAAAAAAAACAATACTATAAGCAAATTAGAAGATCAAGGATTAGTTTACCTGTCAGATCTATGGAAAGGGGAGCAGTTTATGACTAAGGAAGAGTTGGAGAACATCACCAAAAACCAATTAGATGATTTCAATTACATTAAATTTAAAAGCATTTGCACAGATAAAACCAATGTAACCAAGATCAAAAGAAATGTAGTAAATTGGGAAACAATCTTTACAACTAATGATTCTGACAAAGGACTCATTTCTAAAATATACAGAGAACTGAGTCATATTTTTAAAACAAAAAGCCATTCCCCGGTTGACAAATGGTCAAAGGATATGCAAAGGCAATTTACAGATGAAGAGATCAAAGCAATCCATAGCCATATGAAAAAATGCTCTAAATCATTAATTATTAGAGAAACGCAAATTAAAGCTTCTCTGAAGTACCACCTCACACCTCTTGGATTGGCCAATATGACCAGGAAGGATAATGATCATTGTTGGAAGGGATGTGGGAAATCTGGGACACTATTACACTGTTGGTGGAGCTGTGAACTTATCCAACCCTTCTGGAGAGCTATTTGGAACTATGCTCAAGGGCAACAAAAATGTGCATACCCTTTGACCCAGCAATACCACTACTGGGTCTATACCCTGAAGAGATAATGAAAAAAGGGTAAAAACATTACTTGTACAAAAATATTTATAGCAGCCCTGTTTGTGGTGGTAAAGAATTGGAAATCAAGTAAATGTCTTTCAATTGGGGAATGGCTTAGCAAACTGCGGTATATGTATGTCATAGAACACTACTGTTCTATTAGAAACCAGGAGGGATGGGATTTCAGGGAAGCCTGGAGGGATTTGCATGAACTGATGCTGAATGAGATGGGCAGAACCAGAAAAACACTGTACACCCTAACAGCAACATGGGAGTGATGTTCAACCTTGAAGGACTTGCTCATTCTATCAGTGCAACAATCCGGAACAATTTTGGGCTGTCTGCAAAGGAGAGTGCCATCTGTATCCAGATGAGGAGATGTGGAGTTTGAACAAAGTTCAAGGACTATTCCCTTTAATTTAGAAAAAAATAGATATCTTATTGTCTGATCTTGTCACCTCTTAGACTTCTCTTCTCTTCTTTAAGGATATGATTTCTCTCTCATCACACCCAATTTGGATCAAGGCACAACATGGAAACAAAGTAAAGACTGACAGAGTGCTTTCTGTGGGGGGGGGGGGGAAGCAAGATGGGGGAAAATTGTAAAACTCAAATAATATCTTTAATAAAAATTAATTTAAAAAAGAATGGATGGATCAAAGGGCAAATCAAAGAAATAGTCAATAATTTAGAATAATCACAACAATGAAATAGCATACCAAAATTTGTGGGATGTAATCAAAACAATATTTAGGGGAAAATGTATATCTTTAAACATGTACATCAGCAAAAGAAAGAGAAGAAAGATTTGAACTAATAAATAAAACCAAGAGGTGGTTTTATGAAAAAACTCCAACAGCAATAAAATAGATAAACAATCATTTAATTTTTTAAAAAAGGAAAAAGAAAACAAAATTACTGGTATTAAAAATGAAAAGGAGAATTGCCACCAATGAAGATGAAATTAAAGAAATTATAAGTTATTTTGCCCAATTATATGTCAGTAAAATGACAATCTAAGTAAAAAGAATGAATATTTACAAAAATGTAAATCTCCCAGATTAACAGAAGAGGACAGAATACTCAGACAACCCAATCTTTTTTTTTTAAGCAAGATTTTATTAATTTTGAGTTTTACAATTTCCCCCATTCTTGCTTTCTTCCCCCCACCCCCCACAGAAAGCATTCTGTTAGTCTTTACATTGTTCCATGTCATATATTGATCTCAGTTGAATATAATGACTGAGAAATCATATCCTTAAGGAAGAAAAATAAAGTATGAGATAGTAAAATTACACAATAATATAAAATTTTTGTCTAATTTGATAGTAATAGTCTTTAGTCTTTGTTCAAAGTCCATAATTCGTTCTCTGGATACAGATGGTATTCTCCATTGCAGACAGCCCCAAATTGTCCCTGGTTGTTACACTGAAGGGATGAGCAAGTCCATCAAGGTTGATCATCACCTCCATGTTGCTATTAGGGTGTACAATGTTTTTTCTGGTTCTGCTCATCTTGCTCAGCATCAGTTCATGCAAATCTTTCCAGGCTTCCCTGAATTCTCATCCCTCCTGGTTTCTAATAGAGCAGTAGTGTTCCATGACATACACATGGCCACAGTTTGTTAAACCATTCCCCAACTGGAGGACATTCACTTAATTTCCATTTTTTTTTGCCACCACAAACAGGGCTGCTATAAGTATTTTTGTACAAGTGATGTTTTTACCCTGGGTATAGACCCAGTAGTGGTATTGCTGGGTCAAAGCATATGCACATTTTTGTTTCCCCTTTGGGCATAATCCCAAATAGATCTCCAGAAAGGTTGGTTGAGTTCACAGCTCCACCAACAATGTATTAGTGTCCCATTACATTGATCATTGTCCTTTCTTGTCATATTGGCCAATCTGAGAGGTGTGAGGTGGTACCTCAGAGAAGCTTTAATTTGCATTTCTCTAATAAGTAATGATTTGGAGCAATTTTTCATATGACTATGGATTACTTTTATTTCCTCATCTGTAAATTTTCTTTGCATATTCTTTGACCATTTGCCTATTGGGGAATGGCTTGTTTTACTGAAAATTTGACTCATTTCTCAGTATATTTTAGAAATGAGTCCTTTGTAAGAAATACTAGTTGCAAAAATTGTTTCCTGATTTACTACATTTCTTTTGATCTTGGTTACAGTGGTTTTGTCTGTGCAAAAGCTTTTTAATTTAATGTAGTTAAAATTATCTAGTTTGTTTTGAATGATGTTCTCTATCTCTTCCTTGGTCATAAACTGTTTCCCTTTCCATAGATCTGACAGGTGAACTACTCCTTGATCTTCTAGTTTGCTTACAATATTGTTTTTTATGTCTAAATGCTGTATCCATTTGGATCTTATCTTGGTATAGGGTGTGAGGTGTTGGTCTAATTTAAGTTTCTTCCATACTAACTTCCAATTTTCCCAACAGTTTTTTTTCTATCGAAAAGAGAGTTTTTATCCCAATAGCTGGACTCTGGGTTTATCAAACAGCAGATTACTATCATTATTTCCTGCTATTGCACTTAGTCTATTTCACTGATCCATGAGTCTATTTCTTTTTCAGAGTTTTTATTTTTTTAGGTTTTTGCAAGGCAATGAGGTTAAGTGGCTTGCCCAAGGCCACACAGCTAGGTGATTATTAAGTGTCTGAGGTCAGATTTGAACTCTAAGTAAAAAGAATGAATATTTGCAATGACTCCAGGGCTGGTGCTCTATTCATTGCACCACCTAGCTGCCCCTCAAGTCATTTTTTAAAGAATTTTTTCTTTTTTTATTAATCTGCATTTGGCAAATACCAATTAACATGAACATTCTCATATGAAAAGTAGAACAGAAGATTATATTTGAAAACTCAAGTTTTTATTAACTTAAAAATTATTTTAAAATTATTAAAGTTAAAATAAATTCAGGATGCTTTAAAACTGTCCCCCTTGACTATATCTCCTTCAATTCTGTTCTCTGTCTTTTTAAATGTGTCAAAGACCTTATTTTCCTTCTTTCTTTTTTTGATATAATTACATGCAACTGCCTCTCCCCTCCCAAATCCCCTGCAATTTTTTTTTTGCAAGGCAATGGGATTAAGTGACTTGGCCAAGGTTGCACAGCTGGGTATTTTTTAAGTGTCTGAGTCTGGATTTGAACCCAGATCTTCCTGGCTCCACTGTTGCCCCCAAAATAGTTTTTTAAATCCTCTCATGTCAAATAATTAAACTGAAAAGCACAAATTTATACATTGGTATTTCTCACTCTGTTTCTTACATTAATGCATAATGGGGTATACTTCAGCAGTCGTTAATGTGTTGTTTTGCATAACTTTATTTTTTTGTTACAAGGGAGGGTTATTTGGGGAATAAGAAGGGGGTCTGCCATATTGTTTTTCCTAAAATTATTTCAAATAATGAGGTTTGTTCTGGTGAACAACACCCACCAACTGTTCCTCTATCCGTTATACCTGAATCCATAGAATCTTGTGAAGCACTTTTAAGAAGGGAGGATGTGGATTGGAGTGTTCCTGATTATTAGATGGTAGTTTCCAAGTGATTCAAAAAATGCTTATTATATGACTTTCATGTGTAAGTGATGGTTGCATTCTAATTATTTTCTTTATTTTTCTACCTATGCAATTGGAAAAGGAATGCAGGCTAACTGGGAGCTGAAAAATTAATTGAAGAAGACTAATTACTGAGCTATTGTCTCAGAGGGGTTTGACTGTGCAATCAGGGATTCCAGGCAAGAGAGAGAATTTTGCTAAGCAATTCTGGTGTCTAGGGGAAAAGTTAGATAATAGACCAATGAAGAGATATCCTGTATTAAGTAATTGAAAGATTAGACCATCTACAATCTTCAAATTGAGTAGTCTACAAATAGTCCTAAAGAATGGTGGAATCTCTGCCAAGACAATGGATCACAACTGTTGTCACCCGGGAGTAGCCAATTCCTGATCTCTTTGGAGATTGGGAAGAAAAGGCAGATGGAAAATCAATCCATTAGGATTTTGGAAGGATCTATCTACCAATTGTAGAATGACTATTGGAGTTGGAGGATGGCTCACATAGAGTAGACTGTACTATAGAAGATATTGTAAGTTGGTATCTCCTGGCAGTGTGGCATTCTGGATTTGGGGTCAGGAAGATCCACATTCAAATTCTGATGCTTAATAGCTATGTGACTATGAGCAAAAAGCTTTGATGTCTAAGACTTTGATATCCAAGACTTGAATAGATAGAATGTAAGCTTCTGGAGGATAGGGACTTTTCCACATTTGCCTTTGTATACCTGGCATTAGCATTTTTGGACTTCTAGGTTACAGATAGATTGCATTCTTCACTTCTGAAAAGAATTATCTTACTTCAGAGGGAATGAATTCAGGGCACCTTGAAGCAGGCTGATATTAGGGGGAAAATAATTCTCTCCTGGAGAAGTCACAGTGTCTGAAATACCACTAATTTGGTTCAGCAAACCCATATTGGGTATCTTTTATATGTAAAACAATACCTTATGTATGGAGACTAGGACTTTGTCCTAGGATACTGAAATTTGGGGGACATTGGTAGTCCATGTAGAAACAATGGGACTTAGCATTGAGTTGGCGAGACTAACTAGGTAGATAACATGGGGAACACTTGTACAATGTCAGGAGTCATCTATCTTGGAAATTTGACAGCTAAAAACAATCAGGGTCTTGTCAAAGCCCATGAACTAACAATTTTTACCCTTCTCCATAGGGTCGCTGTCATACCCTTTCCTGATCAATGGCAAATCACTCTGGAATCTCTGCCAAGAAAACCCCAACTAGAGTCACACAGTCAGATACAACTGAAACAACTGAACAACAATGATGATAATTTCTGACTATAATGGAAAAAATTACATTCAGAAAAGGGAGGTAGAAAAGCACAAATTAAAAATTAATTGGAAATTAAATAATCTAATTCTAAAGAATGAATGGATCAAAGAGCAAATCAAAGAAATAGTCAATAATTTAGAATAATCACAACAATGAAATAGCATACCAAAATTTGTGGGATGTAGTCAAAACAATAGGGGAAAATTTATATCTCTAAACATGTACATCAGCAAAAGAAAGAGAAGAAAGATTTGAACTAATAAATAAAACCAAGAGGTGGTTTTATGAAAAAACTCCAACAGCAATAAAATAGATGAATAATCATTTAATTTTTTAAAAAAAGAAAAAAAACAAAATTACTGGTATTAAAAATGAAAAGAATTGCCAGCAATGAAGATGAAATTAAAGAAATTATGTTATTTTGCCCAATTATATGTCAGTAAAATGACTAGGTAAAAAGAATGAATATTTACAAAAATGTAAATTTCCCAGATTAACAGAAGAGGACAGAATAATCAGACAACCCAATCTTTTTTTTTAAGCAAGATTTTATTAATTTTGAGTTTTACAATTCCCCCCATTCTTGCTTCCTTCCCCCACCCCCCACAGAAGGCATTTTGTTAGTCTTTACATTGTTCCATGTTATATATTGATCTCAGTTGAATGTGATGACAGAGAAATCATATCCTTAAGGAAGAAAAATAAAGTATGAGATAGTAAAATTACATAAAAATATAACATTTTTTAAGGAATTCTGTTATCAACTTCTGTTTTATGGTTGTTTTTCCAATGGCACTGAGCTTTTTGACTCAGTTTATATGAGTCTCTTTATGTTTAGCATGCAATCAAAGCTCATATGTATTCTGCAACATTATGAAAATGTTGCATGTAGAAGCAGAAGTGAAATGGTTCCTGGGCTTGAGAAACTTAAATTCTACCAGGGAAATAACTACATGTAAACCACAGGCAAATATAACAGCATTTTGTATCTTTCTGAAAGAACAGAACATTAGGGTGGCTAGGTGGTGCAGTTGGGCTGCTAGGTTGTGCACTTTTGGTTCCTGTCCCACCAGTTCCCCTTTAGCAAAACAAATCTCCTTTCCCTTGAAGTCTGGCTTCCTTCCTCTCATTCTTGCTGTGTACATTCAGTTAAAAAAATACAAACAAGATCAAGGTAATAGAAATCATGTTTTTATTTTAACAGTATAAATATTCAAAACAAGCATTCAGATAATAACTTGTCTCAAAGCTTGTCGCTTAGAGTTGCAGTCTTGAAAGGGAGTGGGTTTTTTTATCATGAATATTGATGAGAATGATTTAATGATAAATGGGAAAATGATTTTTCCCTTGGAAGGAATAGAGAGGGGAAAGAAATATGATTCTGATCAAGTAGTTAATTCCTCACTGGCCCCAAAGTCTGCCTGCCCCACCTTCCTTCTTCTGGTTTGCAATTTGGATTGAGCTGTAGCTTTCTCAGCTACAGGCTCCTCTATGACTTGGGCACCATGATTTTCATTTGAGGTTCATGCCATAGCTACCAGTCATTACTTGGCTCTTTGCTTGTGAGGTTCAGGGCAACCTAATTGGGACTTCTTTCTGAGCCCCATCTCTCCAGAATGATTACATCTCCTTCCTTGACTGCCTTCTTTGGATTCTCTTTAGGGAGTCTGTTCAGAGGTAAGACAAATTCACAAGAACCTGTGGAATGCTTGGTAGTCTACCTGGCTTGAAGATAGACACCTTATCCTGCCAAATTTCTATATTAATTCCAAGAGTTGTTGGTTACACTAGTTAATGTAGGAGACCAAGACAAACTTTCTTCCTTTGTCCAATCTCCCTCAATTCTAGAGGAGTCAGGTGTCCCAAGGTCTTTCCTTCTATAGGACCTTGTACCCAAGGTCTGAGGTCTTTCTCCAACCTTTTCCCTTCTATTGAATTTATTTTTCAAAACTGTTCAATTTTATTGACCCTAGGTGATGATATTAAGCATCACTATTAGTGATGATATTAAGCATGTAGAAACAGAAATGAAATGGTTCCTGGACTTGAGAAACTTAAATTCTACCAGGGAAATACTACATGTAAAACACAGGCAAATATAACAGCATTTTGTATCTTTCTGAAAGAACAAAACATTAGGGTGGCTAGGTGGTGCAGTTGGACGGCTAGGTTGTGCAGTGGATAAAGCACCGGCCTTGGAGTCGGAGTGCCTGAGTTCAAATCCGACCTCAGACACTTAATAATTACCTAGCTATGTGGCCTTGGGTAAGCCACTTAACCCCATTGCCTTGCAAAAACCTACCCCCCCCAAAAAAAACATTAATGACAATGAGAGATCAGGAAAGACCTTGAGTCATGTGGCATCTAGAATGAATTTTGAAGAAACCAAAGGTTGCAAGAAGAGTGAGTGATAGAGAGTACATTCCAGGCACAGGGAAGAGACTGTGAAGAGGAAAGAAGATGGGATTCTATTTGGGACACAGTCCTAAGCACTTTATAAATATTATCTCATTTGACCCTCTGTAACCCTGTATTATTGTTAAGTTCAACCAATGTGTTGACCATATTTGGTTTTTTTGGACAAAGATACTGGACTGGTTTCTTCCTTCTTCCTTCTCCAGCTCATTGTATAGATGAGGAAATTGAGGCAAAGATTAGGTGACTTGCCCTGGGTCATACAGACGGTAAGTATCTGAGGCTAAATTTGAACTCAAGACTTCCTTACTACCAGGCTGGTGCTCCATCTACTATATGCTGATCCTGTGATCCTGTAAAGCCCTTAGTATTATTATCCCAATTTTACAGTTGAGGAAACTGAGGCAGATAGAAGTTAAATGACTGCCCAGGGTCACGAAGCTAGTAAGTGTCTGAGCAGATTTGATCCTAGGTTTTCTTGACTCCAGTCAATGCTCTTATCTTCTTCATCACTTAGATGCATTGTGATGGGAGAAGGAATGTTTATTGATCTATCTAGAATGTGGAGAGTAGTTTAGGTCATAGCTTTAAAACAGGGAAACTACTGGAGGAAATAAAATAAAAACTAATGGAGACAGCAATAACAAAAGAAAGAACTCCAGAAACGGAATCAGGAGACCAGGGTTCAGTGCTGGCTATGTGATTATAGACAGATCAGCCTATGTTCCTAAGTCTTATCTATCAAAGTAAAACAATACTCAGATTATTTACCTGACATGGGTTGAGATGAGGAAAGTACTTTGTAAAACTTAAGAGTGTTTCAGAAGCAGGAGTTATTATTACTTTTGAATTATTATCACCTTGATATGGAGTGAGAAGGTAAGATCTGGAAACTGACTTTCTGGAGAATTTGGCTTGGGATGTAGAATCAGAATGAATAGTTTGACTTTGAGGAAGTCCATGTTCCTTAGGGTGGAGCCAGAGAAGGCAGACTCAGAGGCCAGTGGGATAAATACACATTTGAGGTTTTGTTTTAAGACACAACACAAAGGTGAAGAGCCAGACAGGAGATTGCTTTCCAGGTGAGCTTTGTGAGGATTAGGTGGAGAGAGACCTAGGACTGTTATAAAGATTTGTACTCATATGCAATTCCTTTCTGTGATAAGAGAAGGTTCTTAATACTCTGAGGAATTTCAATTTTCTCTTGTGGCAATGGGGAGCCATTGAAGATTTTTTTGGACTGGGGAAGGATTTCAACAGAACTGAGATTTAGGAAGGTAACTTTGGCAGGGGGCACAGGATGGATGAGGAAAATAGCTAGACTAGAGACAGAGAGGTAAGTTAGAATAGTCAAGCTGAAAAGTAATGAGAACTTGGGTTAGGTTAGTGATCCTGGGAGTGGAGAGAAAGAGATTGATCCATGAGTTATTATGAAGTTGAACACTTGGACTAATGAAATTGTGACTGGAGACCTTGGGTTTGAAACTCTTCTGTTTATTAATTCTAAACTTCATAGGTATAGCTCTTAACTTCATATTTCAGTTTCCCTATCTATGAAGTGAAGGAGTTGAAGTAAATTTTTAAAAATCTTTAATTTATGGAATAAATTGAAGCAAATTATTACGTTTCTTTCAGTTCTACATTCTCTATCAAGTCTTGGCGACTGATCCAACATAAGATAGTGAAAGAAAAGTAGGAAACAATACTAACAGTGCTGGCCAGATAGCAGATGAGCTTGACTGCTCTCTAGTCTTTTTCTCAGTGTTGCAATCTGTAAAATAGGGAGAATAATCCTTACATGGGGTAGTTGTGAAGAAAGGAATTTGTAAATCTGATTGTAAACCTATTACCCCTCTTTGCTTCATCCTATTCCCTCTTCAGGGTGTTTTTTTGGGAACCTCCACTTCCCTTCCACTTCTCCCCACCCAGCCCTGGATAGAGGAGAGGAAGAAATGAGAGGAGGTCCTTAAGAAGTTGAGGGAAAGAGAATAAAGGAATAGGTGGGACTGAAGAGGCTAGGTCTCAAGATACCAACAAAAGGGAGCAGAGAGGCTTAGCTTTGGTGTAGGCAAGGGAGAGTGGAGAGTCCCACAATGATGATGTTTCCTAGGTTGGGCTCTGGGGCTATTGAAACTGGAAGGGAAATCTAGTTGAGGTCTTGAATTTCAGTTTTTCCTTTTGTATATCCAAGTGGAGCCAGGAGAAAACCATGAAAATTCTCATCTCTGTCTTGCTGGGAACCATATTATTTGTGGAGTCAGGTAAGACACTGGTACTCTGGATGGGAGATGCCAAGACTTGGAAGGAGGCAGACAGATTGCTAGGATGCTCTCTTCCTTTTCCCTTTGATGTAAGGGAATCCAAAAAAGAGGAAGAATTCGAAGCTAGGGTCAGATTGCGCTGGGAGAGGTTGAGCTAGAAACACTGGAAGCTTCTGGGAAATTTGAGGTGCAACTTCCAGAGGGTTGAAGGCAGCCTGTTTATCAGGGTTGAATTGGAGGGGCAGCCGCTGCTTTTTTGGCATGCAACTGGGAAAGGGCACTAGGGGAGATGGGAAGGGAACACTCATTGCTAACTGTGCTTTTGTGGGTTCAGTTGGCATGCCTGGCTATCCTGTGGCTATGTACATGATTAGTGGTGTTTTGCTTTCTGACAGCTGGTGTACTTGTGAGATGGATGAAGTGAGGTGTGTGTGTGTGTGTGTGTGTGTGTGTGTGTCTGTCTGTCTGTCTGTCTGTCCATCCACTCTTAGATTTGGACACTCAAGGAATTATTTGTGAGCCCAGTGAGTCCTGCATTTGTGAACCCAGTGAATAGTGTGAGTTATGGTGCTGGTGGATGGGTGAGCTGGGGACATTCTTCCAAACCTTAGGAAGCCTGGAGGTCAGGTTGTGGCAGCTTTCATATAGATTCTCCCTTGCTTCTGGGTTTAGGGACTTAGGGTTGCCCTTGCCCAGCATCCTTATGGGGACCTCTGGGATTTTGAGTTCTCTCACAGGCAAGGCTGCTGCTCTGATAAATATATGTTCCTCTGCAGCTCACTGCAAGAAATGTTTCCAGTGTTATGGGGTCAACGACCTTAACCTCTGTAAGGTTAAGCAATGCAGAAGTGGGGAATACACCTGTGCCAAGGTGGTAGTAACTACACACTTCGGTAAGTCCTGCTAAAGTCTGTCCAGAGTTCAGAGCTTTTGGGTAGGGAGAGGGTATCTTTAAAGCTATCCAATGACCTTAGAGGGAATTCAGTCCTGAATCTCATAGCATTATAGAGCCTCAGAATTTGTGGAGACCTCAGAGAACATTCAACCCCACCCACAACTGAGCAGGTCAGGATGTTCTCTAGATCGTCCCTAATAATTGGTCATCCAACCTCCATTGAAGACCTTCAGGAATAGGACCTTCCTTCCCCCCAAAGTGCCATTCCAGTATTGGACTATTCTTGATTATAATCAATTAAACAACAAGCATACTTGCCCAGAATTGCTCAGCTAGTAAATGTCTGAGGCCAGATTTGAACTCAGGAAGATGTCTTTCTGACTTCAGGGCTAGCATTCCCTTCACTGTCCTACCTAGCTATCCTCAGCTCTTCAAATGCTTGAAGACAAGCATTTTTTTTCCCCTCTGGGTTCTAAAAACACCCATAGTTCTTTTGTCTGATCCTCATGTGATAAGAATTTGGTCATAGGTTGCCTCTATTGGATACTCTCCAGCTTCTCGATGTCCTTTTAAAAATTTTGGCTTCTGGAATTGCCCTCTAGAATAGTCTAGAATCTAGAAAAGTCCTCTGGATGAAGTCTAAGAGCAAAGTACAACAATTGTCTCCTTTACCCTGATTAGACTTTCCCTACTGTAGCCCAAGACAAGCTTTTTGTTTTTGACTGCTACATGACCCTGCTCTATTACACATGTGTGCTATTGCACAAAATCTATTAGGAGTTTTCTAGTCCCAGTTAGATTTTCCTCATCTGACTATTTTCCAGTTTGCCAGTGTCAATCAATCAATTGACAATTAAGTATCTACAAAGTTCTGGGTATCTTGGCAAGATTCACAGTAGGGATACAAAGGCAAAGAAGGAAATGATCTTTATTGTCAAGGAATTAACTTCTAAAAGGAATTGAGCATTCTTCCTCAAATAAGACATCTGTATATGAAGACTAGTCTCCAAATAGGGTCAGCCTAGGACAAAGACATCAGTTCTTCACCTAAGATCCAAATAACTTAATCAGTGCTGTGGAAAACTACAGATCTTAAATCCTTCTTCCCCCACCCTATTAAAGAGAAATTCTATTTTCAGTTCCAATCTGAGAAAGTAATTTCTTTGTGTCTTAAAGGTTTTTCAGCCTCACCCTCTATTAAAAAATAAATAGTTGGAGGGAGGATCTGACTAAGCCATTTTCTGTTGATGTTTTATGGAACCCTAAATATCCAGAGCTGGAAAGGTGGTCTGAAAGCACTGAGACTTAATTTATTCAAGATCAAACTATTGGTTCATCTGCTTTTTTTCCGTTAGCAGTTAGCAAACCGTTGCCAGGCTCCACCAGTGAAACAGTAATCATATTAACTAATTACAATTATTCTGCTTCTGTCTCCTTGCTACTGATCTTAAGATAGCTAGCTTCCTGCACCTTTCTTCCCTTCCAGGAAGGGAGAGGCATTCTTTATATGCATTAGCTGTTATGGGAGCTTAATACCTACGTATAACATTTGTCTAATGGAAAATGTGCTTCACATTCCAAACAGTTGTCTTCAAAACAACTTTTGAAACACAAACCATTCTAGGAATTGAACTAGATAATTTCTAAGGTCTCTCACAACTTTGACACTGATTCTATATGCTAAGATCCCTTCAAGCTCTAAAATCCCATATTTAAGTTGACTTTCAGATCTCATATTCTGGTTCTGTGTTCTAAGTTCCCTTCCAAAGCTAATATTCAGTATAATAAGCTCCTAAACATTTTGAATTCATTCTCTGTCATTCTGTGATTTTATTCCAGGAAAATCTCTATGAGACATGGTCAATACAATGAAAAAGATAAAGAGACAGGAGTAAATATAGGTTAAGAATGATTCTGGGGTACTTTAGAGAAGAAGAAGGAACTGAACTTCGAAATGGGTGGGGAGGAACTAGGTGGTGGAGAAGGTCCATACCTTCTCCATGAACAAAGACTCAGAGGTAATGAATCTGGCATTTTCAGGGGATTGTGGTTGTGTTCAGTTGTGTCTGACTCTTTAGAACCTCATTTGTTGTTTTTTTTTTACAAAGATACTAGAGTGCTTTATCATTTCTTTCTCCTGCTCATTTGACAGATGAGAAAACTGAGGCAAACCGGGTTAAGTGACTTACCCAGGGTCATAAAGCTAGTAAGTGTCTGAGGCTGTATTTGAACTCAGTTCTTCCTGATTTCAGGCTCAGAGTTATATCTACTGTGTCACCTATAGTTACCATCTTCAGGGTACAGTTAGGAGCTAGTCTTGGCTAGTGTGAAGGGTAAAAGAGTAAAGGAATACAAAAAAGGAAACAAGGGATCATACTGATATGGAGGCCTTAAATGCTCATTCTCCTTTATTCCACAGAGTTTAAGAAATCCTATTTCATGGATTGTGCTACTTCCTGTGAAGATTTCAAAAAATCGTTTTTGGATACACCATCCCATGGATTCAAGATGGATGTGTCCTGTTGCGCCACTGAACTGTGTAATGGGATGAGTAGGGTCAGGGGCAACCCCTGGGCCCTGGCAGGGGCTTTCCTCCTCAGTCTGATACCTGCCATTCTCTGGGCTGGGTTGTGAGAACCTGCCTTCCTCACCAGCTGCTTCTTACTAGGTCTTCTTTTTGGTTCCAAGCCCATGAAGCTAATGCTCTTATTCTAGTTTCTCCTTAGCCTAGACTTTAGATTTAGAGCTTCTGCATTTTTTTCTGGCATTCCGAAAGAAATCTACATAAAGATTCCCTCACTCTTATCCAATCATCCTTCCTTTTCTCCTTCTTTTTCTTGTAGAATTCCTCATTAGCTCCTAGAAAGTCAGTTCCTCCCTTGTTCTAGTATATATCCCTGGGAAAGATTTTCTTCCTTCCTTCTTTTTTGCTTTGGTATTACAGCTCTGAGAGTAATTGTTAATTTTTCTTTTCTTTTCTTTTTTTGAGAAGAAGGATCATCAGTCCCAGCAAATAATGGAGGGAGAGGAGTTCAGGCATTTGGGAGTTGGACAGAGGAGAAAAAAAGAGAAAAATGAGAAGTTGAGGCCACTGGACCTTAGCGACCAAAGAGTAGGGTTTTATTTGGGCAACTTGGGAAAGGAAATTATAGGCACCAGATAGAAAAGACAGTGTCAGGATATTAGAGAAAGAAGAATTTGGAATTGGGAGAAGGATGAACTTAAAAACCTCTAGTCTAGGTTCAAGATCTCTTGAGCTCTGTCCCTGCTATATCTTAACTTCTTTAGCAATTGCATCATAACATATAAATAAACTTATCAATAAATGTTTGTTCTGAGAGCATGTTTTTATATAGCGAAATCAATGCTCTGACTGAGGGTGATGGTAGGATTATCTGGGATCAATGACTTGGGAAGGGGCTAGAAATGCTAGAATTGATCTAAAGAACTGTCAGCTGGGAAGCATGACTGGAGCAATTCTTGGTAAAATCTACTTGGAGCTTGCTTTTATAATCTAGAGATTCTAAGTCCAGGCCAGAGGGTGTTTGGGAGGTAATATCAACAAATCAACTGTCCTATTACTTAAGAAACATTGAAATTCATCCTTAAGGCACTGTTTTGCATAATGGGAGAAATTAGCCCTTGGGTATATGGAAGGGAATTTCAGATTTAAATGAATTTAAAAATTGTGCAAGGCAGTGAGAGTGTGAACACTAAAGTGAAAAACCGCCTGCTCTCAAGTTTACAATCTGCTTAGGGGTGGTGATGGTGAATATGCTTGTATGATACATACAAAAATATATAAACACAAGCTAATTTGAGGAGGGAGGGAAGGCAGAATAATATCTGGGCATATCATAGAGCTTGCAAATGACAGAAGTTCTGTAATGAAAAGGACCTCAGGGATCATTTAGTATAATTTGTACCTGAACAAGTATCCTCTCCTGGGATCATTTAGTCTTTGCTTGAAGACCTCCAATGATAAGAAACTCATAAGCTACCAAGGCAGCCCATTGTACTCTTTCGAGGCTTAAATTGTTAAGGAGTTTTTCCTTACCACTACCCCTTTGCAATTTCTGCCCATTACTCTTAGTTCTTCCTTCAGAGGCTAAGCAGAACAAGTTAATTCTTTCTTCCATATGACATCTCTTCAAGTACCCCAAGAAATCGTTCATGTCGTTTCACATTGCTTCTAGCCTAAATATGCCCAACTCCTTCCATTTATCCTCTTAAGGCATGCTGTTATATGTTGTACCAGCAATTTGGACATAGAGGAGGATTTCATGAGAGAATTAGACAGGCTTGTAGTTTGAAAGCCTAGGAATTATCTATCTAAGTAGAATGAGTTGCCACTAAAGATAGATAAAAGGTTCTCCTTCTTTGCAAGTCGTCAAGCAGATTCAATGACTTCTTGTCAGAATTGTTGTAGTAGAAATTTCTGCAAAAGTATGGATTGTACTAGAGGGTCAGTTATGTCCCTTTCATCTAAAATTTAATGATTCTTTGATTTAGAGTCTGCCTTTAGTCTAGAGCATTTTAACTCATTCTAAGACCTTAAGTCACAAGGCAACAGATAACTAATAAGAATACAAGCAAGGAAGGAACAAAGATGGTGGAGCAGAAAAAACCTGAAATTTCTCAACATTTTCCTCCAAACAGCATTAAAATAAGACTCAAATTGAATTATCTTGTGACAAAGTCAACAATCTGAATAAGACTTTCTTCCAGTCCAAGATCACATAGGAGGTTGGAAAGAGAGATTGGTGAGACATGGGAGGGTCTACCATGTTGTTAATGGAGTGGAGGGATATGATATTCTGAAAAACCTACCTAGCAAAACTGAATATAAATCTTCAAGGGAAAAAATGGATATTCAATTTGAAGCATTCTTTTTTTTTTTTGCAAATCAATGAGGTTAAGTGGCTTGCCCAAGGCCATACAGCTAGGTAATTATTAAGTGTCTGAGGCCATATTTGAACTCAGGTACTCCTGACTCCAGGGCTGGTGCTCTATCTACTACACCATCTAGCCTCCCTGTGAAGCATTCTTGATGAAAAGACCAGAATGGAATAGAAAGTTTTTGACTTTCAATAAGACCCAAGAGAAGCATAAAAAGGTTCAGAAGAAAGAGAAATCATAAGAAATTCAATAAAGTTGAACAGCTTGTCATTCTATATGGGAAGATGATACATATATTTTTAAAGAACTTTATCATTATTATGTCAGTTAGAAGAGTTCTATATAGAAAGAGGATATGGGATTAAGTCCATTATATTGGATGTTGTTAAAAAAAAGCAGATAAATGAGGAAGAGGCATATCCTGGGAGAAGAGGAAAGAAAGAGGGAAAATGGGGGAAATTATCTCACAAAGAAGAAGTGTGCAAGGAAGAGCTTTTCTTGTGGAGGGGGAAATGGTGGGAGGCATCCAGGTGACACTGGAATCTCACATCCAAATTGGTTCAAAGAAGAAAACTATATCTACATACTCAATTGGTAATAGAAATCTAGGAGACCTGAATTCAAATCCAGCCTCAGACGCCTAATAATTACCTAGCTGTGTGACCTTGGGCAAGTCACTTAACCCCATTGCCTTGCAGAAACAACAACAACAACAAAAAAGAGGATGGAGGGCAGGTAAAAGAAGACAGGAATTAGAAGATAGACATTATGCTTGCCTCAATATGGTTGAAGACTGCATTAGTTTTCTTGGCTGACATTCATATTGAGGGACTTGGCTGGAAGTGCGTTCATGGCTTCATTGGGCCCTGGGGCTGAGGCTCGGGGCTGGGAAAAGCCCCGGGCAAGGGAAGGACTGCAAAAGCCCTGCGGTTCTTGCAGTTTGCAAATCCAGGAAAGCAAACTGAATTTACTCCAGAAACTGGTAAGAGAAAAAAAAAGGCGGCAAACCATGGCAACCAATTCAGACAGACAAGTGATTCCACTAAAGAGCAAAGTCTATGACAGTCAGGGCCTCCTGATACTCAGTGGAATGGATCTCTGTGACTGCCTTGATGAAGACTGCCTGGGCTGTTTCTATGCATGTCCCAATTGTGGCTCTAACAAATGTGGAGCCGAATGCCGCTGGGACAGAAAATGGCTTTATGAGCAGATTGAAATCGAAGGGGGGGAGATTATTCATAATAAGCATGCTGGGTAATTTGAAAGGGTGAATGAGCTACTCTTATTTCCTTATAGCTCTAAAATTCTACTGTAGACTTAGAATTCACGCATGATAAAAAATTGAAAAAAATGTTATTACATGAGTGTTTTGTGCTAGGTGTTTCAGAATTCATTGTTTTGTGTACATTTTAGATGGACTTAAAAAAAGCTCTAGTTTATTGTGGATAAATAAGCAAGTACAGTACTCGGGAACAGTGCTTGACACTGTACAAGGAGAATCAGTCTTTTTGTACAACTAGGAACCATTTTGGCATCAGTCACTAAATTAGGGGCAACATCTTGAAAGCACTTTATCAGATTACATTCCCTTTGAGTAAAGAAACAAAAGAAAATACAATTTTTTAAAAAGACTACCCTAAGCATTCTTGTTCCTTTCTATCCAGTTTTTGGTCAAATTAGAGTCTTAATATTTTAAAATGTAAATAGTAGTCCACTAAGTTCTAAACCAATGTAGCTCACTTAATTTTAAGCACCTGGCCTGACCTACTTTGAGCTACAATAATACTCTGTTGTGATGTACATTCAATTGTTTGCACAACCTCTCTCTTCTCCCCACCTCCCACTCCCAGTTCTTTTCCAATTCAAACCAAATAAGCTTCTTCACCAAACAGAATCTAGATTTCCTGTCCTATCCAGAATTGTGCCTGTTGATACTTAAGATTTGTGTTCCTGTAATCTTTCAAAAAGTTACAGCAGTACATTCCTTAGGTATAGACAAAAATTAAATTTTTTTAAGAAGAGGTATATTTCTCAGAGTAGTATATTTGAAATCTCAAGTAATAAATTGCCTTTATAATTAGCATTGCATTTCAAACATTTATACAAATTTTAAAAGGTGACACAACGTTTTATTATCTCACTATCTTACTTTCATTGGTTTCTTCTACAGATTGAGCTTTTAAGAGCCTGCCTACCAAAGGACTCTTGACTTTAAAGAGTTCCATAAGAAATGTAATTCTTACAATGTTACAAAATTTGCCAGCCTGTTGAGATTTGGTACATTTTTAAAGGGTGAATCCACAAGTCCATTTCCTGTTCTTTGTTGAAAGTAGGAGTACTAATGGAACCTTCAGGTCCTTTTTATGTTGCTGCTAGCCTTTTCAGGAGACCTAGCTATAAAGCAGATACTCATGCTTAATTCCGTTCTATATGATTGTGATAGAGAAGTCAGTGTTAACATGCTCAAAAGTTGAAATAGAAATGTAACATCGAGATTTTTGTGGTTTTGACATTGCAAGTTCATTTGCACTTTTGCATCATTAAGTTGAAAGGCTGGTTTTTGTAGTTTTATTTGACTTCTTCGGTTCTAATGTTAATTAATAGCTGTACTTCTGCAGTTAATATCATATTGATAGAATCTAGTATTAGAGAATCTAGTTGTAATCCCTAAGTCCTTCATGAGACTTTGCATATTAGGGCCCACAGTCCATCCTAATTTTGTTCTGTTGATGTGGGCATGTTCAATTTTGTTGAGACAATCCTTTTTTTTTTAGCATTTGTGTACAAGTCCTCCCTTTCTATTTTCTATTCTGCTGAGCATAGTGTTTATATGAGTAAAGTAAGTACTATACACATAGTTCTTGTATTTTGTTAGGAGTATATTAAATGCTAAAATATTTTAAGATTGCTGTATACTTCAGGAGGGGGGTGTTGAGTTCTTCCTAGGAGAAGGCTGCAGAAGATTTGTCAGTGTAGTGAAGAGAAATTGGAAGTAGTTATGATGATTTGCAGAGAAAAGAATTACTTTGGTGGGTACAGCTATTGTTCAGGAAGAACTAATTGAAAATTGTCTTCATTATCTGCTTTGTGTGGGTACTTTATCCATTCATATAGATTCTATGCATTCTATCTTTTTTGTGCAGTTTTTGTCTCTTCCACATGGTGTCTAAACTATACCGTTAACACTAAAGGCATAAATACAGTAGGAGCAGTATTTTCTTTGTTAGGCTACTTTAAGATATGTAAAACATTTTTTGGGGGCCCAATACAGTGCCCTTGTCCCTTTGTAGTTTTCCTTTACCTACATTTTTACTTTATGAAAAAGTAGCTTAATTTTGATTATATTGTAATATTTTGGCCTTGTTTGAATTTTCAAAGTTTTTGATGAAAATTTGCCATCTAGACAGAATACCACTATATGAACTGTTAGAGCAATTCTGGTTTCCTTTTATAGTTACTTTGCTAAAGGTATTTTGTTCTGTTAAAGTTTGTTTGTAATTTGTTTTTTGCTGAACTAGTGGAATTGAAAGAAATAAACCAAACTTCTCATCCATATTCATATTGAGTTCGCAGTTCATTAAAACTCCCCAGTCTTTCTCAGATGAACTACTGACAAACCATATCTTTTCCATCTTCTTGTCAATGTGATTTTTTTGATCCCTAGTGTAAGATTTTACATGTATTTCTATTAAATTTCATACTATTAATTTCAGCTCAGTGTTTCATTCTTCTAAATCCTTTTTTGGATCCTTACTTTGTCACCCAATAGGTTAGGTATTCCTCACATTGGGAAATACAATGGTGGTAGCTCATAGACATATACCCTCTATTGAGCCTCAAGGTTACTCTAAGAATCTTAACTATCTTAACTTATCCATCTATCCATCTAATCCATCTGTCTATCTATCTATCTATCTATCTATCTATCTATCTATCTATCTATCTATCTATCTATCTATCTATATCATCTATCTATCTATCCATATCTCTGATTGATTGCTTGTTTCCTTTGTAATTGAAGAAGACCATGACATCAAGTGAATGATAGCATGACTTGTTCATTATATTTATTAGGGGACTAGGAACCAAGTGCATAGTAATGATGACTGGACCCAAGGGATCTGATGAGATCATGAAGTGAGATAGTATAGAGCAAAAGGAGAAATTACTTCAGGATAAAGCCTCAAGGGACAAGTATGATTAGTGGACATCACATGGTTGGAGAACTAGCAAAGGATACTGAAGAGTGGTAAGTTAGGTAGGAAGAGAGCCAGGAGAGGTCAAAGTCACAAAAACCTAGAGAGAAGAGAATATCTGGAAGACAAACAGTAAGTAATGCTGAAAAGGAAGAACTGGCAGTTATTATGATCCTATCCTCAGCTTGCTATACTAGATACTTTGGGGAATTTTTCTACTTGGGTGAGATCTGGGACTCTCCCTCTTGTTTGAGCTGGTGTCTCATTCCCAGTGAGAGAGCCCTTCCAATTTGTATTGCTTGATAAATACACACACACACACACACACACACACACACACACACACACACACACTCTCTGATTTTTGTTTTGCTATCAACTTGTATACATAGATTTCTTTGTTATGTGTGTTCATTGTGAAACTGATATTTGGTAGGATGGGAATCAAGCTTTTGGATAAAGCTTAGTCTTCCCCTTTACTCATTATGCAACAAAAAGTAGGAGTTTATCTTAAATCTAAAAATTATATCCCCAACAAATGTTTAAAGGAGAAGATAGAATTGTAGCACAGTATCCCTTCTCTGTGGGAAGGACAGAATGACCAGTCTCTGGCTCTAATTTTTTGCTTAGCTTCCTGGTAGAAATTTAAATCTTTGGAGAAGGTTGGGAGGAGGAGACACTTTTCTGGTACTGTCCAAATAATTCAGAGTTAATTACTCAGTGAGAGGTACCATAGAATAGTAGATAGAGAACTGGCTTCCCAAAATTTGGACCAGAGTTCAAATCCTGCCTCTGACATATCCTGATTGTATGACCCTGTTCAAAACACTAAATTCTTCAGTGTCTGAGGCAACTTTTTAAGGGTGTAGAAAAGTGCTGATTTTCACTGGTTAAGAAAATGCCCTCCTGGTAATTCCAGCATAGAATGCCTAGATAGCACAATGGATAAAATATTAGGTAGAAATCAGGTTCAAAACTAGTCTCAGCACTTACTAACCCTGGGCAGATCACTTAACCCTGTTTGACTCAGTTCTGGAGAAGGAAATCACAAACCACTCCAGTATTTTTGCCCAGGAAACCCCAAATGGTACCATGAAGAGTAAGAAACAACTGAACAACAAATTCCCTACATAGATGAAATCACAAGTTTGGTAAAGGGAAAAAAATAGCAGAAAGTAAAGTCTACATCATTTGTTCTCTCATTCTGTAGCTTTACTCTTTTACTGTTTTTCAAAATTACAAGGCCCAGAAGTATGATTTGCTTTTCCAGAAAACACTGTTATTGCTCAGGGTCTCCTCATTTTTCTCTGTGAGATTAGGTCCCAAGAGCTATTCTTGAGGGTTCCAGAAAGGAAACCTTGAGATTGGTATTGCTAAGGGACTCTTCCTTTTCTTTATAGAAGGTGGTTTTCTTGATTTTAGAATCTACAAACTCTCTTCTTAGGCTATGTGGTTTTGTGAACTTGCAATTTTTGGGTGCTCTTGACCCAGAGTGGCTATTAGTGATTGGGGGGGTGTGTGGCAGAGAGAAATCTCTTGGACCAGGGACCTCAGCACTTCAGTTTCACAAATTTCTCTGAAATGGGGGAAAAGTTAAGTATTACTATCACCAGCACCACCACCACTACAACAAAAAATTCTTCACCAAGAATCCCGATTTTGGTTCAGCAGCAGCAGTGGCTCCATACAATTTGAACCAATTGACAATTTTAGGGGTTCTGTGATGGAGAATACCATCTGAATCCAGAGAAGGAACTGTGGAGTTTAAATGAAGACCAAAGATTATTATCTTCAGTTTTTAAAAGTTGTCTTTATGACATAATTTTGCTATCTCTAATATTTTCTTCCTTATGGATCTATTTCTTTTCTCAATACATTCAATTTTGATCTATGCATATCATGGAAGAAAATGTAAAGACTATATCAGATTGCCTTCTGTTGGGGGAAGGGGTGAAGGAAAGGAGGGAGGGAGAAAAAATTGTAAAATTCAAAACCTTGCAAAAAATGATTGGTAGAAACTACCCATATGTGTAATTGGAAAACAAATGAAATATTTATATAATTAAAAAAGAAAGAAGATTAATGAATTCTGAATAATCTCAGAAATAAAATGGCACTTTTCATTGCTGCCCCCCAATAGGAACCAATTGGAAGTACCCCCCCCAAGGGATGTCATCAGTGCACTCAATAAGGTTGTCAATGGAAAATATAACGTGTGAAAACAACATTTACCATTGCTACTTAAAGTTGGTCAGGAAACTGAATTGGTAAACACCCTAAATAAGAATATCATTATTACATTCAGTAGTTCTGTGCAGTTAGAGTAGGGACGAGAAGATTCAAGGGAATAATAGCTCCTGGATTTTTCTGCTTTTTTCTTTCTTGGAGTTATGAGTCTGGAGACACATGATTCACTATCTCCATTTCCGCTTTTTTTTTGTTCCTTATCCCAAAGGGAACAATATTTTAAAAAAGATGCATGGAGTGAACACTTTATTTATTTAAAAGAATGATATTAGAATTTCTTTTGTTGTGACTATATATTCAAAATGGATACTTACCCATAAAACAGAGAAAGACTTGAAAATGGGTTATGAAACAGAATCCAACTATATGTTGGTTATAAGAAGTACACTTATAATATAAGGATTCATATAGAGACTGGAATAGAATTTATTATGCTTTAAGAGAATTCAAAGAGCACAGATAGCATTAATGATCTCAGTCAAAGCATCATTAGACTAGACATGATTAAAAGACGTAAGCATCAATGCTACATTATGATTAAAGACCTTATAGAAAAATGAAGGAATATAAATACTAATATAAACAGTACTAGATGTATTAGGTGGATAGAGGGGTGGTGCAGTGAATAGAACACTAGCCCTGGAGTCAGATGGACCTAGTTCACCTTTGGCCTCAGATATTTGTTACTTGCTAGCTGTGTGACTCTGCATTAAGTCACTTAACCCTGATTGTCTCACATCCAGGGCTTATCTCCAGTCATCCTGGTTCATATTAGGTCACTGGATCCAGATGACTCTGGAGGAGAAAGTGCGGCTGGTGACATCCCCTCACTTACATCCAATTCTCATCCATGCCATGGCATTATTTCCCTGATGTAATGGTCTTCTTCAAGATAGAAGGAAACACATTATCATCAGGTGAAACCAGGAGGAAAGGTGAGGTAAACTACATTTCCCAGGCATTTTGTGGGCTCCCCTAGGTTCTTTTCCCTCCCAGTCAATTTGCTTCTTAAGATCTTTCTTGGATTGAGACTGAGGAAGGGGATGAGAGAAAGGAAGGTTAAGGAAGGACTCAGGAACATCATAGTCATAACAAGTGAAAGACATTCCCTAGGATGAACAGGAGTCCCTTTAATAGGGTCCAGGTGATGCTCCTGACCCCCCCCCCAACCACTCCATTACATAGTAAACTAATTCTACTGATCTGTTGTTGTTTTTATTATTATTATTATTATTTGCATTTACTCAAAGAACTTCTTAAAATGACAGGAATAAGAGCAGCTCTTTTTTAGTAGCACATTGGTCCCTCTTGGAGAAAAAATAGGAACCTGGTATTCAAGCCCTGCACAGTCTAACACAATTTGCATTCCCCCTCATCTCCCAAATGTTAACCATTCCCCAATAACATTTCCACTTCTAACACCACAGGCAGGTCAATCATTTATTCCTTCCTAGATATGTGAGGGCCATTTATTTATTCACTCTATTCCTTAGACTGTCTACTCTACTTGGTATAATCTTCCCTACTCTTTTCTGTTTTCCTGACACATTCTTTAAGGACCAACTTAAGTCTCATCTCCTCTAAGAAGTCATTTCTCAATACTCCATCCCCATAGAGACCCCTCCTCATTCTTCCTGATCCTGAATTGACTGTGCCCACATGGAGCACTTAATTAAATAGAGGTAAATAATTTATAATTCTAGAGTAACAATAGCTAACACATAGAATTTATATTATATATACACACACACATGTTCATATATGTATAAGGCACAGGAACATGTAGATGTAAATGCATATGTATATGTAGCAACTAGGTGGCACCATAGTGCATAGAGTGTTGGGCTTTATCTTCCTCACTTCAAATCTGGCCTGGCTGTGTGATCTTGGGCAAGTACTTAACCTTATATACCTCAGTTTCCTTATCTGCAAAATGAGCTAAAGAAAGAAAAGGCAAACCACTCTCAAATCTTTGCCAAGTAAACCCCAGATAGAATCATGAAGAGTTGGACATGACTGAAAACACACAACAACAATGACACATACACAGACATAATAGGTTTACAAAGTAGTTTATAAATAATATTTTATTCTCACATCAATTATGAGAGATATATGCTATCATTTCCATTTTACAAATGAGGAACCTATGTCAGACAGAGATTAAATGACTTGCCTAGGCTTACATAGCTAGTAAGTGTCTGAGGCTAGATTTGAATTCAGGTCTTCCTGACTCTAGATCCAGAAATGTATTCACTGTCACCTAGCTACTTATCAGCATTAGACAGGACATTAGAATGAATATTTTTCCTTTAATTATTAATTTTTATGAATGATTAGATGATTATCATAATTCAGTGATTTTCAATTAATGATTAATATATACAAATATACAGATATTACCACTACATGGTGGTTCATTTTAGAACTTACTTTCCCAATAAGTTTATAGCTGGTAGTAATAAAACAATAGCAAAACTTAAAAAGCACACATAGACACATATAATTAATTTTTATAAAATAATCAGTGAGCTAGATGATACAACAGTTCTATATAAGGTGAATTACCAGTGCTTCTCAAATTAAACGCAGATAAAATTATCTATCCCTTGCTAAAATTATAAAAGATACTTATCTTAAGTTTATTCATTCTGTATATTTTCTCATATCAGTAATTACATTAGAAAATAGACTGATAGACCTATAAAATACTTAGAAATCTAGATTAACACACAATGTAAGGTTGTGCTTCTTTCTGATTTGGACAATTTTCTTAGCAGGAAGGAATAGAAAGAATCATTTGCGTGAGTAATAGTGAAGTAACTACCCCATAGACAAAAGATATTAAATCAGAGTAAGGTTGCTGGTGTCCTATTTCCCAGAATCGAATTTACTTATGACAGACCAAATGATTTTGAGATTGAAAATTAGAAAATCCTCATACTTAGAACTATTTGATGATCATGGGGGTAATTGTAGATTACCTCTTTGTGTGTATTGTTGACAGAAATGTTGATCAGTGATTTCTCACTCTAAGACAGAGGTGAGTCATTTCATATAAGAGATCCCTGCTTGGAGGTAGTAAGGTTGACAGAGTGCAGACCTTTCCCTGAGAAATCCCATTTCTGAGTGGATCTGAGATGAGTACTGAGAGTTGTCACAGCAAGATCTCAGAACCTGTACCAACATCAGCTGTTGCAATGAGGTGATAAAAGCTTTGTGATTTGGAAGACCTAACTAACCTTTCTTTCCCTGGATTGCTAACTCCTGCCCAAGATGTGGAAACCCCTCAGAGCCCAATTAAAGAAGGCAACCTGGAAAAGCTCTATATACTACATGCTTATTGGGGTTATTGATGCAGAAATAGGATAAAGTCAAGTCAGAGACCAGCTAAGGGAGCTGGAAAAGCTCTGTGGTTCACAGATTTAGTATTTTTGTTTTGATTAAAAGAGTTTAATTTCATCCCAGTTCTTCAGAAAAGGTGGGATGTGAACATGTTAGCACGGAGCCACTAACTCTGCCCCATGACTTTATCAGTAGTATATAGCTCCATCAAAGAGGACTGGCTACAGATGCAGTCACTCAGTAAACCATATAAGAAGTAACTGTGCTTGTACTCTCTCCTATGTCTCTCTGTGTCCTTCTGTCTCCCCTTTTCTCTGTCTCTCTTTTTCACTTTCTCTCTCTCCCTCTTTGTCACTCTGTGTCCCTTTCTGTCTGTTTTCCTTTCTTCCCTTTCTCTCTTTTTGTATCAATGTATAAAAAAGCTTTTCCAATTTCTCTGTATTCATCATCTTCATCCTTTTTTTTTTTGTTTTGCAAGGTGATGGGGTTAAATGACTTGCCCAAAGTCATACAGCTAGGTAATTAAGTGACTGAGACTAGATTTGAACTCGGGTCCTACTGACTCCAGAACAAGTACTCTATCCATTCATCATCTTCATCCATTCTTATGGCATGGTATTATTTCATTATGTACATGTGTCACAATTTGTTTAGCTATTCCTAACTGAGAATCTTTATTGAGCTCATATCTCTCTGCCAAGATGTGAGAATGATTCATCATCATCATCATCATCATCATCATCATCATCATCATCATCATCATCATGTTTAGTCATTGCATTAATTGGAATTTTTCAAGTCCTTCTAAGTTGTTTTTATTAACAATATTGTAATTATTGTATAAATTGCTCTACCAGTCCTCACTTTATTCTCCACCAGTTTACACAAATCCTTCCAAGTTTTTCTGAATCTCTTCCTCTTGTCATTTCTTTTGATTGAGGGTATTATTACATAGTCTTAAAAACTTTGAACAAATCATTTAAGCTTCTCTGAGGAGTTTGCCCTGGAAATGGGCATAAAGTGGATTAATGGGGATTAGATGAGTCATTGTTCTTTTGTATAATTCAAACCTTGCCAAACCCTGCCTATCTTTTTTGGCTTAATTTGAATTAGTGCCGAGAAGACCTATCTTTGTAAGATGAAACTTCCACTTCTGTTTGAACTGAGTCATCAGCACTCTGTCACTGGGGTGATGATATTGCTAAAACTGTCCTACAATTTTTTTTTAAATAAAGTAGCAAGTTTGGTTTTTTAAACTATTAGGAAACTGTGGCTATGTGAATGTGTGTGTGTGTGTGTGTGTGTGTGTGTGTGTGTGTATGTGTGTGTGTGTGTGTGTGTGTGTGTATGTATGTGTGTGTGTGTGTGTGTGTGTGTGTGTGTGTGTATAAACAGTTGGTATTACCAGAATCATTATTGTAACTATCTGAAATGTACTTTTAGAGTGCCTAAATGTAATGTTGGCTTGCTGGACTCCCATCGGAAGTTTGCAATTTCTTTTTTTCCCAGAAAACATACTGAATAATTGACTAATCTCATTGTATAAAGGGTTGTTCATTTTTACTACCATGCCTTGAACTGCAGAACAGGAAATATTTAGCAACTCCATTACTCAGAATAACTGGTAATTTAGCAGTAACAGCACAATTTCTCTGGATGATTTGAAAATATATCTATTTATCTATCATAATAATAGCTAGTATCTATAGAGTGCTTATCTTGAGTCAGCACTGAGCTAAATGCTTTATAATTATTATCTCATTTGATATTCACAATACCCCTGTGAGATAGGTACTATTACTACTACCATTTTATAGATAGGGAAACTGAGGCAAACAGAAGTGACTTGCCCAAGGTTACACAGCTAGTTAGTGTCCGAGGCAGATTGCACACAGGTTTTCCACTGGCCATGTAGCTGCCTCCTTTTAATGCTTCTGTATTGTCTTAGTTTTCCAGAATTTATAGCATCTTTTATGTCACTAAGCAACTGTTCATATTTACTAGCCACTCAATTATTCATATTGCTCATATTACTAGTCATTCAACTGTTCATATTTACTAGCTACCTCTTCTACTCCCCACTCCACAACTATGAACCTATTGATCTACTTTCTTTATCTCCACTCTTTCCATTCTTTACTCACCTTCTCTTATACATTCACCCAATTTCCTACTTTGATTCTACCTTCCAACTCAATGCCTGTTTTCACTCTTATTCAAACTTTTTTTCTGTTCATTTCCTTATCCTTTCCCTCCCATCCATGATCTCTTAACATCTTTCTTAACTGAAGGTAACATCTCTTTTGCCTCTTAACTCCATAGATATGGTAATAGAAAGCATGGTTCATGGTGGAAATGAAACCAAAAGGTGTAGGAACAGAAGCAATTGAAAGAAGGTAGGAAATGAGGTTCACTGTAGAACTTAGGGGGTAACCAGAGATTATTATGTTAAATTTGAGATAAAACTTCAGCTTTCATATCCTTCTTCCTTTAAAAAAAGCATTCTTTGAATTAACTGAAAAAAAAACCCCCAAACTCAAATAACCTTTTGGTTTCTTCCTATTGCCTAAATAAGATAATATACAAACTCCTTAGCTTAGCATTTAAATTCATTCCAATTTGGCTCCCACCTTTTTTTTTTTTACAATTTTAATTTCATTCTCCTCCCCTTCATAAACTAGAGAGGGTCATATCCTCAAATTTTCATCCACCTATCCATCTATCTATCCATCTATCATCTCTCTCTCTATCTGTCTGTATTATATATGTAATATAAATATAATTTCCCCTTATCATCCTCAAAAGAACATAAACTGTGGTCAGAGCTGGTTTCTTTTGGCCTCATGCCCCTAGCAGCTAGCATAATACCTTGTAACATAGCAGGTTTTTTTAATAAATATCTGTTGAATTATCTGGAATTTCAAGAAACTGCTAATTGATGGGCAAGATGTGGGGTCTGCAAGCTGAGTCCCTCCAGGTCACCCCAGACAGCTTTTCCTCACTCCCCCTTGAACTACTTCCTGAGACCCCCTCAGAGCTTCTTGGGTGGTAGGCCCTCCCTGGTGCTGATCCAGGATTTTAGGCTCATAGGATTTAGAGAAGTGGGATTGATTTTAACACTCAAGAACTTGAGAACTGGAAAGATAAGGATATGCCATCAGCATGGTCTCACATATGGATCAGATAGTCAGATACCCCATTTCTTCCTTCCTTGTTTCCAACCCCTCCAGGGTTCTGTAGTTTGCTTTTTAGTCCCCTATTCACCCCCAAGCAAGGAAAAGAATAAACCAGCTCAGAAACAAAACACTAAGAAACCATTAACCATGAAACTAAAATTCCTCAGCACCAGAGTGAACAGCCCCCAAACTCTAGAATCCAATCCCCCAAGCCTAGGCAAGGGAGTAATTTCTGCCCCTCTCCCTCTCCCTCCCTTTCATCCCTTCAGTCCTGGAGTCCCCAGCCACGGCCTCTTTCCATCTCTCTGGGTCTAGTGTTTTCTCAAAACAACAGCCTCCCCTCCTCCCCACCAGTTTCCCAGCACTCATAATATTGAGCTGACTCACAGTTTCTCATGCCCAAAGTTGGACATGATCTGGCCAGGCTTCAGAAATCAAACTAATTCAACCCGGATCAGGGTGCTGGATTCATCCCTAACCTACACTTCAACTTGTCACCCTCCTCCCTCTCCCCCCAAAACTCACGTACAAAAGTTATGGGCTCTAAGGTAGTTAGTTCCCCCTGGTTCTTCCCCCTCAACCCCCCCCCCCCCTTCTCCATTCTTTCTGCCTTTTGTTGCTTAGAGCCCAGTTGGACGAGGTCAGATTGGGGAACGGTGCAGCACAGGCTGGGGCTGGTGAGTGACTGAAGTCTGAATCTACAACCTGGAACCAAAGTGGGCTGGGCTAGAGTGGGATGGAGCAGGCCGGGGTGGGGTTTGGGGGAAGGGGCTGGGTCTAAACCCGGGCCTGGGGGCGAGGGGGGGGGGATTTCTCTGAACCTGGGATCAGGGCTACGACCCCGGCTTTGTTCTGAACCTGGATTGGAACTAGGGCCAAGTCGAAGACCAGGGCGAGTCCAGGATACCAGTCCAGGACTTTAACTAAGTCGACTAGGTGGTGCAGTGGATAGAGCGCTAGTCCTAGAGTTAGGAGGACCTGAGTTCAAATGTGACCTCAGACACGCACTAGCTGTGTGACCTTGGGTAAGTCACCTAACCCCATTGCCTCACATCCAGAGCCATCTCCAGTCATCCTGATTCAAATCTGGGCCCTGGATCGAGAGGAGAACATGAGGCCGGTGACTTAGCACGGCGGCCCCCCCCCCCCCCCCCATCGAATTCCCGAGCAGCAGCAGCTGGGCAGCTGGATCCCGGACTTAGGCTGGCTCTGGGGTCCATTCCCAGCAGAGGCTTGAGGTACCCGCAGCGGGGCTGGTCTGGCCCCACTAGAAGCCGCGGAGCCCAGCGAGCCCAAGGGGTCCAGGATCACGAGGAGCGGGGAGCAATGGGGAGGAAACGCCCTGGACTTGGCCACGGTCCACTGGCCAGGGATGGAGATGTTGGGGGAAGGGAAGAAGAGAAAGAGCTGGCGTTGGGCGTCCTGGCAACTTGGCAGGGAGGGCGGAGCTGAGCTTCGGGGCTAGTGCCACTCCCAGGCTTAGCTGAAACCAGATGCCCGGAGCCAGGGTGGCAGCAGAGGAGGAGAGCACACTCTGAAGAGAGCTCGGGCTAGGACGGGAGCACAAAGACTGACTCGGTCAGACCAGGCTGTCCGGAAGGTGAGGGGGCCCCCCAAACGGCTGGGCAGGAGCCCGAGGGAGCGAGGACGAAAGGTGGGGTGGAGGCCTTCTTAGTGGGCAAGCTCGGCTTCATCCTCCCACAACAACCCTTCCTGGAAAGAGCATTGCGATCCTTGGAAATCTAGGGCCCTGGCTTCTAGTTCTGGCCCTAACTAACCTGGGGAAGCTCTGACAAATCACCTCCCCTTTGGCCCCAGCTGCTTAATCTGTGAAATGGGGGAATGGGCAGTTTCTGGGGTTCCTGGCCCCAGGGTTGGTGCTCTAAACAGCCTAGCTCTCCCTTAACCCCCCCCCCCCCAGGTTCTGGATCTCTTGACCCCTCTTAGTGTCTTCTGCAGGAGAGGGAGTGTCTCAGAAATTCATTTTTCCTCCTAGACCCACACCTTAGGTAACGGTGATGGTGGCAAGTCGGGGAATGGAAAGTGTTCAACCTGGTGGGTTTTTTTTTTTTTCCAACCAGGAGTTTCAGAATTCCCCGTGGGCACTGAGTTGGGATGTGGCTTCTTCTACCAATCGCTGTTAACTAGTTGAGTTTGGGTCGACGACATTCTCAGACCCTCAGGGACTTGGCAAAATTAATGGACTAGGCTAAGTGATCAGTAAAACACCTTCCAGCTTAGAATCCTTAGTTACAATGACCCCCCCCCCCCAACCTCTACGCCCTCATCACCATCCCCTACTCCCCTTTCTCCCCTCCCTTCCCTCCCTTTCTCAACCCTCCACCCCACGCAATGAGAAAGATCACACTTTGGGGCATAGGAAGGGGATTTGACTGACTCATATATCACTCTGCAGGACCAGCCAGCTTTGAGAAGAAGGTGGGGTCAAAAATAACGGAGGGCGGAACTATGTGTGCAGGGATAGATCTGAGAGGAGAAGGAGGAAAAAGGGCAGGGAATCAGATTCCTTCTTCGTTTCTAGGAACAGCAGCTTCCAGTTCTAGTAAATGACTCACGAATATATGAAAGCTTTTACTAAGTATTTGGTTTTTAAAACTCCCCATAACCTCCCCCTTCTTACCTTTACAACCTTCCTTATACTTTGCTTTCCTCATCGATTCTGTTATCAGTCACTGATAAGTGTCCACTATTTGTTGAATGCCAGACACAATGATGGGAAAACAGATATGAAAAGGAAGCTCATCTCTGCCCATGCATCTCCCTGGACTGGAATGGTGCCCCGAGAAGGGGGTTGGGGACAGTGGAGTGAGAAAGGGTTTGGAACAAAGAAGTCACAGGAAAGTTGGTGCTATTAGGTCAATTCATTGACACACCTTTCTTACCAATCATGTTGTTTGATTAGTGATACCAGATACCATTACCCTAGAAATGAGAAGAATGGTGAAGTGAGAGGTGGAAAAGGTACATCTCAGCTTGTCAGGGAGATGGCATGAGGGCAATGTGATGGGTTTGGGGTCTCTTAGTTGTGGTGACACAGGGTGGAGGCTGGTGTTCTAGTCTGTTCCTGGTAGAAAGAGGAAGATGGAGGTGGAGAAAGAGAAAGAGGAAGGTGGAGCAGAGTAGCCTGGATCTCTAGATCTCTTTCCTCTTCGAGTCAGGAATATTCCTTCAAATTATTTTAAATATATTTCATATTTACTTAAATGACCTTATCAACTTCATTAACTCAATATGCTCTAAACTAGACACTGCACCACATCCACCCCCCCCCCCCCGAACTGCTTTATTTCTGTTGAGGGCACCATCAGTCATTCAAATTCACAAACTTATCATTATCCTTATCTCCTCACTCTCACTCACTCTACCTGGACCATAGCACTAGCCATTGGTTTTCCTGTTTTGTCTGTCCTCTCAATAATCCAATTGCTAAAAATACAAAGCAAAAATACATTGCAAAAAAAAAATTACAAAATCCCCTCAATCCAATACCAAATAATTACCAAACTAAGTTTCTGAACGTATAAATCTGATCATCACATACTCCTACTCAACCAATCCCAATGACTCCCCTTTACCTCTGTGATAAGGTACAAATTCCTCTGTTTGGCAGTGAAAGGCCTTTTCAATCTCACCCCAGTCCATCTTTTCCTCCAGGCTCACTGTGTCCCAAACAAATTGGCCTTCTTTGCTATCAAAACATCTCATCCATACCATTGCCATGTCTTTGAATTGACTATTCCCATAGCAATGAATGCATTTCCTCTACCCCTTTCCCTCTCAGAATCTCTAGCTCATGAGCCTCAGGTACGGTTTGAGGTCTTTTCTGTTTCCACTCATCATCATGTTTTTCCTGACAAATCACCTTGGATTTCTTTTCTATAGACTTACACACATTCATATTGTTACCCTTGTCCAAGTTATCCTCAGAGACTAGCACCATGACTGGCATTGAATAGACGCTTACTTGATTCGTTGATAGACTGTTAATTGTGGATGGGTTGAGGGGACTCTTCATGTAGGGAGGAATGTGAAGAAGTCCCAGGACAAGGAGTGGAATGGGAGGTTTGGGAGGGCCACAGACATCACAAGGGATTGGTGGTAGTGAAGAATGCAATCACTGACATTCAAAGATCAGGTGAAGGAGAGAGAAGGGAGATACTCCAGAGCAGGAGGGAGGCCCTAGGTACTAGAGAAGATACTTAAGGAGATTGAATACTCTTGACTAAGAATACTCTGTCTTGTTCTTCCTTCAGACTAAGAGAGCCAAGAACCATGAGGGTCCTCCTCCCAGTCCTGCTGAGCATCCTGCTCTATATAGAACCAGGTCAGACCCTGGGACCTTGGGGAGTAGTGGGGGGAGGGAAATCTGGACTGGGGAAGAAGGAGAACCTTAGTATCAGGGGAGAGTAGTTTCTATGTTTTGGGACTCAAAGGCTTGTGGTTGTGAGTTTATGGGTCTGTTGAATTGCATCTGTCAGTTAGGAGAAATGAGTTGGAGGTGGTAGGGGAGAATACCGGTGTGTGGTGGGAAGATCTCCTTCTCCCCAATACTCTGACCCTTGAGGAGCTGTGAGATAAAGAGCTTTGCTTCAGCCTCGGGTGGCATAGGGGTGGGCACCTAGATCTTTATGCTTTCCCCATTGTATCCCTCCTCAATTCATCTAACCAAAAGGATTTCTTCTTTACAGTTCCTGGTCTCAAATGCTACAACTGTACTGGGATAAAGGAATCCAGTCAATGCAGCCTCACTCACTGCGCAGGGTCAGCAGCTCGCTGTGGAAGCTTGGAAGCTAAGGAAAAAAGTTGTGAGTCCTACTAGGGCCTAGTTAATATTCAAATCCCAGGCTCAGTGGGTCACTTAGACATATGGAGCTAAAGGGGAGGGATCTGTCTCCTCCAATCTCCGTGTCATGAGAATTGTTTGACCAGCATTGATGACCAGTTTGAAAGAGTTATTCTTTATCCCCATTCAGGTGAATTGGTACTTGGAATTCACAGCATTCTATGGTGTTAGAGCTGAAGGAACTTTAGTAATATTTTAGTTCAACACCATTATTTTTTTTTTTTAGTGGAAGGGAGTTAACATTAAGTATTGATTTTCAGAGCTGGAAGGGATCCAGTTGGGTTAGATGACCTAATCCATCCTTCTCATATTACACATGAAGAAACTCAAGCTCAGAGATGAAAAGTGGCTTGCTCAAAGGAACACATCTTGTAAATGGGACAGAGGAGCCTGAACCCAACCCTTGCTCTCTGGAATTCATCTAAGCCCAGTGATCTTTCCTGCTACTCCATCTTTGTTTCTCTTTCATACCTGGACAGATATTCCCCATAGATCAATGGAACAGTTCCATTTTGAACCAACTTCAAAAGCTGGTTGGGAGATAGAGTAAGAAGAGTCTCAAATGGGAGATTTCTGCTGATGGAGCATCTAGAAAGTTCGCTTGATCATGTAGATCCAAGAATCTGTTATCGGAGATAAAGGAACTGAGGTGAAGAGTTAGGAGATAGGGTTCAGGTCTGAGATGAATTGAAAAGCCAGAGAGACAGATTTCTGGGTCATAAAAAATCAATTTATTAATTAAGCTAGCTAATAATCCATGAATTGATGATTAGTGACTTTTCCTGGTAACCAAAGACATAACCATGGAGATGCCTGAATGTTTAAATACCTTTGGAAAAAGAGGGTCCCCTGGCAGGTGAAAATCAACCCTAATTGATGAACAATTTATGAGGGGGCAAACATATTAATGAGGAAATGGATTTAAAGTCTTCAGAAACTCTTTCTTTCTGAGAATGTGACTTGATCTCATTTGCCCCAGCAATGTGGACAAAGGAATCCATCCCTACCCATACTGCTCTGGTTGGATTTCTCCTTCATAAACTGGGCTACCCAAACCACAATGGGGCAGCAAGGGCATAGACTTACTTCCTAAGGGCAAGAATTCATTTTGATTAGATTATCTGTAAGGTCTTCTCATTAAGTATAGTCCCACCCCCAGAATTGAAGAGCATATAACTGGGAGAATTTGGGCAATCTATCAGTAAAAGTAATGTCCCTCAGAGACTGACTGAATGACCTGCAAGGGCTGGTCCCTGAATGAGGAAATAGAAAGGAAAAACTTCAACCCTTATTTAATAACTGATTATTAATATAATAGAAAATCATAATTTCTCTCAGGTCAGAGGCATGAATTGGATCCTAGATTTCAGTGGACAGATGAAGAGAGCTAGTTTAGGTTCATGTGGATCATTTATCTACTAGAAGGTTTTGGGAAAAGTTTGTGTTTCACAAAAATTTGACTATATATAGGACTTGACATCTGTTCGACACCTGTGTATGTTTATATGCGAGTAAAAAATACCAGCCTTGTCATCTGGCTTCTCCTAAAAGAACTTCAATTGGACATCTCCTCAATGCAGAGGAAATAACTGTTTTTTGATGAGAATTGAGGAGAGGCTTACATTAGGCTGTCATTTTTAGCACTTATCTCTTGAATGAATGCTATCACCTTTGTTTTCCACCAACTATTTGGCACAGTGGGTAAAGCAGTGGCCTTGGAATCAGGAGGATTGGAGTTCAAATTCGGTCTTAGTCACTTGACTTAACTAACTGTGTGACCCTGGGCAAGTCACTTAACCCTGATTGCTTATCATCCAGGGCCTTCTCTAGTTGTCCTGATCCATATTTGGCTACTGGATCAGGAGGAGAAAATGAGACTGGTGACTTAGCACAGCACCCCCTCACTCAAATCCAATTTATGTGCTTGTCATAGTATCACCTCCCTGATATTATGGTCTTGTTGAAAATGAAGAACAAACAGCATCATCATCATTTTTAATACTTCTGCAGAAATTCAGTGGCAGACACTCCTGTAAGACCCTGAACTTGGTGAAATAATAATAGCTAGAATTTATATAGAAGGCAGCCAGGTGGCTCAGTGGAAAAAGCTGGATCTGTAATTCAGGAATATCTGAGATCAAATCCAGCATCAGATACTTAATAGTTGTGTGACCCTGGGTAAGTCATTTAACCTCCATTTGTCTTAATCCACTGGAGAAGGAAATGGCAAACCACTGAAGAATCTTTGCCAAGAAGACCCCATAAGCAACATTGATATATTATGGTCCATGGGGGTCACAAAAAGTCAGACACAAATGAAAAATAACAAGTGAAAAAAATGAGAATTTATATGGCATTTTAAGGTTTGCAAAGTGCTTCACAAATATTATTTGATCCTCACTGAGGATCAAAAACCACTGAGAGGTTGTTGAGTCATTTTTTCAGTTGTGTCCAACACTTCCTGACCTCATTTGGGGTTTTCTGGGCAACGATACTGCTGTGGTTTGCCATTTCTTTCTCTAGATCATTTTACCAATGGGGATACTGAGAGGTAGGCACTATAATTAACTCCATTGGAGAGACTGAGAAAACCAAGGTAAACAGAGGCTAATTGACTTGCCCAGAATCACAAAACTAGTTAATGTCTGAGAAAGGATCCAAGCTCAAATCTTCTCAACTTCAAGTCTAGCCCTCTATCTACTGCATCACCTACTGCTGCCTCCTTTCATGACCCTCTTTTAGTCCTGATGTTTTGTGTTCTAAGCCTTCCTCCAGTCCTAGTATTCTAGGATTCCACATTGGGTTTGAACCTTTGCTACCTACTGTGATTGTGACTCTGAACAAAATGCCTAAATTTCCTTGGGTTTCAGTTTCCACATCTATAAAACTTTATTGAGAGGGAATTGAGAATATGATGGAGGAAGAGCTTTATAGAATACGGAACTCATACCTTCACATGAATTAGACTATTAAATGTTTACAAACTCTTTTCACATCCATTAGAATTAGTATGTTTTTTAGAAGTAGAAATGACATTAATGATTTCCTAATTTTTACAGAAGAAAATGAGACCTAGAGAGAGGAAGTAATTTGAGAAAGTTAGTAAGCAATAGAATTAGGATTTAAATAAAGATCTTTCAACCCCAAACTCAGTGCTGCTTCTAGACCTTCCTGTTCCTTGGAGAAGAAAGATATTTCCCTCTTGGATTCTGTCATTCTTGCGGTGAACCGCACCCTTTGTTTTACATCAGTCCCTGACCTCTCAGCCATCTCTTTCACCATTCCTAAAGGTTTCACTGACTGATCATTAGAAACCCCCCTCACTGTCTGACACTTTCCTCTGTCAGGTCACTAGTAGAAGAAAAATAGTAGAAGAACCTTGTGAATATGTTCTAGAGTCCTCTGCAGCCCTTATATTCTAGGATTCTAAGTTAAATTATCTTTTGCTGCTTATTACAATTTGACTCTTGGCAAATGGTTTCAGTTAATTAACCTTTTCCCTCATCCTCATTGTCTCATTGAGGCAGCCTGTGATGCTGTTCATTGAGTAATAGGAAGATATGATTTCACATTTGGCCTCAAATATTTACTAATTATATGGCTTTGAGAAAGTTGCATAACTGCTTCTGTTTCCTCAACTGTAAAATGGTGGTGGGGGAAGATAGTAAGATAGTAGCTATCATTCAGGATTATTGTGAGGATCAAATGAGATAATATTTGTAAAAATCATTTAGCATGGTATCTAGGACATACTCATAATAGGAACCATAGAAATGATTATTCTCCTTCCTTTCAACTGTAATATGAAGGAGTTGCATTAAATGGTCTTTAAGGTTCCTTCTAGCTCTATGTTCACAATGTTATAGTCAAATGCTCTATGAAATATATATGTAGCATTCCTTCAACAAACATTTATTAGGCACCTTTTAATAAGCCAGACACTCTGCTACATGCTGGAGATACGGAGATAGAGTACAAAACAGTCTCTGCCTTCAAGGAGTTTATATTCTATTGAGAGGGAATAGCATGCTCAGAGAAAATTTTATGGATCTATATCTATACAAATTCAGTACAAAGAATATTCAGGAGGGAGGGAGTGGGGTCTTCCTGTAAAAGATGAGACCTGAACTCATGACTTGGTGGTCAAGGAGGAGTATAATCTAGATATGGGGTCACATTGTACAGAGAGAGGCATAGATAAAATGCCCTATACAGGAGACAGTGAATAGGCCAGTTTGGTGGAAAATAGAGTATACTCAGGGGAGACATTTATGATGAGAATATTCTGAGCGAGAGATCATGAGAGCTTTGAACCAGCTGGGATGGTAGTTATATAAATGGATAAAAGTAGGAATTATAGTGGGAGTTTGGAGGTTTGGAGCAGTCTTTGAGGATTGGCATATTTAGGGAAGTCTTCCTGAAGAAGGTGGGTCTAGAGGATTGGGAGAGATGGATAGCACACGGAACAGGGGAGGAAGAACCATCAATGAACCTATGATGTACAGGTAATGATGAGAAGACTATTTTGTGGGGGTTGAGGGGAAAAGGAATTTCTGCCTGATGGTTTTAAACCTCTCTCTTTTTCTGTTTCCCACAGGGACAGAGAACAGAATGATATACTTCAAGGGCTGTGCCACTAACTGTGAAAGTTTTTTCATGGAGTCATTGCGTAAGGCCATTATGGAGATCCCTGCAGATCTCATCGAAGTGGGTTATACCTGCTGTGCGAAGGAGCAGTGTAATGGGGCAGATGGTTTCAAGGGCAGTCCCTTGGCCCTGATGGGGGCACTCCTGCTCAGCCTCGGACCTGCCTTCCTCTGGGTCTTTGTGTGAGGGCTTTGGCCATCTCCGTGTGGGTCCTGCCTTGTGATTTCTCTTTTGCCTCAGGAACAGATATGTAACTTTTCTCTGCACCTTCCCTCCCCTGCTCCTGGACCAATTGCAAGCAGAATTTACCAGAATTTTGTCCATCCTGATAGACATACTTGCATGTGGGAGGACACATAGCAGACAGACATCTATATAGACAGTTGCACAGAAATGAGCAGACATTTACTGTTCCATGAGGTTTTCAAAGCCTCTGCATTCCCCTACCAGTGGGAGCTACCTAGAAACTATTAAACTCTACCCCTATTGGAGGTATGTGTGGAGGGTTCCTCAGAGATCCGGTTATTTTTCTTTTTTTTTAAATTTCATTTATGCCTTTTATTTTTATATTGCATCCTTTTCATAGTATATCCATCCTATCCTCCTCTAGTCAGAAAGTCATCCAATAAATATACGTATTTCAGCAAAATCACCTAATACAATGATCAAGTTTAGCAGATGTATACTCAGAGTACCCTACTTCTCCAAAGAAAGGAGGGAGATGCATTTTCTCTGGGTCACAATCAAGCATTATAATATGATGTTTGGTTTCATTTAAAAAAATTATTTCCATTTAATATTTTTGTTGTCATTGTGTTCATTATTTTTCTTTTACTGCTAACTATTTCTCATCTGTTTTTGTGTCTTGATTATTTTTATTTGTTGTTTCCTAGAGTACCATTCATGTGTAGCGAACTGGGCATTTGGAATCAGGAAGGTTTATTCAGAATTCAAATCTGACCACAGACCCTAACCCCATTTGTTTCAGTTTCCTTATTAAAATGAACTTGAGAAGGAAATGGCAAACTGCTCCAATACCTTTGCCAAGAAAACCCCAAATGGGGTGATGACGAGTAGGACATGACTGAAACAAGTGAACAACAATAGTGCCATTCTTGAAATGATAGGAGCCCATTTGGTGTACTGGAGTCTTCTCCCAACATTCTCAAGTCTTTTTGGAGGAGGAAAAATGCTTCTACTAAGGGCATCCTGATGGTAATGGCCTTACCATCCTGATGGTAGTAATGATGTTTAATCTCCAATTAAAGGATCTTCTGCTGGTTAGTGACAGTCTCCCTATATTTCCTACAACTTTTCCCTTCCTCCCACCCAAACATTGTGTTTGTCACTGGAGATATGAAAATATTCAAAGAAATGGGCTCAGTGATTTGGGAGTTCCTTTCAATGATGATATCTGCAGCCTCCAGCCTCTCTATGCGTTCTTATCTGCTTCAACTCTGTCCCTGTTTTCACATTCATGTTCAGATGGGGATCCACCCATTCCTTATTAAATGTATGAAACTGAGAAAATAAATTTGTCTCTCTTATCCTGTTTCCTCATCTGCAGAACACTATTGAACTCAGATGTGGGGAGAAAGTTGCTTTGAAAACTTTTAAGTCATTAGGGAAATGTGAATTTTTATTATCTTGTAACTGCCATCAACCTCTCTCTTTTATTTAAGGCAATAAGGTTAAGAGTGACTTGCCCAAGATCATATAGCTAGGCAATTATTAAGTGTCTGAGGTCAGATTTGAACTCAGGTCCATTATTTTAATCCATTGGGCCACCTAGCTGCCTCCTTCAATCTCTTACTGACTTAAGATCATAGATCTGAAGCTGAAAGAGACCTTAAAAGTCATGAAAAAATCATAGTTCAGTCCTTTCTTTTTGCAAATAAGGAAACTGAGAATGAAAGCGGCTTTCCTGGGTGAGGAAATATTAGAGGAAGGATGTGAATTGAGGCTATCCCTACTTTAACTATAGCATTCTAGTCACTGGGGTCAGCTAGTTGCCCTTCTGTGGGTTGCAGAGGAGTTCTGTCTTGATATCAGAGAAACTCCCATTGCTATGTCACTTTTAGGGTTTAAATTTTTTGATTAATATATATTTTATAAAAACATCTTCATTTCCAAAAGTGTCCCTCTTCATCCCCCATCATACCCAAAGAACAATCTTTGGTAATGTGAACCCTAAAATTGAAAGAACTTCAAAAACATAGTGGTTAAAACAAACAAAACAGAAAAAATATGGAGAAGACATGAAGTTTTATTCTCTGGAATTTATCAAACAAAACCTGTAAGTAATGGAGTCCATTTCATGATGATCACCAAAACCTGGGCAAAAAAACAAACTTTATACCATTTGGTCAAAAGGAAAAATAATTAACTTCTTTAGTGACTTGTATTTAAGAATTTGTACAATATCTCTATCTGAAATTGTTCTACAAAGATTATCATGTCTCTGTTTCTCTTCCTGAATTCTTCTTTTGTCTCTTCCTAGGAGGAGGATGATCTCATTACATCCTGAGTGTTGTTCTCCTAAACTTGTGATTAACAATTTTATCTGATACAGGCCTAATATTCTCTAAAGGGAATTAATCTTCTTTCACAATATAGTAATGAGAAATTATTATTGCTTTCACAGTAACAAAGAATAAAGAAGGGGAAGAGTTAAAAAAAAACAATTCAAATAAGATTAACAATTAAACCATGATTCATGTTCATAACCCCCCCCCCCCCAACCTCTGAAGAGAAGGGAGAGAGATACATTTTCACATTTCTTCTCCAGGGCCAACATTGATTATTCTAATTGCACAATGTTCAGTTTATGGGGTTTTGGTGTATTTTGGGGATGGCTGAGTTCAGTTTTTTCACATGGTTTTGTATATCTTGTTTTCTTGGCTTTGCTTAATTCACTTTGTGTCCATTCATACAAATCTCATGCTCTTCTGAATTCTTTACCCTTAATTTTCCATTCCATTCCCACGCCACAATTTAACCATCCCTCAATTAAAGGACATATTTCAGAAAGCTGTCCTAAGCACAGGTATTCAGATGGCACAAATGATTAACCTGGATCATTGATTTGCCCAAATCAGCACATGCTATTAATATACAAAAGTGTCAGATCCCTGGGGGGGGGTATTTCTTAGCTTTTTATCTTCCCAGAAGACATTAATAAAATGGAAGGACCCAGGAATGTACTAAACTTAGGCCTTCTAATGCCGTGAAAAGGTCACTGATTTTTTTTCTAGGAGCGATATTTCAAGTGATTGGATTTTCCTACTCAGTTATCCCTGGTCAGATGGGTGCCTCCTTGTGAAGATTTGGACACTAAATTGTTCTGGTTCTTAGTTTTCTGACTGGTTTTGTCTATTGTGGACTCCACTCCTGTTTCTTCATTAAGTTTAGCTCCATTTCTATGAGCTCTGAGGGATAAAAGATTTGGGTGAATTTTCTAGTGGACTGGTTCTATGGGCCTCACTGAATGATCAGGAGCCTGAAGTTTCAACATTTCAGTATGTCTTTGCCTGGGCAAGGGCATTAGAACAACAACCTAACAAAGACAGACTCAAAGGGGCAGACAAACAAGTAGGCAGACAGACAGACAGCAGGCAAAGCAGATAGCTGAAAACACAAAGAAAGGCAGATAGACTGGCTGACAGACAGGTAGGAGGATAAATAAGCAGAGATAACCTGGCAGACAGACCAACACATGGAGAGAGACAGACCAATGGAGACAGCTAGACATAGAAACAGAATGGAGGAGCAGCACCTTAGATGAAGAACATGACTTAGAACTTTTGCCCTCATCTTGGACAGGGTAAAACTGGAGAATTCTAGATACCCATCCTTTCCCTTCCTGGGATACTTTCTGTTGGATGCCAGGGAGCTAGGGTGAGGCAGAGTAAGGAAGTGCAATTGAAATATCAGTTTATATGCTGCAAATAATAAGCAAAGCAGTTACAAAATCTGGAAAATATACAGAAAACACAGAAAGGAAGGGGCTATAAATAAAAGTATGACCTTGACATCCATGTGAAAATTAATATGCATGCTTTTAAATTAAACTGCAAAATGGTTCCAGTTTAAGATTTCATGTATAGTCATTTCCTGGACTGGAGGGTGGGGTATGTATTTGAAGATTAGTGTTTATTGATGTTTCTCCTTTATAACTAAAAGAACCCCAGAAAAATTTTCCAGATATTTCCATCAACTACATGCCCACCCTTTCTTCCTTCCTGGAGTTCAGGCCTAAGATAGGAAATAATAGGGTGGAGCGGAGAATTCTCCAGAGGAGCTTCAGTTAGAACTCTAAGTGGGGCAATTTAGATTTCTGGAGATGTGTGGAAACTCTACTTCCTTCACTCATTTTTTTCCAGACAGAGTTCTCCCTCCCCTCACCCCACCTCTTCTTTTAAGAAAGCTTTCTTCTGGAGGATTCTAAACTGGTTTCTTGCAGACAGAAAGTCAGTTTGAACTAAGACGTACATACCAGATAGACACACTGATTCACTATTCTTAGACCAGGGCTGCAACCCCAAGAAAATCATTTCCCCAAACAACTGTAGACTGTTGTCTCAGTCTCATCTAGCCTCCATTCCTCCCTAATTCCTCCTATTCCCCATAGGGCAGGGTCATATTTTGGGTGCTGTCACTCCTTTAGCTCACAGGCACCCCTCTTGCCCCATATGGAGGATGGATAGAAGACCATTCTCCAATGCTTGAAAATTTTCCTCCTCCTTGTTGGCTCTCCCTTCAGTCCAAAGGACTTTCCCCCTCTTTCAACTTCAAGGGACATTATCTTCAGTGTCAGAATCTTCCCCTTCACACCCCACCCCCAGTTTCAGAGTCTTTCCTCAAATTCTAAAGTTTCTTCCCTAGCCCCAGTTTCTCTCATAATCTTAATGTTTTTTCTTTCCTTCCTTCCTTCCTTCCTTCCTTCCTTCCTTCCTTCCTTCCTTCCTTCCTTCCTTCCTTCCTTCCTTCCTTCCTTCCTTCCTTCCTTCCTTCTCCTCCTCCTCCTCCTCTTCTTCTTCTTCTCCTCCTCCTCCTCCTCTTCTTCTTTTTCTCTTTCTTTCTTTCTCTTTCTTTCTTTCTTTCTTTCTTTCTTTCTTTCTTTCTTTCTTTCTTTCTTTCTTTCTTTCTTTCTTTCTTTCTCTTTCTAGTATCTCTCATGATACTAGACCCCCTGCCTTCCATGATCTCCTCTAATCCTAGCCTAGGTCTCATCTGGTTCACTGGACAACAAAGGAAGAAGACCTCATGATTTTTGGTTGTCTTAGCTCAGATAAGGGATGGGTAAGTAGGGATGGATTAATGTTCAAGTCTTCACCTAGGTTTTCCTTTTTGCAAGTCAAGGATATCATCCTCTCCCTACCTTCTTTCTTGCTAAAGATGACTCCCACGAACTTTCTCCCTTTTTCCTTTTTTTCTCCCAGAATTGTCTTCAGATGAGATTTTCCAGTCTAATATCACCTATTTCCTCTTCTGACCTCTAATCTTAGTAAAAATGAACCTTTGTTTAGTTGCCCCAGAATCTACTCCAGGTTTTTACTCATAGCCTTTCCTCTGCCATGACCTCAAGAGAAGCAAACCTGAGATGCAGTACAGATTGTCTTGGAATGCTGTGACACCTGGCTTTCCCAGCATCTTTTTCTGTTCTTCTTCTGGCTTATTGGTTTGTGTATGGCATGCCCTTTCTGGCAAGCTCCAATTAGGTTAGACCTCAGAGATAAAAAAACAATAACAACCCAATATAGGCACATTGTCTAGGATTCAGAAACAGTAATTATTCAGGGGAATACAAAAAAAAAGCTCCAGCAAACCCAAGTTATTTCAGACATGGGTGACATTTGAGTCCTTCTTACTTACATGGGTTTTATCATGTTCTATCTTGTGTCCTAGTGATCTGGCTATGGGTTCAGTCTCCTCTTTTGGCTTCTCAATTTCCCCAAGTTCACAATACATGGGGACAGGGGAAAGAGCCGAGGTTCAAATCTTGATATTGCTACCGGCTGGGTGACCAAATTGCACATTTTCTACTGACCTTTCAGAAATATAGATTTCAAGATGATTGAGTCATCATAAAGGATGTTAAAAACAAGACTCTTATAGATGAGGAAACCAGGGGGCTTCCTGTTTCCAAGTTCAGCCTACTTTTGGAGGTATAATTCTTAGTCTTGAAACAATGATTAATCTACTAGATAGGACTCCTGAGGCCACCAACTTTGCCTCTGTACTGTGGGAAGTAGGGGGCAGATATCCTTTCCATTTTAGACAGAAATGTAACTTCCTGACCTGAAGTTCAATGGTGACCAAAGGTTGCTTTTCTGCTCATTTAGTTCCTCTTTTAGAATTCAGGGTTGCGAGCACAGATTTTTAAAAAAAATTTATTTATTTTGAATTTTACAATTTTTCCCCTAATCTCGCTTCCTACCCCCACCCCCCACCATGAAAGCAGTCTCTTAGTCTTTCTTTACATTGTTTCCGTGGTATACAATGATCTAAGTAGAATGTGAAGAGAGAGAAATCATATCCTTAAAGGAAAAAAAAGTATTAGAGATGGCAAAATTACATAAGATTAACAGCTTTTTTAAAATTAAAGGTAATAGTCTTTGGTCTTTGTTCAAACTCCACAAATCTTTCTTTGGATGCAGATGGTATTCTCCATCTCAGCTATCCCAAAATTGTGCCTGATTGCTGCACTAATGGAATGAGCAAGTCCATTAAGGTTCATCATCACCCCCCCATGTTGCTTTTAGGGTATACAATGTTCTTCTGGTTCTGCTCATCTCACTCAACATCAGTTCATGCAAATCCTTCCAGGCTTCCCTGAATTTCCATCCCTCTTGATGTCTAATAGAACAATAGTGTTCAATCACATACATATACCACAGTTTATTAAATCATTTCCCATGATGGACATTCACTCAATTTCCAATTCTTTGCCACCACAAACAGGGATGCTATGAATATTTTTGTACATGTGATGTTTTTACCCTTTTTCATAATCCCTTTAAGGTATAGACCCAGTAGTGGTATTGCTGGATCAAAGGGTATGCACATTTCTGTTGCCCTTTGGGCATAATTCCAAATTGCTCTCTAGAAAGGTTGGATGAGTGTCCCAGATTTCCCACATCCCTTCAAACATTGATCTTTGTCCTTTCTGGCCATATCGGTCAATCTGAGAGGTGTGAGGTGATACCTCAGAGATGCTTTAATTTGAATTTCTCTAAGAAGTAGTGATTTAGAGCAATTGCCAAAGCTTTGTAATTTTATGTAATTGAAATTATCTAGTTTGTTTTTAATTGTGTTCTCCATCTCTTCCTTGATCATACACTGCTTCCTTTTCCATAGATCTGACAGGTAAACTATTCCTTGATCTCCTAGTTTGCTTATAATATTGTTTTTATATCTAAATCCTGTATCCATTTTTATCTTATCTTGGTGTAGAGTGTGAGGTGTTGGTCTAATCCAAGTTTCTGCCATACTGATTTCCAATTTTCCCAATAGTTTTTTATCGAAGAGAGAGTTTTTATCCCAATAACTGGACTCTTTGGGTTGATCAAATAGCAGATTACTATAATCATTTCCTACTATAGCACCTAGTCTATTCCATTGATCTCCCACTCTATTCCTTAGCCAATACCAGACAGTTTTGATGACTGATGCTTTATAATATAATTTTAGATCTGATAGGACTAAGTCACCTCCTTTTGCACTTTTTTTAATTGAATCCCTGGAAATTCTTGACTTTTTATTTCTCCATATGAATTTACTTACAATTTTTCTAACTCATTAAAGTAATTTTTTAGAATTTTGATTGGTAGGGCACTAAATAAGTAGTTAAATTTAGGTAGAATTGTCATTTTTATTATATTAGCTTGGCCTATTCATGAGCAGTTGATATTTGCCCAGTTATAAATCTGATTTTTATTTGTGTGAGAAGTGTTTTGTAATTGTTTTCAAAACGTTTCTGAGTCTGCCTTGGAAGGTAGGCTCCCAAGTAGTTTATATTGTCTGAAGTTACTTTAAGTGAGATTTCTTTCTTTTTCTATCTCTTTCTGCTGCATCTTGCTAGTCATATATAGAAATGTTGAAGATTTATGAGGGTTTATTTTCTATCCTGTGACTTTGCTAAAGTTACTAATTATTTTTTAGATAATTTTTTTACCATCAGATTAACATCTGCAAAGAGTGAGTTTTGCCTTTTCCTTCCCAATTCTAATTCCTTCAATTTCTTTTTCTTCTCTTATTACTGAAGCTAACATTTCTAATACAATATTGAATAGTAGTGGTGATAATGGGCATCCTTGTTTCACCCCTGATCTTACTGAGAATGCCTCTAGCCTAGCCCCATTGCATATAATGCTTGTTGATGGTTTCAGATAGATACTGCTTATTACTCTAAGGAACAATACATTTATTCCTACACTCTCTACTGTTTTTAGTAGGAATGGGTGTTGTATTTTTTCAAAAGCTTTTTCAGCATCTATTAATATAGTCATATGATTTCTGATAGGTTTGTCATTGATATAATTAGTTATATCAATTATATATATATTTATATATCTCAATTTTATATCAAATTTATATCAATTATATCAAAGTTTTCTCAATACTGAACCAACCCTGCATTCCTGGGATAAATCCTTCTTGTTCATAATGTATTATTCTAGTAATAACTTGTTGTAATCATTTTGTTGAGATTTTTATTTAAGATTTTTGCATCTATATTCATCAGGGAGACTGGGCTATAATTTTCTTTCTCTGTTTTTAACTCTTCCTATGGTATCAGCACCATATTGGTGTCATAGAAAGAGTTAGACAGAGTTCTGTTTTCACCTATTTTTCCAAAGAGTTTATAGAATTGGAACCGATTGTTCTTTAAATGTTTGATAGAATTCACTTATGAATCCATCTGACCCTAGAGAGTTTTTCTTAGGGAGTTCAGTAATGGCTTATTGAATTTCTTTTTCTGAGATAGGGTTATAGGTATTTATAGGTATTTAATTTCCTCTTCATTTAACCTGGGCAACTTATATTTTTGTAAATATTCATCTATTTCACTTAGATTATCAAATTTATTGGCATAGAGTTGGGCAAAATAATTCTGAATTATTACTTTAATTTCCTCCTTATTGGTGATGAGTTCATCTTTTTTATTTATGATACTAGCAATTCAGTTTTCTTCTTTCTTTTTTTAATCAAAGTAACCAGAGGTTTATCAATGTCATTGTTTTTTTCATAAAACCAATTCAATTTTATTTATTAGTTCAATAGTTTTCTTGCTTTTGATTTTATTAATTTCTCCCTTAATTTTGAGAATTTCTCATTTAGTATTTAATTGGGGGCTTTTAATTTATTTGTTCTTTCTCTAATTTTTTAGTTGTATGTTTAGTTCATTGATTTCCTCTTTCTCTAAATTATTCATGTAGGCATTTAAAGATATAATATACCCACTGACAATTACCTTGGCTGTATCCCATAAGTTTCAGTATGTTGTTTCATTATTGTCATTATCTAGGATGAAATAATTCTTCGTATAATTTGCTACTTGATCCACTCATTCTTTAAAATGAAGTTATTTAGTTTTCAATTAGTTTTGGGTCTATATCTCCCTGGCCCAACATTGCATGTGATTTTTATTGCATTCTGATCTGAGAAAAATATATTCACTATTTCTGCCTTTCTGCAATTGATTATGAGGTTTTTATGCCCTAGTACATGGCCAATTTTTGTGTAAGTGCCATATACTGCAGAAAAAAGTATATTCCTTTTTATCCCCCAGTTTCCTCCACAGGTCTATCATGTCTAGGTTTCCTAATATTCTATTTACCTCCTTAGCTTCCTTCTTGCTTATTTTGTGGTAAGATTTATATAAATCTGAGAGCAGGAGGTTGAGGTCTCCCACCAGTAGAGTTTTTTTTTTTTAGGTTTTTTTAGGTTTTTGCAAGGCAAATGGGGTTAAATGGCTTGCCCAAGGCTGCACAGCTAGGTAATTATTAAGTGTCTGAGACCGGATTTGAACCCAGGTACTCCTGATTCCAGGGCCAGTGCTCTATCCACTGTGCCACCTAGCCACCCCAGTATCGATTATTTCTTTGGTCATCATTATCAATTTGCAATATATGAGATAAAACCTCAGTCTTGATTTGATTTATATTTTTCCTATTATTAGTGTTTAGGATTCTTTCATATGCTGTTTATAGTTTGCAATTCTTCTTTTGAGAAATATTTCTATTTTGGGGGAATAGTATTTAATTATATGCATATATGTATATCTCTATGGAGATATATATATATATATACATACACATATATATGTATACATAAGTATTCATGTACTATTTGACTTTCAGTTGTTTTGGTTTTATTCAACTCTTTGTTATTCCATTTGGGGTTTGCTTGTCAGAGATGTTGGAGTAGTTTGCCATTTCCTTCTCCATATATACTTATCCATATACATAAATACATGGTGTCCCAGAAAGCTTGAAGCTATTAAAGCCTATATAAAGGTTGTAATAGTTAAATGGATTAATTGCTGTACCTGAAGTTAGGAAGACTATTTACTTAACCCTGTAGCCTCAGTTCCTCAATCTGTAAAATGAGCTAGCAAAGGAAATGGCAAAGCACTCCAACATCTTTTCCAAGAAAACTCCAAAGGGAGTCATAAAGAGTCAGTTTGTTTGTTTTGATTTTTGTTGTCCTTTGTTCTTGAAGACCATGACATCAGGGAGGTGATGCCATGACAAGCACATGGTTTGGATTTTAGTGGGGGGGGGGGCTGTGCTAAGTAATCAACCTCATTTTCTCCTCCAGAACCATCTGAGTCCAGTGACCAGATATGGATCAAGATGCCTGGAGATGGCCTTGGATACAAGGCAATCAATTTAGACTAGGAAATGGAGAACAAAGAAGCCCAGTATTAAGGAAAAGGTGAGAAGCAATGGAATCAGAGCAATGTATTGTTTACCATATATATTCCCCAAGGACCAAATGGTCCTTGAAATAGTTGAAAATACCAATCATGTTGTAATGGAATATTGTTGTGCTATAAGAAATGATAAGCAGGATGATTTCAGAAAAACTTGGAAAGACTTTCATGAACTGATGCAAAGTGAAATAAGCAGAACCAGAACAGTAATAGCAATGTTATAAGGTAAAAAACTCTGAATGACTTAGCTAATCTCAGCAATACAATGATCTAACACAATCCCACAAAACTAATGAAGAATGCTATCTGCCTCCTGAGAAATAACTGATACTATTTGAATACAACCTGAAGCCTGCTATTTTCACTTTTTTTCTTTCTCAGGGTTTTAAAAATTCAAGTCTGCTTGTACAAAATGACTGATATGGAAATGTTTTACAGCACTGTACACCTATAAAACTTGTATATTATATAATTACACATGTATATTCAGGGAAAGATAGGGGGAGCTAGATTTTGGAACTAAAATCTTTTTTCCAACTACATTCAAAGATAGTTTTCAACTTTTTTTGTCAAGTTTTGAGTTCCACAGTTTTCTCCTTCCCTCTGTTTCCTTCCTAAACAAAAGGGGAAAATCATGAGAGGGACAAAATCATGAAACATAAAACAAATTTTAAATAATTGTAAAGATTATACTTTGGTCTGCATTCAAACTCTATAGTTCCTTCTCTGAATGTGGATGGTATTTTCCATCACAAGTGCTTTAGAATTATATATATGTAAAGATGTCCTTCTTCTATGTTGCCCTCATTGGCCAATTCAGTCAACATAAATTACTAAGTGCTTGTTATATGCCAAATATCATACCAGCAATGGGTATATAAAAATAGGTTAAATAAAAATAATTTTTCCTACAAACACCTTGCATACCAATGTAAGGGACAGCATACAAATAACTTTGTATATTCAAGAAGCAATTTAAATGGAAGATATTATTGAATGAAGGTCCTAGCAATGAGATGGGTGGGAAAGGGATTGAAAAGCAGGGGAGAGGAAAAAGGAATATTCTGGGAGTTTGCATGAACTGATGCTGAGCAAGATGAGCAGAACCAGAAGAACAATGCATACCCTAACAACAACATGGGGGTGATGGTCAAACTTAATGGACTTGCTCATTCCATTAGTGCAACAATCAGGCACAATTTTGGACTCTCTCCGATGAAGAACACCAGCCGTAGTCAGAGAAAGAATTTCGGAGTTTGAATAGAGACCAAAGACTAACCCGTAATTAAAAAAACCCGTTATCTTATTATATAATTTTGCTATCTCTTATACTTTATTTTTCTTCCTTAAGGATATGATTTTTCTCTCATCACATTCAGCTTAGACCAATGCATACCATGGAAACATTGTAAAGACTAATAGACTGTTTTCTGTGGGGAGTGGGGGGAGGGAAGCAAGATTGGGGAAAAATTTTAAAATTCAAAATAGATAAAATCTTCCTTTTATTTAAAAAAAATACATAGAATCCAGAGATGGATTCTCATTCTTGAGGAACAGTAGTCATAGAATGTGTGAGGGGAGTAGTGTAGGAAGACTGGAAGCATAGGTAAGGGTTGGCTATAAAAATCTTTAAGTGCCAATTAGAGGATTTGATATTTGTTTCTAAAGTGTTGTGATAGGGACCCTCTAGAATTTGTTGGAATATATGTCACTTAATTTGTTGATGACTCTATATTTTCACTTCTTTCCCTATCATATATTCCCTATAAAGAAGATGTCTTCTTTACATCAATTCCTCTGTATCTCCACAGTCAAACTCAAAACTGCTGATGATGGTGGAGACTGTTTGGTTGAGATGAAATGTAAAGGACATTGCAATGAGTCTAGTCTAGTCTCTAATACTGACTTGTTTTACACTCTTGGGAAAGACCTTTAATCTCTCTAAATGATTGCTCAAAAAAAACTGGCTCCATTTATACTGGGTGAAGAAAATATTTTTGGAAGAATAGGGTGAGAAGAGATTCATGATTGCTATTTTCTTTTTAAAAATATTTAATATTGAGTGTATGGACTTCAGAAAAGCCTGGCAAGACTTGCATCAACTGATGTTGAGTGAAATGAGCAGAACCAGGAGAACGTTATACACATTAACAATATCATTGTGTAAAGAGTCAGACATGACTGATAAATGACTGAGCAATAATAAAAAGGCTTTACAGATAATATTTTATTAGATCCTTAGAATTACCCTGGCAGGTAGGTACTATTATCATTATATGTATTTTATAGATGAGAAGACTGAGGTAAACAAAGGTTAATTGACTTGTCCAGGGTCAAGCAGCTAATTGAAGCTGGATTTGAACTTGGTTTCTGACCTCTTGCCCCATGCTCTATTGACTGCCCCATCTAGCCACCTCTTAAATGACCATGAACTAGGGAGAATAGGCAAAATATTGCTTGATAGAATCAGAATACCAAAAAGATCTTTGCAAGTTAGGACCCTTGACCAAATCTCATAAGGTAAAATTTATTGCTTATAAATCTAAAGCCTTACATATGAATTAAAAAATAATCACATGAAAGGCAAGGCTTATAAACAGTATTAGGGGAGTTTGGGGGGATGAAGGAAAGAAGGAAACAATCATTTATTTAGTGCTTATTATAAACTAAGCACAGAGTGAAGCACATTACCAATGTAATCTCAATTGATCTTCATCATGGCCCTGGGAGGCAGGTCCTATCTATTATGATCTCAATATTGCAGTTGAAGACTAAAGCAAGCAGAGGTTAAATGAATGGTTTAGTGTCTCATGGCTATTAAGTTCTGAGGATGAATTTGAACTCGAGTTTTTTTTGTTTTATGAATTTATTTACTTATTTTTTGAGGCAAGCAGAGTGAAGTGACTTGCCTACAGTCCAACAGCTAGTAAATGTTCATTTGAGATTGGATTTGAACTCAGGTTCTCCTGATTTCAGGACCCAGGCTCTGAACCACGTAGCCGCCCCGCCCCCCCAAATTGGATTTTTCTTGACTCTAGACCCAGAACTTTCTCTGCCATACCACCTAGCTGTCTCTCTATGAGATAACAGTTTGATATAGTACCTGAGACAGGTACAGCTCTCTACTTACCAGTCAAACCCCTACATGGACGATTAGATTCAGTCTTGATGTTTCCTCCTTCAGGAAGGATAATGACAAGCTGAGCATGTTCAAATGTATAGGGGCACCAGAATGGAACCCTACCATAAGAGGATCAGTTGAAGGAACTGGAAATATAGAGGGGTGACATGATAATTGTTTTTATTAATAAATATAAAGGACTATAATATGATAGAAGGATAAAGCTTATGCTTTCAGATCTCCAAGGGAAGAATAAGGGGCAATGGATAGAAATTGCAGAGATAGGGGTGGCTAGGTGGCGCAGTGGATAAAGCACCAGCCCTGGAGTCAGGAGTACCTGGGTTCAAATCCTGTCTCCGACACTTAAAAATTACCTAGCTGTGTGGTCTTGGGCAAGCCACTTAACCCCATTTGCCTTGCAAAAAAAAAAAACCTAAAAAAAAAGAAATTTCAGAGATGTAGATTTAATCTTGATGTAAGGAAAAAAAAACCATATTCCTTGACAGTTATGCTAAATTGAAATGGACAGTCTTATGAGATAGTGGGTTACTAGTAATTGAACTTTTTTAAGTGAAGGCCTGGGTGACAACTTGTCAATTATGTTGTAAATAGAATTTCTACTAAGACACAAGTTTGACTAGATGTGCTCAGAAGTAAATTAGTCAGTCCACAAGCATTACTATGTGTTTACTCTATAGGGATTCATTGGAGAAGGATTGTTTTACTTCTCTTTTGCAGGGATCCCTGAAGGAATTTTATTTGGATCTGCTTTTGAATTTCTCTATGAATTTGCAGAGTATTTGTTGAGCAAATGTATGGGTTGTCCTGTGTGCTGAAGGGATTAAATTGGAGACATTTTTTTTTTCCCCAGATCATTTTAGTTTTTCTCCTGAGAGTAATGTGGCGACAAGACCCCAGTGTCAGTTGGGAGAGTTCCACATGTTCTCAGAGATCCTTTGGGATCAGACTTTCTGTCTGAGAGAAATAAATTGTTTTTAAAAAATAACATTTTTTCTTTCAACTATTTTTAGTTTGTTTTATTTTTTCCCCCTCCTATAGAGTGGGTCAGACAGTTTTAAATACTGGGAAGCCTTAAATGCTTTTGAGTTTTTAAAGGAAGAAATGTAAATTATTAACTTAGCAACTAGGTGGCACAGTAGTTAGCACTCTGGGCCTAGAGACCTGAAGACCTGATTTCAAATTTGACCTAGATACTTACTAGCTATGTGATCTGTGCAAGTCACTTAACCTCTGCCTGACTTAGTTTAGTAATAGGCACTTAATAATTGTTTATTTCCTTCCTTCCCTTATACTTTCCTAAAAGTTTGGCAAATGATCACTGAAGTTATTCTCTGTTCTATCAGACTAATAACCCTATCCAAAAAGGGAAATCATTTTAGTCCAGCATAACCTATTTTTGATAAAACAATGCTAGTCGCCTTTTGTGAAACCTGCTTCCTTTTCTAGTTTTCTAAACATCCCCTTAATAGTACATTATAGAATTCTTCTTTTTCTTTCTTTCTTTCTTTTTTTTTGCAAGGCAATGGGTTAAGTAATTTGTTCAAGGTCACACAGCTAGTAAGTATCAAGTATCTGAGTTCAGATTTGAACTCAGGTCCTCTGTCTCTAGGACTGGTACTCAATCCATTGTGCCACCTGTAGCTGTCTCTACATTCTAAAATTTTGTTAGAAATTGCCACTGGGGTCACTAGTAAATAGACTATAGAATTAATTCTTTTCTACTTCTTGAAAATCAGGAGATTTGCCTTTGTCTGATCCGTGAGATGAGAGCTTCATTGAAGATGATTCATCTCAGGGTCAGGAAAAACTGCTTATTTGATAGATATTAGAAGACCTAAAGAGAGATAGATAACTCTGTTTTCTGAACTTTTTCAGTACTTCTCCCTTGTTTGTCCAGTCAGGGTTGAGAAATAATTTCTCTTCCTTTTCTCATTCTATTTGGCAATGGTGGCGATAGGAAGTAAGGTGAATCTGAGTCCTTGGTTATATTCATTGCTTTCTTCCCTAAACAGAGAGGTAAGAGACAACACATCCTTAGAAATGGTCATTTTCTAGCCTTGGTTAGGATTATCTGTATTTCCAGGGGTGAGATACAATCCTAGGAAATAAAATCTTTGTTCAAAGAAGGCAGACTCTCAGGGTGACTTTTTTCTCAGACAAAATTCATTGTGAGACCCATGTTGCACCTTAATACTAGTCCCTAAGGGATTGTGCTTTAATGTCATCTTTTCATTTTCCCTTTTGGATGAGAACAATCTCCCACTCTCATTCAGAAGAGGGTGAGAAAAATAATGAATTCAATTTTGTACATGTGTTTAAGATGCCTGTATAAAGGACATTTATTTAGAGTTATATGATAAGCAGTTGGAAATGAGAGCTTGGAATTTAGGAGGGAAGTTAGTACTGAATAAATAGATCTAAGAATTATCAGTGAGGATGGTTTAATCTATGGGAGTTGATGAGATCACCAGGTGAAATAGTCTAGAGGGAGAAGAAAAAAGGGTGGGACACTTACAGTTTGTATTTATGACCTGGATAAAGATTAGACAATGGAGATTGAGTAGGAGTAGTCAAACTAGAAGGAGGAGAACCAGGAGAAAGTAATGTCATGAAAACCTAGAGAGATGAGAGTATCAAGGGACAATAAAAGCATGATTGAAAGTATCAAAGACTGCAGAGAAGTCAAGGGGATGAAAATGAATAAAAGGCCATTAGATTTGTAGATCAAGAGCTCAGCCATAACTTTGGAGAGAGCAGTTTCAGTTGAATGATGAGGTTGGAAGCTAGATTGTAAAGGGTTAAGAAGACAGTGAGAAGAAAGGAAGTGGAGGTCTTGATTGTAGATATCTTTCTCAAGGGGTGGAGCCACAAAAAGCATGAGAGATGTGGGATGATACTTAGTGGGAATGGATAGATTAAGTGAGCTTTTTTTTTTTTGGAGAATGGAAGAGACAGAGATGTGTTTATGAACAATAGGAAAGTGGTCATTAGATAGAGGGAGATTGAAGCTAATTGATGGAGTAGGAAAGGTAGAGGGGAGAAGGCTGGATAGCTTTGTGTATTTATATGGAATTACTTTTGTGAGACAAAGGAGGATATCTGGATGATTTGAGATAAAAGGGGAGGGATAAGAAGGAGCTCATGGTAAAGTACCTTAATTTTTGTTGATGTTGAAATATGAGATAAATTTAGTAACTGAGAGTCATGAAAGGGTGGGGAGAAATGAAAAAAATTTAGAAAAGGCACCGTGGGGAATGATATTGAGTTTACTACAGAGGTTTAAAAAGGATTGCCTTGAAAGCATGAAGGTTTATTTGAGGATATGTAGCATAAAGCTATAATAGACAGTAAGCATGGTTTCATGATTTTCTCCAGTCTTATTCAGTAGTCCATGAGTAAGAGCAAAGACAATAGATGATCAGAATAAACCAAGGCTAAGGCTTGACTTGGCAAGATCAGTGAAAGAATAAGGGGATAAGTGACTCCATAGGAGAAGATAGTGTAGGGTGAAGTGACTCACAAAGGAGTTAAGATGAAGAAGCTTGAGAAATATATGAGTAGTGGAGCAATTGAAGGTTGTATGGAGCATTAAAAACAGGGATTGGGGTTTCAAGGAAGAGATAGATGTGAAAAGACAATCAATTATGACTGGATAAAGGAATGTGAGAGTTCATGAGAATAGAAGTGGGACATTTGTAGGTACCAGCAGGATCAAGGGTATGACTATCTCTGGGATTATTTTAGGCAGAGTGGAGTAGGTCATAGGAAATAGGTAAGTTGAATAAGTGGTTCATTAGGGTGTTTGAAGACATTTCAGAATGGATGTTGAAGAACCTAATATGAGGGTAGGAGGTGAAGAGGAGAGACTGTGAGCCAAGTTCTGAACTCATGGAGGAAAGATGGAAAGTATCTTGGAAGTCAGTAGATAACTAGTACCAGAATTTTGTTTGACTAGTGAACATGAGTATCATGAACTTCAGAGGAGGGGAGGTTACTGACTGAAGGAGGTAGAGAGAGTGGCAATGTTGAGTCCAACAAAAACATCAACAAGCAGCAGCAAATAGTTGTCTAATAAATAGTTTTCATTGCTTTCTATATATCAAAACCTCTTTTAGATTTAAATAAACATCAAAATTGATATTTGTATATATTTTATTAACAGTGTAGCAATAATGAAACTAAGGCATGAATATTTACTTTTCAGCTGTAAGACTGATTCTAACCAGTCATTTCCAATGATCATTGCTATTTTCGACTTCTCATTTCTGGAGCACAGTCCTACTATTTGGTTCTCAGGATAGTCAAAGTATCTCAAGAATCCTCTTTTTTATTTTATTTATTCACTATGTAAGGGTCAAATTCAATTCTCACAGTAATCTCACAGTCTTTCTCTAGTCATGATGTGTAACATTCTCTCCAGAATGAAAGTTAAATCAACATTCTTTCATTATTAGATTGCTTCTTAAAGATACAGTAACAGTATCTGTAATCTCTGAGAAAGAGACTATTACAGCTCATGTAACACAGAAGGATCAGTAAAGGAAACTTGCTATGTATAGCTTAGAAAAGAGAAGACTTGGGTGAACATGATCCCTCCGTACATGTATTTGAAGGATTAGCTTTAAAGGATCAGGAGGATTAAATTCATTCTGCTTGGCTTCAGAGGGCTGACCCAGGAGCAATGGCTTGCAGGTTTAAAGAGGCTTGATATAAGGAATAATGTCTAATTCAATGTATGCACAAATGGAATAGGATGCCTCAGGGGACATATGTTTCTTATCACTACAGAGTTAAAAGTGGGGACTGTATGACCACCTGTCTAAAGAGATTCCTGTTCAGGTCTGAACATTTGAGGTTCCTTTGAGCTCTGAAAGTCTGTGATTCTCTGTTGCAAAACAACTTTCCCTGTAAGTCTAAGACTTTGCCTGCATCAGATACTATGGAAAAACTTTGATGGAAGGAACCACTTTTAGTATACCACTAGAAGACTGGTATTGACTGATGCTTCTAGATGGAGGAGATTTTGAAAGACATTTTATCTAAGTGAGAAAAACCCTTTATGATATCCCCATAATAGTGATTATCTATCCTTCTGCTAAATATACTCATAATAAGAAACTCACTACATTGAAAAGTAGTTTTTTCAACTTAGAAGGAATCTTTAAGGTCATACAGATCAGTGCCTTCATTTTACAGATGAGGATATGGCCCAGAGGGAAGTAAGTGACCTGCCCAAAGTCATATAGGAATATAGGTGGAAAAATTGAGATTTGAACCTGAATTTTCTCTCCCACAACTTAATTCTATCTTGGAAATCTACTCTTTCTCTAAAAAGCGGGGGGAAAGCCTCTTTAGAGTGAAAATACCCAAACATCCTGTGTGTTTGTGTCAAAGGGCTGAGAATGAGTTATTAAAAAGGAATTTTTCTCAGAAGTGAATTATGAACTAAGAACTAGAAATAATGCTTGGCAACATAGATTTTCAAACTTCTGTCCAAAATCTTGACGTTTATATTCTGTGGTGATTAGATGGAAATATTCTGTCTTCTGGTCTCCTATTTCAAACAATCTTAAAACACCCAACCTCTATGGAGTTGGTCTTCTCTTCCTCCCTACCACATCCTAGGATTATAGGATCATAAGGTATAGATTTGTAAAAAGCCTTAGAAATATCTCTTTATTTTACAGACTCCTATCTCTTTATTTAATAAATGGGAGAACAGTGGTGGCTAGGTGGTGCAGTGGATAAAGCACCAGCCCTGGAGTCAGGAGTACCTGAGTTCAAATCTGGCCTCAGGCACTTAATCATTACCTATCTATGTGGCTTTGGGCAAGCCACTTAACCCCGTTTGCCTTACAAAAAATACCTAAAAAAATAAATGGGGGAACTGAAGCACTTAGCCTCCATATTGGTGGAGAACTGACCTCAGCAAGTAGTTGTTTGGCAAAAAGGGGAAAAGATGATAAAAAGCGATTCATGTTGCTTTGTGTAAACACTCAGTGTAGGGGCTAAGAATGATTGGGAACCAAGTTTAAAAGCGAGGAGGAAAGACAAATGAGAAGGTACCTGGGTGAGGTAGCAGAGGATCCAGAGATGTTTGCTGTGAACTTTGCTTGGCTTGCTATCAAAGAACTGAAGATGGAAACAACATTATAGATTAGTTGTTCAATCTTTGGTATTGCAAAGGGGAAGTTACTTTCTTAAGGAACCTAAGGTAATGACCCAATTCCCAATTTACAATTCTAGCACTCTTGTCAGTGCTCCAAGATCTAAGCATAGAGTAAATCTGAGAGTTAAATGGAGGATAAACATGATGTTTATAGCCTATTCCCAAGAAGAGAAGGTCTCCTGTGTGTTGACCTTTATGGAAGAAGGAAGGAAGGAAGGAAGGAAGGAAATAAGCATTTGTTAGTCACTTAAATTGTGCTAGGGAAAAATATTTTAATTGATTCTGAGAAGTGCTGTTATCATACCAAATTTTATCACTAAGCAAATTGAGGCAAATAAAGGTTAAATGACTTGCCCAGGTTCACACAACCAATAAGAATCTGATGCTGGATTTGAAGTCAAGTCCTTCCGAGGATTTGCAAAAGGGCTCAGGTGGAAATAACACAAAAGAAAATATAGCTTACACTGTTGTTGTTTGTCCTTCATTCTTTTTTTTTTAACAAGTCTATGGTGATAAGTGACTTGCCCAAGGTCACACAGCTAGGTAATGATTAAGGGTCTGAGGTCAGATTTGAACTCAGGTCCTTCTAACTACAGGGCCAGTGCTCTCTCCACTGTGCCACTTACCTGCTCCTTTTGTTCTTGAATAAGATCATGTCATTAGGGAGGTGATGCCATGAAAAGCACATGAATTGTATTTGAGAGATGGGGTGCTATGCCAAGTCACCAACCTCACTTTCTCCCCTGGAACCGTTTGGGTTCAGTGACCAAATATGAATCAGGATGACTGTAGATGACCCTGGTTAAAAGACAATCAGGGTTAACTGACTTGCCCAAGGTCACACAGCTAGTAAGTGTCTGAGGCCACATTTGAACTTAGGTCTTCCTGACTCCAGGACTGATATTCTATTATGGAACCATTAAAGGATCAAAAGTTGCTGGCATAGTGAATAGCATTCTGCAATTGGATTCAGGAAGACTTGAATATGAATTTTACCTCAGACACTAACTAACTGTGAGTCACTTAGCCTATTTCCTCATCAGTAAAATTAATACCATAATAGTACTACCTCACTGGGGTATTGTGAGACTCAAGTGAGATATTATTTATAAAGTGCCTGGCATGTAGTAGATGCTTAATAAATCCTCCTTTTCTCCTTCCTTCCTCCTTCCTTCCTCCCTCCCTCCCTCTGTCCCCTCTCTCCTTCCCTGCCCTCCCCTCCCTCCCTCCCTTCCTCCCTCCCTCCCTTCCTCCCTTCCTTCCTTCCTTCCTTCCTTCCTTCCTTCCTTCCTTCCTTCCTTCCTCCCTTCCTTCCTTCCTTCCTTCCTTCCTTCCTTCCTTCCTTCCTTCCTTCCTTCCTTCCTTCCTTCCATGGTGTGACCTTTTATATTCAGGTCAAATATATATTTTGAATTTGTTTTGGTATATAAAGTGTTTGTCCAAAATGAATTTCTGCAAAAATTCTTTTCATTACTTGCAGTACTTCTCAAATTGATTTTTAATATTTACTTTTATTTATTTATTTTTTCCTAGATTTATTTTATATTATTGCAATAATTTTGTTATGAGTAGACATAAATCCCCCTCCCCCAGGAAGATGAAAACCTCAAGAATAGTGAGAGAGAAAAAATGTCCTTCAGTCTGTGTTCAGTTTTCAATGGCTCTATCTCTGGGGTTCTGGGGTGAGTTGCTTTTTTTAGGTTTTTGCAAGACAAATGGGGTTAAGTGGCTTGCCCAAGGCCACACAGCTAGGTAATTATTAAGTGTTTGAGACAGGATTTGAACCCAGGTACTCCTGTTCCAGGGCTGGTGCTTTATCAATTGTGCCACCTAGCTGCCCCTAGCTTTTTTTTTTTTATCATAAGTCTACCAGAGAAGTTGCTTCAATATTTCCCCCCACAGTTGCTATTACTAGCTGTATTTCCCTCCACTCTATTCCTCCCTACTCTCATTTATTCTATTCTCTCTCTCTCTTTTCATCCCGGCCCTGTCCAAAAGTGTGTTGTATCTGAGTACTCTCTCTCACAATCTTCCCTCTCTTCTATCACCTATTCCCCCCTTCCCTCCCCCCATTCCCCCTTATTCCATCCCTTTCTTCTCATTTTTCTCTAGGGTAAGATAGATTTCTATACCCTATTAAATGTGTATGTTCTTTCCTCTCTGAGTCATTTCTGATGAGAATCAAGGCTCACTTATTCCCTTGTCTTCCCCTATTCCACTCCATTGAAAAAGCTTTTTCTTGACTCTTATGTGAAATTTCTTAGCTTCTTCTTCATCTCCTTTCCCTTCCTCCCAGTACTTTCCTTTATCACCCATTTACTCTATCTTTTTACTATATTGTACCATTATATTCCATTCCTTCAGCTCTTATAAATGAGAAAGTTCATATGAGTTATCAATATTTTCTTGCCATGCAGGAATACAAACAGTTCAATATTATCAAGTTCCTCATAGTTAGTCCTTTTCATTCACCCCCTCTATGGTTCACCAGAGTCCTGTACTTGGAGATCAAGCTTTCTGCTCAGCTCTGGTTGTTTCAATAGGAAAGTATGAAAGTCCCCTGTTTCATTGGAAGTCCATCTTTTCCCCTGAAAGAAGATGTTCAGTTTTGCTGTAGTTGATTCTCAGTTGTAAACCAAGATCTTTTGCCTTCTGGAATATCATATTCCAATCCCTATGAGCCCTTAATGTAGATGCTGCCAGATCCTGTGTAATCCTGACTATGAATTGTTTGTTTCTGGCAACTTTTAGAATTTTCTCTTTGATTCTGGAGTTTTGGAATTTGGTAATAATATTCCTGGAAGTTTTTCTTTTGGGATCTCTTTCAGGAGGTGATTGCTGAATTTCTTCAATTGCTATTTTACCCTCTGCTTCTAGGATCTCAGGGAAATTTTGCTGTATTATTTCTCGAAAAATGAAGTCTAGGCTCTTTTCCTGGTCATGACTTTCAGGTAACCCAATAATTTTTAAATTATTTCTTCTGGATCTGTTTTCAAGGTTGGTTGTGTTTCCAATGAGATGTTTCACATTTTCTTCTAATTTTTGACTTTTTTGAAAGAGTTTTATTTCTTCTTGATTTCTTGAAAAGTCATCAGCTTCCTTTAGTTCCATTTTGCATTTGAAGGAGTTATTTTCTTTTTTATTTCCTTTTCCAGCTCATCAATTCTGCTTTTTAAGGCACTCTTCTCCTCATTTGCCTTTTGTTTTGCTTTTTTCCATTTTACCTAAACTGGTTTTTAACATATTATTTTTTTTCAGTATTTTTTGTATTTCTTTCACCAAGCTGTTGATTTGGTTTTCATGATTTTTCTGCATCACTCTCATTTCTCCTCCCAATTTTTCCTCCACCTCCCCAGAGTCTTTTTTGAGTTCATCCATAGTCTGAGCCCATTTTATATTTCTCTTGGAGGTTTTGGATATGGAAGCTTCGATTTTGTCATCATCTGAGTATATGTTTTGATCTTCTATGGGACTAAAATAATTCTCTATGGTCAGATTCTTCTTTTTCTACTGTTTACTCATTTCCTCTGGCCAAAAGTAATCTACAACACTTCCAAGGCTTTGGGTTTTTTTTGGGACACCCCACTGGGACCTTTATTCCTCCAAGGTCTTAAGCTCTCTTGCCTGTGCTTTGATATGTGATTGACCACAGCTCTGCCCTGGAGCTTTAAGGAGGAACCCTGCTGGGCTATTTTAGAATGGAAGCCCAAACTGCAACCTGGATCTGAGTGTGGGCAAACAGCACAGTTCTGCCCCCAGGGAGAGCAGAGAAATTTCTGCAGTTTCCTCTGACCCCCTTACCATCTGTGGGCTGTACTCTGGAGGTGCAGACTTTCTCCCAATTCTCACTGCAGGTTCTGCCACTGGTGCTCTTCACTCCACACTCATTCTGGTCTAGCAGAATTCTCTCCCCACCCCTTCAAGCTGTTCCCTATCTGCGCTGCAACTGGGGATTTTTCCACCTCCCAGTCCTGGTGAAACACACTTTTCCTATAGAACTTCTAAGTTATTTTGGACTGGGAAAATGTATCACTCAGACTTTCTGTGGGTTCTGCCCCTTTAAATTTTGGCTAGAGTCATAATTTGATGGCTTTTGGAGTTCCCTGGGGAAGGAGTTCCCAGGAAATGCTGCCTTCACGCTGCCATCTTGGCTCTGCCCCCTCAAGTTGATTTTAAAAATTAAAATGATATAAAGGAAAATTATTTGGATTCTGGACTGTAAGATTTCAATTGCCATCATGATGAAATACCTGTTTGTAAGTACTGTTAAAAATGTGACACTTCATGCACTTTGGGCAAATGAATGCTTCATAGATGATCACTTATATGATTAATGTTTTGGTTTTCATTCTTGAAGAAGACCATGACATCAGGGAGATGATGCCATGACAAGCACATGAATTGAATTTGAGTGAGGGGGGTTGTGCTAAGTCACTGGCCTCATTTTCTTCTCCAGAGCCATCTGGGTCCAATGACCAGGTATGAATCAGGATGCCTGGAGCTGCCCTGGAAGAGAAGCAATCAAGGTTAAGTGACTTGCCCAAGGTCATTCAGCTTGTAAGTTGTGTGAGGCTGGATTTGAACTTCTGTTCTCCTGACTCCAAGGCCAGTGCTCAATAGAGCATTTATATGAAAGCATAGAATCAAGGTATTATAAGAAGTTTTAAAGTTTTTGGAAGGATCACCAATTTTATTTTTAAAATCACATTAAAAAGAAGTCATTTTAATAAAATTCAGTGACAAGCTGCTGAGCATATGACATATCTACATTGTAAGTGTGATGATTTTCTTTCCCAGTACTTCAAAAGGTTTTTGAGTTAAAAAATAAGAATTTTGATGATATATTTATAAATATATTTATAAAATATATTTATAAATATATTTATAAAATAAAAATTTTAAAATATTTCAAAAATATTTTCCATGAAAATGTCTTAGGAGAAAGCAAAAATTGGCTAATCACTTTGTATGCAGAAGTAATATTTTATTTTAAAAACATGTATGTCTAAATATGAATGGTTCAAGAACTCATTTACCATTGACAAATACTTTTGATCTTATTCCATGTCAATAAGAATGGTTGATAGATTTGTTTGTGATAGTACATGGGAGCAAAATGCTTCAAATGGAAAATATTATGTTTATACAACATATGGATAAAAAAGCTATACATTTTATACATTACATCTTATTTTTTGAGAATAGGGTATATTTCTGTTCCTGTTATAAAGACACAATACCATTCATTATTAATTGGAAGTAATATCAGCTATATCACCACAATCTGAGAAATTCTGTGTTATTCAAAAACATATTCATTACATTCATCTTATTATTATGACCAATATTTTATGTTCTAAAAATTGAAAATGTAAAGGATTTTTATCACTAAATAAATATATGTTACACTGTTTTTTCCTTATTTAAGATTTTTTGTTTACTACAAATTCTTAAATTTATTGGAATTTTGCATAAATTGTTTTGCCTTTTTTGCATAAATTATTTTAATAGTGTCTTGCCCCATAACTTTTTACTTTAAAAAAATGAAAGCAGAAAGAATGTTGTTACACAAAATTTATAGGCCTTCATAACAAAGAGCTTGACATTTTTCCTGAATATTCATATATGGAACCCATAACCTTTGGGATAAGTATGAGTTTGCATTTAGTTCTAAATGTTAAACAGAGTCAGGTGGCATGCACTGCTATCTGGAGATTAAATAGGGGAACTTTCCTGACATGGAGGTAGAGACTGAGACAGTTATGTTGTTGAGCAAGGATCAGACTATTAAGAAAAGGGGTTGGGACCAGTTTGGACCTTGAAGAAGCTGAGATTGAACATTGAAGCGTCTAAGGTCAGATAAAGGAGGGATCAAGGCTAAACATAGGATGGATCAAAGTTGGACAGAGGAGGGACCAGGTTTAGATACCTGAACCTGGATAAATAACAGGCTGAGTTTGAACATGGAATGAACTGAGACGATATAGGAATAGCAGAAGGTGAAGATTTAATAGGCAGAGGATGGACCTGGGAAGAGCTTGGGGATATAGGATAGGTAAGGTCAAATACGAGGTGAGACTAGAGCTTGGCTAGACACAGATTAGACTCAAGGATGAACTGAATTATTTGGATTCAGGATGGGTTGATGTTCAACACACATCATTAATCTGATCTTGGACAGAAGAGGAGCCTGGGTTGGAATTAAAAGGACCCAAGACTGGAAAGTACACAGCTGAGATGGAACAGAAGAAGGACTGAAGTTGACCCAAAGAGAGTCTGAGTTTAGATACTTCTGTGGGTCCTTAGGGCCAGAACTGGTAAATAGTCTGAGAGCAGACACAGGGGAGAGTGAGGTTGAACAATGAATAGACTGAAACTAATAGTGATAAAGCTGTTTAGTCAGTAGACTAGGTGTTGGCAGGACCGATTTTGGACCCAATATTTCTTCTAGGATTAGAAGAATAAAGTGTTCATTGAACCTGATATAATGTGGATTTCAAACCCAAAGTAAAACTGAGATGTTGGAACTCCATCCTAAATCTGCTCCATTGGTTTGGTGGACAGAACTAGACCCATTCTTTTATTTATTTATTTGTCTATTTATTTATTTGTTTATTTATACGCAAGGCAATGGGGTTAAATGGCTTGCCCAAGGCCACACAGCTAGGTCATTATTAAGTGTCTGAGGTCGGATTTGAACTCAGGTACTCCTGACACCAGGGCTGGAACTCTATCCACAACACCACCTAGCTGCCTCTAACTAGACCCATTCTGATCTCCATTTTCTACTGCACTCCTGAGGGAAGGGACTCTATTGTCTTTACAAATAGTCTTGTTTGTCAGACATATAGCATCATTTGTGTCAAAATTATTCAGTAAATAAACATCTATTAAGCAACTACCAAGGGCCAAATACTGTATTAAGTCTTTGAATACAAATAAAGGTAAAAGATAATTTCTGCTCTTAAGGAGTTCAGTATCTAATGGGAAAGATAACATGGGAACAACTATGTGTTGTTTAGTCATTTTACAATCAAGTCTGGCTCTTTGTGACCCTCTTTTTGGGTTTCCTTGACAGCTCACATGAACCTTACCAGATTGGCTCTCTAGAGATTGTTACATGTTGTCTTCAACTAGGGATACCCCTCAGGAGCAGTATTGTTCCTCTAATGCTATTAGCTCAAGCCCCCATCCTATATGTTTTTCTAATATCATTACCAATTGTTAGCACCTCAGTTTTATTTAATCTGTTGATTTCATCCATAATTAATTAACTTTGTTTTTTGGCAAGGCAATGGGGTTAAGTGGCTTGCCCAAGGCCACGCAGCTAGGTAATTATTAAGTATCTGAGACTGAATTTGAACACAGGTACTCTTGACTCCAGGGCCAGTACACTGCACCACTGAGCTGCCCCATAATTAATTAAGTTTAATTAATTCTCACAAACGATTATTTTCTAAAAAGATAAATCAAGAACAGAAGTACCTATAACACATCTTCTCTAGACATGGTGCATATTTCATTCTATCTTGGCCCTTTGTGACAATGGGTTTTAAAATGAAATTGAATGCTACTTACATTTCTCCCACCACTGAGTTCCCTTCTCTATGGCATAACTGATGGTATGCGTTGCTCCCTTGCTTGAAGCGCATGGACTTTTGGATGCCAGGTGGATCCATTCTTGGTCTTGGGTCATTCAAGACTCTACTCTGGGCTAGATCTTTCTAGTTTCACCCTTCTCCCCAATATATTCACAATTAGAGGTATTCTACAGCCACCGCTTCCCTCTATATCACTGTATCCTACCTCTACTTGCTTAAAGGTGAAAAAATTCCCAATTAAAGTTTTGTCAACTAGCCTTTTTCTTTTCTTGGTGAGGCAATGACCTTAAGTGACTAGCCCAAGTTCCACAGCTAGTGAGAATCAGGAGTCTTAAGGTTGAATTTCAATTCAGGTACTCTTGATTTCAGAGCTGGTGCTCTATACATGCACCACACAGCTGTCCTTTCCCAGCCATTTTCTTAATCCTTTGATTAAGAGAATCCATCAGAGGGATAGCCCAGCATTTTTTTCTTTCTCCTTTTCCCCTCTTCTTTCTCATCTATCTATCCATTTATGTAAAACATCTATTCATTTTAATATACTTTTTAGATAGTCTGTAGTTTTGTGAGATAATTCCTAGGGAAATTGCTACTTAAATTGGAGATATTATTCTCAGAATGAAACTAATTACACATAGCTAATGGAAGCAAAGATCCTATTTGGGTTCTGCTGAACAAGCAGGGAGCTAGTAGTCATTCTTGGCAGTTGTGAACAGGAGTAGAGGCTGGAGGTTTTTGCCATGGTGGAGAGGTTTGGGGTTAGACACCTGAAAGGATTGAGGAGAGATTGAGAGACAGAGAGAGAGACAGAGAGACAGAGAAAAGGAGAGACACACAGAGATTGAGAGACAGAGAGAGGAGAAAGAGAGAGAGAGAGAGAGAGAGAGAGAGAGAGAGAGAGAGAGAGAGAGAGAGAGAGAGAGAGAGAGAGAGAGAAGCCTACTCTAGAGTGAGATGGGGTAACATTCACATTCAGCAGCATGGCCCTCCCTGTTTTCTTTAGAGAGCTTGCTGACCAAAACTTCCCAAATGCCCCCTCCCCCTTCCCCTCCTCCTTGTTTCCACATATGGTTGCTGAATGGATCTTATTGAGCTTTTTAAATATAAATATTTTATTTTCCAGTTCTAGTTTCTATTTATCATTTTTTGTAAGGTTTTGAATTTTACAATTTCTCCCCACTGTCCCTTCCCTTCCTCCCCCCCAGAAGGCAATCTGACAATCTTTTCACTGTTCCCATGCTATGCATTGATCAAAATTAAATGTATTGAGAGAAAAAACATATCCTTGAGGAAGAAATAAAATATTAGAGATAGCAAAATTATGTAGTACCTAAGACAGCTTTTTTTTTTAAATTGAAGGTAATAATCTTTGGTCTTTGTTTATACTCCACAATTCTTTCTCTGGATACAAATAGTATTCTCCATCACAGATGCCCTAAAATTGTTCCTGATCATTGCACTGATGGAGTGAGCATGTCCATCAAGATTGATCATCACCCCATGTTGCCGTTAGGGTGTACAATGTTGTTCTGGTTCTGCTTATATCATTCAGCATCAGTTCATGCAAGTCTTTCCAGGCTTCTCTGAATTCCCATCCCTCCTGATTTCTAATAGAACTATGGTGTTCCATAACATATATATATATATATATATATATATATATGTGTGTGTGTGTGTGTGTGTGTGTGTGTGTGTGTGTGTGTGTGTGTCACAATTTGTTTAGCCACTCCTCAATTGATGGACATCCTCTTGATTTCCAATTCTTGGCCACCATAAATAGAACTGCTATGAATATTTTTGTACAAGTGATGTTTTTACTTTTTTTCTTAATCTCTTCAGGGTATAGACTCAGTGACTCAGTGTTCTTATTGAGTTTTACATTTTGTCTTTCTATTGGGTGGGAGGAGGTATACGACAAAGGAGAGTCAATTCTATACAGCAATTTCCTTGAAGTGCACTATTCAATGAATTCTTTGTCATATGTTTTGGGTTGCTATACTGATATTTGTGTAATCATATTGTTCCGGTAAATCATATGATTGCTAAGCAGAAAAAAAATCCAGTAAATTAGGAACTGTGAATTAAAAAGGAAGTTTCCAAATGTGGAGAAGTGGGGACTCAGAGAAAAAAAATGAGGGATGTTTCTCATTTGTGTCATTTTTAGCTTAGATCAGGTCACACCCCTAGATCTAGGTAGAACTCTGGTCCACTTTGGTAATGTCTCAGGATGGAGAACTGGTAAGTGGGAGGAAGGCTTACATGCATGTGGTTGTGCCTCCACCTAGTGACCAGTGTACATACTACACCCCTCCAGTTAATTGAGTGGCAACTTGACTTTCCCATGTATAATCAGTTGTCATATGTTGTTGATTCTACTTCTGTAATGTTTCTTAAATCTTCTCCCTTCTCTCCAATGCAACAGCCTCTTTCTTTGTTCACATATAATATGTGTCTGAATTTTCTAATTTGTTTCTTTGATTGATGACTTCTCCATGCTCCAATTTCCCCTCTTCACAGGTATCTGACCATATATGTTTCTTGCTTAGTTTTCGGTGACTCCCTATTGTCTCCAGGATAAAATAAAAAAAAAATCAAGCTCAATATTTTTAAAGTCCTACATTATATCATTCCCTCCAAGGGTATGCTAGTAAATGTTGAGCAACCAGTTTTCCAGAAAAAATTGAAATGACACACTTTTATGCTTAATATGCATTATTAATATTTTCTTCATTGCTTTCTTCATTCTAGACAGTCAAAAACCAATATATCAAGCCCTGATTTGTAGCATTTGACAGAATTTCATTTTTAATTGATCTTTTTATTTTTACAATTACATGTTATGAAAGTTTGCCAACATTCATCCACATGTATATGCATATTTTAAAATATATAATTTCCTTTCACTCCCCTTCCTGTCCCCCTCCCCTTGGTGGTGAACAGACAGGTGAATATTGTGCATACACATTTGTGTTTAACATGTTTATAGATTAGTCTTTTTCGGTATAAGGAATTGAAAACAAACTGAGATAGGAAAGAAATGCATAAGACAAATTAAAAAAATGATTGCAGTGTTCATTCAGATTTTTTTCTTTGTTTTGTTTTCTTTTGTTTTTCTTCCTCTGGATGAGGATAGCATTGTACATAACTGACCTAATAAGTCTAGCTCTCTGAACTGCTGAGGGGAGCTGCTTCCATCCAGGTTCATCAACTCACAATGTTGTTGTTAATGTATACATCATTCTCTTGGTTCTGCTCCCTTCACTCAACATCAGATCCTGTAAGTTATTTCATGCTTTTCTAGAGTCTGACAAATTATGGTTTCTTATAGAACAATAATATTTCATAGTATTCATGTACCAAAGCTTGTTTAGCATTTCCCTATTAATGGGAATCCCCTCAATTTCCAATTCTTTACCACTACAAGAAGAGCTTCTATGAATAATTTGGAACATGTGGGACTTTTCCCATTTTTTATGATTTCTTCTGGATATAGACCTAGTATTGAAATTGCTGGGTCAAAAGGTATGATCAGTTTTGTTGCTTTTTGCATTTGCCAGTTTCTGAAGTGTAAATGCTCACACTGAAAACTTAAAAATCAGTTCTCAAAAGTTAATTAGAGCTGGCTCTAGCATAACCTTGACTGTCTCTTACTTCTCCTATTTTAAATCTTAATATTTTCCTTCATGAATTTTCTATTTCAGTCAAGTTGTTCTTTTGGCTGTTCTCTATTCATGACCTATATACATGATCTGCCTTGGCCTAGGTGGCTTTCTCCATCTGGAATATAACCCCTTCTCACCTCTCTACTTGAGCACTTCTAGATTTCTTCAAAATCTAGTTCAGATGCCACCTTCTTCATAAGGTCTTTTCTAATTTTCCCTGAAATTGGAAGCCTCTCCTCCTTCAAATGATGTTTTACTGTTTTGTATGTTCTGTAATACCTCCCCTACCCCTAGTAGAATGTTAACATCTTGAGGGCTCCTTGAGTCTGTTTCAGTGTCTATTATCTGTTTCTGATTCTATTGTTACCATCCAAAAATGACAACTAATATTTAGGAAGTAGGAGATTTATGCTGATTATGTTCAGATGAAAGCAAAGATTACTCTTACTAGCCTATAGAGAATCAACATTAGTAAATACTGAGAACATATGTATGTATGTATGTATATATACATATACATAGAAACTGAGTGAAATATTTAAAGAAGAAAAACCAACAGCTGTATGGATAGGAATCCTTGTATTCCCAAAGCCTAGCACAGTATCTGGCAAAATAGTAGATACTTGATAAATGTTTGTTGAATTAAAAAGATTGGAATTATTTGTATTAAATAAATGTGTAAAAGTATATACATTGATAGAGATTAGTTGGATACCAATGCTTACTTATTATTTGATCTTCACAACCAAGCTGAGAGGAAAGTGCTGTTATTAGCTCCATTTTATAGGTGAGAAAACTGAGGCTTAAAGCAATTTAGTGACTTGCTCTGGGTCACAGAGATAGTATCTGAAGCAGGATTTGATCTCAGGTCTTCCTGATTCCCTCTCTAACACACTCTCCTTTAGTTGCCAGATAATAAATACTTGCAAGATCACATTGAGGTCTCATATATATTCTTTGTGTCTTGATTTTCAAGGCCAACTATAAGCCGGGAATGAAGTCTTCACATCACTTAGCTATTTCATGTCATACATGACTTGCTTTTGGACTTTGATGGCTCTGAAGAGATGAGATTGATGACTTTGCACAGCTCTGCCTCACTTAAATCCAATTCATGGCAAGTTGTCACCTTCATGATGTCAGTAGTCCTCCTCAAGAATGGACCACCAACAATAATGTCATACATGTATCCCTAACTCCGTTTTCTAGCTCTTTTTTCTCTTTTGTCACCTGGATGCCAAAGACTGTCTTGATTCTTTCTCTTTGCATTCCCAGTGCTTAGTTCAGTACCTGGTTCATTGTTGTTTAGTCACATCTGACTTTTCATGATCCCATTTGAGGTTTTCTTGGTAGAGACACTGGAGTGGTTTACCATTTCCTTCTCCACCTCATTTTATAGATGAGGATCTGAGGCAAACTGGATTAAATGATTTACCTAGGATCACACAGCAAGTAAATGTCTAAGACCAGATTTGAACTCAGAAAGGTAAGTCTTCCTTTCTCTAGGTTAGGCACTCTATTTGCTATTCCATTTAGCTGTCTCTACATATTCAATGTAAATTCAGTGATGCCATTTTGGTCTTCTTCAATATTGAAGGACAAGAACCAACCAAGCGTGTAAATGCAAGAACAATACTCCTGTATGGGAGATCATAAATTAAGAAATACATAATTGTATGAAACTGTATACCTTCCAAATCTTCCCAGTCTCTCCGCACCCCATTCATAAGAATCTTTAATCTTAATAATGTGGGTATTTCCTCTATTAATGTAAATCACATTCCAAGCCTGTCCATCCTGTGTAACACTTGATCATAAGTTCACCACAGGCAGTTCTAATTTTTCTCCTGATAGCCCAAGGATATCAATCAATGGTACATGTAGGCTGTCCCCCAGATTCTCCCTCATTCTTGCTCAATGACCAGCTCATTTTCTTTTATAATCATATGCTTCTTGCACACTTTCTCCTATATCACCTATTTTACTTGTCCAGATTCTAATTATATATAACAATCCATTTCCTCCCATTCTGTACCTTCTGAGCTAATCAACAGTGGGGTAGACTTGTCACTGAATTTCTGGCCTGGACAAGATAGGGAGACTCAATCCCAAAGTAATCAAGGAAAAAAAAAACCCTTTGTAATTTCCCATATGGCAACCCAATCCAGCCTTCTTCTCTGGCTTAATTCTGGGCCTTAATTATGAAATACCTATTCACTTGTCCCTCTTAATACTTTAGGTTACAACCTATCAGGAGAATAGAGATAGCTAGGTGGGGCATTGGTAGAGAACTTGGCCTCTCTAAAATGAATCAAAAATGGTCCAGAGACCTTCCTCTAAACAAGATGCTTCTCCCTAAAACTTATTTTCCTGTTCTTGAACCATAGGCTGTAGACTCTCTAAGACAGAACCAGGACAATAATAACCAGAATTTATAGAGTATTTTAAGATTTACAAAACACTCTACCTCTATCATCTCATTTTACATTCACAATAAGCCTGAGAGCTAGTTTCCATTATTATCACCCCTATTTTTCTGATAAAGAAACTAATTCAGATAAAGATCAAAGGAATGTGTGACAGAGTCATACGGCTTATAAACATCTGAGGTCATATTTGAACTCAGATCTTCTTGATTCTAGGTCTAACTCTATCTTCTCATCACTAAGCTGCCTCCTAAAAGCTTCTAACCACCCTCAGTGAGGTTCAGAAATTGCATCCCTCCCGTGAGTTACTCTGTGAAATCCTTCACTGGAGTACCTTCAATCTGACTAATCACCATGTATTTTCAGTGTTAAAAATGTATGTGAGAGGACAGCTAGATGTCACAGTGGATAGAGCACTGGTCCTGGAGACAGAAGGACTAGAGTTCAAATCCAGCCTCAGACACTTAATAATTACCTAGTTTTGTGGCCTTGGACAATAACCCTATTGCCTTGCAACCCACCCCCCCCCCAAATATGTGAGGACAATGTCACATTAACTCTATGCATGTCCTAGACCCTGTGGCAGCCATACTTGCAAATTCCTGCCACATGTGCTATGATATATAGACAACAGAATACTTACTAGCTGTGTGATCCTGGGCATAGCATCTAACCATGTTTGCCTTAGTTTCTTCATCTATAAAGTTACAAGGACAATAGAATCATAAATAATGCATGACCTTGCATTGAGTAAGTGCTTAATAGATGTATGTCAAATTGAATGGAATGGAACAAAACCAAGGAAACACAGAATCAAAAAATCATGAAGTTTTTGAGGTACAAGAGACTTCGGAGGTAATATGATTATAGATTAAGGAAGGACCTTAGAGATCATCTAGTTCAATCCACTCATTTTACAGATGAGGAAGCCTAGAGAGGTTCAATAACTTGACCAGGTTCTAATCCTTGATTGTGTCCAAACCTAAATATCAAAGTCAGCTGTCTTTACAAGGAGCCATTTTATCTCCGGAAACATTTTACTAGGAGTAATGTGCATGAGCTTTGATCATGTAGTACAAACTTCTATCTAGTGTAGGGCTCACTTCTTCAATTTCCCCAACTGAAGTTTGAGGTTAGTGGGTGAGGTCATCCAATCAAATGAAGAAATCTAGCCAAAGGGACCCGTTACTCACAAGACCGCCTTCTCCATTGTGTGATAGCTTTGAGTAAGGGATGTTTCTTCATAAGATTAAAAGAGTGTTCGTTTAAATTTGGAACATAATTTAGACATCAACAAATCCAACTCCATTATTTTAGCATTGAAGAACTAAGACATAGAGAGATTGAATGATTTACCCAAGTCACACAGTAACTGACAGAATTAGGATTTAGTCATAGATCCTTTGATGGTAAATTCATCATTCTTTTCATGACACCAAATTGATCTTATAGCTATCTATTGTGCTTACTCTCATTCCTATCCTGTCCCCAAATAAGTTATATTATAGGACTTTTAAGATTTCTGATAGTGTTCATATTCTGATACCACACATGGTAACATGGCAGATAGAACACTCGTCATGGAATCAAGAAGACCTGAGTTCAAATATGGCCTTATACACTGACTAGCTGATTGACCTTGGGCAAGTTACTTTATTACCTGTCTCATGAAATTTTAGTAATAATAATAACTTTTACCTGTGGTAGATGACTCTTGGTTACTTTTTATTTATTTATTTTTTAGGTTTTTTTTGTAAGGCAATGGGGTTGAGTGACTTGCCCAAGGCCACACAGCTAGGTAATTATTAAGTGTCTGAGGTCACATTTGAACTCAGGTCCTCCTGACTCCAAGGCTGGTGCTCTATCCATTGCTACACCTTGCTACCCCATCTTGGTTACTTTTGATTGGATATTGAGTCAGGAAAGAACTCTTGAATTAGTGAAAAAATAGATTTTCCTGGATCCAAATGATGTCCAACATGTGTAATAAGTGAGCAGTTTGTATTGAATATGTCCCAAGGAAAATACAACCCAAATTCATGCTGTACCCTTGGGAAGTGTAGACATCACTAAATTGTTGGAGTTATATTATTTTTTTTGTCTTTAGAAGGAGACACTAAAAACACAGGTCACATTTTAAGCGTGACTGACCACAGGGGATATTTTGCCTTTTGGTTGCCAGTACTTAGAATAGAACCTAGCACAGAATAAATAATAAAAGCTAGTCAGTGCATTGACTGAAATATCACCCTTATGAAGCCCACAACCTGAATATTTAACCACAGTGTGCTATGCTAGTGACCTTGAAGTGTGAATAGTTGTGGAGTTAGCATTGTGACATTTTTAGGGCAAGCAACTAATGCCACCAGGAATGAGGCAATGAATTTTGCCTATACTTGAGCATGTTTGCCCATTGACCTTGTGCTTTGGAGTTGAAGAATGTGAAGTAAATGGATGACTCTGAAACCAATATATATCCAGTTAAAAAATCTGAAGGAGAATCCTTGCTTAATTGGGTCTCAGTCCAGAAAAACCAATAAAAATAACAAAAATGGCTAAGTAGGGTCTTAGTCCATTGTGAATATTTTCATGCTGGTAACACAGCTCTGATAAGAAATATGAGCATGCAAGAAGCAAAAGATTAGCAGACTGACAGAAAACCATGCCCTATCAAATTATAGAAAGATTGAGTAATTTGTCAGTAGCCCCATATAATGGTCAACATTCTACAAAGACAATGCTCCAAAACCATTTATAATATTGCTCTTTGTATAAATTGTTTCCCTAGTTCCATTAACTTCACCCAACATCTTCTCAGTTTCTTTGTAAAAGTCTACTTTATCAATTCTAATGCAACGATAATATCTCATTGCATTAATATATATATCACAATTTTTAAGTTATTCTCCAAAAGAAGGATCCTGTCTTAGTTTCTTCTATTCTATGCTTCTAAGACTCAGTGGCCTGAATTGTGTCCAGGGCCCAACTTTTTGTCTCAGGAGGCTACTTCCTGGTCTCTAGGCCTTTTTCACCCTTGATGATGGGCTGATGGTTTTCCTTTGTTAAAGAGTCCCCTGAACTTGTTTTCCTAAATCTTGACATTTTCCAGAAATACTGGATTTGAAGTATGTAAGAGGCCCTTGAAAGTCAAGACAGGTTCCAGTCAATCTGCACCAGACTGAGAAACTTTTCTGTACTTGAGACCCCTGTAGATAAACAGACCATCCCATCTTCATGATCTAGCAGTTCCCAAGGGAAAAGAATATTGCTTTTGTTCTTTTACTTAATCATAATTTCTTCTCCCTTTCAGGAGGGGATCATCTCTCTGGTGACCTCCCCATTTCTTTGTAATTTAAATCTCAGGCTTTCCCCTACATTCCTAGGCTCCTTGATATAGGAGTTCTCACATGTAAGTATCTTTCTTGTAATAAATTCAGTTGCAGTGCATGTCTTATGGACTTGTGATATTGTTTTTGGTTAACACCTTCTGAAACCTAGTCCCAAAGTTCCTTGGGATGGGACTCTTTCCCTATTGGTGGAGATGAATACCTGAGATCTAGGATTCTCTTTTTTTCTCTCCAACTCAACTCTATCCCAGACTTAGGCATGAGACATTGATCTCCACCAATAAGGAAAGGGGGACTTGGCTTATACTTTCAAACCACTCATATTGCCAGTTGAGGTGACTGAATCAACTTGGATAGTTCATAGCGGAATTACAGCTGGGAAAGGACTTGACATCATTTGCCTGTAGAGATAAGAATTGATCTTCCCAATTACCCTCCCATTATCATCACCATCACACACACACACACACACACACACACACACACACACACACACAGACACACCACACAACACATATCCCTCAACCAAAGGTCTTTAAGAGAAGTCTGAGGAACCACTTGTAGATGATATTGTAGAGAGGTTACCTCTATAGGTAAGACAGTAAGACAGGTTTTTCTCATCTCTGCCAACTCATTTAACCTCTCACCTTATAGCAGAAACTCTACAACTTACCAATGTCAGGAACAGAATGGGAAATTTGGGGGTGGGTAGGATGGGAGGTAGTAGTAGTCCCAGAAATCATGGACTGATCCAGATTGGAAGTAAGCATGAGGTTTCCTCATATGGAAGCATAGAAAGGAATCTTAGAGGATTGAAAGGCTAAAGAACTTGAAAGCTGCATGCCAAGTATCCAGAAGGCTGCTTGGACAGAAATTGGAGATGTTGTTTTGAGAGTCATAGGTTGGGGAGTGTAGGGAATCAAGGGAAGGACTGAGAGTGAGAGACATCCCTGCCATCCCTAACTGTATCTTTAACATGAGGGAATGAACTATACCCATAGCAAAGTTAAATAAAGGAGGAAGCAGTCAAGGATACTAGTTAGGAAATATGAGATTAAATCTGGACTGTTTATTAGCTTGTTGTGTGACTTTTGGGCAAGTTATTTACTATGAAAGGGCAACTAGATAGATACAGTGGATGGAACACTGGGCTTAGAATCAGGGAGACTCAGCTTTGAGTGTTCAAATCTGGCTTCAGACACTAGCTGTGTGACCCTGGGTAAATCACTTAACCCTGTTTGCTTTAGTTCCTCATCTGTAAAATGAACTGGACAAGGAAATAGCAAACCACTCCAATATCTTAAGAAAACCCCATTGGAAGTCAAGAACAGTCAGACATGACTGAAAAACATTACAATGAAAGGAGTTAGATCCCTAAGGAACCTCCCAGTTCCTTATGATCTCATGGTGGATAGCTTTTGTGCATTGTCTGAGGATCCTTAGAATGAGTAGATTCTGCTGAGATCTATTTATGTAGGAATTTGTGTTGATAATGAAGACATAACTTCCATTTATATAGAGGTTTGTACTTTCCAAAGTACTTTTCTATACAATTAAACTGAACTCAACAACATAAAGTAGTCCCTAATGACTAGCTATGTGATCCAGGACAAGACACTTAAGTTTAGGAATTTCTTTATTTCCTTATTTTCTTTATTGTTAAAATTGAAATCCAAGGAGGAAGACAGGAGAAATATCCCTAACTCCAAGGTGTCTGAGGTGATAGGATATTTGTGCTTCTTATTATCGTTCAGTCATGTCCAACTCTTAGAGGTTTTCTTAGCAAAGATAGTGGAATGGTTCCCTATTTCCTTTTCCACTTCATTTGACGAATGAGGAACAAGAGGCAAGCAGGGTGAAGTGTCTTGTCCAGGGTCATGCAGCTAGGAAGTGTATGAAACCAGATTTGAACTCATGGAGATGAATTTTCTTGACTTCAGGTTCTGCACTTTATCCACTACATCAACTCAGAAAGTTATTTTGAAGAGAACAATATATGAATCCTAGAACACTATCAATCGAAGTCCCTCTGGGAAGACTATTGTCTTCCCTTGTGCCATCACCTGGGCAGGGGACAGTTCACAGTTTGCTCTGGGTCATTTGTCTCAGGACTTTAGCTGCTGAGAACATGCTCCGCACGCCTCCAGTCTCCACTGCCACCTTGGGTCCAGGGGTGTGCTGCTGATGGGGATGAGCTTCTCCGTGAGTTGTTCTCAGCCAGAATCTCTTCCTGTCCTGAGCTGAGAATGGGCACCAGAATCACTCTATTGATACCCTCCACTCCCATTCTACAACATACATTTTGGATTCTCTTTTCATTTCCCCCTTTCTTTTTTTCTTTCGAACTCGTGGAGATTCTCCCTCACTCTTCACTCCTCCCCCCACTTCCCAGGCCCATCCTTCTTGCCACCTCCCCCTTTCCCTCCCACACCTACCTCTGGGTGAGCCTCCTATTGGTATCCCTGTATCTAAGAGTTCAAAGGCCCCCCCCACCTCCTACTTGGTCCTGGAGCTGGACCACCTCTGACTGCCTCTGCTGTTTGTTCTCAGGTTGGCAGTTTTCTGGCACACCTTAGCTGAGCCCAAGCACCGACTCTGGCACAAGTGAGGAATCAGGGGTGAGATCACAGGTTCTTGTGGAGATGGAAAATGAGTTTGCTTGAAATGAGGAGATTGTGGGTGGGGGGAATGGGTCCAGTGAGTGGCAGGGTAAGACCCTGGAATAGAGGAGGTGGCTGACATGGGCATGTCTGAAGGAGTTTTAGCAGGGGAAGGAATACCAAATCTGGGGATGTCACAAATGAGAAGGACCCAGATTTAGGGACTGCAGCAGGGTTGGCAGTAGGTGAGGAAGACTGAGGCCCTGCCAAAGAGAATGGGATGATGGGGTTGCTTGAGTCTGTGTGTCTGGGGTGAGCTTCAGATTAGCTGAGGTCTTTAGGACTGGGGAATTTGGAGTCCTGGATGAGGCTGCAAAAATCCTCAAGGGAGAGGTTTGCAGTAGTGATGGTGGCCTGAGGAAAAATAGTGTTGCCAGACTGACCATTTGGGGGCACCTTCCTCCCCTTTTTCATTTTCCTCCTCCTCCTCCTCCTCCTCCTCCTCCTCCTCCTCCTCCTCTCCTTTTTTCCCAGGTGCCCAATAACATCTCTGGTCTGTGTTCTGAGGTAATTTCCAGCTCTAACAATGCTTGTTGGATATCCTAAGAACAACTGATGATCTCTAATCTCTTTCAGTTTGGTAACTATAAATTTGTGATTGGTAAAGAGTATTACCCTGTCCCACTGGTCTCTATCAGAAAACAGATCCTCAGCTCTGATGGTAGTTGGAAGCTGGAAGAGACTTAGAGGGTTGCCAGGTCCTGGTGTAATGATTCCTCGTCTATCCTAGGACTGAAGTGACTCCTTCTGTGTCCCCAAGACATCTCACCTGCCTCTTCTCTAGGATGAAGATCTTGCTAGTGCTGCTGACTGCTCTGCTCTGAGTGGAACGAGGTGAGTCTGAGGCCTGACCCCTAAAGCTAAGGTTTATTCAAACTCCTTCCAAATCTTATGGATTGTCAATTTGAAGCTCAAGGTTCTTTGTCCTCTGTCCTGGAGGATTCCTTGCTCAGGTCTAGAGGACAGAAATAGGAGCAGTAGATGAAAGTCATAGAAAGTCCAGTTTCAGCTATAATAATAATAATAATAATAATAATAATAATAATAATAATAATAATAAATAACCTTTTTCTAAAGGTGATTTGAGAGGAATGGAACCTTAGAAAGCAGGGTCTTTAACACTGAAGCTTTTCAAGCAGAGACTGTAAGACTATCAAAGGAGATGTAGATTCCTCTTGAGATCTGGATAGCACTAGAAATCTGCTCAAGTCTCATATAACTTAGATTCTATGAATCTAAGATCATCTTTGATGTTATTTGTGAAAATGGAAATTCTTTTTAGGGCAGGGAGATTTTATTTTTGTTTTTACTCCTAATATAGTGCTTCTGTATAAAGTAGGCACCTAATTCATGTTTGTTGGATTTTTGGATTGCCTGCTTTGTCTATTAAAATTTTTTTCTGAGGACATTTACAGATAAGAACAAAGATTGTATCCTTCACTCAGGGATATGATTGGAGTCTTCATTAACTTTGAGGAAATAAAAATAGTAGCCCACAGAGATAAAGGCATAGAGATGTCTCCCTATGGGACAGTTACCAATATGGAGAGTCATAGGGTCAGGCAAGCTGTGTTCAAGGAAAATTGACCCCTAACTTCTTAATCTGAGGTTTTTTGTAGGTAAAGGAAAGGTTGGAGCGGGGAGTGGGTGGGTTCCCAAGTTGCTAAAAAGGAGAGAGATCTTATTGAGTTGAGGAAATAGAAAAGAGGAAAAAGATTCAAAGGCAGGAAAGAATAGGAATAAATGTACTTGATGGTACTTTGAATGGAAGAATTAGCAAAACACACACATATTTTAATTTCTAATCATACTTGGTATAACTAAGACTTTAGGAATGAGTAGTCAATTAGTCAGCTAATATTTTTTATGTGTGAGGCATTGCGACAAACTCTGGGGACACAAAACAAAAGAAAAAAACATTACTTACTCTTATGGAACTCACATTCTAATGGTGGGGGAGACAATATGCAAACATTCAAACAAGATATAGACAAGGTAAATTAGAGACAATCTCAAAGGGAAAGCACTAGAACTGAGGAAAGGCTTCTTGGAAAAGGTGAGTCTTCTGGAGAGGCTTGAATGAAGGTGGAGATGGGATGGAAGAGAATTCTAGTTATGAGGGAAAGCCACTGAAAATACCTGAAGGCAGGAGATGGAATGTGGGGTTTGAGGAATGGTAAGGAAACCAAATGTGGTTAGATAAGAGTATCTAGAGGGAAATAAAGTGTAAGAAGATGGGAAATTTAGGAAGGGCCTTATATGATGTGACCAGTAGTCCTCTCATCATGCTGACCATCTTTTTCTTTCTATTCTCCAATTTAAGTCCTTCATGAAATATGGTATCCCAAACTCTAATTGTATATTTAGAATGTCAGAGCAGGAAAAGGTCTTAAAACAAAAAATAACAGAACTGGAAGAAACTTTAGAACACTGAATGTAAAAACTGAGAAGAACATAGAATGCCAGAGCTGGTAGGGTATTTAAAAATGTAGAAGAGTAAGGGCCACCTAGGTGATGCAGTGGATAGGGCACTGCCCTAGAGTTAGTAGGACCTGAGTTTAAATTTGATCTCAGACACTTAATAATTGCCTAGCTGTGTGACCTTGGGCAAGTCACTTAACCCCATTGACTTGCAAAAAACAAAAAAACCCCCAAAATATAGAATAGTAAAGCTGGAGATGTAATGGGAAATGTACTATATACAAAATAACTGCAGTGTTGTAGGATGATCAACTATGACTTTTCTCAGCAATGTTGTGACCCAAAACAACTCTGAAGGACTTATGATAAAAAATAATATCCATCCCAAAGACAGAGTTGATGGCATCTGAATGCATATTGATGCATATTTTTTTACTGTAATTTTCTTTCTGTTTTTCTTTTCTGGGGGGGGGTGTTATGTTTGCTCTTACAATGATGTTTTTCATGAATTTCTAATCTATATCAACTAACTTGCTTTCTCAATGAGGGGGATTTAGGTGGGAGGAAGGAAAAGAATTTGGAACCCAAGGTTTAAAAATTAATATTGAAATTTATTTTTGCATATAAATGGGGGAAAGATAAAAAAGGAGGAGGTCTTAGTATGTAGAAAATCAGAGCTGGAAGAAGTCTTCAAAATTCAGCTCCAGGAGGGACCTTACTACATAGAACATTAGATCTGGAGGTGTCTTTAAAACCTAGAATATCAGGTCTAGAAAGGGTCTTAGAACAGAGAATGTTAGAGTTGGAAGGGTCCTTAGGACCTTGAATATTAGGGCTAGGAGGGACCCAGAACATAGACTGTCAGTGTTGAGAGGAACCATAGAATAAACAAAACAGGTTAGAATGGGAATTTAATATAGAATGCTTACTCTCAGAGTGGGAAAGGACCCTAGAAACGTCCTTGTCCAAACCCCTTATTTTACAGATATAGACAGAGGTGAGGCCCAGAGAATGGGAATCATGTGTCCAAGGTTAACAGTAAGTTACTTATTTGTGTTTTTGTCTTTTTTTTAAAATGCAGGAAAGAGAAAAAAGACCGTGACCAATTTTTGTTCTGATACCTGTTTGAGTGATGTTTCCATCTCTGAGTCTATGATTGTGCTCACTCAATGCTGTAAACATAACATGTGTAATACATTTTCATATGTTGGTGGGCTCCAACCCACTCCTTGGTCCTAGGGCTGTCTGTGATCCTCAGTTTGCTTTGTACACTATGAGGCCAGGTGCTTGATGCTGCTTCCCTCAACCTTCTTTGTTCTTGCCTTACCTGCCCCAAGGTCCCACGGGGAACCTCTGGTTTATGAATGGAAAGATCCTTTATCCTTCTTCTCAGCTCTTCCTCACCTTCCCAACATCTGTAGGAGATAATGGAGTTCAGGCCCTGGATGCTCCTTTTTTTCCTTCCCTTTTATCTTTAGTTCTATCTCACTTGACCCAGGCTCATGTCCCTAGTCCACTATTGGATCCCCTCATGGGGAACAGAAGATGGTAAGGGAGGCAGAGGGAGATCATTTCTATCTGTGTGATCTTAAACAAGTAAATGTAACCTCTCTAGGACCCAGTTTCCTTACCTGTAAAATAAGGACCTTGGACTAGATCATCTAAAAGATTCTTTCTTGTTCTAAATCCTATAATTATCTGAGAGAACCTTGAATCCCTAAGCTAGGTAGGTTTAGGAATCAGGAGTGAGGACCCTAGGAGATTAGGATATGAAAGGTTAGAGTGGAAACACCCTACGAGCTTGTGTATGTGCCTGGGTTTGGGGAAGGGGTCTTTTATGAGTGGGTGTTTTGATTGTACCTTGCATATGAATGTGTGAGCTGTATCAGTTTTACTTGTGATTCATGAATCTGTAGGACTGCATTTTTTATGATATGTGTGTGTGAATGATTTCTGTGTGATTTCTGTTTTTGTGTGAATATGGCTGTGTGTACATGTGTGTGAATCTGTGACCAGGCGAATAGGTGAATATGTACATGATGGGATGTCCTCACTCTGGAACCTACCTTACTAAGATACTTTCCAGACTCCATTACCTTAGTCATCCCCACAATGTGCCTAAGGTGAGAAGGGTAGAGCTGGGTTTCCTGCCACATTCTGGCCTCAATGGTGAGGGACAGTATTAGACCCTGTGGAGCCTCCAGGCTAGGAGGGAGTGAGAAAATAACTGGGACTTCATTGATTTTCCTCTTTCTAGGGTTGGTTTTCTGCATCCATGACTTTTCCTCTTTTTTATCTCCATCAAAAAGCAGTCCAGTCTGCAGCCAACTGGTCCTTTTCTTGTTCGATGTCTCAGATAAAGGCAGATGCTTTTCTATCTTTCTCCCTCTGTGTGCTTATTTTTGACCATCCCCAGGTGACTGCCTAAGAGCTAGCTATACCCTAGAAAAACAAGAGAGAACTAGTTCCCAAAGGTGCATGACTCATTTGAAGGAGTCCTTGTCCTCTGAGCCCCCAAGATAGATTAAAACCTTCAAATGAAGCTTCATGTTGGATACACCAGAAGAAAAGAAGATCCAAATGAACTATGGGTTGGGAGGAAGGAGATTCTGACTCCAACTCTATCATTAACTCCTCATATCTTTGGATAAGTCTTTTCATTTCTGAGGCTCTTAATTTTCTCTTCTGAAAAAAAGAAGAGGTGAGACTAGAGGAACTGATGGTTCTTTCTACTTCTGACAAATAATCCTTTGAACAGAACTGGGCTTGCTACTTTCTTCTTTACAATGACCCTGGAATACTCTGAGAGAGAAATAAAAAACCAAACAAACAAAAAAGCAAGTTTTTGATTACTGGGGCTTTGAAGGGAAGGGGGAGAAAGGAAGCTTTCCATCTTGGTTTTGGTGACTTGTACTTCTGCACTCTGCCTAGCATAAAGTAGGCATTCAAAAAATGCTTGTTGAATGAATCAATAGAAGCCTTTGACCCATTCTTAGTAAAGAGGAGGGAGGAGGGGGCTGCAAGGTCCTCAAGTCCAATTCATATTTCTTTGAATTAGGGAATGGGAGCTGTGTTCTAGTCTCTGTTTAAGGAAGGTCTGGAAAAAGCTGGTTGGGTTAGGAATGAAGAACCTCACTGGACTGTTAGCCATGTTTCTTCCTTGCTCCAGATAAGACTCTGCTCAAAAACCAGTTGATAGTCTGATAGGGAGATACAGCCTTTACCTCTAATATAAGAAAAGAGAATAGTCTTTAACTCCTTCTTCCACCCCTATGTATTGTAAGGGAATGACACAATTTCTGTTCTTAGGAAACTCCTAATCTAAGCAGAGAAACATAGTCTGGCTCTCAAAAAATCATAATCTGACTTGTCCTTACTTCCATGAGTGAAGAGACATAATCCCCAGAAAGCACCCTTCTGAGGGATAGACAAGAGCTCTGGCATCAAGAAGTCTCAAATGGAAATGCAGTTCCTATCTTTAAGAAGTCACAAATGTAAAGGAGAACCACAACTTTACCACAGGACCCCCTTGGTCTGAGAAAGACACAACTCCTATCCTCAGCCTTATCTGATGTAGATATAGTCCCTGACTATAGGGCGTCATTGGAGTGGGGGGGGGAGATATAGCCCTTGTCTTCAGGAAGTCTTCATCTGAGAGACAGATATGAGCTCTGGCTTCAAGAAAACACTGATGTGAGAGAAAGACAAAATAATTGTCCCCAAGAAGTCCCCAATATAAGGAGAAGACCTACCTGAACTTAGGGAGTACCTGGTCTAAGAGACATACTGCTCCAATTCTTAGGAAACTTCTGATCTGATTCATTGGTCTGAGGTGGGGACATAACCCTTATCCTGGGGGAGTCCCTAGTGTGAGAAAATCAGACCAATACTTACAGAAGGAATTCAAAAACATGAAAAAAAACACATTTAGAAGTGCCAAAGTCAGGTTGAACTGTTCAGGGGAGACTTTCTAGATGCAAGATGCCATGAAATAGGTCCTACACAATCAAGCTAATAGACCCCAAGGAAGGTCTTAAAAATGAGATTGCTGGAGTCAAGGAGGGAGACCCAGATGAAAAATCTCATCCCAAATTGGTGCTGAATCATTCATCATCACTCTTTAGGTCTGAGTCAACTCCAAATTCACCTGATTTTATTGCCTAGTTCACATATCTTTATCTTGTCCATAGCAATAGGATAAGAAACTTTGCCAAATTCTTTCGAACTCTCTCTGTGCTACCAGTCTTGGAAGACCTTGTCAAAAAAGGAAGCGAGGTTGGTCCAGAATGAGTCTCAATGAAATTTTGTAGACATAGCTTTCTTTTTGAGATGTTCGTTCCTTCATCATACCAGGAATAATGTGTCTTAGAATTTCTTTTCAGGAATGAAAGTCAAACTCAATGGTCTATATTTGTATACAAATATAGTTGTATATTTGTTTTGAAAATCAGAATGATTAATGCCTCTCCTACTTCAATCTCTCTTTTTTTCTAATTAAAAAATAAGTTTCTCAGATGCTTAGAAAGCACACTTACCCCTTCCTTTAGAATCTTGAGATGTAATTTTTGAGGGCCAAGTAAAATGAACTTGTCAAGGACATTTTGGAATTTTCATAACTATCTTTGTATTTATCTTGAATATAAACTTCCTCTGCTATTTTTGCTCTGTCCTTCTTCAAAGGACTTTGGTAGAAACCTAAGAGTAAGATGTGAGAAGTTATAACTTCTCTTTGATATTCTCTCTCTGCATCCTCTCTGCCCTTAGTACTACTTCTTTCTTTGTTTTTTCCTATTTCTCCTCAATATTTATTAAAACAATTTGACCCCCTCATGTGTTTCACAGTTTAACTTTGTGCTATATGGGAAACTCCAAATGCTTAGCGAGCCTTGTCCAGAAGTAGATTAGATCTAGAAATAGGTTTAATGACTAATTTCCAAGTATCCTCTTTTTCTAAATATCTCTCTTGGGATTCTGCCATCACTTTGTTGTCTTGACATAACAGCTGCACTGTCCTCTTTCCTGAATACCTTTTCCATTTCTCTATACCCACATCTGGACTTCCCCAAAAGAGTTCTTAGCAGTAGGCAAAATCCTTTCATTTGTATTTGACACAGTCCATGAAAGCTCCTTCTTTCTCCTTCACCAGTCTTCTACCCACCCCCTGTGCCCAAATCAATAGAATTTAGTGAGGTTTTATACCTGTTACTCTATACTAGTCCTCCAATAACTGGGTAACCATGGTTACCACTCATCTTCAACACACAGTCACACAAATATCCCCTAAGCTGTTGTCTGCTTTGGTACTTGTATGAGTCTTTCCTGACTTAGAAGAGTTCAGGTAGATTAATACTATGTCCCTATTTTTTACCTTTATGCCTACAATGGCTGCTATCACACCAGTTTTCAAACTGTAATTTATGTGGCAGATCTGACCTCTATCATGACGGTCTATGTTCAATTTCATATCTCTAGATTGTATTTTGTTCCATGCAAGATTTCTCCTTGGCACTTAGAATCTAGCTATTTTATAAAAGATCTTCAGCTTCCTTGTAAATACTCCAGTTAACAAAGAAGTAAACATAAAATAAATTCATTTAAGATCAGTTTATTTGGGAAGACAGCATGACATAGTGAATGGAATGTTGATCACAGGGTTAAAACAACCTAGATTAGTTTTCTGTTTTGGACACTTATTACCGATAACATGGCAACAAACACCTATTAAGTTACTCTCTCTTCTGCTTTTCTGACATGATTTTAAGTTATTCAGGGGAGATATTTTGCTGGAGGGGAGCTTTTAAAAAAACTTATTTCTTCATCACTGATATTTTCCCCAGTATTCTCGCCTCAAAAAACACTTATTAAGTTACTCTCCATATTGCTCTTCTGACATGATTTTAAGCTATTCAGAGGAGATATTTTTCTGGAGGGGGAACTTTTGTTTTGTCCTTTTTTTTCAAGGCAATGGGATTAAGTGGCTTGCTCAAGGCCACACTGCTAGGTAATTATTAAGTGTCTGAGGCTGGATTTGAACTCAGGTACTCCTGACTCCAGGGCTGGTGCTCTATCCACTGCACCATCTAGCTGCCCCATGGAGGGGGAACTTTGAAAAAAACTCTTATTTCTTCATCACTGATATTTTCCCCAGTATTCTCCCCTCTGTTTACTGTTGAGCTACAGAATGAAGGCTTTGATATGTGTTTTTGGGAAAGATTTTTAAGTCTCTTGGACAGTAAGGAAATGAAATCAGTTAATACTTAAAGAAATGAATTCAGGCTGTTCCCTGGAAGGTCAAACATTGAAGTTAAAGCTTAAATGCTTTGGCCACATGATGAGAAGATGGAACTCAGGGCAAAGACTCCATATTGGGAAAGATTGAAGGCAAAAGGCAAAGAGGATGGCAGAGGATGAGAAAGCTAGATAGTGTCACGGAAACAATGAGCATGAACTTGGATAGACTTTGAGAGATATGGAGGATAGTTGGACACAACTAAATAGCAACAACAACATATGCAACAAACAATATATTTGGACAAAAGGACAAAGGAGAGAAAAAATTCAATAAAACAGATCAGTGCATCTAAAAAATTTGAAAATATTTGTATCATTCCAAACTGTGAAACCTCTACTTCTACAAAAGAGGAGGAGGTTGGAAGTGTGTGTGGAGAATGTTTTCTGATATCTCTTCTATGGGGCCAAGCTTGTTCTTTATGATTCTGCAGCATTCCTTTTTATTTTATAGTTGTTTTTCTTTCCATTTACATTATTGTAGTCATTGTATAAGTTGTTTTCTTGGCTTTTTGCTTCATTCTGCATCAATTTGCATACCCTTTATATTTTTCTTTAAAATCATATATATGTATATTTAATAGCACAGTAATAGTCCATTATGTTCAAGTACCACAATTTGTTTAGCCATTTTCCAATTGAAGAGCATTTTCTTTGTTTTTGGGTTTCCTCCAAAATATATTTTACACATATTTTGGTATATAAATGGCAACTTTCCTTTTAACAATAACCTCTTTGGGGCATATGCCAAGTAGAATTGTTGTATCAAAGGTATTGAACATTTTAGCCACTTTATTTCATTATTCCAAATTACTTTCTAACATGATTGATAGTCCCATCAACAATGAATGTTCTAGAATACTTAGAATACTTATCTTCCTACAGCTACTCATTAGTTTCTCTCCACACAGGTAGTTTTGCCATGCTCTTCTCTAGCTTGTTTTACAGATGAGGCCAATGCTATATCTACTGTATCATCTAGCTACCTTGAAACTTTAGGGTTGTTTTTATTTGAATGTTTCATGTTATTAATGATTTAGAACATTCTTTCACATGGTTGTTAGTAGTTGAAATTATTTTGAGAAATATTTGTTCATATCTTTTTGCTACTCATTTTTTAAAATGGCATTTTATTTTTCTTCCAATTACATGTAAAAGCAATATTTGACATTCATCTTTTTTGCAATTTTGTGATCCAAATTTTCTCCTTTCCTCCCTTTTTCTCCCTCTTTCCTGAGACAATAAGCAATATAATATAGATTATACATTTTTTGCCACTTATTTAAGGGGAAAGAAGGAGATCTTTTAAGTGTGAATTTTATTCCACCAATTCAATTGTCTTTATTTATTTATTTGTTTGTTTATTCGTATATTCTACAGATAATAATCGCAGTAGTTCAGCAAAGTTGGTGATGGAATACTAGGCTGGTAGGGGGTGAGTCACTCACACTTAAGTTGGTTGAGTTTCCTTCTTTCAAGCTATTTACTTGGATTTTTTACTTTTTAACTTTTTACTTCTTTTCCCTTTGGAAAATTTGGTTTTCCTTTTAAAAGAAGAAGAAGATAATGCATCCTGGATGTAACCAATGCCAATACCTCTTATATCAATTCAAGTTCATTACAACTTCTCCTAGCCAAAACTGCTGCCTAGCAAAATCGAATTATAACCTCTATTCTGAGAAGTTATAAAATTAAACCAACATTTCACTTTTGTTTTTCTTAGCCCTTATGCCAGTAAATGCCCTGGCAGACTCACACTACAATTGTAAGATGAACTTTTCTCTCCCTTCCTAGGCATTCCCCTTACTCTCTTTTTTCATAACTACATTTGAACAATGAAATAGATCAGTAGTGCAATGCTATCCACTTGACTTAAGACTACTATTAATGACAAAGTGAAAAGGAAAGAATAAATTTTAAAGAAAAAGAGATATAGGGAGAGAGAGAGAGAGAGAGAGAGAGAGAGAGAGAGAGAGAGAGAGAGAGAGAGAGAGAGAACCGTTTATCCAGCTTTGGGTCAATCTGGGGTGAACATAGATAGCAAGAAGAGGATCTACCTAGACATGTTTAATATCCATATTGATTGATCAGTTTCTGTATGATTATCTAAATACTATAGCTCCCTTCCCTCCATTATTTCTCTGTTATTTCTATTCTTCTCATCTTTTTCTTTGCCATTTGTCAAAGCTGCTTTCTGTAGGGGATGGTGGAGTGGTGGGGTGCCATCTGCTTCATAGATTCCCTTATATTTTCTCTCCTCTACATGGCCTCTGCTTTCCCCTTCTTTGAGTATATGACAGTTTAGCTTGTCAGTCAAAGTCTGGCTCAGGATCAGATGAGGGAAGTGAGGGGGGGTAGAAAACTGATGATTTCTATTCGTAAGTGGGGCATTCATCCTTAGTATCTTGTTACAAAAAGATCTAGTACTTACTGTACGGGTGTCCAGTTGCATAATAGTGAAGATAAAATTCACTGTAGACTCTAATTTGTGAAAGCCTAGCTGTTCCTTTGCCACATTTTCACCATGTATACTTTCATTAAATGTGCACATCATTCCCATAAAGGTTTTACAGAAATGAGGAAGGACTCTTATGGGCTGCTAGTGACTGATGTTCTCATTTTCAATTTTTAATAGTTTTTCTTTCAATTATTTGATATCTTCTTTTCAGATAATTTAAACATTGGTTCTTTAGTTCACTTGAAATATTATTGCCTCCAGTATGATCTTTCTCTTTGTATCCTTGTTCTTCTCCAGAAAGGCAACAAACAGATGAAAGGATGTACAATCATTGTTTTTATAACAAATGCTTTTTTTTTTATCAATGACAATGGAGCTACCACATTTGAACTCTAACATCATAGTTCCAATGTGGCATATGAAGAAGTAGGAGTGTCAGTTAAAAAGTCAAAAATGTGAAGAGAAGTTGGATAAATTTTGAATAACCACTCAAATTCCTTAATATTTTAAAAAATCTAAAAGTCAAACAAGAGTAGGGAGCACAGAGAAATTTTTGCCTATCAAAAGTTGCCGACTTGTTATTCAATCATTTCAGTCATGTTTGACTCTTCATCAGGGGTTTCTTTGGCCAACATACTTGAATAGTCTGCCATTTCCTTCTCCAACTCATTTTTACAGATGAAAAACCTGAGGCAAGCAGTGTTAAATGACAAGCCTGGGGTCACATAGCTAGTAAGTATCTGAGGACAGATTTGAATACAGGTCTAGTTGACTCCAAACCCAGTGCACTATTCATTGCATCACTTA